>NC_045618.1:113866336-114491336 GCF_009829155.1 Mustela erminea
GAGCAAAGAAAAATAATGTTAAACAACTCTGTACCATAACATTTTCTGTAATGATACTGAAACTTAATGAATAAAAAAAATCCTTGATCATTATTTAAAAATCTATTGTATTGGTCTTGTTATTAAAAAAAGAGAAGATGTCATGCCGTTTTAATGCAGTTCTGCTTGGACAAAAGGAATAGTTAAGATGATGTGTCAAGGGTAAGTGGTATAAAGGTGGTTGAAAATGTGATATAATTTATCTCTGTATTTTACTACAGCATTGCGAAAATACAAATTAGAAAATATGAGAGAGAACCTACAGTTGGTCTGGTCTTTTCAGTCATAGCTAGAGAATAACAAGCAAATTTAGAGGGAAGAAACTTGATACAGAGAAAAAAACTAATTTCTTATCATAGATGCAATAAAAACAAATTTCAAACATCTACAGTTCTTTGGAATGGAGAAAAAGAATAAGTAATGAACCAGAGAATTGCTGGTGAGTATCTAGAAGTTTTTTTTATCATGTTAGGAAGGAAGTGAAAAATGGGAAAAATCTGTGCTACTCATAGAAAATATACAAACAAAATAAACTGTCCACATGGATCCAGTAATAAAAACTTAGAGGCACTTTCTTTTTTTTTTTATTTAATTTTTTAATTCTTTTATAAACATATAATGTATTTTTATCCCCAGGGGTACAGGTCTGTGAATCATCAGGTTTACACACTTCATAGCACTCCATAGCACATAACCTCCCCAGTGTCCATAACTCCACCCCTCTCCCGACCCCCTTCCCCCCAGCAACCCTCAGTTTGTTTTGTGAGATTAAGAGTCACTTATGGTTTGTCCCCCTCCCAATCCCATCTTGTTTCATTTATTCCTTTCCTATCCCTCAAACCCCCGATGTTGCCTCTCCACTTCCTCATATCAGGGAGATCATATGATAGTTGTCTTTCTCTGATTGACTTATTTCACTAAGCATAATACCCTCTAGTTCCATCCACGTCATTACAAAAGGCAGGATTTCATTTCTTTTGATGGCTGCATAGTATTTCATTGTGTATATATACCACATCTTCTTTATCCATTCTTCTATTGATGGACATCTAGGTTCTTTCCATAGTTTGGCTATTGTGGACATTGCTGCTATAAACATTCGGGTGCACGTGCCCCTTCAGATCACTACATTTGTATCTTTAAGGTAAATACCCAGTAGTGCCATTGCTGGGTCATAGGGTAGCTCTATTTTCAACTTTTTAAGGAACCTCCATGCTGTTTTCCAGAGTGGCTGCACCAGCTTGCATTCCCACCAACAGTGTAGGAGGGTTCCCCTTTCTCCGCATCCTCAGTATCTGTCATTTCCTGACTTGTTAATTTTAGCCATTCTGATTGGTGTGAGGTGGTATCTCATTGTGGTTTTGATTTGTATTTCTTAGAGGCACTTTGTAATGGCGGTAACAAGGGACAATAAATATCCTGTAGGGTATACTTAGCAAATCAAACAACAAAAATTGGGCTACTAGTAAACAAGGTGTCAAATGATAGTGATGAATAAAGCCAAATAGTAAACAAGAAAAATTTGATACTGATATTTTTAAATTTCCAGAGTTGAAAATAGAACTATCTATATTTTAAATATTTTATATTTTCATTTAAAGAACTTAAAGTTAATTAATAGAAGTTAAATGAAAGATCATGCAAAATGTTCTTTACTTGCATTCTGTGAAGAAACATGTATTAAGCATCTACTATATGCTTGGGTACAAGGTACACCTGCCACTGTTTAAAAAAAGTATAGGGATAACAACTGACATTATACTCCATCAAGGGAAATGACAAAAATGTACAAGTAACCATAATATTTAATATGCTTGATATTTGGTAATACATGGTAGAGTATATAGAATATGATAAATACCATAATTCAGATTTAAAGAGTTAGGAGGGTTCAAGTGAGAGCCTCCTCGAGGTAAGATTTCAAGGAGCAAGATGGGATTTTGGTGATCTTGAAGGAAGGCTAGAATTTTAATGATGATGATGATGATGCAGGAAGAAGGGTATTCCAAAAATAGAGGATTATGGACAATTAATAATAATTATTTTTATCATAGAATGTATGCTCCACCTGCCAAGGATTTTTGTTTATTTGGTTCGCTGATATCAGAGTCCATACTCTTACAGATCACACTATAGAAACAGAAAACTGATATATTTGTAAGAACAAAAAAGTACATTATGGGTTTGAGGCCCAAACTAAGAAGTTTTAAATACCAGGTTAAGGAGTATAGATTTATTCTAGAGATATCAAACTGTTTCAAGACTCCTAATCAGGGAAATGTTAGGATCAGAACTGTCTTTTAGGGAAAATGGTCTGGCAGCACTGAGGAAGACAGATTAGCTTAGGGGGAACTGGAGTGAGACAGGAGTTAAGAAGTGATCTGGTGCTGCAGCTGGAGGGTGGGGAGGTGGCGCGGTGATGACAGCCTTCACAGGACAGCCTTCATATTAGTGGTGTGAGTGATGGTGGTGGGACGATCATGACAGATGAATGTGCTTCTGGACATAAAGAATGGAAAGAGTTTTATGACTGATTCCACATTCTGGAAAGGAAGGTATTGAAGTAAGAGATGAATCAAACTCTTTGGTCTTAACTGACAGAGAAAATATTAAACCATTAGCAAAAAAATGAATTTTGTGGAGGAGATGATAGGTTTGAGTCTATGTTTGAGACGCCAGAGGAATACTAGGGTAGGCATATCCTGTTGGCATTTAAAGTATAGGTTAGGAGCTCACAAAAGAGATACTGGCTGGATATAACCTTGGGGATCATTTACATGGTCGTGGTGTTTGAAATATAAGGGTGGATGGGAAAGATCAACAGAAGAGGACAAGGCCTTGGGAAACACCTAATATTTTGAAGTGTTGGAAGAAAAAGACCATGAATAGAATGAAAGAAAAAGAAGTTTGTAGAAGAGAAGAAACCAAGAATTAAATGTCCCAAAACCAAGGAGTGTTTCAAGAGGGAAGGATAATCAACTGGGAAGAAAAAAAAAAAATGTCAAGCATGAAGGCTCAAAATGATTTGCTAATTAGGCAAACATTTGTGAGCTTCAAGAGTGCAATTTCAATAGTGGGTTGAGGACAAAAACCAGGATGCAAAATAGTCACTGTGAATATAGATTATCTGGAAGTTGTACATGAGAAAATATAGATACCAGATGGTAGCTTAAACTGATGAGGTGGAAGAAAGACTTCTGTTTGTGAGTTTTGAGAAAGAAGGAAAACAGTACTGGGCATATTCAAAATGCAAGAGTAAGGTGCCAGATAGAAGATAAAGGAAGGGCTGGATTTAAGGATGCTGGGGGCCTATTATATATATTAATATTTTATATATATATATATAAAATATATATATATTTGAATACATTTGAAGTAGATACAAGGGAAATTTAATTTAAAATTTAAGATTCAATGAAATGGTTATACTTGGCACAGTGGAAGTCAATGCCATTTAATCTATTTGCATATATTTGACCTAAGTTATTTTAGAATTACACATATATGATGTATTACAATCTTTGTCTTATTTGATACTTAAGTAAAAGACTATAGATGATATCTTCAGATTCTTGCTTATAACTATATGGAAGTCAAGCAGTTCCTTTTTAACCTGCATTTTTGGTTCTGTTTTAGTTGTTTCAAACCATATCACACAATGAGAAAAAGAACATAAGCAGATTGACTGTGCCAAGTAAATGCTATTAAGTGATGTTGTATGTTACAAGTGGATTCTTTGGATGGCTTTCATTTTTAAAATTATTTGCTAATGAACAAAACTTTGTGGACCTAACATACAACCAACTCTCGATCTTCATGAAACTCTGTATAACAAGGTAAGTCTTCATTATTCCCACATATAGAAAATAGATATTTATGTAAGTACAGAATTCAAAGCAAATGAACTATGTACCTTGTTATTCCAATTATGATGGATCTCAGTTAAATAATGCATTGCATTCTAACTTGCTTATAAAAAGTATTAAGCTGTACTCTACAACAGAGAATTACATTATTACAATGTTAATAACTTGACCTAGAGCAAAAAGGTTAAAGAATTGCTCAATTTGGGCCATTTTATATGGTCAGCTACTATTATGTCTCCAGTAGTATTTTTGCAATAACTCAACAATTTATTGAACAAGCATTTATTAAGTTCCTACAATATTCAAGCTCCAAGCTGGGCACTGAGGTTACAGTGAGGAATGAAACAAAGACTCTGATATCCAAGTGGAGGACGTAGATTTAGAGAAAAAATTATTTGAAATACAGATTATGAAAAGTCTATGAGGAAAATCCGATGATATGTTAGAGAGTAACTGGATGGAGGCTTAAATCATATTTGGTTGTTGCATCAGGGTGCAGCCATTAGTAAAAAAGAAATCACACTGAGACTTTATGAATAAATTAAATAAGTGTTAGAGACATGGAAAAGCACAAAGGAAACATTAAAATGTCAGAGGAATAACTACAGGAAGCAACTATCACAACAGGGTCTGGGCAGCAAGTGGAAGAGGTTGGAGTAATCCGAATCTAGAAGGTCAAAGGTCAGACCCTTTGGAGCTAGGATTCAACTCTTTAAGGAAAGGGCACTGCCCAGCTGCTAATTCTGAGTAGGGGGAAGAAATGGGGGCTAGAACCAGTTGCTGTTGCCAGGGCAACACTGACAGAAACGCAAAAGGAACAGGAAGGAGCACAAGTTCCTTCTTCCCTCCCTCTGCTTTCCAAGATCCCTGTAGTCTAATGTAACCTATTGTTGAACGTAACAGGAAGGCAGCTGGTGAAAGACACTGCTGGCAGGGTTCCAGCCCCAGCTCCACAATGCAGAATGCAATGGTGGATTTCGAGCTGAGAGACAATCACTGATCAAGTGACAGGGAAGGGGGTCTCTAAACAGGTGACATCTGAGCTCAGATCTAAAGAATGAAAATAAGCCCCACACGTTAAGAATTGAAAGAAGAGCATTTCAAACAGAGGAAAGGGCTTAAAGCATACAACATCAGAAAGGAAACAGAGTATGATGAGCGACGGGGGTGAGTCTGAGATAGAACTGAAGCCAGATCATGCTCACGGAAGTGCAGGTTCTTGGGTGTAATACTACATACAGGCACACCTTATGTCACATCTGCTAAGAGCATTGGGAAGCCTCTAAAGGTTTAAGAAAAAAGTCGACTATTTGCTAAATACCCATTGAGTACGAGGCACCATGCTAGACAAGGATTCTTGTGAACAAGGAACTCATTCTCTCTGCCTTCTACACCTGTTCCTCTGTCTGCATTTTGTTTTCTAGTCTACCCAGTTTCCCAAACCAGAAACCTCTGAGTCATTTTTTCTTCTCACTCCCCACATCCAGTTAGTCACCAAATTCTGTTAACTCTACCAACAGTTACTAAATAACCCTCTCCTTTCCATTCTCACTGCTACTACCTTGATCACTCCTCTGCCCCAAGAACCGCCCTGCCCAAATCCATCCTTCACACTGCTGCTAGAGGGATCAGACCACATAACAAATCTTCTCAGGCTAAGACTCTGTTAGAAAACTGCTGCAGCAGATGAGGGCCGAGCACCCAGTTAGGACATTCAAAGTCCTCCGGCGATAGCCCCTCCCTCCTCCAACTCCACTGTTCACCTCCCGCTTTATGTAACACTGGACCATTTGCAGTTACCCCTTCAAACCACGTCATTTTAGGCCTCCACGCTTTTGCCCAAGATGGCTAATCTTTCAAGACTTAGCTTGGACCTTTACTCTTCCAATCCCCAAATCTCCAAAATGGACTAAGTGCCCCCTCATCTGGCTCCCACTTATCACTGCATCTCGTTGGAATAGTCTGCTTATATGGCTACATTTAAAATATACCATGATTTTTATTTCCCTCTTTTGTGATTTCTTCGCTTTTTAATATGCCAATAGCCTTAAAAAATGGAAGTGAGATAATACTGAAGAGTTTCATCAAGGTACATCAGAATTAATATCAACATGGAAAAGAGAAGAGAAGATTTATGCAAAAGTGTTTCCTGCCCTTGAAGCAAGAACAAAAACATGGCAAAGGGTGATCATGCAATAAATTTGCTGAATGAAGAAATGGATGATTAGAAATCTAGTCAATGGTGCTCATATGATGAGAGGAAGAATGTTGCATGCGACAGAGGACATTCGGGATAGAAGACAGGAAAAGGAGTGTCTAATGCAAAGATAACAGGAAACCCTCTGAGCCTGCAGACTGAAGCAGCAGTTATATGCAGAGACCTCTCACTAGAGCCTGGTGCCTTTCAACATTCAAGTTATACATCCAGCCCTCAATTCTGCCTGCTATATATCCTATGAGTGTGGATGCCATAGCCTCCGTGACACCAACACCTGGTCCCAAATTAAGTTATAGTTCTTGAAGAAATAGGAATACAGTCAACCTCTCAAAACCTAGCATGGTTCATGTTTATTCTGAAAAACTGAGTGTTCACTGGGCCTTGTCAAAGGCAAGTGTTTAAGTCTAGAATATGGTGACCCAAATGAAGTAAATTCACTAAGGTAGTGGGCTCCGAGGCCTGAGTGGTCAGTTAGTATCCTCCTGTGTCCCTCCATCCTCATGAGCAGGCAAGGGGGTGTGTAGGTAGGTGGGACTCTGAAACGCTTGGCTAAAACACAAGGATGAAGAGGGTGTTCTGATAGGGAAGAGGAGAATCTTCTAACTATGCAGAAAAGCAGAGACAAGCAACCTAATCACATGTAGCAGTCTCTCCTTATCCTTGGGGGGTGCACCCCACCACTCCCAGTGGGTGCTTGAAAACAGGGACAGTACCACACCCTATATTAACTCTATTTTTTCCTATATATACATACCTTTGATAAAGTTTATCAATTAGGCACAGTAAGAGATTAACAACTAATACTAAAATAGAACTATAGCAATGTACATAATAAAAGTTATATGAATGTGGCCTCTCTCAAAATATCTTGTTATACTGTACTCAACCCTCTTGGGATGATGGGAGATGATAAAACGTCTACATGATAAGAAGGGAAGAGAGTAATGGCACTGTGACGTAGTGTTAGGCTACTAACACTAATCATCAGATGAAGAATCATCTGCTTCCAGACCAGACCACTGGTAACTGAAGCTGCAGAAAGGGAAAGAGGGATGACTGTAGCCTTGAGAGAGAGGAAATGTTTAGAGAGAAGTCCATGTATTCTTTCATATTCATTTTTTCATCCAACATATAATGACTGAGTGCCTCCTACAGCACATGTCCAGAATACACTGGATGCTGGAGACAGGAAGATGCCTCTGCTCTCTAGGAATGCTACATTCTCTCAAAGCTTTGCTTTATAGAAGCTCAAAGTGACTTAAATATGTTTAAGTCTCTGAAAATTGGGATCTAAGGAAATTGGTAAATTATGAACTGAGCACTAAATGATATAAGGTGTCTTCAACTTTCTCAGTATGAGATCTTTGTCCTGCTAAGTTGACTTTTCTCTCCAAAGAAGCCTCTATAAACCTCACACCATGACCCGGATCAGAACTACCACTCCCGAGCCACCTAGGCTCCACATGAATGGGGGCAACACTTGATCTCAGTGGCTGAGGTCAGGGCTGCTGGGTCCCAGCACTCTCCTCTTACTTCAGAGACTATGTCAGCACATTGTGATGCAGGAGCAGGAGCACAATGCCCAGAGCAGCCAGACCTCCTGCACTTCTTTTACTAAGTGGTTAGCTGCCTGCCCAATAGACATAAACACCTTCTGCCAAAGAAATGTGAGAAGTGTTGGAAACCTGCTGTTTGGAGACTATTCTCCTGAGTAGACATCCAGGAGATCTCCAGAGATCTATTTCAGCCTCACATCTATGTAAGTGACTGTGTGATTACTGCGATTTTTAATGTGAACCTGAAGAAGAAGGAAATGGACAACAGTTGAATGAATTCTAATCATTCAAGGGCAAAAATGTCTATTTCCTTTCCAACTTTCTCTTTTCCTCTTAGTTTCATATCTTACACTGCAACCAAAACAAGCAGAAAAGCTCAGAGACTTATATCTATCCGGTTACTGCATCTTTCTTGAAAATGATTTCATTGAGAATTTGAGTTAAAATGAAAACAAATTTTCTAATTGTTTTTAAATTTTGGTTTTCCAAGCCATTAACCCAATTTTCTCTCAAGAGTGAGAACTGAATGAACTTACAGAAAGACAGTCATTTTTAATTATTCAAATGAGAGAGAAGATCCAGAATATAGGGCTTTTCTGTTCAAAGCTGAAAGTTTAGCGGGGTGGGGACCCATGGAGAAAGATGGGTCCCAAACTGCCAAACTTTCTCAAAAAGTTTGCACTCTAAAGTGCAACCAGAACTGCCACATCAAATTGCGATGGACCAATCCTAAAAATATGTTTATTGGTGTGTTTAAATCTTATGAAAAACTAAGGAAATGCCATGTTTCATAGTGCTATGCAGAACCAATCTCAAAGCACAAGTACCACAGAGAACAGTTTTAACAAGTAATGGGTAAATACTGCCATTTAAGACCTTTTATGTAATTAAGGGCAAGAAATAACACACAGAAGAAAAAAACAAGAGAATGTAGGTGGTCAGAATTCTCTCAACGTTGCTGTAGGTTTGAAAAAAACTTGATAATAAAAAATCGGTGGGAAAAAGCCAAATGAGAATGGTAAATAGCAAATAATTATAGACAACAGTTAAGGGGTGTTTATAGACACCCCACCAAATTAAACAGTCAGAAAAGTCCCTGAAAACATTTCCATGTTGGCTCCCAGACTCCTTCACCCTCCCTATCCCAATTTCCGTTAAACTCAAGCTGTCACCAGTTCAAAAAAAATTCCGTCTTTGGTGAGTGCTGTGAAGTGTGTAAACCTGGCGATTCACAGACCTGTACCCCTGGGGATAAAAATATATGTTTATAAAAAATAAAAAATTTAAAAAAAAAATTCCCAGTGACTACATTTAGTCCTGGGAAAATCAAGACATCCCACCACCGCCCACTGGTGAATATACTTCATATCCACACTATTCTTAGCCCTAATGGGGCCTTCGTGATTTTGAAACAATTACTCAGATAGGGATGTCTGGTGATGTCACGGAAAGTCTGGAGCAAAGCTGAAGAAGTTCCACCCCTGAAGTGTAGACAGCTCATTGCTTCTCTCTGCTTGGTTTCCCAATTAAACTACAGGCATTCGTTTCTGGCCTGTAATCAGATTTAATATGGGCTCTCCCTACCTTTTCCTTTACTGAAAGTAGCTAACAGTGCTTTTTTGAATGACAATAATAGTGTAATTCTGCAGGAAAAAAAATGCAACCTTTTTTAAACTATCTGCTGAATTAATCTCCATTCAGTTAAAGCTGCTAAAGAGAGAAGAGGATGGGGAGGGGTGTTCTAATTAAAGGAAATAACAAAGAATGTAAAGAATCTGCCAGTGACCTAGTAAGCTGGGATCCATCTCAAATAGAATTAGATTCCTCTGTGCTCTGTAACACAGTTAAAAACCTTATACATGCTCTCTGGTACATTGCTGGCTTAATTAGAAGTATAAAACATTTAGTGAGCCCTAGTGAAAGGCAAAAAATTATTGGGAAAATATAAACTGTGATTGTGAAAACGAATACACAATTCTGGTAGAACAAGTTATAACAAAAGATTCTGTGTATCTGTGAAATGAAGCTAAGTTCCCAGGATAGCCTATAGCAACTCTGCTTTGTTCCTCTGTTCTAATTCATATAGTCACTCAAACCATATTTATTGTAATTCTATAACATATACATTCATTGGCCCTTTAATGTGATTAATCTATTTTAATACCAAAATTTACTTTTTCATTTATGAGTTTCATATTGCATTACTTTTCATTTATGAGTTTTATATATATATTTGTAATATTAATAAAGCAAGATAGTATGGAAATTTCACAAACAATTTGCATAGACAGGCCTTGCTTTATTTTTAAAATATATTTATGTAGAGTCTACAAATGTTGTGCTTATTAATGTGAATAACATTGTGGCAAATTTCACACGCAACATTTATCTGCAGACCTCTCATCATAATGACTATGGTCATGTCATTCTCTATCCAGCAGTGGTCATGCAAAAGAAACAAATGCACTAACGCATTGTCTTCATTTATCCTTATTAAAAAGGTATCCACAGAAATGGTGAAAATGTTCTAAGTTAGATTATGGTAGTGGTTGCACAACTGTATAAATACCCTAAAAATCATTCAAATATAGCCTTATTCTTTGTTGTTGTTGTTGAAGATTTCAGTTATTTATTTGAGAGAGAGAGCATAAAGGGAGAGGGAGAGGTAGAAGTAGACTCCCCACAGAGAGCCCAAGGCAGGGCTCAGTCCCAGGATAATGGGATCATGACCTGAGCCAAAGGCAGACACTTAACCCACTGAGCCATCCAAGCACCCCCAATTATAGCCTTTAAATCAGTGAGGTTGATGATATATAAATTATATCTCCCTAAAGTTATATTAAGAACTGATCCATAGATTAAATTTTTAAGAAAACAAAACTATCTGTAAAAGTCCAGACACACAAATTGGAACTGTTTTTGAATCATCAAAATTAATAACAATTTCTCAGAAGGGGTTGCTGATTGGTTGGATAGGAGGACTGGGGAGCTATGAGCTGTCAGGCTGCTCTTCTGTGGTCTTCCCACAGGAAAGCCCAGCAGAGCACGGGGAACTTGTCAGTTGAGGACCATGAATTACTTACTGCTTTGTAAGAGAAAATCATTTCTCAAGCATCAGTTTAGCCACTGGACACAATTAATTTTGGTACCTCTTAGAAGAGATAGTGATGTCCCAAATAGATTCACACCATGATTGGTAATTTCTGCTTTTAAAAATATTTAAAGTTGTAGGAAAACACTAATTATATATAACATCCAAGATATAGATAATATACAATGCTGTATATTTTATGTATTATATAAATATAATATATATAAATTTATAAAACTAGAAAGACACATATATACCAAAACTTCAATACTATCTCCAGATACTGAGAGCAAACCTAGTAAACAGTTAATTAAACAGGAGATAATTTTGCTTTTGGACTTTTGACAAAATGTGTAGTGGTGTGTGTGTTTAGCCAAAGTCGGTTTCAAAGCACAATTCATATGTCTCAAGAACAGTGCACTCTCAGGATATTACCAGACTAATTGGGGAGGTGGGAGCAGGGTTTGTGGTGTACAGATCAGTAATCTCAAATGGCAGTTACAATAAAAATAAAACTAGTTAAAATTCAGCACGCACTTACCATCTCTGCATGGAATTCAAAAGTGTCAAAATAATTCCAGAACAAATGTTTAGAAACAAAGAACCACCACACCAGTGAAGACAAAAGATTCTGTTACATGTTTAGCTTCTTAGCTGACCTCCCCTTTGTTCTGGAGTTCCAAAGGGATGAGAAGGGCAAGGCCTGATAAGGCTGCAAACCCACTGAAGCTTTTTCCTGTTCCTTCTCTGTGACCCTAAACCCACAGTAAAACTTCCTCCTTCAAGAGGTCATCCCTGATTGCTCTCTGGAGAGGCTGTTCTCACATGGAAGGGGTCCACATAAGGACTGTGCTGGGAAGGGGCATTCCCTAGTCCTGGTGTCCTTGGAACATTCACAGAGTAGCAAGAATTTGTGAACACCAGGCATACCACATGTGGTCACTTTCTTAGAGTGATTTTTTTTTTAAATATACACTATCACTCACTTCTGAATGAGCAAGAGTTGACCACTGCATTTCCTCAAATCCAAGACCCATCAATTAGTATACCCATTATGTTATGGACCACTGAGAAGGACAAAAATGCTGCCAATTACATAACTAAATGTTTTCTTATTACTTAGACGTTTTCCCCACAATGTCTCTCATATTCCACTCTATCATCCTCTGTGCATTTCAGTGCTCCACTCCAGTCTCTGGGAACTTCTTCCAAGCCTTTGACATGCCTTTTGAAAGTTTTGTACTGGAGCTTTCTTAACCACACCGGAAGGTGTCAACAAAAGGTTTTCAGGTAACTATTAGAAACACATTTTATTTTTATTTAAGTATGAATTAACATCAATGTTCTATTGGTTTCAGATGTACAATAGAATGATTCCACAATTCTATACATTCCTCAATGCTCATTAAGATAAATAGACTCCTAAACTACCTTTATCTATTCCACCCATCCCCCACAAACACCTCTCCCCTGGAGACCACCAGTTTGTTCTCCATATTTAAGAGTCTGCTTCTTTGTTTTGTTTTGTTTCTTTACTTTTACATATGAGTATATGGTATTTGTCTTTCCCTGAGTGATTTATTTCACTTAGCATTTTACTCTCTAGTTCCATCTATGTTGTTACAAATGGCAAGATCTTGTTTCTTTTTTATAGCTGAGTTATATTCCATTTTATATATCTAGATATCACATCTTTTCTTTTAAAGATTTATTTATTTATTTTAGAGAGAGAGCATGCACACTCAAGTGGGGGAAAGGCCAGAGGGAGAGGGAGAAAGACTCCCTGCTGAGTGTGGTGCCCAACATGGGACTCAATCCTACAACTTGGGATTGTGACCTGAGCTGACATCAAGAGCCAGCCACTTAAATGACTGAACCACACAGGAGCCCATATATACAACTTTATTCATTCATCTATCAATGGGCACTTGGGTTCCTCCCACATCTTGGCTTTTATAAATAATGCTGCAATAAACAGAGGGGTGCATATATCCTTTTGAATTAGTGTTTTTGTTTTCATTGGGTAAATACTCAGTAGCAGAATTACTGATCATATGGTAATTCTATTTTTAATTTTTTTATAAGATTTTATTGAGTTATTTGAGATAGAGACAGTGAGAGAGAGCATGAGAGGGGAGATGATCAGAGGGAGAAACAGATTCCCCATGGAGCTGGGAGTCTGATGCAGGACTCGATTCAGGAACTCCAGGATCATGATTTGAGCCAAAGGCAGTAGCTCAACCAACTGAGCCACCCAGGTGCCCCATATTTTTAATTTTTTGAAAAAGCTCCATACTGTTTTGCGTAGTGCCTGCACCAGTTTGTCTTCGCGCCAACAGTGCATGTGGGTTCCTTTTTCTCCACATTCTCACCAATATTTGTTATTTCTTGTCTTTGAGTTTAGCCATTTTGATAGGTGCACAGTGATATCTCATTGTAGTTTTTGTTTCCCTGATGTAATTTGTGTTTCCCTGATGACTAGTAAGGTTGGGCATATTTTCATGTGTTTGTTGGCCATGTGAATGTCTTCATTGGAAAAATGTATATTCAGGTCCTTTGACCTTTTTAAATTCAATTATTTGAGGGTTTTTGATGTTGAATTGTATAATGTTGAATTGTATAAGTTCTTCATTTATCTTAGATATTAACCTCTTCCCAGATATACCATTTGCAAATAAATTCTCCCATTCAGTAGATTGCCTTGTTCTCCTACTGGTTTTCTTTGCTGTGCAAAGCTTTTTATTTTAGTGTAGTTCTGACAGTTTAATTTTGTGTCTGTTTCTCCTGTCAGAGGAGACTTATCAAGAAAAAAATATTTCGGGGCGCCTGGGTGGCTCAGTGGTTTGGGCTGCTGCCTTCGGCTCGGGCCATGATCTCAGGGTCCTGGGATCGAGCCCTGCATTGGGCTCTCTGCTCCGCAGGAAGCCTGCTTCCCTCTCTCTCTCTCTCTCTCTCTCTGCTTGCCTCTCTGCCTACTTGTGATCTCTGTCTGTCAAATAAATAAATAAAATCTTTAAAAAATAAAAAAATAAAAAATAAAAAATAAAAAAAAGAAAAAAATATTTCTACAGCTGATGTCAAAGAAATTACTGCTTATTTTCAAAGTAAGTTTGTAGTTCCAAGTCTCATATTTAGGTCTTTAATCTATTTTGAGTTTATTTTTGTGTATGGTAGAAGAATGTGGTCCAGTTTCATTCTTTTGCATGTAGCTGTCCAGTTTTCTCCACACCCTTTGTTGAAGAGACTATCTTTTTCCCATCTCATATTGTAGATTAACTGACCATAAAAGTGTGGGGATCAATTCTGTTCCATTGATCTATGTGGCTAGTTTTGTGCCATACTGTTTTGATTATTACAGCTTTGTAGTATATCTTGACATCTGGGGTGTGATGCCTACAGCTTTGTTCTTTTTTAAGATTGCTTTGACTATTTGGGGTCTTTTGTGGTTCCATACAAATTCTATGATTATTTATTCTAGTTCTGTGAAAAAACTTTGTTGGTATTTTGATAGGGATTGCATTGAGCATCTGTAGATTGCTTTGGACAGTGTGGACAATTTAACAATATTCGTTCTTTCAATCTATGAGCATGGAATATCTTTCCATTTGTTTGTGTCCTCTTTGCTTCATCACCAGTGTTTTATAGTTTTCAGAGTTCAAATCTCTCACTGCCTTGGTTAAGTTTATTCCTAGATATCGTATTCTTTTTGGTGCAATTTGCTTTACAAATTGTTTGTTTTCTTAATTTCTTTCTGCTACTTCGTTAGTAGTGTACTGAAATACAACAGATTTCTGCATATTATTTTTTTACCCTGCAACTTTACTAAATTCATTGATCAGTTCTAATAGTTTTTTGGTGAAGTCTTTAGAGCTTTCTATTTATAGTATCATGTCATCAGCAAATAGTGAAAGTTTCACTTCTTCTTTACTAATTTGAGTGCCTTTTATTTCTTTTTCTTGTCTGACTGGCATGGGTAGGGATTCAGTACTATGTTGAACAAAAGTGGTAAGTGGTAACAAATGTGGTAACATCCTTGTCTTGTTCCTAATCTTAGGGGGAAATCTCTTAGTTTTTTTCACCATCAAGGATGATGTTAGCTATGGGTTTTGCATACATGGACTTTATTATGTTGAAGCATATTCCCTCTAAATCAACTTTGTTGAGGATTTTTATCATGAATGGATATTGTACTTTGTCAAATGCTTTTTCTGTTTCTTTTGAAATAATCATATTTTTTATCCCTTCTGTTATCAATGTGATATATCACATTGATTGTTTTGCTAATATTGAACCACTCTTACATTCCAGGAATAAATCCCACTTAATCATGATGAATGGTAAGTAATTTTAATGTGTTACTGTATTTGGTTTGCTTATATTTTATTGAGGATTTTTGTATCTGTGTTCATCAAAGACATTGTAGCTTTATTCTTTTTATAGTGTCTTTCATTTGGGTATCAGGATAATGCCAGCCTCATAAAATGAATTTGGAAGTTTTCCTTCCTCTTCTATTTTTTGAAAACGTTTGAGAAGAACAGGTATTAACTCTCCTTTAAATGTTTGATAGAACTTACCCGTAAAGCCATCTAGTCCTAGACTTTTTTTGTTGGGAGTTTTTTTACAGATTCAATGTCATTGCTAGTAATTGGTCTGTTCAAATTCTCTATTTATCCTGATTCAGTTCTGGAAGGTGATATGTTTCTAGGAACTTAACTGTGTCTTCTATGTTTTCCAATTTTTTGGCATATAATTTTTGATAATCTCTTACAATCATTCATATTTCTGTGATATCCATTGTTCTTTTTCCTCCTTTTCTTACTTTATTTATTTATTTTTAAAAATATTTTATTTATTTATTTGATAGAGAGAGAGACAGTCAGAGAGGGAATATAAGCAGGAGGAGTGGGAGAGGGAGAAGCAGGCTTCCCACCAAGCAGTGAGCCCAATGCGGGGCTGGACCCCAGGACACTGGGATCAAGACCTGAGCTGAAAGCAGACGCTTAATGACTGAGCCACCCAGGTGCCCCTGATTTTATTTATTTAAGTCTTCTCCTCTTTTTTGACAAATCTAGCTAAAGTTTTATCAGTTTTGTTGATAAGAACTAGCTCCCAGCTTCATTGATCTGTTCTGTGGTTTTTAGTCTCTATTTCATTTATTTCTGCTCTGATCTTTATTAATTCCTTCCTTCTACTGGATTTGAGCTTTGTTTGTTTAGGTTGGGGTTTTGTTTTTTTTTTTCCAGCTCCTGTAAGTTTAAGGTTAGTTTGTTTATTACAGATTTTTCTTGCTTCTTGAGGTAGACCTTTATTTCTATGATCTTCCCTCTTAGATCAGCTTTTGCAGCATTTCAAAGATTTTGGGCTGTTGTTTTCATTTTCATTTGTCCCCATGTGTTTCTTTTACTTAAGGACACATTTTTTTAAAATATTTTATTTATTTGAGAGAGAGAGAGAGAGCATGAGAGGAGAGAGGTCAGCTGAAGAAGCAGACTCCCTGCCAAGCAGGGAGCCCAACCTGGGACTCGATCCTGGGATTCCAGGATCATGACCCGAACCAAAGGCAGTATCTTAACCAACTGAGCCACCCAGGCGCCCTTAAGGACACATTTTAAATGGCAGTTAAATGCAACCTGTAGAGTACAATCAATGTACTTAATTTAATAGGAACAACCATGATTGAGTTTGTGCCTGCGCAGCCAAATAACCACCACCATGCAGTTCCCTCCACCTCTCACCATCAGAGAGTGATCATAAGGAACATTCCATTTCAGAGTTGTTAAGCTGAGGAAAATTATGTTTCTTAGAATGAATGACTCAGGAAGTATGAAACTGTAAGTGAGCAAGAGGGAACCCAGCCTAGCAAATGCTGAGTAAATTATACCTTTTTTTTTGATAGAGGGGCAGGTGTTGGTAGACCAGTATAGATATTCAGGTGCTCACCATGGGATAGCCATGGTTTTCACTGTTTCCTATACATCACTGCTTTGAGTTGGGTCATTTTATCTTCATTTTACAGATGAGGAGGTTGAGCTCAGAGATGTTAAGTAACGTGCCCAAGGTCTCAAAAGTAGGTGACAGAGCCCAAATATGAACCTAGATGTGTCTGACCCCAGAGTCCTTTATATTCCCACTATACCAGTTTCCATACTGGCCTTATGGCACTTTAGTCCTGATCATGATTTGGTTGCAGTTCACCTGGCCCAGGTAATCCTGAAGGGATTATTTAAGCCAGAATTTTATGAAGAGGAAAAAGTATTGTCTATAGTGACAGCAAGCACAATATGGAGGACTCTACACAAGGGATAACATAGTGAGTATAAGCATATGTAAGTATTTTCATTCATAAAACTATGAACACCAGCTAGAAAGTTAGTAATAGAGGCTACACTGGCTTTTTACAGGAAGAAGATAACTTGGGCTTCTTATGACCCTCCATTTTACAATAGTTATTTGAGTCTGTATTTCTTTCTTTGTCATGTTATCAAATGTCTTCCTTGGCCATAAGGGCCCAGGATTTCACTGTTTGACAGTTTCAGGCCGACCCTAAGCTATGAACTCATGATTGTCTGGCTCCACTCATCAAAACACTATGATTAGAATCATTAACAACAGCTTAGCTCAAATATGGACAGCAGCCCTCTGAGCATTTCACCCACACTGCTTAGGTAGAAAAATTCTTTCTAAGGCACAGACCTCTCAGGTATGAAATAAAATTAAGGATTTGCACTGTTTTTCCTTTGTATGCACTTTATTTTCTACTTTTGTTCCCTTCACAAAAGACTTCATCATGAAAAGGAGGAAGCCCAAACTGAAATGAGTTAAGAACTTTGTCTCCAAGAGAGGACTGTGGCTTGGCCCTGAGTTGAGGTGAGATATGTTGGTGCGTACTGATAAGACCAGATTAAACTCTACCTTGTCACACCTTCTTCCCTTTCTCCATTCTCTCTCCATTCCATCTTGACTTACTTTTCAAGCTTTGTTTGCCTCTTCCCCTCTTCTGGGAACTCAGTGTACCAAGGATGCTGCTTACAGTAATCAAGTTTTCTAGATCTCCAGAGGAGGCTCTTGAACTGATATGAGAGAGGCTGAGCTTTGAAGGACAAAAGTGTAAGAAATCACAGCTGTCCTGGAAAATGAAGGGCGGACAATTGCTGTGACTTTGCTTGTCACCCTGACCCAAAAGGCTGCTGACCTTTGTTCTCCTTCTGCCAGCATACCTTGCTCTCATCAAAAAATGTTCTTTTCTAATGATTTCTCTTGTTATGCTCCAGGAGATTCCCTATATATTTAGGCCCCAAAGGACCATCTGATGCTTTGATCACTTGCTATGTCCTCTGGTTCTCTAAGGCACCTTCACTGTCTGTCTACAAAATGATGATAGAATAGATGCCTTGTGCTATTGGGTAAGTCGTGAAGGAGAGAAAACATAGATGACAACAAGGCTTTCTGTCTTTTTTTCCTATCATGCAATCCCTACGAGGACTCTTCCATTGCTGTTGCAAAGCTCTTTTCTCGGAAACCTGAGGTGACTACAGGCCTTTTCACATGTTACCCTCAGACCTTGTTTATCTCTTCCATACCCCCTTTTACATCCCCCATCCTCTCCTCCGTATCTTTTACTTCCTCTTTCTTTATATTATTATTTCCATTAATTTCTTTAAAATAATCACAAACAATAGAAATATGGCAAGTACAGTACAAAAAACTTTCCCCCCAAATCTTTTAAGAGTAATTTGCCAATTTGATGCCCTATGACACCCAAATACTTGAGTTTCTGTTTCCTACAATCAAGGACATTCTCCTACGTAGCCAAAATTTAACCATCAAAATGAGAACATGTACATTGCATAATATCATCATTTAACCCTGAAACCCCCATTCGATTCTTAATATTTGTCCCCATAATAGACTGCATAGCTAACAGATCCAGTTCAGAAGCACAGTTGCAGTGAATTACTACCTCTCTTTAGTCTCCTTCAGTCTAGAACGGTTTTTTAGTCTTTCTTTGACTTTCATTATATTGACATTTTTTAAGATCACAGGCCAGTTATTTTGTCAAATATCCCTCAAATTGGATCTGCCTGATATTTCCTAATGGTTGGATTCAGGTCATGCATCTTTGGGAGCGATATCACAGGAGAATGCTCTGTGCTTGTCATTGCGTCTTACAAGGTGATGCACCATTTTGATTGGTCCCATTATTAATAGTGTTCACTCATCGGTCCACAAGGAGGGTGTCTGTGTGACTTCTTCACTATACTTTTTCCTGCTTTGAAATTAGTAAGTATGCTGGTGGAAGGTGCTTTGAATGATGTAAATTCTCCGTTCTTCACCAAGCTTTTAATTTATTCCTTTATTTATATCAGTATAGATTCTCATGGTTTCCTATTTTACGTGATCAATTCCCCTGTATGTAACTAATTACCCTCCTCTTCTACCATCCTCTCTCCTGTCAGACACTCTCCCCACCCTGCTAGGTTCTGATTTCTTATGCTGCACCTCCCGTCTGCCCAACAACAGAGGCCTCCTTGCCTCCTTTGGGGTCTGAGCTAAGGCTCCCCACCCTCCCCAGTACAGATTCCTCACTCTCTTTGTCCCAGCTAATAGATCTAGGACAAAACTGTTCAGGAATAAAAGAGAATAGGAAGAAAGAGGACACCTTTTGGATTCTCTGGTGCTCCCTCCCTTTCCTCCTTTCCATCTGTCCTGACCTGTTCTGGCACCTCTCACTCTTGCCACTTCTCACATCCATCTTTCTAAGCACACAAGACAATATTGAACCATGGGCAAAGGCATAATCAGTCAGACTAATCAGACTGTGAAGGTTTGAATCCTGGCTTGGGGACTTGGGTAAGTTACTTCCCCTGTATAAGCTTCAGCTGTGTGATGTATAAAATGAGCATTTTTTTAAAAGATTTTTATTTATTTATTTGAGAGAGAGACAGGGAGAGAGAGAAGCAGACTCCCCACAGAGCTGGGAGCCCGATGTGGGACTCGATCCCAGGACTCCAGGATCATGATCTGAGCCAAAGGCAGTCGTCCAACCAAATGAGCCACCCAGGCGTCCCATAAAACGAGCATCTTAAGAGTGCTACTTCATAGTATTTTCAGAATTAAACAAGATAGTGCATGTAAGGTCTGGTGCCTGCCACATATCAAACACTAAATACATTTCATTCTTTATTTAAAAAAATATTTTATTTATTTATTTGACAGAGATCACAAGTAGGCAGAGAGGCAGGCAGAGAGAGAGGAGGAAGCAGACTCTCTACAGAGCAGAGAGCCTGATATGGGGCTTGATCCCAGGGCCCTGGGATCATGACCTGAGCCGAAGGCAGAGGCTTTAACCCGCTGAGCCACCCAGGAGCCCCTAAATAAATTTCATTCTTATTTCCCATCCCCTATGTGTGAGGTGGTGGTGGTGGTGGTGCTTTTATCTCCCTCTCTCTCTTTTCCTGAATGCTTTTTCTTTTTGTCTCATTCTTTTTATAATTAGCTTTACTGAACTATTTTACTTTCTTGCTTTTCCCGATTTTTCTTACTTTCCCTATGTTCATGTATAGCTGTGCTGAAGGGAGGCATTGAGTTGCCGCTAGCAGAAGGTCTGATGGGGAATTCCCATGCCAAGAGTCATTGCTCATAGGATGTCAGGTAGCTGTGGTCTCTGCTTCCTATGGCCCAGGCTGGGACAGCAACAAGACGTGTCCACTACTTACCCTGTAGCTTGAACAAAAGGGAAAAAAACCTCTGAGAAGGGACGGAGGTGGAACTATGTATTCGCAGTGGAATACAGGAGCAGCTGCTTGCCAGTTAAGGACCCCTCCTCTAACTGGCATGGGATTTGTGAAGAGGGAAGGAGGAGTTCTTTTGAAAATATGAACAGAATTACATTCTGAGGCCTTGTTCCCTTCTTGGAATTCTGTCATTTCTGGTCAATAAAAGGTAAAATCCAGTGATGCCAACGCCACTATTTTTTTGTTGAAGCAATTTCTGGAGAGAGTCAGAGAAACTGGCCACTATATACCTCTCAACCAAGAGCTAAGCATCAGTCAAGGGTGAATGGTCAGGAAAACATGTTCTCAGTTTAGTATGGTTTGATACCCTATTTACCAAAAATAATAATAATAACAATAATAATAATAATAATAAGGGAAGGGTGGTAGTATCATTAATTATGAAGACAGAAAATGATGGTTTGCGGAATGTGGCACACATGTTTCATGACCTTCTAAAGAGGCCTTTCCTAATTGCCTTCATTAATTAGGGTTACCAGCCCCACACCCCGGACTGTGTAGGGACAAAGATCTTACCAATCATGTTCAGATATATCCCGAATGCCCAATGCAGTGTCTGGCATATCATAGATGTTGATAAAATTTGTTGACTCAAGGAGTAAGGAAGGCAAATTTATTATATTAAATTTTCTCTGTATCTGTTCATTGTGTTCCCATTCCCTCGACTCTCTGACGTTTGTATGTAAGCACCATGAAGAAGAACAAGAGGAACCCCACCACAAGGATCAATGAGCGAGACGCCATCTCTATCCCAACCTCCCAGGATCCAAGAAATCTTCAAAATATGTTGGATGGAGGAGAGTATGCCCCTTTTGTATCTCCTCCCATATTAGAGAGCAATTTTATCCAGGTAAATAATATTTGAGCCCTGAATAAAGTTCCAATAACTTCAGTGATTAATTTTCTCAAAGAAATTGAGAAGATTAAGAGGAGAATTATTCTAAATGTGACAAAGGAATGCATGAGACAATTAAAGGGAACAATTTTGGGACTTTAACCAACCTAAAATAATTATGATGTTAAAGGAAAATTCATTTCAAATTTTCCCAGCAAACTCTCACCAAGGAATTCTGTTCTAATGCCACCATAATTGTCATTCTATCATAATCTTCCCAAGATGTCATGAAGAGATTACAGTGAATTCAGAACATCCTGACACAGGCAAGCATTCAGATAGCTCCTTTCTTAGATCTAGAAGACATTTTAAAGAATAACATCTATGACACAACTGAGTATTATAATGAATTTTGGCTCTAGCTCTGAAAGTAAAAATTGTCAAATTGTCAGGAAGAAGAGATTTCTTCTCATAGAAATGTACCAACATCATGAATGAAACTGCATTTCAACACAGTTGAGAGCAGTTTTGCTTTCCGTAGACATTCAACATTAAAATCTCCAGACAAAGAAATGGGGAAATGAGTTCACTGTTGTAGGCTGTACCCTTAAACTCCATAGAAAGGCCATGACCGAGACTAATACAAAACACCCATTCAAGCAGTCCCTCAGCTGATTCTGCAGAGGGGAGATAGGGAAGACAACAGACACTTCCATAAACATGTTCTTTGCCCTGATGCCTGGGTTCTAGGGAGACCTCTTCACCCTCCAGAACACCAGAGGCAGGTGTTTAAAGAACATTAATGTTTAAGTAATGCCCAGAATAGATGTGATAAGTAATGTTTTGATGATTTTACCTTCTATATGTTTCTTTCCTACTAATAATCTTCTTAATTTTTCACACTTCTTTCCTACCTGCTTTTCAAACAACATTTTGCATGTCCTAACGAACCCTGAGGGAGGGAGGTAGACATGCCCCTTATCATAATTGGGTGAGTTATTTCCTTCAACATACACAACCTTTTATGGTTAGTATGTCTTTGGAAGCAAGTTGCGACAGTTGCCCCTGACCCAACTTTAAACAAAAAAGAACAACAGTTATCTCAAAGTAAAAGAGCCACAGGGCATCGGCTCCCTTGCAGGGAGTTCTGGAGGACCCAGGTCCTCTCTTGTGCTCTAGCCCCCCACAAGTTAGCTCCCCTCAGGACATTACATGCAAACAGCTGCCAGAAAGAGAAGAGGTGCTCTCCTCATAGCAACTTTTTGTGAGGACTGAGAAACCTTTCCTGGAGCCACCAGGAGGCCCCCCACTGTGTCTGATTGGCTGGGCCTCGGTCACATGGCCCTGTTGAAAGCAAGCACTGGCAAGAGGATGAAACCACAATGACCAAGGTTCATCAGTATTTAACCCTTGGGCCAGAGCACCATCCCTCAGGGGCAGTACTGGATGGATTCTGGATTCTGTTAATCAGGCATGGTTCTGAGCAGGTCTTTAGTGTGGGCTACAATCTCTTTCAGAGGAGATATATATATATATATATATATATATATATATATATATATATATATATATATATTTGTTTTTTAAGTGATTTTTTTTTGTTTTTGAGTTAACGTACAACTGAGAAAACCACCAAGTTTTGCCCCTCTCTGGCTTCCTTCACATCCCTGTCTGGCACTTTCCAGCCTTCTTTTCTTCCAACTATCAGAGACTTTACTGGCCAAGATTCTTGGACTTTGGGATTTTGCATCTGCTGTTCTTCTGCCCGAAAAGCTCTCCTGTCCACCCAGCCAGTTTAACTCCCACCTTGTTCAGGTCTCAGCCAGAGGTCTCTTCCTCAGGGGTGATTTCTCTGACCCTGTGTCTGGGGTGTGCTGGAGCTGGCTGACTAGTAAATAAATGTTCAGAAGATTTGTGAGTCCATCATTAAACACAGACTTTATAAAAAAATTTTAAAGATTTTATTTATTTATTTGACAGAGAGAGACACAGTGAGAAAGGGAACACAAGCAGGAGGAGTGGGAGAGGGAGAAGCAGGCTCCCTACTAAGCAGGAAGCCCAATGTGGGGCTCGATCCAGGACTCTGGAATCATGACCTGGGCCAAAGGCAGACGCTTAACAACTGAGCCAACCAGACACCCCACATATTATTAAAAATTAAATCACATTGGGGCACCTGGGTGGCTCAGTGGGTTAAAACCTCTGCCTTTGGCTCAGGTCATGATCCCAGGGTCCTGGGATCGAGCCCCACATCGGGCTCTCTGCTCAGCAGGGAGCCTGCTTCCTCCTTTCTCTCTGCCTGCCTCTCTGCCTACTTGTGATCTCTGTCAAATAAATAAATAAAAATCTTTAAAAAAAAATTAAATCACATAAGCTCATATACTCAAAACTTATTTTTCCTATTATATTACTACCTTTTACTGTTTTTATGCTCTTTAGGTTACAGACAAATGTCATTGAAGACTGCTGTGAGAATCAATTGACTACACTGAATTTAAAATAAAGTTTTGTTATATTATTATTTGTAAATTGTGTGTTACTCATCTTTTTTATTATTAAAATATATAATAAACGTGTATATCTTCCAACAGATATTTGTTACACATTTACCAGCACATCACTATTTGTATCCCCTCTTAAATCAAGTCTCTTGTTATATGCCTCATAGCACAGCATGCTGAACTTGTACTTGGTAATATCTCCTGCAATAATAATTAGTGACATACTTGTTTAATGTTCACCTTCCCTGATAGAATCCCCATGGTCCAGGGTCTGTGTCTGTCCATTCACTGTGATAATCTCCTGGAATTCGCATCAGCGAGTAATGGAACAAATGCATCATCACGGTTCATTTCTCCTTTATTTCCTGCACTGCTCAGGTAAGCACAGTTGTCAGGGCCATGCACTTTAGCAGAAAACTCCTCTTCCTGTTGTCTACCCTAGGTTAACAGGAGAGGTGAATCCATTTACCTTCATAACCGAGCCAACTGGGTGACTGTAGGCATCTGCTCTTCCAGTGAAACCCGCAAGATCCCCAACGTGATGCTTCTGGCACATCTGACACCTGAAGCTCAGAAAAATACAAAATCCCTGTTTCAGAGTCTCTTGACATCTCCTTCACCGCAGAACCTGGTGCTCACCAGGTGAGTTACAAAGGGAAGAGGTTAAGGATATCTCTGACAAGATGCTTTACCCCTGAGAAGCTGAAAATAAAAACACCAATGACATTTGCTCCAAGGGAGCATCTCATTTGCATCCTGCTACAAATGGCAAAGAATCATGTCCTTAAAGTCTGGGAAGGACAGACAAGCTGGCAGTCAAACAGGTAGCTAATTTTTTAAAATCAGACCCAAGTAACTAACTGAAGAGTCATTAGAAACTGGCTGTCTAGAACATGCTCTTCCTTCCCCAGCATCCCAGTTTCCATCAGAATTCACTCTGGTCTTGTCTCAAGCCACTAACTTGCCATATGACCTAGAGAAATCACTCAAATACTCTCAGTTTTGCAGGATTAACAAAGTGGGAAAACCCCTCACAATAAACAGTTGATACTCTGATTTTTTTTTTTTTTCCAGTTCGTCAGAGTCTTAGGAGTATAATTTGAGTGAGATAGCCCTCAGCAGCCTGGCTCCATGTACTAAAAAATCAAAGTTTTGAGGCTCAAAACTAAAAGCCAGATGCAGGAACATGGTGGCCACAAGAAGGTCCTGCCCAACCCTACGCCTGCCCCAGCCCAGGCCTGTCTGGGAGAAGAGCCTGCTGTCCTTCATCTCACTCTGCAAACTGCTACACAACACAAAAGGAAAGGCCTTTCAGTAGGTCTCCAGTCAGGCTCCCAGATGACCTTTGTGATTCTTTTCAGGTTCCTCCCTCTGCAGTTTGTGACCCTTTCTGTGCACGATGCTGAGAACATGCGCCTCAAAGTAAAGCTGGTGAGTGGTCGAGCCTACTACCTACAGCTCTGCGCCCCTGCGTGTAAACAAGACACCCTCTTTTGTCAGTGGGTGGAACTCATTTCCCTCTTGAATGAGGAAAAAGCCAAAGTTTCCAAATTGTCAGAAGTCTCAAGCCTCTCAGAAATCACGAATAGCACCGACATCACGGGCTCGGGGGACATCATGGATATTGCAGCCTGCACAACCCTACAGAGCCCACCCTTGTGCTTGTGTTCAGAACCTGTACATGCTGTAGAAAGCACTGATTTCTCAGATTTCACCGATGTCACAGACGTCACTGATGTCACCGACGTCACAGATGTTCCAGAAAATGAGGACACAGAGGCCCCAGATATAAATATTGTCACAGAAGTCACAGAAGTCACAGACCTCTGTGACGACCCAAACTGCTCGGAGGTCACAGTGGTGTTTGAAAATGATGACATACTAAGGGCCAAGCAAGAGGAAAAGGTAAGGGACATAGCAGACATTCATTCCTTAATAATTAAGAATAAGCGTGATAACCAACATCACTCTTCTTGGTTAACTCCTGAATACTGCTTATCAAAATACTGTGGAATGTGCTCTGAGTAACCTAATTTTAAATA
Source organism: Mustela erminea (assembly GCF_009829155.1). Taxonomy (NCBI): domain Eukaryota; kingdom Metazoa; phylum Chordata; class Mammalia; order Carnivora; family Mustelidae; genus Mustela; species Mustela erminea. Next base: position 113,892,279 of record NC_045618.1, read on the forward strand.
ATGGGATATTAGCCTTAAGCACTGGTATAAAGGAGTTACAGGGGGTATCCTGAAAGAGGCAGGGACTATCCTTACCATCACATTTATATGGTGAGGGGCGCCTGGGTGGCTCAGTGGGTTAAAGCCTCTGCCTTCGGCTCTGGTCATGATCTCAGGGTCCCAGGATCGAGACCCGCATTGGGCTCTCTGCTTGGCAGGAAGCCTGTTTCCCCCTCTCCCTCTGCCTGCCTCTCCGCCTACTTGTGGTCTCTGTCTGTCAAATAAATAAATAAAATCTTTAAAAAAAGGAAAGAAAGCTGTGGTGAGATGGAGGGAGCTTCGGGACCAGGGTCAGAAGACCCGGGCTGGACTCTTGCCCTGCTGCATAACTGTTTGGCCAAACCACTGGAGCTGTTTGAGCTGCATGAGTTTCCTCGTCTCCAAAACAAGGATATTAATGTCACATAAGGGCTATTTTAAGGTTCAAATGTGTATAAATGCACTACATTGAAGGATGGGGTGAAATTTCAATCGGTAAAAGTGAGGATGGAAATAGAAAAATAAAGTGCCAAAAGAAGTGAGTGGGTTTAGAAAAGGCTAGAAAGTGGAAAAACACAGCGGTATCCAAGAATGGTAGTTCAGTTCGGCTGGAGCATACTCTATGTGGAAAATATTAGGTTATAGGATTGGAAAGTTGTTTGCAAACCTTGAATGCCAAATCAAGAAGTATAGACATTTAAAAAAAATTTTTTTTTAATTAAATAAAATAAAAAAGAAGTATGGACATTGCTCTCTGGGAAAACTTTAACCACAAAAAACCCTCTGTGTGAGGGAGCGAAGGAACTGTGCTTTTAGAAAGATTACTCTGATGATAGCATGGATTGTAGATAAAGGCTTAAGTTTGAGGACCTACTGCTGGAAATCCTCCATGGGGCCCATCATAGAAAAATCACAAAGGGCAAGGATAGACATTTTACAGAAGAAGAAAACTGCCAATAAATACACTGGAGAAAGTTTAACCTCACCAGCAACCAAAGGAATGCAAACTTAGAAAAAAAGCCTATAAAACTGTTAATTGAATGAATAAAGATAGTCAGCGTTAGTAAAGGTGTGGTCAACTTGGAAGTCACATAGATTCATGGTAGAGATAAGAATTGGCCCAAACTTTTTTGAAATCATTATAATCAAGAGCCTAGGGGCTCCTGGGTGGCTCAGTAGGTTGAAGCCTCTGCTTTCAGGTCACGTCATGATCCCAGGGTCGTGGGATCGAGGCCCGCTTGGGCTCTCTGCTTGGTGGGGGGTCTGCTTCATCCTCTCTCTCTGACTGCCTCTCTACCTATTTGTGATCTCTGTCTGCAACTAAATAAATAAAATCTTTAAAAAAAAAATAGCCTAAAAAAGTTTATTCCCTTTGCCCCAGTGATTCCATTTCTAGGAATCTTCCTTAAGGAATTAATCAGAATGAAGAGTGAGGATTTAGCTATAAAGATGTTAATAATACTGTATATCACGTTTGTCAAAATGAAATAATGAAAATTTAAAAGGAACCTAAACACCCACCACAACGGAGTCAATAAATTGATATAAATCCATGAAGGGCAGGTGCTGTATTAATCTTTTTTAGGAGCGATCATAGTATCTGGCAAGATCATAGACAGTCAGAACATATTTGTTAAGTGAAAGACTACTCTGTAGTTATTAAAATTGTTGGGAAAATTTTTCTTAACCTGGAGAAATTTTCATGATTGAAAAAAGTTGAGTGAAAAATTAAATATGATCCCTATTACATAAAAATACATGTATAAGCTCATAAGCAATGTGGGGGGGAGAAGTCATATTATTAACAGCAGCTTATTTCCAGATCATGGAATTATAGGCAATTAATGTTTTTCCTTTTTATGCTTTTCTGTTTCCTACAATAAAATAACTTTAAATCCAAAAAAATTCAAGCAGTTTTTCACACAATTTGTAATGACATGAGGAAAATGCTTTTAATAAATCAAATGAACAATGTAGGATATAGAACTGAAATGTTATCACAAAGCAGACACATACAAAATAAAAGGACAAAAAGCCTGAATGAAGTGTGCCATAAGAGTAGTTATTTCTGGCCAGTAGCCCCAAGAAATTAATAGTTTTCTCCCTTCCACTTTATATCTTAGAGGATCTTCTAAATGATCTATAATAAAGGTGTACACATATGTGTTACTTTCATTGATGGAAAAAAAAGTTTTTCCTGAAGGAAGAAGAGTACTGTATTATTTTCCAGGGAAGTTAATAGAGGTGGTAAATGAGGCGGTGGCCATGGGAGGAAGGAGGAGGTGAGAGGGCACAGTAGAGAGACACAGTGTTTAGGACCAGCTGACCCGTTGCTCAGAGGCCCAAGACAGATTCTGAGGAAGGCAGTGAGTGGCTAGAGAGGTGGTCCATTGATAGAACCCAGGAAACTAGGAGAACAGGAGAGATTTTACCGTTTTAGTTTTAGGTGTGGGTTCTAACTCTTTTGAAAAATGAACTCTTTTGCCTCAAAAAACATGACTCATGTCACCTATTAGATACTCTTTAAAAAAAAAAGATTTATTATTTATTTGAAAGAGAGAGAGAGCATGCATAAGCAGGGGGAGGGGCAGAGAGCGAGCGGGGGAGAGGGAGAGAAGCAGACTCCCAGCCGAGCGCAGAGCCTGACACGGGGCTTGATCCCAAGGCTCTGAGATCCTGACCTGAGCTGAAATCAGAAGCTGGACACTTAACTGACTGAACCACCCAGGCGCCCCCTCACCTATTTGGTACTCTTAAATTAAGAGAACATCAGATTGGGGAGTAGGTGGCAAGGTATTTCTAGACAACCTTCTTTGCCCCAACAATTCAGAAAAAGGAAATGCTGTAATTAAGTACTAATTCTCTGGGGTAAGCTGACAGGGTTGTACCCAAACACATGAGCTTCTGAATTTGCGGTGTCAAGTCCCAGACTATCAGCTTCCACACAACACCAAGCCTCATTCCCTCAACCTTGCACTTGTGAACTTGAGGGCACCCAGTAGATACAGAATGAAATGATTGCTGTATTAGGTGTTTTTGCTCCATAAATTATCTATTTTTGTGCAATGCTCTCCTGTTACCTAATTCGCTGCTATTTATTTTCAAAGGAAAAAATGGGAAACACTCTGAAGCCTGGGTGTCTACGAGATACAAAAATTAAGAACGAGTTCAGAGAACCCTCAAAACATGTCACCATCTCAAATGTAACGCTGACTTTCCAAGGTGAACGATGTTTTCATACTACCTTGACTCAAGAAGAAAGTGACACGAGTTCATCCAACCAGCTGAGCACCAGATCCTCTGAAATAAAGACAACTGAACTTAAAAGCCTAGCTCTCAAGGCTGAAGAATCCAGGTATGTGAGGTGGGGAAACGCCCGGGTGCTAAGATGTGAGGTAACATGAGTAAGTGTATGCGCTAACGTCTCTGCCGATCTGGCATTTGTTGCTGAAGATTCTCAGCTATAGCTATGATGTAATCGAATGATGACCCAGTCGTCTCTTCATTCTCCACATTTGGTTTTAACCTTGCCTAATTTTTATCCTCCTGTCAACTTCTCACACCCTTCAGTTCACATTCTAGGCTCTCTGGTGTCAACTGCATGTGTTGAAGAATATAGCATAGAAGCAGAGTGTCCACATTTGGAGTAAAGGCACTCTCTCCCAGAGTGACTATGGGCACTCCTGCTTTTACTTTATACTTCTCTCCATATTCTCTACATATTTCTTATGCTTTTCTACATTTCCAACAAATAACTTCATCATCAAAAAAAATACTTTCATAATTTTATTTATTCTTTTTAAAGATTTACTTATTTAATATTTTAAATAGAGAGTGCAGGTGGGGGAGGGGTGAAAGGAGAGGGAGAGAGAAAGAGAGAATCCTGGAGCAGAACCCCCTCACCCTCCACCTCCCCACCACCCCCCACCCCCAGCTGAGCACAGAGCCTGACTCACGCCTCCGTCTCACAACCTTGAGATCATGACCAGAGCTGAAATCAAGCATTGGGTGCCCAACCGACTGAGCCACCCAGGTGCCCCTGTTTTCATCATTTTAATACTCAAGTGCAAGCTGAATATGTGAGAGAACTGTTATATTATAAAGATAAAAGTTAATCCAGTCATTTCAATGTAACACTTGAAAAGAAACCACAGAAACACCTAGAGATTTAAATGTTTACTTGAGCAAGAATGAAACAGGGAATGTAATGAATTATGTCTAAAATCATTTTAAGTATAAAGAACAAACAGGAGAAAAAAATTTTTTTAAAAAGAAAGAAATGAGAAAGCTTAAAAGTAATTTGAAGTGCTACAGAGTTTGGTTGATTCTTCAAAAAGAATGACAAAACAGGCAAACCACTTGGACAACTCTTTTAAAAAAATTTAAAAATTAGGGACGCCTGGGTGGCTCATTAAGTGTCTGCCTTCGGCTCAGGTCATGATCCCAGGGTCCTGGGATCGAGCCCCACATCGGGCTTCCTGCTCAGCGGGGGTCTGCTGCTCCCTCTCCTCCCTGCTCGTGCTTTCTCTCGCTCTGTTTCTCTCTCTCCCAAATAAGTAAATAGAATCCTCAAATAAATAAATGAATAATAAAATTAGAAATGTAAAAGGTCATCATCATGAGAACAATAGTAAAATGTTACTGAGAAAGATTATATACAAGTTTTCTTCAATAACTTTGAAACCCCAAGTTAAATAAATGACTTCAACAAAAAGGCAAGGAGGAAAACTGGCACTTGAGAACAGAAAAAATTTATCCAAGAGCTCCCATTAAAGAAAAAAACACAGCTGTGACTTTTACTGGACAGTGTTTTAGACACTCTAAGAATTACCTCTATTTAATGTAAAGTTTTCTTTTAAATATAGAAAAATTATGTTATATTCTCTTAATTTTTTGAAGCAAATAATTTGTCCGGATTATAAAGCCGGAAAGACAACACAAGAAAGAAAAGTCTCGATTAATCCTCCTTAAGACAATATATGGTAAATTCATAGAATCTTAGTATGCAAAACGTAGCGAACTTAATATAAAATTAAGGAAATATAATTTCCTTAATATAAAATTAAGGAAACTGTCAGTATAAGTCATTATTCGAAAGAAAAGCAGAAAAAAATCATAGATACTTAAATACATTTGAGAGACTTTGATATTCTTGATAAAGATCCACAAAATGCAGAAGTGTTCTCCTTCAGCACAGTGAAAAATATTTATTCCAAACTGGAGCCAAAATTGTTTTTAAAGAAGAAATTCTAGAATTGTGCTACTTAAAACTTAGAACAAATTAAGGATGTTCTTATTAACATTTCTATGTGATATAATATAAGGGAGTCTAGCAGTTGCAATAGAACAAAGAAATATGATGGATAAATAAGAGATTTTTTTTTAAAAATCACTCTTTGCAAATGGAAATTTGTATTTAGAAAATTTGAGAATCAACAAATATCTTGGTTTGTAAACAGTTTTAGGAAGGTCACAGATTATAAGATAAACTCACAAAATATTGTTCATTTCATGATTTTTATTAACAAACAAAAAAATGCACTGAAAAAGAATGTATTTTTCAAAAGAAGCAATAAAATTCAGATATTTAGTGAGAGTGATAAGAGACCTGTATATATGGAATTATAAAACTCTAATGGTAGAAGCACAAGATGACCTCAATAACGAAAATAAAGCTCTCTATCTGGGCAGCTATATTTAAGACAACAGAGATGACAAGGCATAAATTAATTTATAAATTTAATACAGTACCAATGATCTAAATAGCATATCTCAGATAAATTATACAATTATAGAAAGTATGTGGAAAAAATAGGGGTAAGAATCTCAAGGAAACCACTGGGGCTGGAAAATGTCTAGAGGTTGTATAAAACCTTAAGCCATATTATAATTAAATGGCCACCAGTGAAAAGTTTAGGATATAGAAATTATGATAGTAAAATAGATTCAAACTGATAGAGGTCTGAAAGAAACATGAGAAAAAGCAAAACTCTAGAATATGTTGGTTAAAGATCTATGCTGTACTACAAAAAATAATTTCAGATGGGTAAAGAGTCAGATATTTTAAAACTAAAATAAACTAAAAGAAAATGGAATGGTTGAATTGCTTCGGTAGCAGAAGAAAGATCACTTTCCCTTTGAAGTAACAAAAGATATTTTCGATAGCACAGTTTGATCCATTCATTCAATAATATTAACTGAGGACTTTGTGTGTTTTAGGCACTAGGGGTACAGCTGTGAAAACAAGTTAGAGGCTCTTTCATTCTAGTGGAGAATATAGATCACACACAAACAAAATACATTATGCCAGCTGGAATGTACTGTGATAAAAACAAAAATGAGTTACAGACTAGAAACAGGGATTTGAGGAGGAGGAAGGATATCTTTCAGTGGTCAGGGACAGCTTCTCTGAGGAAGGGCAGAGGTCTGAAAGAAGGGTGGAGCTCTTGGGGAATAGAGTTCCAGGCCAATTGATTATCTAACAATTATAAACATCTATCTCCCAAAAATCATTTTAAGTAAAGGAATACGTAACAGTGGAACAAGGAAAGAGTAACTAGATGATCTATAATGGTTTTACCTCCAGAGCTAGATATAGCTGATGGGAATTTGTAAAGGATCCAATTAGCAAAGGGGTTAAAGCTATGAGTAGAAAATTTCCTCCAGAAGACAAACACTTAACAAGGAATCAATCTCACTAATAATTAAAGAAATATAAGTTAAGCAATTACCAGTTGGCTTTCAATTAGATGTTAACTGTAACACTGAGTGGGTCACTGTAAATGGTGGGAACTTTCTCAAGAGTGATGGTAATTCACACTACAAATGATTATTCAGCTTGACTTAAAGGAACATGTGTCAAAGAAGTAATTCAAAAGGGAAAATAATGTAATTGAACACATGTTTTATAGTTAAAACCTGAAAACAATCCAAACCATGACTGGTGGAAGAAGAGCTAACCAGGAAATATTATGTTAATTTAGTGAAACAGCAGATCCCCATTAGGAAAAGAATAGAGAATTTCAGTAAAAGACCTATATGATTAAAAAGGAACTGCAAGCTAGAAAAGTGAAATTCTGAAAAATGTATATACAATGGTATTTTATTTCTACAAAAGGATGATAAGAAACCACAGTGCTTGGGCATTGTTGGTGATTAATTAATATATGTTGTAGCTATTGATAGACATTTCTATTAAACTTTTATTGTACATAACCATTATTATGATTACATGAATGTTTTAAAATCAAAACTGATGCTAGGAGGCATTAATTAGAGCATTAATTGGAAGACATAGCAGCTAGAGAATGAGCTTTGCTTTCAGACAACCCTGGGTTCAAATCCTGCTTCCTCTATTTTGGGGCAAGTTAAATTAATTTTTGTCAGACCTCAATTTCCTCATTTGTAACTAAACACAAAGAGGATTTACAAACAAAGCAAAAAACAAATTTTGGCTCCAAGCAATCCTCTTAAGCCCAACTTAATCAAGGATGGATTCTTTTTTATTGCATATTTGCATCTGGAACATAATTACTAGCTAGAGCCTAATTTGAGAGTCTTTATTATTAATGAAAGATGTTATATCTAAGAACAGAATGGAATTCAGTTTATTCCTTGGATGTTTGTAGGGTTAAGACAATACCCTGTGAAAGTGATAAGTAATTTCTTTCTATTTCTCTTCTCCAAGACCATGGATTTCAGTGACGTTTTATAATGGTATACTTTGGGAAAATGAAAAAGAAAGATTAAAGGATGACCTTGTTGAATATTTTTATCTTCAGATTTATTAGTATTTACAATGTAAATTTAACAGTTTCAGTATAGATGAGTGAAAGACTACAGAGACATCTATAATATCACTTTAGGTCCTTTAAAAGTGAAGGATTTACTTTATGGAGCATTTATATTCCCTCTCATACCCTGACAATAGTGCTACTACGACTCTTCCCTTTGTTTTAAAGAGGATAATGTCAGGCTTCACTTTAATTTGCACCTATTTTTTTAAAGTACATTTACTTAATATTTCCCAGTCTCTGAAAAACTTTTATCGGTAAGCTCAACCTTCATGTCAATCACCAGACCTATTTGGTGATGGCTACATGAACACTTATTTGCCAGCTCCTTAGAAAATTACTAATTTAACCTCTATTTCAGAAAGATCCATTGTAGACCTCAACCTGGATTTCTTTGCCAGGTCCCTTTTTTTTTTTTTTTTTTTTTTGAAGATTTTATTTATTTACTTGACAGAGAAATCACAAGTAGGCAGAGAGGCAGGCAGAGAGAGAGGAGGAAGCAGGCTCCCCGCTGAGCAGAGAGCCCAATGCGGGGCTCAATCCCAAGACCCTGAGATCATGACCTGAGCCGAAGGCAGCGGCTTAACCCACTGAGCCATCCAGGTGCCCTTGCCAGGTCCCTTAAAATGGATCCTAATTATGTCTTTATACATTAATCTGGGAAGCTATTGTATGAGGGTAATTATTCTTCCCAAGTGTTTTATTTTACTCGAACAGAAATGCTTCCAAAAAATGTATTGAAATTGTAGCCAAGAAACAAAGATTTGGTGAAAATTAAATGACTGAAGTTTGTGTTTCAGATGCTAATGAGGTTAAGAAAACAAGTATTTTCATTATTATTATTAACTTTATAAAAATCAGGAATGCAGAAAATTTCTTTATCCAAAGGCATTTCTGAAAGTGAAATGATCTGAAAAACTGACAGCTAGCCTCTTATTTGATCCAGTGAACTATAAGAAATGCAGTTACTTGAGTAAATAGCTGGGCATGCTATTTGCCTGCAAAATTTCCTAATGCTGTCACCCTCGCATCAGGGCCTTAGAGATTATGATGAAGAAGCCAGCAGAGGTGGGCACCTTCTAACCCCAGGCATCCAGAATCTTGCCCACGTCTCTATGAGAACCTATATTCCCACCACAAGAGACTCTACGTAAACCCCTGATTAGCAGTAATTAACTCAGTCTCAGCCCCAAATGAGTTTTTAGACACGGGAGAGGCAGTAGGAGGGTGATGCCCACAGCCTCACGGAGTGCCAGGTGATAAAGAAAATAAAATAGATATCGTGTTATTATATACTATTCACTTCTATGGCTTTTACAGGTTGGGTAGCTGGCATGTTAACAGAAATGTAGGTATATTTTACTCTAAAATGTGTTATTAGGTAATACCTTAGGCTTGCTAAACATGTTTCATTACTACCTACAAAGCATTCAGAGAATGGCCAGTTATCTCATACCTAGTCATTCTCTTCTAAATATTTGTGGTTACACTGGCAAAATTTTGAAATGTGCTGTTTGCTTTTACAGGAGCATGAGAACTGACTCCGTCACCTCAGGTATGGAATGAATCCCTCTACGTTTCTTTGTGGCCTCTGGTATCCAGGAGTCACCTCTGGGTGCAGGAACAGAGTAGTTAAGAGCGAAGGAATGCGGCTGGATGTTTTAGTGCATTCCCTTTGCTCCACTCTGAGAGTCCCACAGTGCAGGAACCCTTCTTCAAAGCTTGTCCGCATACTATCTCTCAAGGAGTAGGCATCACAGTACTTTTGTCTGTCTGGGCAGAGTACTGAATCCGACTCACTGGGTAGGAGCCACTCCCAGACCAGCTCTGCAGGCAGAACCCCAACAACAGGGCCTTTTGTCCTTGCTGATTTGGAAGGGGAGTGGTCTACAACCAAATTTCTTGGTAAATCTAAACTCATCTAGCCCCTCTTTTCTTCTTTCTTGTGTCTTTGGCCTCTGCTTGTTTACCTATTCTCATGACTCAGGATCTTTTGACTTCTTAACAAGTTTTTGACACAGGAGTTGTCCATAGGCAGCAATGGACATTGTGTCCTCTTGCTTGCTGCTGACCCACCTCTCAACTACTGTCTACGTCAGGGGTTGGGGAGGGGCGGGCCTCAGCTCCAGTCATACGCATCAAAGAACATCATGGAAGGAACAGAGAGGCCCATTTCACTGGACTTAAATGAAAAGAAAAAAATATTTCTTCTTTAAAACCCAAGACCATGGGAAGGGAATTCTTAGTCACATTTGCGAGAGTCCAACCCAAAAAGAAGCAAACAGTTAGAGGATAGGTGTTTCTATCAGTAGGATTTTTATCTGTAGGCCTTCCCACTGGGCTTTAGTGTCCAAAAGTACCAGGTGAACTTCACTGAGATGTGGTTTTACAGTCCAACCTACAGTACTGAACCTAAAAACACTGTAAGGAAATAGTTTAGAAGAAAAACGTAAAGTCTCCTTTGCAGTATATAGCATTTTCACCTATCAATTCCTACTCCAAATTTTATTTCGAAAAGAAATCGCAGTTGTTAGAATTAGAAATTCCAGAGATGTCCAACAGGCAAGCATTTTCTTCTTGCTTCCTAAAAGCAAGGATTAGTCGTGCAGCAGCCTTATCACTAATAGTTAATTAGCATGTTAGCATGTAATTAGTACAATAGCATATAACATACATCCCAAAGCACTAGTTGTTCAAGCCTTGGGAATTTGAAATTAATGTAGAATGCTGATTTAGTTTCATTCTATATGTGACTGATTCTTTCACCTGTCTTCTGGCACAAACTCAATTTTGTTCAAATGAACAAGAATTTGATGCCCATCTAGTATATCTGAGGCTCTGTAGAGAGATTAAAAATAGGTAACAGGACATTGCCAGGCCTCAAGACATGAGCATAAATAACATAAAGTGGAATCTTATGGGTGCTTTAAGAGAAGAAAGTGGAGTGCCTAGTTTTAGCTCAAGAGAGAAAATCATGAAAGATTTCTGAAGGAAGGAGACAGTCTCTGAGTTAGGAAAGGGAAATAAGAGTATCCTGGATATTAGTGTGAGCAAAATCAAAGAATAGGACCATGCTGGGCATATTCCATGTAGGAATAGTGAGAGAGGCCACTGGAAAGCAAAGCAGGAGCCAGATTCCGGAAATCTTGAGCCATGCTGGGCAGTTTGGAAAGTACAGTTCAGTAGGGAAGGAGGAGCCACTGGAAAACAGAACTAACAAAATTCGTGCTGTATTTTGGAATGATTACTCTAACCGCCATCTCTAAGAGACCCTGAGGAGGCTACAGATAGGAAGTCCTTAGAATCGTCCAGGGTGAAAGGTGCCAAAGTCTTGAACCAGGTGTAAAGGAGTCGGATGGCAACAAGGACATGAATATGTAGTTAGCAAAGTTTGTTGACTGACTACCTGTGGGGACAAAAACAAACAAACAACAAACAAAGCAAAACAAACCTGAGGATGACAGTTTGGGAAGCAACATAAGCAGGAGGTGATGAGTCCATGATACATGCTGAGAAAATTCCAGGAAATCTGGAAGGAAACTATGAAGAAACCAGCTGTTAAATACTTCATCTAGAATGAAAAGTCGCAGGTTTGAGTTCCAAATGCACTTCCTCTGTTCCACGGGTGTGAGGTCTCTGGACCTCAAGCTTCTTCAGCTATCAAATATGTATGCACATAGATGAGGAATCTATATGCGCATGTTTAGCTGTCCCAAGGCCCTCTCAGCTGCTATGATGTCATAAGCTGATACGTGTGAGGTCCTGGTGACCCCTCTTTGTAAATTCAGCAGGCAGCTTGAAATCAGGTTCTGGAAATCGGGAGCTAAGCAAAGATACAGCTGACATGCAGTGAACTTCCGCTCTCAGCTTGTTAAATCACAAGGGTGGTACAATGTACAAATTTAGCTTGCAGTTGTCACAAAGTATTAATTATTTTCCCCGTTTGTTTTCTTTCACATACTTTCTCATTCTTCCCACTTCTCTCTCTGTCTTCCCATGTTTCCTGACTTAGGCTTACATAGTTTTTCCATTTTCCCTCTGATTAGCATTTCCTTACCTGTTGCCACACTCCTCTGAATCACTTCTTTCCCCTTTCATACTTACTTACTCACATTTTACACTTCCTACCCCAAGAAGAGCAAAGATTAGTAGAATCTTTCTTCCTTGTCCTTGGAATTTAGACTGAATGTAGATGAAAAATGAGTCGGTGAATCTGATTTCTATTCCAGGCAGTTCCCGTAGCAATTAAACAAAACAAAACAAAACCAAAAATATGGTACCATTAACCTATTCAGGTTCACCATCACCCAACTCCTTTACACCCATGCCTGGGGACCATGGTCTCTTATTCATGTCTCAAATCTCTCAGCAGTTTGACACTTTGCTCCTTTCTGAGTAAGGCTTCGTCAGGGGGCATTGCGCACATACTCTTTTTATGACAAGGCTACAAGGCATAGTTCAGGCTGACACTGTCTCTCTGGATCTGGGCCCACCGCTCCCTTTTCTTGACTTTTAATTTCTTACCTATCTAGGTATTACTCACCTTAGCTCTGCTGATCTCTTTGCGGGAAGCCCAAATTTAGGTTTACCTATGGTCCAATGGTATTTTCCCAAGATGGTAGGCAATTGAACAAAAGACAGAGAGCTGAGAAAGACCACAGGGGAAAATTGCTTATGAAATCTGGGGCATGTGCTCTCCATCCAAACCCATCTTTCTTTTCCACTTTTCTCTGAACTATTGCAAATCAAATTCCTTGAAATCCTAAATAGCCAGGTTCAGTCTCTGTTTATGAAACACGGTCTAAAAAGAGAAAGGGTGGGGGGACCCCAAAAGGGAAGCTGTTTGTGAAATCTAACAATGGGCTCCATTGGAAAGAATAAAGACATTTTTTTTTTTATTTAAGACCAAATTAAGTTGTCTCTCCTTCTGTGCTTTTTTTCTCTCCTGCTTCTGGCTTTTTCCTTTCTTCCTCACTTCCCTCTCTCTTTTCCAATTTCCCCACTATTTTTCATTTGCCCTCTGACTCCCTCCTCTTATGTCAATCTACTTCCCTCAATCTCATGCCTTATGTGTGTCCCCTTTTCTCAGGGGAATGGATGTGAGGAAAGGAAAGTAAAACAGGAAAAGAAAAGGCCAATGGAAAAAAAACATGTAAGACAACAAAAAGGTAATTTTGTTTTTTACAATTATAAATCACTGTAGCTATAAAGGTCAGATATGACGCTTGCACAAAAAGTTGTCAACAAATTGAATCTTTGAGCAGGGAATCTTATTACTTCTATTGTAGTAACAATAGAGGTGGAATGGGATGTTGAGGGTCTGCTGTAGTTTCTGCCCTAGAATCTTCCAAGGATCAAAAGGTAGTATCAGCACAGGGGTTAGAGCCACCCAGACACTCCAGAAATAGCTGTTAAAAACAAAAATTTTAAGAAATTAAGGAGTTTCCTTTAACATCACTTCACTATCTAGATTTCAAAAATGAGATCTTATCCGTCCAGAGGATCTTTATTGTTAGAATAAGAAGAGAAGCTATATTAAAGATGCAATTTTACTTATTTCAATCACTTATTTTACTCATATGTAGTTTTTAATGTTTTATACTTACCAGTAATAACTTTTAAAATATTCTGTATTTTTAGACCTTTGAATTGAACTGACTTTTCCATTTTTTTTTTTATTAGATAAATACAAACTACTAAACTAAAAAACAAGCATGGCTCAAGAAATAACAACCAACACAAGAGGAAAAAAAAAAGCAGTGTTTTCCATGTGGCAGAAATAAAGGCTACTACTAATCAATCACTGAGCATTTAAGTTCATGCCAATCTAACTTCTTAAATCTTGGCTATTATAATTGTGGATATCAATTTTAAAGGAAGGTAGAGAAATAGAACTATTAAGGTTTTCAATTCATAAACTCAATTTTTATCTGTGGGGCTTCTTTTCTTTGGGGTTGTTGGATAAATTTGTTACTCTCTTTGGTTTTCCTTTTCTCACTTGGACCTTAACCCAACACCTTGTTGTTTCTAACATTAAGCACTGTAAGGTTCTTGAAGGTCGGGACTGTGTTCATTCTTTGTGTTTTAAGTGTTGAGCACCTGACCTGAGAGATAGAATTTGCTGAATCAGTGAATGCCATTTCCAAACAGGATTTTAAAAACATCTACTTTTTTTTTCAGAAGATTTTATTTATTTATTTATTTATTTATTTATTTATTTATTTGACAGAGAGAGATAGAGAGAGAGAGCGAGTGAGCACAAGTAGGCAGAGAGGCAGGCAGAGGGAGAGGGGGAAGCAGGCTCCCCTCTGAGCAGAGAGCCCCATGCAAGGTTTGATCCCAGAACGCTGAGATCATGACCTGAGCTGAAGGCAGAGGCTTAACTCACTGAGCCACCCAGGCACCCCACTTCTACTCCTTTAAATATAGAAGAAGAACTATACATGGTCCCCATCCAAAGAATAATTTGGATTTTTAAAAGCCACCACTTATTCCTTTTCAAAAAGCTGCCAGTCGTTCTACCATGTGCTTTGTGTGCCTTCTCAAGCTTCACAACAATCTGAAGGGTGTTATTACTTTCCTGTTTTACGGACAGATGGTGAAAGTGGAGTTACAGAGGTTAAGTTACTTGTTCAAAACAATGCAGCTAGGGAAGAAAGATATATGGATATCTATTTCAAATTTCACACTAATAGCAAATAGTACTGGTATTTCTACTCTGACCTGAGTCACAGCAATGAATAAGTTTCAGCTCCATCTTCTCCTTCCTGTCCCACAGGCAAACCTCTAGAAACATATGGTAGCAACCGGGTATATGTCACCACTGAGCACTTGAAACGTGGCTGGTTCAATGGAGAAACTGAATTTTAAATCTCTTTTAATTTTAATTAATTCAAATTTAACTTTAAAAATTGAAGCAGTGTTGAATATTTTTTGCATTAAACATCAACGTGTTGTTTTGGTAAGGCTACATTTTTTTTTCACTTCAGCTGTTGAAAATTTAGCATCTGAATTGAGATATACTTTTAGTATAACATATACAGCAGATATTGCAGAGTTGGTATAAAAAATAGAAAAATAACTCAATAATTATATTGATAATGTGTTAAATTATAATATTTTGGATGGATCAGGTTAAAATTTATAAATTAATTTCATCTGTTTCCTTGTAATTTCTTAGCTAGCTGTGAAATAATATCTCACAAAATTACTTATGTGACTCACATCATATTTCTGTTGGACAGGAAAATCCTCTACCTTTGCCCCACATTCCCAGGGAACCCCTCCTCCTCCTTTCTTTGCTCCAAAGATGAAAAGGATTTTTTTCCCATTTCCACAATCAAGAGTAAAATAGGAGTTTTCCACGCAACCTTTATGGGATCACCATTAGGGCCATTTTTAAGCTATGGGTATATATAAACCAACAGTTTCTAATTTGGAGATGGCTGTCTCATAATAGAAAATGTCTCCTTGAGAGAGATTATCTGGAACAAATTGATTCTGTGCTGAAGAAAATCACAACTAAGACTATTATTACCTAGTAACGGAGTCTGTCAAGAAGCAGTGCCAGTCCACACCAAGTGTAGATGACTATGTGGAACAATTAGATCTCTCAAACATCATGGTCCCTAAACAACCACTTTGGAAAACAGGAAGTTTCTTATAAAGTTAAGACATCATATCATATGACCAAACAATTCTACTTTAGATATTTACTCAGGAAAAACTAAAACGTGTTCATAAGACATATGTTCAAAACAAGACTTGTACACAAATGTCCGTAGTTTTGTTCATAATAGCCCCACATCTGGAAACACCCTGAATGCTCACCAACAGGTCAATGTTTCAACAAGCTGTGGTATATCCATACAGTGTACATGTAGTATATTCCTACTACCTAATAACAACAAAAAACAAATAGTGCAACAACAACACGAATGACTCTTAGAAACATCCTACTGAGGGAAATAAGTCAGATATAAAAAGAAAACATGAGGGCACCTCGCTGGCTCAGTCAGCAGAGCATGTGATGCTTGATCTCCAGGCTGTGAGTTCAAGTCCCACAATGGGTGTAAATACATCCTATGTGATTTCATTTAAGCAAATCACTTTGCTTGTACCACTTTGCAATTAATTCCCTCCAGCCTGCCTTCACCCCATACAACCACTGCTCTGATTGGTCTTTATAAATTGGTTTCACCATCTTAAACAGGTCCTCTGACCCTCTCATTTTATTTTGGTTTCACCTTCTAAAGGTGAGGACTTTCCCATGAGAAAAATTTTGTAAGTCCCAGATATCGTTTCTACTGAGGCTTTGCAAATTCCTAGTTAGAACTATTTCCTTCACCTGATCTGTAATTTCCACTGGAAACTGGTCCTGACTGACTTCCATGGCAAGGGTATGTATGCTTTGAACCAACACGTCCATTAAAGGGTCACACATATAATAGTAATCTGTTAGATGTTAGAAACAAGATATGGTGGAAGTTCAGGAATAAAATGTAAGTGCAACTGATTTTGACTTTTGAAGGAGCTTTCTGCTTTCTAATTTTCAGCTGTATTAATTAAATGAGGGATTATTACAGTGGCTGGAATGAACCATGAAGCATAGGAGGCAGGAGGTAGTGAGCAAGTAGTTTTCTTTTCCCTTTTCTCTTTGCATTTGCCATGCTCTCTTCTTCCTTCCCCACCCAGACCACCTCTTAGGAACAAAAATAGTCCTGTTTAGACAGAAGTTATTCCTAAGATAGGCTAGTCACAGGCCAAACATTTGACAAAGCTGAAGTTTTTTCTTTGACTTCCACTTACTTGTGTCTGTTTCTTTCATTAAGTCATTAATTCAACAAATATTTATCAAGTACCATCTACATGTCAGATACTGTTTTAGATTCTTGGAAATTGTAAAAATAAGTAGTGATGCATAAAATAAGCAAAGTCCTTGCCCTCATGGAGTTTACATTCTACTTTGGGGAGATAGATAATATATGTCAGATGGTGAATAATTACAATGAAAAATAAAATTGGGGAAGGAGGGTAAGGAGTGCTGGGAGGTAGGGCATGAGAGATAATGGAGCTCACTGATAACATTTGGAATGAGACCTAAAGAAAGTGAGAGAGAGTAGGCATGTGGAGATTGGATATTTCAGGGACAAGAAATACTGAATGCAGAGGTTTCAAGGCAGAGCTGTGGGAATGTGTAGAGAGCAGCACAATCACCAGGGTGGCTGGTCTGAAATGAGAAAGGAAAAGAGCAGAAAGGTGAGGTCAGGGAGATCATGTTGGATTATACACTATTGAGCACAACAGTGATTTGATTTCACTTTTAGTTTAGCAGAATCACTCTGGCTATAGTATTAAGAGAAAATTTATGGGTGGGAAAGAGCCTATTGCAGTAATCCAGACGAAAGGTGGTGATGTCTTTGAGTAGGGTGCGAGCAGTGGGGTTGGTGAGAAGTGTTTAGATTCTGGGTATGTCTTAAAGGTATAAATAAAAGGAATTCCTGGTGGATTGGATGGGCTGTGTGAAGGAAAGCCAGAACAACTGAAATAGGTAGCATCACCATATACTGAAATGAAGAAAAATGGACAAAAATAAAAAGTTCTGACATGTTAAATTTGTAATGTTCATTAGAAATCCTAATGGAGATGTTGGGTCAGCAGTGAACTGTATGATTCTGGAGTTTGAGACAGTAGTTCAGGCTAGAGATTAGTTTAAAGTTGACAGTGTATAGATGGGATTTAAAGCCATGAGATGAGACAAAATCATGTAGAGAGTGAATGATAAAGAGCCTGATAAAAATAAGGACAAGTCAGGTGCCTTGGTGGCTCAGGCAGTTAGGTGTCTGCCTTAGGCTCAGGTCTAAGTTCTGCATCAGGCTCTTTGCTCAGCGGGGGGTCTGCTTCCCCCCCCCCCACTTTCAAATAAACAAAAAAAAATCTTTTTTAAAAAAATGAATAAGGGGGACTACTGGGTGGCTCAGATGATTAAGCCTCTGCTTTCAGCTCAGGTCATGATCCTAGGGTTTTGGGATCAAGTTCCACATCAGGCTCCTTGCTCAGCGGGGGACCTGTTTCACCCTCTCCCTCTGCTGCTCCCCCTGCTTGTGCTCTCTCTCTGTCTGTCAAATAAATAAATCTCTTTAAAAAAGAATAAGGACAAATTGTTAATGCATACATTGAAAGGGACTGTTTTAAGCACTTCGCATATATAATTCATTTAGTATTCACAACCATTGTGGGAGGTTGCAACTTTCATTATCCTTAATTTATAAATGAAGAAACTGAAGCTCAGAGAAATTAAGTGATTTCCTTTTGATCAAATGGCCCCAAATGATAGGGGATTCAAAGCCAGGCAGATAAGTAAATATTGACTGTTTAGAGTCCTGGGTCACTCGAATTGTTAGCATTCAGGGAGATAAAGAACCAGCAAGGAGATGAAAAGGAGGTTCCAGTGGGGAGGAAGAGAAGCTTGAATGATGTTTCCAGAGCGCAGAGGACAAAGTGGAGAAAATGCCCCATACCATCAAATGCTGCTGGCAGATAAGGAAGATGAGAAAACTCAACACTGACCTTTGCATTTAACAAAGCGGCTCTAATCAGTGACTTTGACAAAGGCTGTTTTGAAGCAGTGGTGGAGTTAAGGCTCAGAGTGGGTCCAAGGGAGGATAAAAGAGGCAATGAAGTTCAACCCTGGAGTTCAGCACAGATACCACCCCCTACCAAGTCATAGGTATTCACATATTAATGCAAATTAAAGCAGCTGCTGAGATTTGTTGTACAAACAAAACAGGGATTTGATTGGGAGCTTGGTGAAGAAAAGATAGGGGTAATTTTACAGCCATTTTCAAGGAGAACAAACATGATTTCCCTTATCTTGGCATTCAGTTTTGGTCTTTCCTTCATTAAAAATTACCAAGCTCCAAATTTGCCTATCTCCTCTTTTCAGAATCAGATTTCCCCAGGACCATGTTTTATTTGTCTACTCATCCCCAGTGTAGCCCAGGACCGCCAAGGAAGGTACCAATGCAAGTGTGATAAATGACTAACATTCTAAATGTTGAATATCCTACCCTGAAGTTATTGTTGACTACTTATGTTCCCATAATAATCCCATGCTTTTCTTTGTGTACTTTCACTCATTCAGATCGATAAAATGTTTTATGCCCATCTTTTTAAAGCCATGCACAAGATCTTGGTTTTCCTTTTATTGTGTATTTTCATAATAGCTTATTACCTGTCCCTTTCTCTGTTCCCATCTTTAAATAGTAAAGCTCCTCCCAGTAAAAGACTTTACCTTTGAATCCACAGAGTACTTTATTTTCATTTTCCATACTTTCCCTTGTATTTTACCTATATGGACTTGTCTTGTCCCTTTCTCCAGCTTACTATAAATTCCTCCAGGTTAGGAACTATCACATGTTTTAATTCCTTACAGCACAGTGCTTAGCACATAGGAAATACTCAGTATACGTTTTTTTTAATTAATCGGTAACTATTAAAGTTATTTGAGTTGAATGATACTGACCTGTACGAAATTATACTGCTGCTAACCTTAGACAGTGGGACCTCCCATTCCACATAGTAACAGCTGCATAATGTCTTCAGCTTAGAGACAATTATTTTTTTGCTAGATTTAGGAAAGGTTAGGAAATAGTATAACACATCAAAATAATAACTAAACCCAATGAAATTTGAAGTTTAAGATTTGTTGGTTTTCTTTTTTAAATATTTTTAACACTTTTTAAGATATGTAGTTAATTAATATACCTACTAATTGCCTTTTTTTTTTAAAGATTTTATTTATTTATTTGACAGACAGAGATCACAAGCAGGCAGACAGGAAGGCAGAGAGAGGGAGAGGAGGAAGCAGGCTCCCTGCAGAGCAGAGAGCCCAATGCGGGACTCGATCCCAGGACCCTGAGATCATGACCTGAGCCGAAGGCAGCGGCTTAACCCACTGAGCCACCCAGGCGCCCTAATTGCTTTTTTTTAAAGATTGTATTTATTTATTTGACAGAGAGATCACGGGTAGGCAGAGAGGCAGACAGGAAGAAGGGGAAGCAGGCTCCATGCTAAGCAGAGAGCCCGATGCAGGTCTCTATCCCAGGACCCTGAGATCATGACCTGAGCCGACGGCAGAGGCTTAACCCACTGAGCCACCCAGGTGACCCTAATTGTTTTTTTCATAACTTCTCATATACGAATCAGTGAGTATTCTTTTAATTTACATTCTTTTGGGGTGCCTGCATGGCTCAGTCATTTAAGCGCTACCTTTGGCTGCGGTCATGATCCCACGGTCCTAGGATTGAGCCCTGCATTGGGCTCTCTGATCAGCGGGAAGCCTGCTTCTCCCTCTCCCACGCCCCCTGTTTGTGTTCCTCTCTCACTGCATCTCTCTGTCAAATAATAAATATAAAATCTTTAAAAAAAGAAAAGCCTCTCTTTCCCTCTCTCTTATATTTAAAAAAATCTACATTCTTCTTCTTTTTCTTTCTTTTTTTTTTTTTTAAATAATCTCTACACTCAGTTTGGAGCTAAAACTCACAATCCAGAGATCAAAAGTTGCATGGTCTTCCGACTGATCCAACCAGACTTCCCTTTTTAAATTTACATTATTTCTGATCACCTGGTTCATAAAATTATAAGAAATTAGGCTGCTAATTCAGTTATGAAAACTCAGCTTTCACTAGTACATAGAAGTGATACAACCAAAGGGATAGAACCAATAGTTTTAGTCAAGGATTTTACATATAATAGTGAGTGGTAGAATCTTGAAAACTGAGATTTCAGACCTGTTGCAAATGGCTGAAATGAAATGTTAATATATTTCCCCAAGCCTTGAATAAAATAAAATGGTATAACATTGATATAACATTATATTATATAAACATATAATAGAGATTGTTGGTAAAGAGTGGGTTAAGCAGGTGCCAAAATGAGGGAGGCAGAAGGATATTTAACTATGGTTGCTCTCTACTATACACTTGACTTTTCTACTATACACATGACAGTTTGGCTTTTACTACTTACCCAAAATACTTAGTTACAAATTTGCCAGAGTGACTCAGTGGGTAAACTGACTTGTGCCAAGAATGAATAACTCTCTTTGGAGGTTTTAAATCACAGAATACCACTTCATTCTATTTGAGGATGAATATTGTATTTTTTTAACCCCCCTAAATGATCTGTGTTAGATTCCATATGCAGAGGCTACTAGCAAATAACAACAACAACAAGAGGTAGTTAACTCATTATATTACAGATGAGAGAATTTAGGCCCAGGAAACCTGTCATGCATCCCATGGTTATCATCAGATCACAAAACTAGTAATCTTCAAAACTCTATCTCAAATCTAATCACCTTGCCTCCAGTTTCTGTATCTTCCACTCTTCCAGCTTTCATTTTTTGTATCCGAGATCAGTAAATTGAATGATTTGAGGATTTGGGGAATGTCTCTATTTAGCAGAGAATAGATTTTCTATCTGCCATTGGATCTATCTTCTTTTAAAATGAAAATGCCTCGGGGTGCCTGGGTGGCTCAGTTGTTCGGTGGCTGCCTTGGACTCAGGTCATGATCTCAGAGTCCTGGGATGGAGCCCCTGCTCAGGGGAGCCTGCTTCTCCCTCTCCCACTCCTCCTGCTGTGTTCCCTCTCTTGCTATCTTCCTCTCTCTGTCAATAAATAAAATCTTAAAAAAATGAAAATAGCTTTAGGAATTAAAAGTAGTATTTGTATACATTTTACAAAGGCATTTCCACATATTTTGAGATCAGTAGCTGCCATTTCGTACAGATAGTGATCATCATTTTATTAGGGTGGGGTCCTGTGACAGAGGAGTCCAAGCAGCTGGGGAAGCAAGTCTAGGTAGCTGGAGGGTTCATTTGGGTGGGGCTTTTTGCAAAACTGCTTGGGGCCAAGCAATTGGAATTTATTGGTAAATAGTGACTATCTTTCTAAAGAGGCCTTTTCTTTGAACAGGTAGGTCAGTGGTTCTTCACCCCACCCCCCACCCCCGGCCCAAGATTTTATTTATTTGAGAGAGAGAGTGAGCGAGCAAGAGCACAAGCAGAGGGAGCAGTAAGCGAGGGAGAGGGAGAAACAGCCTCCCTCTGAGCAGGGAGCCAGATAAGGGACTCCATCCTAAGACTCTGGGATCATGACCTGAGCCATAGGCAAACGCTTTACTCACTGATCCACCCAGGCGCTCCAGGTCAGTGGTTCTTAATAGAAGGTGATTTTTGCCACCCAGGGGACCTTTGCCGTTGTCTAGAGATATTTTGATGGTCACCAATGGGGGTAGTGGTGCTCTTGGCATCCAACAAGTAGAGCCCAGGGATGCTGCTAAACATCTGACAACGTACAGAACAGCCCCCACAACAAATTATCTGGCCCAAATGTCGGTGGCCCTGAGATTGAGAAACTCTGTACTAAGGAAAAACTCGTGGAGGAGCTAGAGGAAGCTTCTTGAATTATTACTTATTTTATGCACATAAGAGCAAATAGGTCACATACACACTACTTTTTTTTTTCTTTTTTTTTTTTTTTTTTTTTTTTTCTTTTTGGATGAGGCTAACAGTTCCTAAGAAATCTGGAAGACTTTATCTGGCTTTCATTGCACTGCATGTCAGTTGGCCCAGGTCACTAAGTTTTGTGAAACTGCTGCGGCCCTTGGCATCCTTCCTTTCTGGCTTTCAGAACTCCATCCTAGCTGCTACCTTTTTGGCGTCTTCTGCGGTAGCAGAGAATCCTGCGGGGACCTTATACACATCCAGGTGTTTTATTACGTCGTGGTTCTTTTTTTTTTTTTTAATAAAGATTTTATTTATTTGAGAGACAGAGAAAGCGAGTGTCGTGGTTCTTTTTTAAACAAATGTTAGATTGTGTGACGTGCCTCACAGGACACAGAAGTTGCCTCACGGGGAATCAGATTTTCTTCAGGAACTGACGGACCTCGAGGGAGAGGAAGGTCAAGGGCTTTCCCGACAGCAGCCCGCATCCGACTGCGTCTCGGGGAGACCTCACGTCCGCACACAGCCCCTGCGCCGGCGAGCACGAAGCCGTTCCAGCCTCACTCAGAGGTGCGCGAGTGCGCGCGACCCGCCGCGGGGGCTGCGGAGGAGACCAATGAGTGGGCCCTCTCTCCACGCCGGCGCGGGATTGGGCGAGCCGCGCCAGCCTCTCGGCCTAGCAGCGGGCGGGGCGCGCCCAGAAGGAGCTGGGATAGGCGCGCCCGCTGCGCCAGCGTCCCGGGGGCGCGTGCGCGGTCTCGCGGCGGCCGCGGGGGCCGGTCTCGCGCGGTCTCGAGGTGGAGTGAGTCGCTGGCGGCGGCGACGGCGGCGACTGGCGGTGGGGCGGAGGCGGGGTCTAAGGCTTGTGAGGTGGGGAATCGGGAGTTTCTGGATTCTTTATCCGGTATTTTAAGTGCCGCAGGGGAGCTGTCGTTTGTTCAGTGTGTGGGAGCGGCCGGGGCGGGAGGATCGGCGGCCCGCGGTGGCGCAGAGGTAAGAGGCGGACCAGCGTCGTCTGTGTGGAGATCTTAATCAACAGGTCCCGGGGAGCGCGTGGGGGGGAGGGGCGGCGGGGCTCGTCCCCTCCCCCACACGCCGCTCTCTCGGCCCGAGCGGGACTGGGGGCTGCTCCGCTGGCTGCCCCGGACGGCGGGAGCCGCGGCCGGTCGCAGAGGGCGTGAGCCCAACCTTTGTCCCTCGGCGGGGGACGCTGCCCGGCCCCGCCCGCTCCCTCTGCCTTGGCGTTGGGACCACCTTAGCGGGGGCTGCCGCCAGCCGGGCCCGAGTTACGGGGGACGAGCCAGGGAATTCCTTGTCCTCTGCTTCCCCCGCACCCGGGTTCACAACTCCCGGGACTCCCTCTAAGGCCCGGCGGGGGAAATCGGTGCGACGAACACTTTCCTTTGGGAGACGGAATGTAGTCAGCGTTCCTCTGCCTGACTCAGCTCCTGGTATTCGGTGCTTATTGCGTCCTTTAAACGAATAAACAGTTCCTACTTCCTTGTGTCCACTTTTAAAGAAAAACCTAATCTCGTTAATGGTTTCTGATAATTTACTTGAAGTTTGCAAGGTGAACTTTGAAGCCTGTAAATTATTGTAATCCTCATTTAAGGGAAGACGCTTTAAAAACAATCTTTGGCGCAAATTATGTAACTTCCTAATAATAATAACAACTCACCTTCTGTTTAGTTGATTGGCTTACAGTAATGTGTGCCGAATTTAGGTTTCGGTAGGAAGGCTTTTCTTGGCAGTTGGCGCTAAAATTAAAATCTGATAGCTGAGAGGTTTTAAGAAGTAGCATACAGTGTGTGTTTTGTCCCGTACTTCTTTAGAATTGTGAGAATTTAGATTTGGAAATCCTGTGAAACGGGACTTTGGAAATTTTTATTTTCCTGGCAAGGTAAAAGGTGTTAATGTTTCTGATTTTTTAAAAAGTGATTTCATGCTTTAATGGTGGTATCCTAATTATGCCTCTGGATTATACCAGAAGTTAATAACCTATTAAATTCTGCAATAGGAACAAATGACATGTGGTTATTGGTGCCTTTGAAGTTTAAGTATTGGTGGTAATGAAATTGTTAAGTAAGCTTTTTTGGATTATGAACTACTGGTTTTTTACTAGTTCCCTGTGGACATGGCATGTGAAGTCTTAAAAGGCTCTTTAAATTGTAGTAGGCTGAAGCTATTAAATTATAATGTAAGATCTTTATAGATGAAACAGGCAAAAATATGAGAAGCAGTTCATTGTTATCTTTGCTAAGAAGGACCAGGTAGATTTTACCATGTATTTAAATGACTTTTGACTAGACACACCTGAACTTGACAAGTAAAGATGGACTCATTATAATATTAACTTGCTTTAGAATATTGAAATGGGGGACGCCTGGGTGGCTCAGTTGGTTGAGCGGCTGCCTTTGGCTCAGGTCATGGTCCCGGCGTCCTGGAATCGAGTCCCGCGTCGGGCTCCTTGCTCAGAGGGAAGCCTGCTTCTCCCTCTGTCTCTGCCTGCCACTCTGTCTGCCTGTGTTCTCTCTCTCTGACCAAAAAAAAAAAAAAAAAAAGAATATTGAAATGGAAGAGTTTTACTTGAAGGTGACCTGAGTTGGTATGCTGGGTTTAGGGGTTTTTATGCTCTTTCTGACTTATGATATTGATTAAAAAGTTCAACACAAACATAACAAGAAATTTGATCCATTTTATGTATCGGTATACTAAGATGCTCTATTTCTCTGATAGTTTCTGATTGCAGGGTGTCTGGGAGAAATAATTTCTCAACATAAGTTCTTTACATATAATATTTGACTATATATTTATTGAATCATGGGATTCCTGAGTTAGGAAGTAATCGTAGTGTTGTATAGCTTAACCTCTTCATTTTCCAGGAAAAGGAAGTGAGGTCTGTAGAGTTAAGTAGCCCATAGTTTGACTGCTTTTTAGTGGCAGAGTGGGAACTAAATGCTAAAATACGTGTCTCCAGATTCCAAGTACGGTGCTCTTTTCACTGTATACTGTTATTAGATAAACCAATAAATTATTCTTCTCAAAATCCTGTATTTATCTAGCAGGATTGATTCTTTTCATTTTCTTTCTTTTTGTTTCTCTCTTATTTTAATAACCACTGACAACCATTAGTTCATTCCCCTATGAAAGGGCTGTTTTCAGGTTTTTAGTATTTTAGGCAATGTTTAGTGAATATCTTTGTGCATGTCTCCTCTGGCACATGTGTGAGGGTTACCTATCCTAATTGGAATTGCTGGGCCATAGGTTGTGCATTTTCAGCTTTACTAGCTGCAGCCAAATTATCCTCTAAAGTTTAACAAGTTACGTTCTTGCTGACAGTATGTACATCATCTTTGCCCACACTTACAGTTGTCAGATTGGTATGGTCAGATTTTCAAATTTCTGCCAATCTGATAAATGTTTCATTTTCCTTGTTTTAAAAAGATTTTAACTTTATTTTTAAGTTACATGAAATGAAATTTTGTTTTGTTTCTGTACAGTTTTTGTTGTACAATTGTTTTGACAAATGCAGAGCTGTATAACTACCAAAATCAAGTATAGGTTCAGCACCTATAAAATTCCCTTAAGCAGCTGCTCTTTGTTCTGTAATCAACCCTTCCCTCCATCACCTGTAATCCTTGGCAATTAGTGATCTACTGTCTTTCCCTGTAGTCTCTCTTTTCTAGACTATCTTATAAATGGAATCATTCAGTATTTAGCCTTTTGAGTCTGGTTTCTTTCATTTAGCATAATACAGTTGAGTATTCATGTTGTGAGCATATCAGCAGTTCCTTCTGTTTTACTGCTGAATGTAGTATTCCATTGTAGGGATGTACCACAGTTTGTTCACCAGTTGAAGGAAAGCTGAGTTAGTTTTTAAATTAAAAAAAAAAATTAACTCTGAAAAAGTTGCTGTTGCTATAAATCTCTGGGAACAGGTTTTGTGTGAACATAAGTCCTCCTTTCTGGGTTATATGGTAAGTGTAGGTTTACTTAAAAAATGGTCTGTGATAGGCAGTATAAGGGCCCATAAAAATATCCTAATCCCTTGGACCTACGAATAAACTAGGGTATAGCAAAGACAAATTAAAGTGGCAGTTAATCAGTTGACTTTAAAATAGGGAGAGTATGCTGGTTTACCCACAGTAGTAATCCAATGTCCTTAAAAGAGAAAGAGAGAAGAAGTAGTAGAGTAGGGAAAAAAGATCTAACAACAGAAGCCACTCCAGAGAGATGAAGAGTTCCTGGTTTTGAGGATGGGGAGAAGAGCTGTAAGCTAAGGCATGTGGTGGTCTCTAGAAGCTGGAAAAGGCTAGGAAGTGGATTAACATTTGGAGCCTCCAAAAGAGAATGCAGCTCTGCTAACATCATGATTTTAGCCCAGAGAGACGTAGGTCAGATTTTTAATGTACAAAGAGTAAAATAATAAATTTGTGTTGTTTTTAAATAGCTAAGTTTGTGGTAATTTGTTAAAACAGCAAACTGTTTTCCAAAGAGGCTGAACTGTTGTATTCCTACCAGCAGTGTATGAAGAATGTTGCAGTTACTTTACATCCTCATCACTTTGTGTGGTCATTTTTTTTGTTTTACATTTTGATAGGTTTGTAGCAGTTTCTCACTATGGTTTTTATTTGCATTTTCTCATTACTAATGGTGTTGAGTATCTTTTCATATGCTTATCTGCCATCTGTGTATCTTCTTTGGTGAAGCGAAATCTTTTGTCCATTTTAAAACTGAATTTTCTAAATGTCTAGTTTTGAGAGTTTTTCCTAGTCCTTTGTCCACCAGGTGATTTACAAAGATTTTCTCCAGTCTCTTGCTTGCCTTTTTACATCCTCCCTAACAGTGGTTTTTGAAGTACAGAGGTTTTAGATTTTGATGAAGTCCAAAGTATCTGTATTTTTTTTATGGATCTTTTGACATTGTATATAAGCAGTTTTTGTCTAATCCAAGTTACAGAGGTTTCTCCTATGTTTTCTTTTACAAGTATTATAGTTTTATATTTTACATTTAGATCTGTGTTTCATTTTAAGTTAATTTTTATATAAAGAGAATTTTGGGTCGAGTTTCATTTATTTGTCCAGTTGTTCCATGACCATTTGTTGAAAAGACTCTCCTTTCTCCATGGCATTGCCTTTGTGTCCCCATCAAACACCATTTTGCTACATTTTTCTGGGTCTGTTTCTAGACTCTTGTGTTTAGTTGAAATCCTTATCTTTTGCCATTATCAGTGTCTTGACTGCTGTAGTTTTAGAGTCTGGAAATCAGGTAATGTGACTTCTCCAACTTTATTCTTTTCAAAAAATTACTGTAGCTATTTTAGTTCTTTTGCCTTTCCATATAAATGTTAGGATTAGCTCGATATCCACAAAAAAATCTGCTAGGGTTTTGATTAGGATTGAGTTTAATCATTAGGTCAATTTGAGGGTAATTGACATTTTAACAAAGTTGAGTTTCCCAGTCTATGAAATAGTATTTTTCTCCACTTATTTAGGTCTTTGCTTCCTTTCATGAGTGTTTCATAGTTATCAGCATATAGATCCTGCAACTATTTTATTGAATCTATACCTAAGTAATTCAGTTTTTTGGTCCTATTATAAGCAGTCTTTAAAAAAAAAAAGTGGGTTTTGGGGCACCTGGGTGTCTTAGTCGGTTAAGCATCTTCCTTTGGCTCAGGTCATGATCCCCCAAGTACTGGGATGGAGCCCTGTATCCCCACAGAGCAGGGAGCCTGCTTCTCCCTTTCCGTCTGCCTGCTGCTCCTCCTGCTTGTGCACACGCACTCTGTCAAATAAATAAATAAAATCTTTTTAAAAAAGTGAGTTTATAATTGATCACTGCTAGTTTATGGAATTACAGTTGATTTCTTTTGTAGTGACTTTGTATCCTCAGTTTTTACCAAACTTATTTATTAGTTCTAGGGAGTTTTGGGGGGGTGGATTTCTTAGGATTTTCTAAGTAGACCTCTCTGTGAATAAAGAATTGTTTCTTTCTAATGTATATGCTTTTTTCTTTTCTTGATTTATTGCACTTACTGCACATCTCACATTCTGGTGAGATGTTTGAATAGAGTAATGAAATGATACATCTTTGCCTTGTTTGCAGTCTTAAAGGGAAAACATTTAGTCTCTCACCTTTAAATATGTTAGCTGGGGCACCTGGGTGGCTCAGTCAGTTAAGCGTCCAACTCTTGATTTCAGTTTAGGTCATGATCTCAGTGTCCTGAGATTGAGACCTGCCTTGGGGGTCCCTGCTGTGTGGGTAATCTACTTGAGATTCTCTCTTTCTCCCCCGCTGCCCCCACACTCATTTGCTCGCTTTCTCTAAAACAAACATATATTTTTAAAAAATTATAAATGTGATCTTAGCTGTAGGTAATTTCATAGATTCTCTAAATCAGGTCAAGGAAGTTTCCTCCAAGGTATTGCCTAGGATTTTTATCATGAGTAGATGTTGAATTTTGCCAAATGCATTTTCTACATGTATTGAGATAATCATGTGGAATTCTTATGTTAATATGGATACTTACACTGATTAATTTTCAGAATTTGAACTAAGATTACATGTGATTCATCTAAGGATTATACAAGTTACCTGCAGATGTTTTTCAAAATGATTCACTTTAAAAGTAATCAATATATGAATTTATGAAAGGAAATTTTGATAATTCTTTGTAGGCATCTTGAAGGGACAGTGTGCTATATATATCTTAGCCATTTACATATTTATAGCTTCTCCTTTTACACTTAAACTTTATGGTAAGAGTAGTAAGTGATTTGACTAAATCACAGTATTTTCTGCTTTCCCGTAACTGTTACTATAACAGTATTCCTTGCTCTGTCTCTTAATGTGTTATACAGTATATGTCCTTTGTATATATTTTAAATATTAACTGCAGCACTGTAAGGTTTTTATCCATATTCTCCCTTTTACAAGTGAGGAAACAGGCTCATAGAGATTAACTGTTTCAGAGTCTTATTGCAAGTGATAGCAAGGATTTGAATTCAGTTTATATGACTCCAGCGCCCTTGGATTTTTCTACTTTGCCTATATTTTAGCCTATCATAAGGCTTGTTTTAACAGTGTCTTTTTGGTAAAATGAAAACTTTTG
This sequence comes from Mustela erminea, assembly GCF_009829155.1. NCBI lineage: Eukaryota > Metazoa > Chordata > Mammalia > Carnivora > Mustelidae > Mustela > Mustela erminea. The sequence continues at coordinate 113,921,709 of NC_045618.1, forward strand.
GAGGAAAGCTGCTTCTGATTTAGTGTTTAAGACATACTTGAATTAAAGTGAAGAATCTTGAATCTGTAAATTGCACGCTCCTTAAGGATAGGAGGTGTTGTCTTTATCTTAGTATCTCACTGCTTAAAATGACCCAGAATAGATGCTTGTCCCAATTTGCACTTTTATCATTTACTTGTTTAAACTTTAGCTTTGCTTGTGAGCTTAATACTAGAGACTGCTCTAAACGTCACCCCCTATAATGTGATAGAATTTGAGATTCAAAACACAATTCCTTTTATCCTATGTCAGCCATAAATGTGTTTAATTGAGTGGGTCTAACTTTCACGGGTTCTTGATTGACTTCTCTATAAAGGTATAGATGCTAATGGATAAATTTGCTAATGGCTTTTTTTTTTTTGCTTTTCCTGGGGTCTTTACTGACAGGCATTACTGTGCAATTATAGTCCTTGTGTGGATTAAGTACTCAGGCTGTAGAGTCAGATTTATGGGGCAATCCCTTCTTGTCTTGAATGTGACTCTGGGCACCTTAACTTATCAAAGTCTGACTCTGTATTTGCAGAATGGGGATTGTATTAGTGCCTGATTCAGAAAGATATAGAGGTGGAAAAAAACTTTTTCTATCCTCCTAGGTTCACTGAGACAAAGACAGATTAGCAAGAAAAATGACCTATTACTAACTGTGCATTTGGAGACCTTCATAGAAAAGAATTGACCCAAAGAAGCAGTGAGACTGAGCAATAAATTGTGGAGAGGTGACAAGGCAGAGGAAAAGACATTTAGACCTTTAGGGGATGTAAATTGTGGGAAGGTAAGTATGTGGGGAAACTAATGGAAGATAAAATTTATTTTTGTAAGGTTTGTTGTACAGATTTAAGTTGGTGCCTTCTCCATTGATGAGAGTAACCTCCCAGGATTAAGTGTCCTCTTCCTGGTACCTTTGCAAAAGAAAACTTATGCCCTGCAAAATTTTTAGCTGGATAAGGGGAGAGCCCAGAGTTCCTGCCCCCCTCCCCCGCCGCCCCGTCCCTCTGTCTGCTGTTTCTTAATTGCCTTTAGCTCAAGAAAATCTTTATGTCAAAGTGTCACATTTTGGAGTGGCATATTGTGATCCCCTTCAGAGCCTTATTTTGAGGATTAACTGAGATGCCATATCAAGAATGGTTAGCACAGGTGACTTAGATAAGCATCTGACTCTTGATCTCGGCTCAGGTCTTGATCGATCTCAGGGTCTTGAGTTCAAGCCCCTAGTTGGGCTCCATGCTGGGTGGGGAGCCTACTTTAAAAAAAAAAAAAAAAAAAAGGAAGGGAGGTTAGCATAGTGCCTTGGTGTATATTAAGCACTCCATAAATGTTAGATAAGAGGTAGGTGGAATATAAGCCTAGTTCGTGACATTCACATAGAATAGCAGTGAACTGCATTTTAGTAAGTTATATTTTAGTATATTTTGGGTAAATTGTGTGATTATCAATAATCTGATTAAGCAATTTTATAGGAATTGTGTCAGTCAGGCGTTATAGACTGAGTCAGTGATGAAGAATTGTTACTGTGTGTTGAAATAAAGTTCTTTTCATCTCTGAAATAACAGTGAAAGTCAGTGGGGGAAATAATGTTGCCTTAAGCAGCTTACATATGTAGTGAGATTAGGTTTCACTTTTTTTTTTTTTATGATTTTATTTATTTGTCAGAGAGAGCACGAGCAGGGGGAGCGGCAGGCGGAGGGAGAAGCAGGCTCCCTGCTGAGCAAGGAGCCTGATGCTGGACTCTGGATCCTGGACTTGGGGATCGTCATCTGAGCTGAAGATGGGTGCTTAACTGACTGAACCACCTAGGTGTCCCAAGTTTTTCTTGGTTTTATCAGTTTCTCTTACTGACTCAGTCATTCTAAAGTGTTTTTCACTAGGTCATTTTTGCTACACATTTTTATTTATTTATTTATTTATTTATTTTTTAAAGATTTTATTTGTTTATTTGACAGCGAGAGATCACAAGTAGGCAGAGAGGCAGGCAGAGAGAGAGGAAGGGAAGCAGGCTCCCTGCTGAGCAGAGAGCCCGATGTGGGGCTCGATCCCAGGACCCTGAGATCATGACCTGAGCCGAAGGCAGCGGCTTAACCCACTGAGCCACCCAGGCGCCCCTGCTACACATTTTTAAATAGGCATTGATAGAATTGAGTTTCATTACCATAATTTAAAGTCTTATATTTAAATAAAGCATTTGTCTAATTTTGCAAGTATTGATGTGCTTGTCTTAATATTTTGCTTACATTTTTTCCTGTTGTGTGATGGATGCCTTTCATATCTGTCTCTTATATTCTTTCCCATTTATACAGGTTTTCTTAGGATGCACTTACTTTGCAGGTAGTTCTTGTAGCATTTTCTGCAGTTGGAGTACAGCACTTATCAAATAGCATTGCAGTATATAGGGGTCTTGTTTATTTGCTTATCTGATTTCCGTTCTAGATTTTTAAGTTCTTAAGGATAAAAACTCTGCCTTAGCAATCTTTTTATTATCAGTGACTATCCAAGATTTTTTACCAAGTGGGTACTCATATTATTGAATGAAAGTGTACATTAGTAACCCTTTTTAGCTCCAGGATTTGCAGTACAGTAATCTTTAAAATTGACCTTTTGTTCTTGTTTCTCTTGTTGTGTAACATTCCCTTTATGTTTTCTTGCCTTCTAATACTATCTGGTCAAAGTCAGAACATTATTCATGCCCTCCATAGCAAAGCACATTATTGAAAGTTCAGTGGATTCTAAACTTGGTGACGTTTGTATCATAAGTCTTCTTTTTTAGATTCTTCTTTCCTGTTGTGATGATAAAACCCTACTCCTGGTCCTGAAAATACTCTCCATTGTTCGTTCTTTAGTCTAATTTGTAGATAGCAGTAGATACAAATATTTATTATCAAATTTGCTTAATATTCTTGTTCAGATAACTCAGAAATGATTATTAGGCAGTTTTTTAAGGACAAGGCAAACTCTTCTCTCATTTTTTTTTTTTATGGCCAGTTGAATTGCATACCAATAAGCCATCTAGGTAGAGGTAATCATCTACTAATTTGCTGACCTTTAGAGCATATTTTTTTTTCTAGTAAGCTGTAAATCACTTGAGGTCAAAAGTTGGAATCTCTTACAGTGTTTTTACAGACCTAAAAGTCATGGTATATGTTTCAGGGAAAGTAATTGACTAAGGATTGACACCCAGGATTAGAAGGGATGGAGAAACTATATGGAAGAGGCATAGAAATAGGTATCAAGAAACCAAAGTAATAGTCATGTGAGTCTAGTTAATTGGGATTTTTTGAGTTTGTCATTGTGCGTTATTAACATGATGAAAGAATTAATGCTATCAAAATTATGAACCTGACTTTTAAATTTTAAAGTATAGGTAGTCCCTTTTGAAATTTTTCATATAATTATTGCTCTTATTCTTATGGTAAACTGGTTTCCTCTCATTTTTAAATTAAAGATGTAATATATTCGTTGTGTGGTAGAGGAAGTTTTGAGTATGAAAGAGTCATGCTCCTAATGATTCCTAAAGTGCTTTAAGAATTATTTTTTATGGAATTCTTTATTGTTGTATTATTTGTGAACTTGTTTAGAACTGTAGGGATAATATTTTGGTTACTTCTTTTTGTGAAAAGATTCTAGAACTCTTGAAAGCCCTTTGTTGCTGCTGCTAATTTTTATAGAAGGTAGCTGTAATTTAAAGTTTCTGTGGTCTTTTTTTCCTTTCAAAGAGGTAATATCTTTGTGTTTTTCCTCCAGATTTTAAAAGTAACACATTTATTTTGGTCAACATTTTATAAAATACTCAAATAGTACATAAGTGCAAAACCTGAGAGTTCTGTTATCTTTGCTTTTTCAGAGATATTAAGTGAAGACAGTATTGTGCATATTTAGATTTTTTGCTAATAACTTTGTAAATACCCTTTATGTGCATTTGTAAAAGTGATATGATATATAAACACCATTCTGAAGCTATCTTTATTCACTTGCTTTTGTTCCATGTCAGCTCATACAGAGCTTCAACTCTAGCAAGCCACATTAAAAATTTTAAAAGAAATAGTTGATATTTATTTAATGGTATATTTTATTTAACATAATGTATAAAATATTACCATTTCCACATACATTAAAAATAATGAGTAGTGTTACATTCTTTTTTTTCTGTATAAAGTCTTTGAAATCTAGAGTGTATTTTACACTGACGCACATCTCAATTAGAGTGATAAATTTGCACATCTCAATTAGAGTGATAAAATTTGATATGCTTTTAGATTTTGTTAAATTTGCGGGTGAAAACATAGATTAACATGCGTTGTTCCAAAGATACTTTGTAGGATAAATTTCTAGGAAAAAAACTGATAGATCAAATGTTTATTTTAAATTTTTGGTAGACTTTGCAGAATTGTTCTTCATATTGTTGTACTGGTTTATAGAGGCAGCAGTACATAATGCCTGTTTTCCTTTGTTGTCTCCAACGTGGGACATGATTGATCACTCACACAGACACACAGAAACCTTATACCAAGATAAATATTTTTACATGTTTATGCTACTTTTATTTACTATAAATATTTTCTTGGGGAGAACAACAGAAAGCCAGACCCAGAAGTCCTGAGAAGCTGTGAGGAATTAAGGTTGAGGGTGAGGATGCAAAAGAAGAACTCAAAGATGTAATAATCTGCTCTGGTACCAAGTAAATCAAGGTCTTAAAAAATTTACCCCCATGTACACTTTCTTAGGACATTTGGAGGTCTCTCAAGGAGAAGGGAATAGATGAAGGGGAAAGAGGTGAGGAGAATTTCTTAGGGTAAAGATGAGTGAATGAAGATGATTTAGAGAATCAATTCAGATTGGAGCATGTTTTTGACCGATCCCATGCAGAAAACAGATGGTAAAATCAACCTGAGCAATAGGAGAGAGTTTAATGAAGGGACTATTTGCAAAGATGTGAGTGAGTTGAGATAAGGGAACTGAGAAACATCTCTGGGTTAGCAACAGCCAGATACCCGCTAAGCCTAGGCCTGAATGGGAAAGGAAGAGGATAGTTACTGGAATTTATCAGTTACTACCTTAGGAGGGGAGCCACCTAGTGGAAACTGTGGCCTTAGAGGAACCTAACCTCTGCCAAATCACAGGAAGAAGCTTGGGGGGATGAAGAACCCAGTCCTCTCACTGCCTTCCCAATAGTCACTTCTCCCTAGCCAAGCCCACTGGAAGTTAGAAGATAAGAAAACAGGAATAATGCAGTCTGTGGAGGTCAACATTCTTAGGCCTGGAGCAAATGGAAAAAAGACGAGTGAATCTGGGCACAAAGAAAATATCCAGCTTAGAGCTAGAGAATGGAGGACTCCAGAAGGATGGAACTTAAAAAAAAAAAAAAGAAAGAAAGAAAGGAAGGAAGAAACTGATACGTTACCTCATTTATTTGAATATGTATAGTAAAGAGTATGTTGATTTTTCTACCAGAATGTATGGGGATATATTAGTGATTTAACTAAAAAGGGAAATATAACTTATGGGAAGAAGGAAATGTATAAATAAATGCTACAGCAGGGACATAGATTAAGTACCCTAGAAGTGTAGGTTGTGGATGGAGTCGGCAGGAGTAAGGAAGATTTTGTAAGACTCTTAATGGTAGAGGGAAATTTTAATAGATAAAGAATTGAACAGGAAGGATTTTTTTTTCTGGGTATAAGATAACAAGTATGTCAAAGCTGTGGACTTGGGAAAGTGCAGGGCTTGTATTAGAAATAGCTAGAAGTTTGATTCGGAAGATAAGGGAGGGAGAAACAAGGGAAAAGTATTCTAGTACTAATTCAGGGGTAGCCATTTGAATGACAGGCTATGGAACTTGAAATGGGTTTTCCAGAAGTTGTTAAAGGACCCTGCAGTCAATCAGAACTCAGTTTGAGGCCCAGCTGTACATTTAGCTTTTGACATTGGGCAAGTTAGTGTCTTTTACTAAGCTAATTAGAAAATTCATCAAGGAGATGGTTGTGAGGGTTAAATGAGATAATGCACACTAGGTACTTAGCACAGTGGATGAATGGTACATAGTAAACCCATGGTAAACAGTAGCTTAAGGAAAGGGAAAGGCAACAAAAACGTTTGAAAAGAGACGTTCATGGTAATAGGTGTGCTTCAGGAAAATTTATTCAACAGTACAGTTGACCCTTGGACAACACAGGTAGAACTGCCTGGGTCCACTCATATGTGGGATTTTTTCCCCCCAGTAAATACAGTACAGTCCTATAAATGTATTTTCTTCTCTTTATGATTTTCTTAGTAACATTTTCTTTTCTCTGGCTTACTTTATTGTAAGGTCAGAGTATATGATACATGTATATGATACAAAATGTGTGTTTATCAACTGTTTATATTATCAGTAAGGCTTCCTGTCAACAGTAGGCTGTTAGTAGTAACTCTTTACCCCCATGTTATTTCAAGGGTCATCTGTGTAAAGTGAGTGGCAACTAGATCTAGACCAAGATTGGGGTGACTTGAAGTTCATAGAAAAACCCATGAGAGAGATAATATGGTGTTAAGATAGTGGTATGAGAAGCTAGGGGTATATGTAAGATATAATGAAGGGAGAATTGATGCGGGTTGGTATAATTAATTATTAACATATTTAGGGGTATTACAGTTATGATTTGCAGTACTTATATTTGACCCTGAGGGATAGCTAATTTATCTGACAAGATTAGTCTGTCTCGTCTGTTTTATTTTTATGCTATTCATTTTTCAAGGTATAAATAAATATTATTAAAAACAGTTTGTCAAGGTAGGACATGTGGCTCGGTTTGGCAGCACATACTGAAATTGGAACAATAGAGTAGAGAATAACATTTTTTAAATGTCACTAGGAAACTAAAATGTTTGTAGCTTAGTGTCAGTTTTCAAATTAGAATTTCCATGCATTTCTGCCATTTCTCCACTTGACTGCCTCTCCTCTGCTGAGTATTTAGAAACTTTGAGCAATAGATGGTATGCTAGTAGTCTGATGTTAGAGTAAACTTGCAGTCTGTTAATATCTAAGTGAAATTAATTAATTACTGTCTCATTTTATGGAGCAGTTGAAGAAAAAAGTGGGATTCTAATCATTTTAAAAGTAAAAGAATGATGTAATTATGTGATTTTTTGAAAGAAGTGTGTAGTCAGGGTGGTTTCAGCTTACAGGAATGTAGCTGACATTGTATTGTGGATCCACATAGGGGTTCACTGATCTGGATTTTAGTTTCTGTTCTATTGTAGCTCTGTGACTTATCTTGCAATGTCTGTGTATTTTCTGGAAAATGGAGATTTCCAACCTACTTATCTTTCAGGGAATCTGGAGAGAGATCAAATGAGATAATGTGCTTGAATTTATTATGGAAACTTTAAAGCTTTACAAATGTAAGCCATGAATATGTAAATTACTTATTAATTTTTATTTCTAGCCTATTCTCTTTGGTTTCCCTGTCTCGCAGTAACAGCCTGCTAAAAATTACCCTTTAAAATGGATTTTATCATCTTTCCACTTCTCCCCATCCGCCTCTTCTCCCTCCCAAAGAGAAAAACCTTATTCTCTGAATTCTTCTATTTTAAGGGCCCATAATTTCTCTCAGGTTCAGTTGTCATGCTCAATATTTTAGAATTCTCTTTGGCTACTGGTCTCCTAGTCCTGTCAAGTCATCCTTTGTAATAACCATTATTTGAAGTTATCCCTTTTTCGTTCTTTCTGCTACTTCCTTTATCCTCCCAATGCATAAAGTATTAAAACATTATCTCTATTGGCTGGCTGCTCTACTCACTTTTCCCCTGGTCAACTCTGGTTATAGTATAGATACAACTTTCTAAAAAGCCAGTTTTGGGTTCTTTTTTTTAAACCCAGAAACCCATAATTTCCCATTGCCTACAGGAGAAAATTCAAACAGTTTAGCTTAGCATTCAGAGTCAACTCTCACTTTATCGTCTATCTCTTACACTGGCTCTGTTCATTATCAAGACTGTTCTTATTCTCTAACTAGGCCATATATATTCCTGATTGGTAGCAATGTACTGGAAAGCCATATTACAAGTAACTTTATACCACATATTTAAATATCCTTTTCTGGTCAGTTTGAAAATGTTATAAATTACCTTTTGTCCTGGTACCTTTACAAAAACTTGACTAACCTTTTGGACGTATTTAATCTTTTATTACCAAGTTGTTGAGATGATAAAGGGGAGTTCAAGTAACCAACCACTTGATATCTTTGATACTGTTTGGCTTTTAACCAATTCCTGCTGTGCATTTGTGGTCTTGAATATCTGCAAAGACCTTCAACTTTGTGTTTAATATAAGCAAATGGGACATTTTTCTCACTGAATTTAAAAATAAAAAGTCAGCAATAACTTTTGAGCTAAATACTTTACATGACTAGCCCAAATGTATTTGAGTTGTAATTCATACTTAGTTTTAGATATAGCTAAAGTTTCTTCTTTAAGAAGATGGTATATGGGCCATTCTTTCATTTTGTAGAGTTTTTTTATATGGTATGAATACATGATTTGTTTTAAATACACAATGTATGTGAATATACATTAGTCTTTTAAAAAATAATTTTTTTGAGGGATGCCTTGGTGTGGCTCGTTGATTAAGCATCTGCCTTTGGCTCAGGTCATGGTCCCACGGTCCTGGGATGGAGCCCCACATCAGGCTCCCTGCTCAGTTGGGAATCTGCTTCTCCCTCTTCTTCTGCCCATTCTCCCCGCTCTTGCACTCTCATTCTCTCTTTCAAATAAATAAAATCTTTTAAAAAAATAATTAATTTGAGTATCTTTCCAAGTGTTCATTTCTGTCACTTGTATATCTTCTTTCATAAATTGGTCAAAGCTCTTGCCCTGTTATAAAAAATTAGATTTTTTGATTTAATGAATTGTAAGAGTCTTTATAGTGGTCATAAATATTTTGCAAATATTTCTCCCTTTTTTTAGCATGCGTTTTCATTTTCTGAACGTGATCTTCTAGTGGGATATTTTGGGGTGGCATATTTTGCCACCCTTAAGTAGATTCTAAAAACTTTGTGCAGTCCACAGATTTTAACAACGTACTAGATAATATGGCTTAAAAAAGATCAAGATCTTGAAGATAGTGGTATAATTAACAACAGTAGGAAAGTTGAGGTCAGTTTGGGATATATTGAAATTGAGATTCCTGGTGGTATCTGTATAGAAATGTACTTTCTGTCCCATCAGCCTTAATTTCTGGATCTTCCCACAGCTGACTCTTTTTTTTTTTTTGTCATTTAGGTCTCAATGCAAATATCACCTCCTAAAATAGGCCTTCCTGGCCTTCTTATCTAATGCTGCCCCTTCCAAACATCACTGTTTATTATAGTTTCCCTTTCTCTCTAGCTCTTTATCTGAAGTCATCATGTTTGTTCTTTACTATGTTACTCTGACGGAATGTAAGCTCTGTTAGGACAGCAGGATCCTCTCCTTAGTCCAGTGTAGCATCACAATTTCCCCCTCTGAATTAACTGTGGTTCCTGTCAAATTCTTTTGTATCTTTTTGGATCCTTCTCATTTTCTCAGCATCGTAAGCTATTCATAATATTTAAAATTGGTCCAGAGGTTGTAGTTAAAACTAAGAAAATACATAAACTGCATTTTTGTTTGAACCTTAACCTAGAGTTCAAAGGTATCATTAAAAATAATCTGCAGGGGCACCTGGGTGGCTCAGTTGGTTAAGCTGCTGCCTTCCGCTTGGGTCATGATCCCAGGGTCCTGGGATTGAGCCCCTTGTCAGGGTCCCTGCTCAATGGACAGCCTGCTTCAACCTCTGCCTCTGCCTGCAGCTCTCCCTACTTGTGTTCTCTCTTCATCTCTCTCTCAAATAAATAAATAAAATCTTTAAAAAAAAAAAAAAAGCCTGCTAAGATTCTTACCAGTTATGCTTGCTTCTTTTTCCTCACTGATTTCAGGTAACTTACACTGAATTTAATTGAAGCCCATTAAATACTGGAGGAGATTGGGGTGCCTGGGTGGCTCAGTGGGTTAAAGCCTTTGCCTCCGGCTCAGGTCATGATCTCAGGGTGCTGGGATCGAGCCTCGCATTGGGCTCTCTGCTCAGCAAGGAATCTGTTTCCTCCTCTCTCTCTGCCTGCCTCTCTGCCTACTTGTGGTCTCTTTCTCTGTCAAATAAATAAATAAAATATTTTTAATAAATAGATAAATATCGGAGGAGATTAACATTTTTACTACTTCATACCAAGAAATCCTTGCCATTTGCAGTTAGGTATCATACTGAATTACCCATTTTCTCTCACTCTTTCCCTCTAAAAAATACGGCAGACCTTTATACTTGTCTCTCCTCTGTTTTACAGAGTAAGAAAGTTAGCCTGAGTTCCGTGAAAAACCAGAGAAGAAAAACTAAGAGGATAGTAGACCAGTTCTTTCCAATTTGCATAACGTAAGTTCTTTTCACTATTCTTGGCCTGAATCTTCTGTTAGCTGACAAAGCTGTTTCTATGGAAACAAATAGTCCAACTTCTTAGAATGTCAGAGGAATGCTGATCACTTAAAATGAGACTTCCCAGCTGCTAGTCAAAAGGCACTGCTTGTGGGAGAAGGGGAGGAAAGATGAATTGTAAAAAAAACAAAACAAAACAAAAACAAACGAGTTCTGGACACTAGTGTAGACTACCATCTTCATGTTTCCCAGCTGTCACACAATGGTTCTATTTCTTCATGTGGCATTTTCAGTGGGCCTGTATCCTTCAGGCTATTTCCGGTCACCCAGTCTCAATCTTTTTTAATTATTTGAAGCTTATTTAGCTTCCTTTTACCCCCTTCTCCTATAGCCAACTCACATAACCAAGGCTCTTTCTCCCCAATTGGTTTGAAGTTAGCATTGAAACAGCTTTGGCCTGCCAACCTAAAAATTTGTTTTCTTCTTTTTTCGACTTTGTAAAGAGTTTTGACTTCTTTTATATTTTTATTTTTTTCTTGGTTCGGGGTATGACATGGGACTCTGATGAAGATGTGAAATGTGGGCTTTTGAGGCATTTTAAAAACAATTTATAATTAGAAGGTTGAGAAGAGAGGAATAGAGTACTCTTAGGACCAGGAACCTGTTAACTCTATTATCTGCATAAGATGATCTTTTATTTACACTTAAGGAGGTAATTCTCTAGATTTCCCAGCTTCTGAATTGTCAAACAAGACTTTTTTTTTCTTTTTCCTTTTCTCTTTTTCTTTTTCTTTTGCGTGTGTGTGTGTGTGTGTGTGTGTGTGTGTGTGTGTGTTTTGGAGAGGAAGAATATAATTCCTTTGGACTGCCACATTTTATTGATATGTATTGACTACATATATGATGTAGAATATTCATGGTTTGCCTGTTTAGGAATTATAATGAGCTGGATGCTGGAACTGTAGGACATAGCATAATATTTCTTTGATTCTGGAAAGACTTTTGAATCTTTGATGGCTTTCATGAATTAACTTGTGACCATTATAAAGTCTTTTGGAGTGTTCTTTTGTGAGGTCATTATTTAATCGAGGTGGTTTGGAAAGATTTCTTGAAGGAAATGGGAACTTGTGGTAGATCTTGAAGTCAGAAGATGAAAAGAGAAGCAGTTCATATTTCTTATTTCATAAGGCACTTGGGCAGGAAGAAGAAAGGTAATAGGCATAATTGAGGAAGCAAACTTTTGAAAGTTTGTGTTGGAAAATAGTAAAAGAAAGTTTGGATTTACCTTGTGAGTCCCAACTCTGTTCTCTAGGCAGTATGAAAGCCTTAGAGGTATTGAACATAGAAACGATTTACTCATATACTTAATCTATGCATTTGTCCCTTGCTAGATATCAGGACTATAGAGATGAATAAGATAGATCCTTGCTTAATAGGTAGATCATTTATCCATGTGACCGGCAGTCACCTTCGGATTGTATCCAAAACAAAACCTATATTACCCTTTAATTTCTGTCCTCTTCTATCTAATTCTTCTTCCCCTGTGTTTTCCATCTTTTAAGGATATTTGCCATCCATCTAGTAACCCAAAGATAGTGGTCCTGGAGTCACACTTCCTATTATGAAGCCTCCCTGTTTGCTTGGTTCCTCTGCTGGACAGTATCATGGATCCAGAGATGAGTCAGTATGGTTCCTGACCTTTAAGGGCTTCTGGTCTGATGGCACAGACAGACAGAGATACAAATAGCTGTAGTCTAGTTTGATCAGAGATCTGACAGGGACTGTGGGATTTCAGAGCAGTCACATAACCAGTCTGGGGAGTCATGGAAATCTGGGGGAGGATGTATTTCAGCTGAGACTTTTAAAAGGAGTAGGCAAGGATTAGGTCCTAGGCATTCTGATTCTGGAGCCTGTTCTTTGAAACATTATGCTGTCTTGGGTAACAGGGAAGGTATAATGGCATTAATTAGAACTGAAAGTGGAGGAAGAGGATTAAGGAGAATATGAGGGGATTAAAGGGAAATAATAAGTTTAACTCTAGACATGTTAATTTCTAGATCCCTGTAGGACATTTTGGTTGATAGGCTAATGGGCAGGGATCCCATCTCTAAAACCTAGTACTTATCCAAGAGTAAATGCTCAGTTACATACATTGAACATAGGAACGATTTACTCATAGACTTAATCTATGCATTTGTCCCTTGCTAGATATCAGGGCTATAGAGATGAATAAGATAGATCCTTGCTTAATAAGTAGATCATTTATCCATGTGACCGGCAGACACCTTCATTCTTCTTTCTTCTTCTTTTCTAAATCTTTGATGACTTAGTGTCTTGAGAATTAGGGACTTATGTTTAAGACCTTTTATAAGTTGGACCCAGTCAGACTTTCTAGCTACTATTCTCTGGGACAAGCTGACTGCCTTAGTTCATCTAGCCTCGTTTGTACATTTCCCATACCTTTTATCTTCTGCCTTTTGTTCATATGGTCTCTTATTTCTCCGTTCTGTCTTCAAGACCTACTTCAGCCCCCATTCCTCGTCTACAAAACAGGCATATTTGGAACTACTTTTAGAGTAATAATGGGATTAAATGCATGAATATTGTGTGAAGTGTTTGCAATATTCTCCAGCACGTAAGTGCTCAGTAAATGTTAAAGTTGTAAGTGCTGCTCCTTCTACTGCTACTACTACTTCCTTCTCTTCTTCCTCTTTCTCAGCTCTCCTCTTTTTGGTGTATGAAAGGCAGACACCAAGTAATTCTGTAACCTATATGTTTTTCAACATGTAGTCTAAGTCCTTAGCTCTTCAACTCTGTCAGTCTGCCTCCCTGCTTGCCTTTCCAGTTTTTTCATTATTCATATATGGTATGCTCACATTGTCCCACTCAGCTTTATTGCATTCTGTTCTGTTTCCTGAAAGTGCCATATTTTCATGCTCTTCATTCTTATTGGTCGTATGATTCCCTCTGACTAGAACAGACTCTTCTATCTGGCTAATTTTTAGTTCTTTGAAATATTGTTCAAAGAAATGTATCCTTATGTTTTGAGTGTTTGCTCTGACTTCTTACCACATACTAAGTTTCAGAGTCTATATGGTCTGTGAATTTCTGACATTTTTAGTTCAACAGATATTCACTGGGCATTCTCTATATGATACGTATTGTGTTGAGCACTGGGAGGTATAAAAATAAGACTAGACTCTTATCTTTAATTAATTCAGAATCTAACGAGGAGAAACCAACTGGGGAAGAATAATCATTCATTTTCTTTGCTGTCTCTCCCAGTAGACTGTGAACACTTCAAGGGCAATGACCAAAATGGAATTTTAAGCAGTTTAATACCAAGTTACAGAAATTTTTCTGAGAGTGAAAGACTAGGTCCTGAAAGAGAAGCATGAGAACTCTGACCCAGATCACCAAGCCCAGCCTCTTTTGCATGAGCTGTAATTCCTCCCCTCCATGATCTATTATGGTGACTATTAAGCTGAGAGTTTTAATTTCAGATCATAATTTGTAGGCTAGCATATAAGGTAGGAAGTGCATTAGCCATTATTAAATGATTTTTAATCCCCAGTAAATATTATAATTGGAAAAAGTTGAGAGCTATAATTTTCTGGAAATAATTTTTTAAATCAAAATTAAGTATAGGATTACAGTAACTCCCACATACATTTCTGGTTACTTATAATGAGAACATTAAATAAGCTGAATTTGCATAACATGTAATCAATATATAAAACTTAAGAACAGCCTAATTTAATTCTAATAGTTCTCATTTTACTGAAAAAGAAGGCAATCCAGTTATAAATAAGTTATCTGTGTGTAGATCACATAGTTACGAATAGAGAGGTTAAAATTTGGATACAAGACAGAAAAGTCTACCAAAATTCTTGTGAGAATGTGGGACGCCTGGGTGGCTCAGTTGGTTAAGCAGCTGCCTTCGGCTCAGGTCATGATCCCAGCGTCCTGGGATCGAGTCCCACATCGGGCTCCTTGCTTGGCAGGGAGCCTGCTTCTCCCTCTGCCTCTGTCTGCCTGTGCTCACTCTCTCCCCCTCTCTCTCTCTGATAAATAAATAAAATCTTTAAAAAAAAAAAAATTCTTGTGAGAATGTAATGCCTGGTGGCTTATGTAGCTTGTACCAGTTTTCTTGCCTGCTGGTCTAGTGGTTTTCCTCTCAGTCTAAGTGGGATTTCAGAAGTCTGAGACAAGATGTTGGAGAGAAGATTGGCTGGCATTTAGGAATATTCTCTGAAAACTCAGCTTTTGCTGAGTTGGCATATGCTGAGTTGGCATATGCAAACAGCCAACCTGTTTACTGAAGTGATGCTAAACTCAAGGAGGTGTAGTAGGTTTATTATTGTAAATATTTTTAAAGTCTTGAACAAAGACGACTAATTGGATTTAATGTGTGGGTTTACACATATATAAACAATCTGCCTACTTATACCTAAGAAATGGCTTGATGAAAAGCTGGTGTCATCCAGTAAAATATTTTTCTTGTCTAAAATATGTTAAAGTGGGGAGCCTGGGTGGCTCAGTCTGTTGGGCATCCGACTCTTGATTTCTGCTTGGGTCGTGGTATGGGGTCGTGGGAATGGCCCTGAGTGGGGCTGTGCAGTCAGCATGGAATCCCCTTTCCCTCTGCACCTGCCCCTGCTTGTGCATGCTTTCTCTCTAAAATAAATAAATCTTTTAAGAAATAATGAAATATGTTGAAGGGTTTTTAAAATAGGAGAATCAAGTTAATAATGGATTTTTAAAATAGAATCAAATTAATGCTAAGAATTAATATGCATGTGTGCATTTTTTAGTTTTAAAATTTGCATATGGTATATCTCACTTAAAACTCAGAAAAAGCCTATGAATAAGTTTTCCAAAGAAATCCGAGGTTCAGAGAGAGAAACTGACTAGGCTTAAACCATAAAACCAGAGCAAGTGGCAGCAGCAGAATTAAAATTCAGTTTCTGATCTTTAAATCTAATATATTCTTATTTGCTGTGACTTCAACATTTTTTGAGTGGTAATAGATACTACCATTTTCTTGAAATGAATCCTCGTAAAGAATTAATTCTTAATTCTTTTATTATTGGGACTGGTTATAAGGACTGAAAACCCACGTAGTCTTTTTCTCACTTAATGTGATTTTATCCTATAGATGCTTTTGCTGCTAATTAGTTTCTTTTTCATTAGGTATCTCCTGCTTCTCATAAACTCCTAGAAGTGAATTGTCCCTGACAATGCTGCCTTAATCTCAAGTGAACCACCAGCATAGCTTGCTATATGCCCATTTCTTTAGCAGTTAACTAGGAAGCTATTTCATATCTCCTGTATTGAGTATAAAGTACTGTGTTGAGACAACTATATACATCTTTATACCTTAAGCAACCTATTCTCTACCAGACTAGTACCTAAAACTTTCTTACTTCCCACTTGGCTAAACTTTGCAATACATGGCTTTTCTCAGCTGTAGAATTAAACAGTATGCTTCAAATTCTTGGGAGGGTTGTTGTTTTTTTTTAATACCTTGATTTTCTCAGCATTATCTATAAAATGAAAGTACTTAATCTATATAGCCAAATAATGTTGTACACTTATAAGATACTATATTGTGTATAGATTAGAAGTGGGCTATGTAAAATCTACTTTTATATTTTAATTCTTATACTTTTTTTCCCCATCTTTCCCCTTAGATTTCCTTCATGGATACATTTCATAGCATTATTATGTGATGTGAGAAGTTTTTTGTTTTTTTGTGTTTTTTTTGAAGTAACATGGATTTTATACTACAGAATCAAGAGATTGGCTTTATAGGAGAAATTGATTTATAAAAAGTGGTACAGGTTTTTGTAGATAACCATGACAACATCCCATATGAATGGGCATGTTACTGAGGAATCAGACAGCGAAGTAAAAAATGTTGATCTTGCATCACCAGAGGAACCTCAGAAGCATCGAGAGATGGCTGTTGACTGCCCCGGAGATTTGGGCGCCAGGATGATGCCAGTGCGTCGAAGTGCACAGCTGGAGCGCATTCGGCAGCAACAGGAAGACATGAGGCGCAGGCGTGAAGAAGAAGGGAAAAAACAAGAACTTGACCTTAATTCTTCCATGAGACTTAAGAAACTAGCCCAGATTCCTCCAAAGACTGGAATAGATAACCCTATATTTGACACAGAGGAAGGAATTGTCTTAGAAAGTCCTCATTATGCTGTGAAAATATTAGGTAAGTAAGTACAGCAGTAGAATAGAAAATGCTTTACTTTTGTTTCTCTTGCCTTAACATGAATGTGTACAGGAAGGAAGAAGAGTATAATAGAATGTAAGTAGTAGCAGTTTGAATTCAGACCAAGATAAGTTCTTTTCTTGCAAAGGCCGTATAACCAGTCATCATCATTGTTTACTTTTAGTCACATAGAGCTAAAGCGTGTGGCTAAAATGTTCATTCATTACAACATGGATTTTAGATAAAATCTTTGAATTAATAATTTCCTCATGTGGGCTAACATAACCTTGAAATTCACCTTTTATTTCAAACTCAAACTTTTATATCAAAATTACTGAAAAGCAGTTTCAGATTTTGAATTTCTGATTGCCTTGAAGTTCGTAAAATTGTAATGAAATTACTGTCTGTAACTTATAATCTTTTTGGTTTTCTTTAATTAATGACTGCCAATAAGAAGTGGAGTGTCCTATGGCATCATATACATAAAACATGGCTCAAAACTTCCAAATTCCATTCTGTAGGGGAAAAAAAAAAAAACAAAACCTAGCGCCATGAGTTATTAGTAGATATAAACAAAAAAGAAATCTGTGACCAAATAAATTTTGAGAACAATGGGTTAAATAAGTTAAACCTCTTACTACAGGACTTCAGACCCTTTAGAGTGCTAATATGCATTATGAGCCTGCAAGGGAGATTCAAATATAATGTTTCCAGACTTAGAATATTTTATCATTGAATTTACTGTCTTCCCTTCCTACACATAAATGCACACATGCGTGCATACACACACACACACACACACACACACACACACACACACACACACACACACACACACACATTGATCAGTGAACTGGTGTTAGGGATGTATGTTAATTTGTGTTCTCTTAAAACCAGGCTAACTGGGGGTGCCTTGGGTGGCTCAGTGAGTTAAAGCCTCTGCCTTCGGCTCCGGTCATGATCCTAGGGTCCTGAAATGGAGCCCCGCATCCGGCTCTCTGCTCAGCGAGGAGCCTGTTCCCTCCTCTCTCTCTGCCTGCCTCTCTGCCTGCTTGTGATCTCTATCAAATAAATAAATAAAATCTTAAAAAAAAAAAACCCAGGCTAACCGAAGTTAAGTATTCTATTTTGCATTTATTATTTATAGATGTGAAAATAGAGCTACTTCCACTTTTCTGTGGAAGGAGAGACTTTTCATTGTTGTTTTGCCATTCATTTAAGTGTCTATTGAGCTCTGTACTCATACCATGCTGTGT
This sequence comes from Mustela erminea, assembly GCF_009829155.1. Lineage (NCBI taxonomy): Eukaryota > Metazoa > Chordata > Mammalia > Carnivora > Mustelidae > Mustela > Mustela erminea. Next base: position 113,939,641 of record NC_045618.1, read on the forward strand.
GGTATCTATAGTAATTCTATTAACAGGACACTATAATCTCCATTTTGGAAATAAATTGAAATTGAGTTAACTCAGTGTTTAAGATTTCAAGCTAATAAGTGGTAGGGCCAAGTTTGAATTTGCTTGATATAGATATGCAGTTGGTGTACTTCAGAGAGTTTAAGAATGATGTCCACCGTGCTCTTCACTCACTGGATCAGAGCTCTTGCTAGTAGGAATGGAACACCTTTTTGTAGTTTTCCCAAAATAACCTTATATACTAGATTTGTATATATGGTATTTTCCTCCCAAAGTCTTTGTTCTAAGTCTGAAGCAGTTTCTACTACATCCCATCATCGTCTTCATTAAAATTTATTAAGGAACCACGTTTCGTGAGAGAAAGTAATGTGTATGCTTCTCTGTGTTTTAAATCAGATGTGTTCAGTGATAGTGAAGTCTGGTAAATGCCTTCAGGTATTATAATTACACTGAAAACAGGGAGAGAGCATCTCTCTTGTTGTCCTACCCACCGCTATCTTGCAGTGTATTCAATAAACTTCTCTCTCCTTTAAAAAGATAATTACAGTGAAAACAGAAAAAATACATATTTTCAAAATATATTTACCCCCAAGCCTGGACTGATTTTTCCTTTTTCTTTTTATTGGTTTTTGTTTAAATTTCTTTCAGATTAATGTATTTGTCCATTTGCTTTATTTAGATCAGGCAGAAAAATCCATCTAATAGTTAATATTCATGTACCCTCAGTAAAGAAACAAATACAGCTTAAGCCAGATTTGCTTTAGTGAAACTTTTTCTTGCCTAAGCACAGAAGATTGGAGACATTTCTCTCAAATTTTTTTGCTTTTTCTGATTTCTGTTTATATGTTACTTATCTAACTTTCCTGCAAGTGTAGATTAAAGGACAGCTGTATTTTCTTCAGCTTGCATTCCACTGTGGTTTTCAGAAATACCTTTGTGCAATACCTTGAATTTAAGGTTATTTTACGTATTTTGTTTTAGAGTAGTTCAAAATGTAGTACCAGGGGCACCTGGGTGGCACAGTTGGTTAAGTGTCTGACTCTCAGTTTCAGTTCAGGTCATGATCTCAGGGTCATGAGATAGAATGCCCCCCCCCCAACCCTCCGAATCCGGCTCCACGCCTAGCACAGAGCCTGCTTGAGATTCTCTCTCCCTTTCACTCTGCCCCACCTCCTCATCTTCCCTCTCTCTTAAATAAATAAGTCTTTTTTTTATTATTATTATTATAACAGGTGTTTGTAATTCAATTTTTGAATGGGGGATACTTAATATTTTGAGAAATAAGTTATATATTTAATGTTGATAGACTCAACACAAATGTGTTAATTTTAGGAAACAAAAAGTTAGTAAAAGTTACAGAGTAATTGCCAGTCAAAGCTTCACTTCTGGATGTACTGAGTTTTAAGTTTTGATTTTAAAATGAAGCGTAATAGCTTTGTACCAAACATTTTTTCCCTGTACAATTTGCTAACACATCAAACTACAACAGAAGTACTCCCTTAAAGTTATGTCTCCCTGCCAGCATTTTGATTAATAAACACATGCCAGAGGCAACTTCTCAGCCTCTTTCACAGCCAGAAACAGCCAGCCACCTTTGTTTTAAATGAGGAAAGGATGCAACAACTGATTTCTTTCTTTGAAAGAGAACCATCAGTTTCCAATGATACATCATCATTTATCTGTGAGTAGAGAAAATACTGTATTAAGAATTGAAAATGTGTTTGGAAGGTTGGATACTTTGGGTAGTTGTTTTTAGTGAAAGGATTTATAAACTAGGCACTGTTTAATAATAAAAATGCAGGGATGGAATTGATAGAAAATATTTAGAAAGGATGAACTGAACTTGCTTGTTTAAAAGCAGTCAGAATCTTACTAAAAGGGGCACCTGGGTGGCTCAGTCTGTTAAGCATCTGCCTTCGGCTCAGGTCATGATCCCAGAGTCCTGGGATCAAACCCCGAATCAGGCTCCTTGCTCAGCAGGAATCTGCTTCTGCCCCTGCCCCTCATCCTACTCGTGCTCTCGCAAGTAATAAAATCTTTTAAAAAAATTTTAGAATGAATACTGTTATGCTGGAAATAAAAAAAAAAAAAAAGGAAAAAAAAAATTTTAGAATCTTATTAAAAGTTAGAAACTGGTGATTGAGAATTTAATTTCAAATAAATAATATTAATATTATAAATTATAAGAATTTTGATATATTAGGGAAGCTTTCCTTAAAATTGGCATGAGTTCTTAAAACTTGGCTTTGCTTCAAATAAAATCTCAGTGTCTTTGTTCTCTTTCATAAGCAAAACAAACTACTTTGTGAGGGAAATTCTGAGAAGATAACAAAGCAGGTTAGAGTAGGATGAAGTAAAGTAGAATCATTTTTCAGATACCTCTTGATTGCACGTGCTACTGCTTTTGTTTTTTATTCACATAGAAGTAGTTTTGGTCCAGGGTTACAGACAAGTAAATAGAATAGAATATTTAAAGGGAATAAAGGAGGAAACATTGTCATCTGTCACATATGAAGAGACCTTAGAAAAGGCATATCCACCCACCCACACACACCAGTGATGAGCTGTTTTGTGGTTAATAAAGAGACCCTTGAAATTTGTAATTAGGGGCTTTCTAATTCATACTGGATGCTATTAATATGAAGATAAAAGGTACCCCAAGGGGCAGAAAACTAGGGTGAGTAAAATACTTCATTATATTAATTAATAGCATGTTTCAGTCTTGATTAGTGTCTACATATTTTTGCCATGTCTCTGAATATTCAGCAGTAAAGACAGTAATAGTTTTCCTGTATTTGATGTTAACAAAGTAAAATACATCTTCCAGATTTCTTTCTGTTACTGACTTCTGACTAACCGTGGGTTATACTAGAATTGTGATAAACGTTTTTAAAGATTGGCTTTCAGTAAAGTTTATTTATTTAAAGTCAACAAACACAGTTCCAATGCCAATAAACCTTGAGTTCAGCTTACTTCTGAAAAGCTAGTAATTATTAAATTTTTCCTCAGCTGCTATAGATGTTTCCAGGCTCTTTTAGTCATACTTTGAGGAAGTTTATTTTCCTGGGAGTAGCATAATTAGACTTATGAGTACTAGATTTAATGTTTAAAATGTTGGGTCTGTTTGAAAATTTTCTGATTTGTTCAGATTGCTAAAATTAGAGCTAATCTAGAGTAATGATTAGGAAAATTAATTATAATATATGTAGTCGTGTAATGTTTGGTTGTTAAGTGTGCACAATTCTGAGAAATAATTAACTGCTATACCAGTCTTTGACTCATTGCATCAAAACTTCATTCTACTTATTAAGTAATAATTGATTTTAGTTTTTGCCCTTTTGCAAAGACTTGCATCATTATATCATGATATGTTCAGAAGTGCAGGACATCATTCAGTATTGGAAAGGGATATCTAGAGTCAGATGTAGAGTTTAAATACTTTTTATTTTCATATAGTTGCTATTGACTTTAGACAGTTTACTTAACTTTTCTAAGCCTCAGCTTCTGGATTTTCTTGAGAACCAAGTGAAAAAATGTAAATAAGTATGTGGCACACTGTACATTTGACTAAAATTTAGTTTGTTTTTTATTTTATTTATTTATATGGGGGGCAGGAGGAGGAGCAGAGGGGAAAGAATCTCAAGCAGATTCCATGCTGAGCGCAGAGCCGAACGTGGCCTCAAATCTCACAACCCTGAGGTCATGACCTGAGCAGAAACCAAGCAACACTTAACCAGCTGAGCTACCCAGGCACCCTAAAATTGAACTTTTGTAAGAACTGGAAGCCATTAGAGATCATCTAACCTTTTAGTCCATGAAGTTAATTTGTGGATCTTAACCAGTAAATTTTCTTTTTTTTTTTTTAAGATTTTATTTATTTATTTGACAGAGAGAGATCACAAGTAGAGAGACAGGCAGAGAGAGAGAGGGAAGCAGGCTCCCTGCTGAGCAGAGATTCCTGATGCGGCACTCGATCCCAGGACCCTGAGATCATGACCTGAGCCGAAGGCAAGCGGCTTAACCCACTGAGCCACCCAGGCGCCCTCATTTTTTTTTTTTTTTTTAATAACAGATTTATTAAGATATAATTCATATGGTGGCCTGGGTGGCTGCTAAGCATCCAACTCTTGGTTTCAGCTCAGGTCATGATTTCAGGGTCATGAGATTGAGCCCTGTGTTGGTCTCTGAGCTTTTCTCCCTTCCTCCCTTTCCCTCTACCCCTAAACCCACTCACTTGCACACTTTCTCTCTCTCTAAAATAAATAAATCTTTAAAAAAAAAAAAAGATATTCATATACCATAAAATTAACTCTTTTAAAGTTGTGTAATTCATGAGTTTTTAGTATATTCGTAAGATTGGCAACCATCACCACTGTATAATTTCGGATTGTTTTCATTAAAAGAAACTACCCATTAGCAGTCACTTCTTAGTCTCTCCTCTCCCTAACAACCCAAGTCCACTTTCTTTTTATAGATTTGTTTATTTGGGACATTTTCTATAAGTCAGTCATACAATACATGACCTTTTGTGACTGGCTTATTTTTATGTAGCATATTATTTTCAGGGTTCATTGTGTTATAGCGTAGACTAGTACTTCATTCCTTTCCATGGCTGAATACTCTGTTTTATGGACATGCCATATTTTGTTTATCCATTCACCTGCTGATGGAACATTTGGGTTGTTTTCAGCTTTTGGCGTGTTGTAATAGTGTTATGAATACTCACATACAAGTTTCTGTTTGAACACCAATTTTTTATTTCTTTTGGGTATATAATAGGAATGGAATTGCTGATCATATGGTAATTCTATGTTTAAGTTACTGAGGATTCCAGAATATCTGTATTGTTTTGTGTTCTTACCAGCAATGTGTGAGGATTCCAGTTTCTGTACATCCTTGCTTCTACTTGTATTTTATGTCTTTTAATTTTAGCCATCCTTCCAATCAGTAACTTGTTAAGAGCTAGAATAAAATATAAAACATTAAAATATATTGCACATAGGTATTTATAAATCTTATATTTCAAATAGGTTTGTATATGCTGGGTTAAAATAAAATATATATACTTTTTATTTATTTATTTTAAAGGTTCTATTTATTTATTTGACAGAGAGATCACAAGTAGGCAGAGAGGCAGGCCAGTGGGGTTGGAGGGCGGGGTGGAAGCAGGCTCCCTGCTGAGCAGAGAGCCTGATGCAGGAGTCAGTCCCAGGACCCTGAGATCATGACCTGGGCTAAAAGCAGAGGCCTGACCCATTGAGCCACCATATACTTTTTAATGAATTGCCAACAGAAGTTTGAGAAATACTATACTACTCAAACCTCATTTTATAGAAAGGCCCGGAGACTTGTAGTGAGTTGTCCAGTGACAGATAATGCAACTAACAAGTGATGGAGCAATAATTAGGACCCAGGTATTCTCAGCCCAGATTTGGGGCTTTAGTTACAGTTTTTCATTGTCTTACCATTTTCAGGGGTAAGATTTTTCTGTGCTTTGTCTCTTAACTGTTTTTGCCTATATACTTAACTGGTATTTGTTTTTAATTTGTAACCAGTTTTTTCAGGATTTTTCATGAGCTTCTGATATATTTTTTTTAAATATCATTTTGACTTGGCCCACTAATGACCAAAATTCAAAGATCTGAATTTTTTGTTCTTAAATTTGAAAAAAAAAAAAGAAAAAGTCTACCTTTGTTTAAGCAAAGCTTTCCTGAATGAATGTTCTAATTTTGATTCAGCAGATAGATATACTGGAAACTGATACAATGTCTTCATACTCAGAAATACTAAGGTCCTCATCTGAATATTCAGTTTGACTATCTAATTTAGGAGAAAAGGAGAAATATTTAAAAGTTTCAGGAAAAAAGTTATAAAGTTAGTTGAAACCTAGAAATTTCTGAGGATAGGTTAAATAAATTGTATTATCTGAACAATGAGATAGAGAATTCTTACGCTAGAATAGATCTCTAGGAACTGTCTTCATTGGGGTAAATGATAGCATAAGTTAAAATAAGCAAAGTTAATCCAGATAGGTGGTTATCACCACTACTTTGAAAGTTCCTTAGAACTTTCAAGATGGAGATTCCTTAGCTTCTTTGGTAATTTTATTTTTTAACCTTAAAGCCAAAAATTTCTCCCATATGACTGTCTAGAATCTTGGGTATTTAAAGATAGAATTTCAGATAGAGCAACTCTTGGTTTTTGCTTACTGTTGCCTAATTTAAATCTTCATTCTTGGATCTTAGGCTACCAGGAGAAGACCAAAGGGAAAGGAGAAGATTCAGGGGGTAGATTTATGTACATGTTTGTATTTATCTGATTAATTGTATTCCAATGCCAAATACAATTTTTAGGTAATATGTAACAGATAATATAATAATAGGTAATATGATACATTTAGATAAATAATTTAAGTGTTATAAGAAATGTTAGAGAAGATGATGGGAACTTAAAATAATTTCTACTGAGTATCAAGAAAGAGGAACTAGATCTAACTGTGGGACAAAGAATTTAAACTAGAGCTAAAGAACTTTCTTGTAGGGAAGCTGTAGCTGACTAGAATTTATCATCAAAGCCACATTTGCTTGCCTTTGCCTTCTCCTCTGCCGTGTCCCCTTTTCTGCCCTCCCTCTCTCCTGCCTTACTATGGTTATGTCTCTGCTGCAATACTCCCTTCTTTGTCCACTTCCCTCTCTGCACTGTGTCATTCTTTCTCACTAGCCCTGTGATTCTCCTTATATCTTTTTATTTTCCTGTCCATCTCATGTTTATCCTTTTGTTTCCCCTATTGTGTCTCTGCTTATGGGAGTGGGGAAAGGAGTCTGTATTCTCTGGATTCTGTCCTCTCTTTATTGTGTATCTTCGTTGTTAATTACAGAAGAGGGTGTGTATTTGACAGAACTGATGTAGTTGTATCTGATTGGATTTTTAAAAATGCCTTCTGGAATTGTACAGAATGTTTCATTTGTTTTAAGTGAACAAATATAACCTGCATCAGGCAATGGAACATTTTTTTAAGTGTCTACAAAAATAACTGTTCTTGAATAATGATTATTTGTAAAGTGCTTTTAAAGATGTACAATATAAGGGTGCCTGGGTGGCTCAATTGGCTAAGCATCTGACTTCAGCTCAGGTCATGATCTCAGGGTTCTGGGTTCGAGCTCCACATCAGGCTCCCCACTCAGCAGAGTCTGCTTGTCCCTTTCCCTCTGCGCCTCCTCACACTTGAGCTCACTCTCTCTGTCTCTCTCTCTCTTTCAAATAAATAAAATCTTAAAAAAAAAAAAAGATGTACCATATAGGACCTAAGAGTTTTTTAACCTACAACTAAATATTCTGACCTTTGAAATTAAGAATTTTATATGAAACTTTTTGCAATGTTAATGAGAATGTGTGTCAAAGTGAGAAATCCCTGCATTGGTGTTACAGTAATTTTTAAATAAATTTTTTTTTAAAGATTTTATTTATTTATTTGACAGAGAGAAATCACAAGTGGATGGAGAGGCAGGCAGAGAGAGAGAGAGAGGGAAGCAGGCTCCCTGCTGAGCAGAGAGCCCGATGCGGGACTCGATCCCAGGACCCTGAGATCATGACCTGAGCTGAAGGCAGCGGCTTAACCCACTGAGCCACCCAGGCGCCCGGTGTTACAGTAATTTTTATTAGACATCAACTTTAATATCAAAGAAAAGACCCTTTGTCAGAAATACATTGAGAATTTTCTAGTAAAGAACTGAGTAAAGACTGAACTCATTTCATTTATCATGATCAGTATTTTAAGACTAATGCTGTAGGTATCTGTTGCTTCTTTGTAATTTTAAAACTTACTGGATAGAGGCAGTATCATTTTTAATGTCTTTTAAGTTGATAAGCCTTTTTTTAAAAAGGCTTTTAAGAAAACACTGATTTCATCAGAGGGTTTGTATCACTTAGTATTTCGTGTTTTGTCTTTAAATACTCATTTGTTTCAACTACATATAGTTTAGTCCTTATCTTCCAGTCAATCTACATGTATTTAATGAAGTTTTGAAAATTCACTGAGTGTCTGCTAACTTAATCTTTTCTACTTGTTCACCAAACATTTTTAATGGAAGTATTTGGATCTGAAGGATGAGAGTACTTTAAGCAGCTTTCCTGCATAGTATTATAAAAGTAGCATTTGCAGGGTGACTAAAACACATGGATTATATGCATTATATGTACGAAGATGCACAAACAGCTAGAGAAAATTCCTTCTAAACATATGTGGTAAGATAGCTAGAAGGAATAAGCTCCTCTGAATACTGACCTGGGTACATTACATGCTGCTATACTGGGCAAAAGACATCTCGGGACAGCTTTTCCAAAACAGATAAATAACATAAGCAAGTCCTAGAATCGGGGTGGGGCGGGGGAAGGAGTTTATCTTCTTTATTCCCTTCGTGTGGCAGAAAATCATTGCCTTAAAAGTTTGAAGAAGTGGATTCTTCTTCCGGGTGCCATTTTTTGTTTATGGCTTTATTTTCTCTAGAGATTTGATCTGAATTACGTATGTCTCTAGTTTGGAGAGTTTGAGATTGTTTTTTAAATTGGGAAATGTTTGTCAGGGGTGTTATGAGGATTAAATAAAATCCCACATATGCATATAATATGATATTCTATATCTTATTACTTAGTAATGGCAGTGACTAAAATGTAATTTGGGCCAAATATACATTTGTAGTTTTTCAAAAATGGTTGGTAGTGTTTAAAAGCTGAGCTTAAGTACAAGTGATCTCAATTCAGTCTGATAATATTGATTAATGTAATAAGTCTAAAGACAATTCCTAAGAAAGATAATTTCATTGGAAGATTTTACTAATTAAACAACAAAAATGTGACTAGGACTTAAAGAGGTGAAAAAGAATGTAAAAGTTGGAAAGAATGTTTAAATGTTTAAATTGGTCTTGATGTTAACCTAATGATCTCGAACGTTGAGCCCCGTTAAATGTTTTTATATTTCTGGCATTGGCAAGGTCCTTAGGTTTCCCACAATGCATCACTTATGTAGGTAGGTACTCGGTCATTAGCCTGTTTGGGACTCTTTTGTATTATTATGCATTACAGCTTTCCTGTTCCTGTAGATCTGATCTTATTCCCTGACCTACTGAGTGAAAAACATTTCCAGTTTGGCCTGGAGTTGTTTGGGTTTTTTTCCTCCTGAATTTTAAATTGTTCCATGGTCTTTGTGGCTTTAGAATTCATTATGCACAAATAGCCAGATTTCATCTTTCTCTGGAACCTGCATTCCCTTACACTCTCCGTTTTTGGACTAACAACAAAATTTCCTATTTCCTATCTGAGCAGTGTCTGAACTATGAATTGATCTGAAATAAAGTCATTGATTTCAAGTTGCATCTCTCATTAAGTCGTTCCTAGTTTGAGTTACTCTTTCTTACTTTTTCCTAGTTTTTCTCTATGACATATGACTACACTATCTTATTTTATACTTAAAATATTCTAAATATGAGAATTATATGCTGTGCTTACCACAGAGCAAAAAAGGGCAACAAAAACTATTTGTCAACAAGGAAATAGAATAACTATAAAAAACAGACACAAAAACTCAATATAGCAGTCATTTAGTATAGAAGAAAATAGGTTTGATTACCTTCGTCTTAAGTATACCATGCCTTAAAATATTATAGTAACTGATGTAATAAAGCCTTTAAGTTAGTGGTTCTTAACCAGAAGGGTACATTATAATAAACTTAAAATCAATACATAATATTTATATTTAATGACATATCATTCAGGAAGACACAGGAGATTCTGATTGTATTTGAGGTAGAACTCAAGACTTATCTTTGCCAATTCTCTTATTCTCATAAATATCCTCGATTAAAAAATCATTGCTCCAGGGGTACCTGGGTGGCTCAGTGGGTTAAGCCTCTGCCTTCGTTTGGCTCGGGTCATGATCCTGGGGTCCTGGGATCAAGTGTCACATTGGGCTCTCTGCTCAGCGGGGAGCCTGCTTCCCTCTCTTTCTGTCTGCCTCTCTGCCTGCTTGTGATCTCTTTCTCTGTCAAATAAATAAATAAAATACTTAAAAAATAAAAAATCATTGCTCTGATAAAGCAAGAAAAGGTAGTTACATTCAGTATGTTCTGCATAACACTTTAGGGATATTTATATAATCAGTATAATTCCAGTCATTAAGAAAAAAAGAAAGAAAACTAAGAAAAACAGGCAAAAGATAATTAGAAAGTAGATGAAAGAAGAAATACGAATGACTGCTAACCTTGTGGAAATATATTTAATCTCACTATTATTCAGAGAAACATTTTCTTTCCTAACCAGATCACAAACAATGGAAAAATTAATAATCCTTAATTTGGCCTGTTTGTAGGAGCAGGCGCTCAAGTTAATTACTGGTAGGAGTATGAGTTAGTAGCAGTCTGGAGGGCAATCTGTGAATATGTACCAAAGTTTTAAATGTTTTTATTATCTGATCCATAATTTTGGGTATTTGTTCTAAAGAAATGGAAATAACAGATTGCAAAACATTTACTATGTAACCTATGTAGTTAAATCAGCATTTTTTTAAAAAAAAAAAGCTTGAAAGGCTGTATGGTATAACAAATTAACACCAGTAATTATAGCTGGAAGATAAAACAACAGCTTTTTTTTTTTTAACAATGTCAGTATCGCAGTGTCCTTATGGGTGACTTTGGTACCAGAGATATTAACACAGAAGTTCCTTTCCTTTAAAAGTTTCAATGTTCTTGGGGTTGAAGAGACAATAGAGAGGTAGTTATATTTGGGGCTGACTAAAGTTGCTTATTGGTTACAGTCAGTAGTGAGATCTGAAGCCCTTGGTTTTTCTCATTGCCCTGACAACCAGTCTGAGCTCTTTTAAACGATTACTGAAATTTTAAACAGGAATCTCGTTATCTACCCAGTGAAGTCTAAGTCCTAAGATTGTAGACAATTACTGCCTTAACTACTTTGTTGGTCTTGTGGTTCTTTTTCCTTTTAAGATTTTTAAATGTTTTCCTGTTTTGCTCTAAAGATACTCTAAGCCCATTGAATTCTTTATACTTTTAGGAATTCTTTATACACTTAGGTAATTCTGTGCTAACCTCTTTGAATTTGATGGAATCTGATGTTCCATATTCTTTTTTTCCTCCCAGGTTTACTACATCATATTTGACAAATAAAATTTATATGTATTTAAAGTGTACAATATGATTTGATGTATACATTGTGAGATATCTAGCACAACTAAGTTAATTAACACAACCATAACTTCAGTTACTGTGTTTGTGTGTAATATGGGAATGCTTAAGATCTACTCTGAGCAAAATTCAGGCACACAATGCAGTATTATTGACTATATAGTCATCATATAGATCCTCAGAACCTACCTTAAAAGCAATAGTTTGTACTCTGACAAACATCTTCCAGTTTTCCCTATCTATATTCTTTCTGTCTAGTGTTCTAGATATTATCTTAGCTTGTGGTTAAATTCTAGCTACTTTTCAAGTTTTATTTAGCTCTGGGTCACATGATTGACAGTTTCGACTTTCCAGTTTTTCCCCCTAGTTATTTGCTGCTTTTTAAATTACTGAAGAGCATATCTATGTATTTTATAGAGGCTAAATCTGTTTTGATTTGGGAGGAAAAGGGTAAGGAACCTCAAGAATCAACTGAAGAACTATTCAAGTCTGTGAAAGAATTTAAAGTAGTAGTATTTAAGATACATGTATAAGAATCAGTAGCTTTTCTGCAAACTGTATGAAGAAAACTAACAAAAAGATTTAAGGTGAGAGGGTTTTTTCCATATGACTGTGTATAAGACAGTAGTGCCCACTTTAAGTTTTTCCCAGACTCATACAGGTTTAATTTCAGTCAGAATCTCAATAGACTTTTCTTTTTGGAGGAATGGGAGAGTGTGGGTGTACCTTGAGAAAATTATTCTGTTACTCATTTTGAATAGTCAAGACATTTTTGAAAGAGTAATGAGCCAAGTACTTGTCATACCAATATGAGGAAAGACTGTAATGCTACTATAATAAGATATTGTGGTTTTGATAGACCAATGGACTAGAAACAGACCCTGTTATATATAAGAATTTGGTGGTATCATGAATCGGTGGAACAGTTAAGAATTATTCAATAATTGGTGTTAGAATAATTGTTAATCACTTGGAAGAAAAGAAATGAAGTTAAAGTTTCCCCTTAAATCTGTACCAAAGTAAATTCTAGATGGATTAAAGTTAATTATGAAGTAGAAGCTGTAAGAAGCCAAAAAAAAATGTAGGCAAATATTTAATGACCTAGCAGGAGTATATAAGCACCAAAACAGTGAAAGAAATCACACAGGAAAGATGGATCATTCTTAACATATAAGAGTTGAAAACTTCTATAATAAAAGCTACCATAAGTATAGTTAACAGATACATGAAAAAACTGACAGACTATTTCTGACAAATGTAACAAAATGTATACACACATGCACACATCTACCTGTTGGGCAGAGAAGAAACAACTTGTGGCTCTTAAGCATTTTGGGATAACACTGTCCTGGAAAAATGCATGTGCTGCATAGGCAAACTAACAGGCATGTACCACACATACACATGCCCACAGCTTTCAATATAATTTTAGGAGACTCAACAAGTTTCACAAGAGTTTTATGGACCACAAAGAAGTGCCTGGTAAATATGACTAAACCTTACCCTCTCCATTAAATAAATTTGTTTTATAGATCTGTAATGTTGAATATTGTTGAAAATATTGCTAATGGGATGTAAATTAGTAAAACTTCTCTGGAAAGCTGTTTGGTTTTTAAAATGTCAGAATCTTACTTAAAAATTCTATTTCTAGGAGCTATTTTAAGAAAACTTCAGACTCTCAAATTTTTATTCAACTGTGATCATTATGTATTGAAATGCTTATTATTTATAGTAGCAAAAAATTAGAGGGAAGTAACCTGAATGCTCAACTTTAATGTAATGGTAATTTAAAATATGGTTTAGCCATGCAACGGAGTATAAAACATTATATATAATGTTTTAAAAAGAGTACTTGGCAACGTGGGAAAATTATTAAAATAAACTGTTAAATGAGAAAAGCAAATACTCAAAGATATTTTTTTAAAAAGTTGTTTCTAGGTGATTGGACTGTTGGTGGTTTTAAATTTATTTCTGTATTCCTCATTTTTATAGTGAGTATGTATTTTATACTTCAGATGCTTGGGGAAAATGTTACTCTATTTTGTATAATTTTTTGAATTTTACTTAAGAATACATAAAACGATAGTGATTTAATTCTCAAAAATATATGCAACGGTTTTTTTTTGAAAACTTGATGCTTCAAGAAAGTTTATCTTAAAACACGTGTTGAATTAAGACAGAAACAATTAATTTTTGGATACCTTTTCCTTCTCCTACTAGAAGTGGAAGACTTGTTTTCTTCACTTAAACATATCCAACATACTTTGGTAGATTCTCAGAGCCAGGAGGATATCTCACTGCTTTTACAACTTGTACAAAATAAAGATTTCCAGAATGCATTTAAGATACACAACGCTGTTACAGTACACATGAACAAGGCCAGTCCTCCTTTTCCTCTTATCTCCAATGCACAAGATCTTGCACAAGAGGTATGTATTCTGAACATCTGCTGGAAGTATACAAGCTAATTGTTAGTGATAGTAAGGGAGTATTATTGGAAAATACTGATGTGAATGTAAGTCTTGTTTGAATTAATTACTATTGAGCTCATTTTAATAACTTGTTAGGAAATTGCTATATGAATTTTATCCTGAAAAAATATATACTTCAAAGTCAGAGCCTTGTTCCATGAGAAGTGTTTGTTCTATATATAAAATCACATGTTTGCATAGTAAGGTAAATATTTGTCTAACTTACTAAAGGGAAGTTTTTTAGTCCTTTTATAAGTGTATAGTTTTATTTTAAGCATTATACATTATAAACTGAGATGAGTACTGATGAGATTAAGTTCTATATGATAAACAGGTGTCCTAAATGTATAACTTCTAAAATTTGTTGCTTGTAAATATTTTGAAGTTTTTCCTGTATACAAACTCTATAGAATTCCAAAAAATTAAATTTTAATGTATGGTGAGAGTTTCTCTCATTAACATTCTGACTTTGAAGTTCTAGTTTCTGCTGCTCGTTGATGTTGGTATTTAGGTCTAATGTATTCTGCAAATGTCTTTTAAATTGAAGATTTTAAAAAGATATAAATAAGCCATCTCCTGTTTTTTTGGGGATGGAATGCTATCCATATAGGATTTTAAGTTACTTTGATATTATAAAAACTAAAAATTCTGGAAGCCTACCAAATAAATCTATTTCATTGAACCCAGACACAAGACAGAAAATGGGCTCTGGGGAAGGGTAGGACTTTGAGACCTACAGGCCTTTAAAATATCTTAGGAGGCATTTTTTCAGATGAGCACAGAATGCATTTTCTTTATTTAGGTACATACAATGGACAAAAATCCTACGTGCAAGAGTGGCTGAGAGAAGTCTGACGTTACCCAGGGTAGGAGAGTGTGACCTAAGGACATATTCTAGAGAGGAAATTTTCTGTCCACTAGAATTTAAAAGAGCTAGTTGAAACCCATTCTTTGTGCTCATCTTTCATTATTGAAATTAAATATGCAAAATTTTTCAAAAAATTATTCCTGTCGTTTTACTTATCATAGTTGAAATTTTTTTTTCCAAAAATGGCTTTCCTTATAGAAATAAAAATAATCATTACTTTTATTTATTTATTCACAAATATAGGTAACTTTTATTGTGTAGGATAGGGAGGGATGCATATTAATTATGATCATTTCTTCCCTGTCTTTGTCTAACTGGGCCTTTGTTTTGTTGAATAGAGCAATGGGTGGGAAGGAGAATGAGATAAGAGAGGCAAAAATTGCTCCAATTAAAGAAAGTAGCACAGACAACAGAAAGGGTGAAAAGAAAAAGGATAAGAGAGGCAACATAGCTTAAAAAGTTTTAGGAGTTGAGTGCAAAGAACTACAAGTGGCTTAAAGAGTTAAATGCTTTGGGAAAGAAAGAAAAGGTTTCTTCAAAAGAACTTTAAAAAATTAATTTGAAAATTAGTTTTAAGATAGCCAACATATTTACAAGGTTCACAATTTTAAAAGTACCATAAAGAGGAGACTTTCTGAACATTTGCTATCATATCCTTAAAAATATGTTCAGTAATACTCAAGAATTGTGTTGCTTGGATGGTGGTTAGATATATGGCTGATAGTCACCTTGGGCTGAGACTGCTCTCAAATGAGTACAAACTGACGGACCTGTACAGGGCCACAGTGTATGTGATTGTGCTGCTATGTGAATAACTTCCCCTGTTGCTGTGTCTGCACAACTGTGTGACAGCTCTAACTTAAGAGTGCATAACACTTAAGAAAAGTATATACTCATTTCATCTTTTTTTTTTTTACCTTTTTTTTTTTTTAACTCATTTCATCTTAGCAGAGTGTTAAATCTGATGACAATCCTAAAAATTTGAATGGATTCGTTGCCTTTATTTTACAGCTGGAAAAATGTTAGCAATCACCTAATTTAATTCGTTTTATATTTCTGAATATTGATAAGTGAGGTCAGGTGATATTTCGTGAGTGGCTTAAGACTAGGCTGCTCATCTGCCCAGTGCCTACTGTTTACACTTTAGCTTTTATAATTCCAGCCATTTTAATATGCACTGAAGAAATTATCTCATGCGTCAGTTGTATCATTTTTAAATGAAAATTGAAGTAAAACAGGACCAAAAAAATACAAACCTAGAAATTTAGCAAAAGAATATCCTAAAACATTAGGAAGTATTCTTTGTTTTTATAGCTTTTTTAAGTAGTATTTTTATAGTTTGGGGATTAAACAGTAGGTATTATGTAATAGATAATAATGCCTATGAAAACTTCTTATATTGAGATCCAGATTTAATCTTTGACAATCTAGAATATAAATAATCACAAATCAAGGTTTTTTTTGTCACTGAAGTGCTTTTATCAAGAAAAGGTTGAAAACGTGGGTTTCATTTAATGAACTTGTGCTTATTCAGTAAAAATGTAAGCCAGCAGACTACAAAATAGTATTTTATTTTATTAGTTGATTTTTGAGATATTGAGATATATATACATGTGCATACATATATAAATACATATATATGTAACAAAAACTTGAATCTTAAAGAACTCTTATGAATTAATAAGAAAAAGACTATTCAGTTTTTTTTTAATAGGCAAGGGACTTAAAGAGACACTCACAAAAAGAGAAAATCCAGATAGCCAATAAGGATGAAAAGGTGTTCAGATCATTAGCTAACAGAAATGCAAATTAAAACAAAATGAAATACCACTGCATAGACACTGAAATGACTAAAATTGTAAAAAGGGACTGACAATATCAAATATTGGTGAACTTACAGAATAGTTGAAACTCCTACACATTACTGGTAGAGTATAAATTGGTACTGCCACTGTGGAAAGTGTTTGGCAAACTAAAACTTAACATACCTATATGTTATGACCCAGCAGTTCCATTTTGGGTATGTACCTGAGAGAAATGAAAACATATCAATACAAAGACTAAGTACAAATACTGGTTATAGCATTTACATAATAACTGGAGTCAACACAGGTGTCCATCGACCAACACAGGTGTCCATTGACCAGTGAAAGTTGAGTCTTACTGAGGAAGAACAATGAATAAAATATTACAGTCTGATGAGAAGTACTATGATGGCAGTGTTCGTAAGGTACCAAGAGCATGAGATAGGTGTACCTGATTTAAGGGGAGAGGATGGGAAAAAGGAAGAAATGTAGAAGAAAATTTAATTTGCTGAGTCTTGAAGGATGATTGATAATTAGGAAGTCTAGGAAAGAGGAAAACCCATTCCATTGGATTCGAAGACCATAGTGACTGAGGAAGTCTGGCATATTTCTTCAACAATGAGTAAAGGGTAGAATATAATCTTAAAAGTTAGAGTCCATATCCTGAAGGCTGGATAAGCCATATTAATAAGTTTAAATTTAACTTATGATGGATCTGTGTTGCTAAATATTTTTAAATAATTAATTTATATGAATAGATGAAAGGAGAAAACCATATGATCAACTTGATGATGCAGAAAAGATACCTGAAAAAAATTTAGTACCTTTCCCTTGATGATGAAAATTCTTAGAAAGCCAGGTATATTGTGTTGACTTAATAAAAAAAATAATATCAGTTATCAACAGGGAGCATCCTGTGTAATGGTGAAATACCCAACTTACTGCTTTTTAAGCCTGGAATAAGACAGTCTACGACCCTCACCTCTACTATTCAACACTCTCTAGAGGTACTAGCTAGTGCAGTGAAACAGGAAGAAGTAATGAAATACAAAGTTTTGGAAGAACAGCAAACCTATGAAGTTGTTTCTAATTTGAATAGGCTGAATTAATTTGAGGTAGTAAAACCTTGGTTCATTTGATATTTAATACGAAGCCTGTTAAAATATGGATATAATTTGTACGCATGCAAACATATCCTATTCAAACATGCATGTCAGAAATGTTGGAAGAAATAAATTATTCAGAAAGCTATCTTCAGGTGGTGGATAGATAGGTAATTTTCTATTTTGATGTGTTTCCCAAATTAAATAAGAAAAAGTCACTATAAAGAAAAGTTTAAAGGAAGAAATTTTTTTTAAACTCTTTTTTTTTTTTTAAAGATTGTATTTATTTATTTGACAGAGAGAGATCACAAGTAGACGGAGAGGCAGGCAGAGAGAGAGAGAGAGGGAAGCAGGCTCCCTGCCGAGCAGAGAGCCCGATGCGGGACTTGATCCCAGGACCCTGAGATCATGACCTGAGCCGAAGGCAGCGGCTTAACCCACTGAGCCACCCAGGCGCCCCTAAAGCAAGAAATTTATAAGTTGTGTGAGGTCAAGAACGGAGGCATAAAGTATGGAGGCTGTTGTAATTGTCCAGATGTAAGATTTTGAATAGCAATTGAATAAGAAGTGAAGAAATACAGAAGACTAATAGTATTGGACATATTGTTCCTATATGGAGGATAAACGTAAAGGGGGCATCAAGGATGACTTCCTGCCCTCTCTCTGATTGAGGTCATCAAACATTGAGTGCTGTTTGCCAGGCATTCTGCAAATAGCCAAGTAACAAAGCTGAAAATGGTAAGTTCCATCTTCAATGAGCTCAGTCTAATCCCATCAATA
Source organism: Mustela erminea (assembly GCF_009829155.1). Lineage (NCBI taxonomy): Eukaryota > Metazoa > Chordata > Mammalia > Carnivora > Mustelidae > Mustela > Mustela erminea. The sequence continues at coordinate 113,957,878 of NC_045618.1, forward strand.
ATTTTAAATGTGTTCAAACTTATTGAGTATACATGTTATCTAAGCAAATAGGATAGGACAGTTCGGGCAGCTGGGAGAGCTACATCATAGGGAGCATTCATAATCATCGTAGGAAGACAGCATGATGCATACAGAGAACGACAAACAGTTTAGGGCTGGCTGGACCAAAAAGGTTAAGGCATGAGGAATGCCAGGTGATAGGACTGGAAAAGAAGCAAAAGTCAGATGATGCTAAGGAACTTGGGCTTGATCCTGTAAATGACAGCCAGCAAGACTCAAATGTTAATATTTCTGTTCTAGAATTGAACAGGGTATTTAATGACAAGGGAAAATAAAATATTTTTAAAATTAATATCAAATCAAAGGACTTACAGAATTGTTTAAATAGCATGATCACCTTTCACTAAAAGTAAGTGTAATGAATAAACAGATTTTCCCATAGTTTTGGGGTTACGGGCATATTTTTTTTGGTAACCAACTTTATTGATACAATTTACATATGCTTAAAATGGGTGCATTGATTGAATAGTTCAGTATGTTTTGACATATACACCTGTGTTATCAATCTGTCACCAGATTATAGAAACATTCGGGATTCCACTAAGCTCCCTTGTGACCCTTTACAAATAATAACCACCTCCCTCCCACTCCCCAGGCCCTCGGCCTTCACTGATTTGTTTTCTGTTTTTACAAATTTGCCTTTTCTGGGCATTTCAGATAAATGCAATAAGATAATACGTAGTCTTTTATGTCTGACTTTTTCAAATTCATCCATGTGTCACATATATCAGATTTTGTAACTTCTTGCTGAGTAAATAGTATTCCATTATATAAGTATCCCATGGTTTGTTTAACCACTCACCTATTAATGGATGTTTGAGTTATTTCCTATTTATCATTCTAGTGGATGGGTAATGGTATATCATTTTAGTTTGTACTCACATATATTGAGCATTTTTCATAGGCTCTTGCCCTATCTTCTTTTGTAACATTTTGTCAGATTTTTTTCCCATTTAAAAAGTTAGATTCTTGGTCTTAATGGAGTTGTAAGAGTTCTTACTGTATTCTAGTTACAGGTCCTTTTGTCAGATATATATCTTGTGAATTTTGGTAAAAACAAAGATAAGGATAGTATAGGAGGATATATACCAAATGAGTCTCTCTGGGTTTGAGGGTTATTATAATGACTTTTATTTCCTTCTTTTTGATTAACTATTTTCCAGTTTTTCACATTTAACATATACCATTTCTATAATTTAAAAAATTAGTTTAAAAATGAAAAACAGGGGTGGGGGTTATCAATAGGGTACCTGGGTGATGGGCATTAAGGAGGGTATGTGATGTAATGAGCGCTGGGTGTTATATACAACTAATGAATCACTGAACTCTACCCCAGAAACTAATAATACACTCTATGTTAATGAATTGAATTTAAGTAAAATGTTTTCTTAAAGAAAAAAAGATTTTGAGTCTGAAAGAAAATAGAGAAAAATAGTGTAATTGGAAAAGGGTATTAGCTCAGGACAGTGTTTCCTTTCTTTCTTTCTTTTTTTTTTCCTAAAGATTTAATTTATTTGAGAGAGAGAGTGTGTGTGTGACAAAGAGCACAAGCGGGGAGGAGTGGGAGAAGCAGGCCCCCACTGAGCAGGGAGCCCAATGTGGGGCTCAATCCCAGGATCCCAGGATCAAGACCTGAGCGGAAGGCAGACACTTAACCGATTGAACCCCCAGGGTGTCCCAAGAGGTGTTTTTTGTTTGTTTGTTTGTTTTGGGTATTTTCTTTTTAAAGATAAGAGATTAGAGCATTTTTATAGGCCAATGGAAAGGAAGCAGTACAATATAAGAATAGCCTTTTAATTCCTTAGTCCTTTGTAGAAGTAGTTGATGATATGTGAGGACACTAAAATAGGTAGCATCTGGACTAATAGGGAAAGGAAATAAACACTTAAAGGAGCTCTACATTTCTATAGAAGGGAAGATCTCAGAGATGTTTGGGAAAGGATTTAAAAGTAAAAGGAAAAGAGTCTATATACAAAATTATTATCGAGTTGATTTGGTACACACTGTGTACCCTTAGTACATTTTTAATCCAGAATTTTCTTTTCAGAATTAATTTTTCCAGCTATCAAAAGTTCAGGATCAGGGACTATAAAGTTTATTTTATTTTATTTAAGATTTTATTTATGAATTTGACAAAGAGAACGTGTGCACAGCAGGGGTTGCTGCAGGGAGAGGAGGAGGTTCTGGCTCACAGAGCGTGGAGCCTGATGTGGAGCTTGATCCCAGGACCCTGGGATCATGACCTGAGCCAAAGGCAGACACTTGACTGAGCCACGCAGGCACCCCTATAAAGTTCATTTTAAATTAGCCTAGATTTGATATATTTTAAAAAGAAAGACACCTTATCTGAAAAAGCAACATTTAATTGCCCACAGTTTTGGGTTACTGCACTAGTCCATTAGTAAAGCTTTAATAGAATTCTTGAAGAAGATAATAATTGCTATGCTAGCTATCCTGTTTATACATACAGAACTCTACAATTAGAAACATGTTTGTCTAGGAACCAAAACAAGAAACAGGCTGGTTTGGGAACTGTCATTGCTTTGATCCACTTGTGGTCAAATGAGGTAATCCCCAAATAATCATCTCTTAGGTTTGATAGGGGAATTACTAGTAAAATGATTTAAAATAGCCAGAAGAAGTATTAGAGAATTACTGTTTTAATCATGAGTTATTTACATAAAAAACACTATGTATGAATTTATATGTTTTAACAAATGGTGATAATTTTGTTTTTGTTAGCTGAATTATTGCAAAGCACTCTTTTTGGTGGGTTATTGAGTGGTATTGATAACAGAGAACATATATAGGATCATATTTGGGGAAGAATAGTCCACAAAGCAAAATTTGTACCTTTAAATATTTGTGGTAAAAGAAAGAAGATTGAAAATAAATGAACTGGGGGTGCCTGGGTGGCTCAGTTAAGCATCCAACTCTTGATTTTGGCTCAGGTCATGATCTGACCTGGATGGGATGGAGCCTTGCATTGGGCTGCAAGCTCAGTGCGGCATCTGTTTGAGATTCTTTTTCTCCTTCCCCGGGGCCCCTCCCCCGCTAGCACTCTTCTAAATTACTAAGTAAATAAAATTTTAAGTGAACAGAATATCCAGCCTAAATTAGAAATTTAAAAAGGGAATAAATTACAGCAGAGGAAAGGAATTGGATTATTTAAATGGATTATTTAAATAATTATTTAAATAATATTATATAAATAATTATTTAAATAATTATTTAAACAACAGATTTAAACTTAGAAGCTGGGTTTTTGAAAAGTATAAGAAAGTAGAGAAACTTTTGACAAGTTACTATAAAGGAATAAATTCCAGTAACATTAGGAAATCCACCCTTAAAAACTCTACCATGCCTAGATGATTTTATGTACAAGCTCTATCAAAACATTAAAGAACATATAATTCTTGTGTTAAACCATTTTAATACAGACTATTTCCCACCCAATGTACTAGGATAGTACAATCTAGATCCTAAAACCAGACCAGTAGTTTTGTAAACCAGTGTACATAACTGCACTCAACAAGTAGAGGCCGATCCAGTTTAGGCACGTTAACATAGAAATCTTAGAATGAATGTAACTATGAATAACTCACATCTAGAAATATATTAAGGTAGTAATTTATTGTGTGCCTAGGTACCATGCTAAGCAGTTTATATGGATTATCTGAATCTTTTAAGAACCTTGAATGGTAGGTGCCATTCTACAGATAAGGGAATAAAGGCTAAAAGAAATTTATCATAATCAAGTGGCATTCATCCTAGGAATACAAGAATTGCTCAACCTCAGATTTTTTAATGTAATTACCAGCACCTGTGACATGGTAGTTCCATTACTCTCATGTAAGTTATCTCGTTAGTCTGTGAGGCTTTAAAATATAATTGTATAAACATATGATTTTATTTTATTTTTTTAAAGATTTTATTTACTTATTTGTCAGATCACAAGTAGGCAGAGAGGCAGGCAGAGAGAGAGGGAAGCAGGCTCCTTGCTGAGCAGAGAGCCCAATATGGGGCTCGATCCCAGATCCCTGAGATCATGACCCAAGCAGAAGGCAGCAGCTTAACCCACTGAGCCACCTAGGTGCCCCTAAATATATGATTTTGAAACTATAACCATTAACTGTTAGAATAGTTTTTCTTCTCTTACGTAATCATTATTAGTCTATTTTGTAGTATGCTAGAAAACCTTTCAAGAAGCAAGTCATTCATAGTTGTAAATACCAAAATCTAGTCTAATGTGTTTTTTAAATAAAGAATCCTGTTAACAATGATAACAAGGTTGAAAACTGTGAGAAGAAATACATTCCTTTTTTCTCTCACAGTTCTTTGTAGTGCCTTTCTTTCTTACAAGTAGTTTCTTACAAGTTTAAATTGTACCTTTTTTTAATATACCTGTGTAGATGTTGGTGATACTTCCTATAATCTAGGAAAAATAATCATATGTTTCTTAGGTACAAACTGTTTTGAAGGCAGTACACCAGAAGGAAGGACAAGAATTAACTGCTTTGCTGAGTGCGCCACATATTCAGGTAGAACATGAACAGAATGATACATGTGATTTTTCCAGTAGTCAAAGTCTCTGATAAGTCTCCTGGGGCTTGAAGAGACCTCAGACATTACCTCTGCAGCCTGTTTGGTTTATAACTCACACTGCAAAATAATTACTGTGTTGGAATAAATGTGTATACACACACACACATTATTTTTTGATTATATACTTTTATATTTAAAATTAATCACATTAGTTTTGAAATAACTTTGTTTTCTGTACAAAAATTCTTCCCTTTTTTGGTTGTATTTTCCATGTTGGGCCTTTAAATTGATTTTGTTATTATGAAATTTAATAAGCATTTAGGCTTTCATAACCCATCCCAGAGTTACCTTGTTATATGTAACACATTTTTTTTAATAGCTATAAGAACTACAGGGTTGCATCTATACTTCAATTAGAAAATTTGGAAGCAGATCTGAATATAAAAATAATTATTTTTTGTATATATAATAATATATATAATGTGTATATATTACATATATATGTAATATATATTACATATATTGCATATAATGTAATTAAATAATCTTCTAAAGCTTAGAATATTAGTCTGCGTAATTAGATTAAATTCTCTCTACAGAAATAAATCATGCTGCTACTTCAAATGCTGTGTATTTCTTTGAAACAGGCACTTTTACTGGCCCATGATAAGGTGGCTGAGCAGGAAATGCAGCTAGAACCCTTTGCAGATGAGAGAGTTTATGAAAGCATTGGCCAGTATGGAGGAGAAACTGTAAAAATAGTTCGTATAGAAAAGGCTCGAGATATTCCACTGGTAAGTGCTCCACATCTCTGATCTGAGATCCTTTCTACACAGGGATCTCATGTATGGCAGACAGCTGAAGACCCCTGTACACTTCTAGTAGTTTTTCTTTCCTTTTCTTTTTTAAAAAGATTTTATTTATTTATTTGACAGAGAGATACCGCGAAAGAGGGAACACAAGCAGGGTGAGTGGGAGAGGGAGAAGCAGATTCCCCGCTGAGCAGGGAGCCCTGGGTGCAGGCTCCATCCCAGGACCCTGGAATCATGACCTGAGCCAAAGATAGATGCTTAACGACTGAGCCACCCAGGCGCCCCTAGGTTTTCTTTTCTGAGGTTGATTTCCTGGAGTTCTTTTATGTCCTTATTTTGTCAGTTGAGAAAAATTTGTTCATCTTTTCTTACCTATAATTTGATGAAAATAATAGCTTGTAAAATAATTATTGAGGAACAAAGAAGGGACAAGTTATCTGCTTCATTATTCTCCCAACTTTTAAAAAAAAAGTAATTAGAAATTCTGATCTTTGCACTTCTATAATTCTTTTGAAATACAGTTACTTATATAGTTTACATATACTTAGATGTATTCCTTAATGTTAATATTTGTTTAATTTAAAAAAAATTTTTGTTTTTGTTTAATGTTTTTATTTTTATTTTTTTCTTATATTCAGCTAGCTAACATTTTTAGTGTTTTATATGTAAAACTTCTTCAATCTCTTTTCCAAGTCTGCTGCAGTTGCCTTAATTTTCTTTCTTTTATTTTCAGAGAAATAATCTTGAATCTTCATGTTTCAAATTAGGTCTTGAATAGTTTGGTACATAAAATAAGGACTGTATTTTATAGGCAGTTTATGTAACTAGGTTTTCCCCCCACCAGAAAAAAACGAACTGGGAAAGTCATAACAAAATTTTAAAATAAAAGTTTAGGAGAAAAATTTTACATATTCTGTCTACTTTTAAGCTTTATTCTGTGTTTCATATTTCAGTTTTTTAAGTGCGTATATTTCAGTTGTGAATAATACATTTTAATTTGAAATGGTGCTGCTATAATATTTAATATTTAATAATAAATGAGATTTTTCATCCCTTAATCATATTCTGAATTTTTAAAAAGGACTTTTATAGTTATGTCGTATACACTAATTATATCTTAGTATAACTATTTGAATAGCATCCAGCATATATAGAACAAATTTGATTTTAGGTCTTCACATTATTGTTAAGTAAGTGCATTTTTCTGTTGTTGTATACTTCAAAAGTCTGCTTGATTTTAGAATTCAAATGAAAACAGCATGTCAGAAGCAGAAACTCTTGTGAGGAAAATGGTCAACTTTCAAAGCTAATTATCATGTTTAGTTGTGTAAAGTTCATTTTTTTCTCAAGATAAATGAAGGCTAATATTGTTGAATAGAAACATTTAAATGAAGAAATGTTTAATTAAAAAGTACATTTTAAAATTAGATACTGGCTTTTTTTAGGGTGCTACAGTTCGTAATGAAATGGATTCTGTCATCATTAGTCGGATAGTAAAAGGAGGTGCTGCAGAGAAGAGTGGTCTGTTACATGAAGGAGATGAGGTTCTGGAAATTAATGGCATTGAAATTCGAGGGAAAGATGTCAATGAGGTTTTTGACTTGTTGGTAAGTTGATACAGAAGAATGACCGATAGGTTCTTAAAAGCTGGGTTTTTTTGTTATTTACTTAAAAATGCAATATTTAAAAAAAATATTAAGAACATTAGACAATTTCTAGCCTAAAATTCACATGATATAATTATTCCCACAATATTTATTAGTAGAGTTTTATTTTGGTGTGGTTAGCGCTGATATTTTTTTATCTTGAGCTTTCTTACTTCTAGGTATATTTTATTTGCCTCTGAAATCAGTAATATAACTAATTCTTCAACATGTATTTATTGAGTACCTGTTACGTGCTAGCCACTAGGAAAATAGTGACAAAACAAAGTCCATGCCCTCATCATTTTTTAAGTTCATTTTTTTTTGCATTTTCTTCAACTGATTGGTCTTTCCTTAACAATATTAGGTAATAGCATGGTATTAATGTACACTGTCCAATATAATAGCCACTAGCTACATGTGCTAGTTATTAAGATTTAAATAACATTCTATTCCCCATTCTTACTGGCTGCATTTCAGGTATTCAGGAGCAGTACGTAGCTGAGGCCCTCTATAATAAGATACAGAACATTTCCATCATCGTAGAAGTTTTTGTTGGACAGTGCCAATATAATCAGAAAGCCATTTAAAGTTAGTCTTTGAGGGCAATTTATGATCACTTTGTATATATCCACACACCAGATTCATAGTCTCATTTACTTAGCATCAGTGTTACAGTAGAATCTCTCCTATCTGCTGATGTTTGGTGAAGAATCTAGAAAACATCCTTACTTTCACCTATCCTCATTCATTGCTTTGGTAAAGCAGTGTCAGTAGTTGTTTTTAGGCCTCGTTTTATTGGCTGTTGTCTCTCTTGAGCACTACTCCCTGCAATGTCAGGACTAGAAGTTGTGATTACTATTCAGGCTGGAGGTATCTGAACAAGTCAGTCAGTGGTGTAGTGGGAAATAATAGTTGACAGTAACACTATTCAGTCAAAAAAACAGCGGGTGACAGAGACCAGGTATCTGGGAAGTAAGAGTATATTTGTGTATTTGCATCACTTTTCTAATCCTGGTCACAATTATTATTTCAAATTCTACTGTATTAAAATTGATGTTTGCCAGAGTAGATAACCCAGAACTGTTACAGCACTGTGGTATCTTCCAAACCTTCACTGTGAAATCTTCCTAAGTTTACACTAAATGGAAGACAAAAACCAAAGAGTTCTGGGCTTACGTTGCTTTCTCCAGTGGACCAGAACTACAGAATGCCACATTCCTGGGTAGCTCTACTATAATGGAATCCATGGAAAGTCTAATTTATGCTCCCTGATGAAATGGCATTCATCTTTACCAACTTTTTAAGAAGTCTTCTAGGGTATCCAGAATAGTTCAGTTTAAGGAATATTCATCATAACATCATAGAACATTTTTATAAAGATAGATTTTTTAAATAACCTCATCTTTCTATTACAGTCTGATATGCATGGTACTCTGACATTTGTTCTGATTCCTAGTCAACAGATCAAGCCTCCTCCTGCCAAGGAAACAGTAGTAAGTGATTTTTTTTTAATGTTCATTATTTATTGTCTGATGTCTACTGTTTAATTAATAAACTTTATTTTTTAGAGTAGTTTTAGGTTCACAGCAAAATTGAACAGAAAGTTACCACATATGCATAACTGCCTCCATTATCAGCATCTTGTATCATTTGCTACATCAATGAATCGATGCTTTCATTATTTCTCATTAGGATTCACTCTTGGTATTGTACATCCTTTGGGTTTTGATGAATGTATAATTTATATGTATCCACCATTGTATCATACAGAATAGTTTGCCCTAAAAATCCTCTGTGCTCTGCCTATTTATCACTTCCTTTCCCTCCTTAACCCATGGCAACCACTGATCTCTGTAATTTTGCCTTTTCCATAATGTCATATAGCTGGAATCATATAGTATGTAACCTTTCCAGATTGGCTTTTTTCATGAGTGGTAAGCATTTATGTTTCCTCCATGTCTTTCCTTAGCTTTTGGTAGCTTTTTTTTTCTTTTCTTTTTAAGCGCCAAATAATATTCCATTATCTGGTTATACAATAATTTATCCACTTACCTACCGAAGAATATCTCTGTTGCTTCCAAGTTTGGTAGTTACCAATAAAGCTGCCATAAACATCCTTGTGCAGGTATTTTTGTGTGGACATATTTTCATCTGATTTGGGTAAATACCAAGGAATCAAAAACTTAAATCCACACAGAAACTTACACATGAGTGTTTACTTTTGAGTATTAGAAATGTCTCTTTATTTATTTTTTATTTATTTATTAGATTTTTTTTTTTTTTATTAAAGCACAAGCAGCGGGAGGGGGAGTGGAGGAAAGACTACCCACTGAGCAGGGAGCCCAACATGGGGCTTGATCCCAGGACCTTGCCATGACCTGAGCTGAAGGCAGATGCTTCACTGACTAAGTCACGCAGGCACCCCTAGAAATGTCACTGTAATTATTTCTTTGATTCAACTAAAGGGTAAATTCAGTAGTTTCTATTTAAAGAAATATTAATATTTCAAATTTATTGAACTCTGAAAAGTAAAAAAGTAGAGTATACTTTTCTTCCAGAATTTCTTATGACTTCTAACTTGTCAGAAATTTTCTGTCATTATAGGTTGTTTATTTCACTTAAACATACTTAGAGTAGGGAGGAAAAGTGCTTTTACAAAGTATGCACAACTTTGGGGTACCTGGGTGGCTCAGCGGGTTAAGGCCTCTCCCTTCGGCTCAGGTCATGATCCCGGGGTCCTGGGACCGAGCCCTGCATCAGGCTTTCTGTTTGGCAGGGAGCCTGCTTCCCCCTCTCTCTGCCTGCCTCTCTGCCTACTTATGATCTCTGTTTGTGAAATAAATAAATAAAATCTTTTTTTAAAAAACAAACTTTTAAAATGCACAACTTTAACTCTGGAATATGTAGTGCTCTTTTATGTTAAACCTTTTTTTAACTAGCTGTAGTAACAGACTTAATTACTATAGGACCTAACAGTTCCACTCCTAGGTGGAGATTTGAAAACCTACATCCAAGAGAATTGAAAACTTACATCCTCACAAAAAAACATACATGAATGTGCATAGCAGCATTATATTATTAACCAGAAAATAGAAACAGCCTAAATATCTGCTAGCTGACAATTGGAAAGTAAAATGTGGTATATCCATAGAAAGGAATATTATTTGGCAATCAAAAGAAATAAAGTCCTGATATAATCTACAACATGCATGAACCTTGAAAAAATTAGGCTAAGTGAAAGAAGCCAGTCACAAAAGGCCATGTATTGGTTCATTTATATGAAATGTCCAGAATAAGTAAATCCAAAGAGACCAAAAGGAGTTTAGGTGTAGGGAAGGGGAGTTAAGAGAGCATGGGAGTGATTCCTAATGAGGGAAGGGGAGTTAAGAGAGCATGGGAGTGATTCCTAATGAGTATGGGGTTTCCTTTTGGGGTGATAAAAATGTAAAATTGTTCATGGTTGCACAATTCCGAATTTACTAAAAACTAATTGTATACAATAGTGACGTTTATAATGTATGAATTATTTCTCAGTAAAGCTGTTAAACTATAGACTTGAAAATGCTGAGTTACATGGAAGGCTGATGTATTGCGTCTGTTATTGTTAACTTTTACAAAAACTTAACACTTTGAAAGAGGACACAGTTTCATTTTTTTCCCCTCAATATTTCATCACAGTTATGCTTTATCTTTTGGCCATGATTCCACATCTTCCCTTTATTCCTTATGGAACATACTGAAGTTGATGTTGCATCTGCAACCTTCCTCCTGTTAAAGTTCTTTGTAAGAAGAAAAATTAGGAAATAGTTTGTTTCTGAATTCTGGCAGCCCCAGTCTCTGTGCCTTTTCCCATGTCTCTCCTGTGAACAAGAATTTGGCTATTAAATATAGTATCATGATCCAGTTGTATTTTAAAAAAAACATTTCTGGCTGTGTAGAAATTGAATTCGTAGAGCCAATAATGGAAGCAAGGAGATTTAGGAAACTGAATTCATTATAAAGTATGATGATGGTTTAAACTAGGATGATAGTATTGGTGGAAAAATGGATCAAGCTGTGTTCTAGAAGAAGAGATGGCAGGACCTTGTAATGAAGGTGGAGGGTAAAGGAAAGAGGAAGTAAGAAGCTTGAGTAACTAACTAGGCAGATAATGGTGCTAATTATTACTAAAGGGAAGTCTGAAGGAAAAACAGATTTGGGGAAAAAAATAAAGAGGTCCATTTTCCAGGTTTGAGGGGCATTCTGGTAGACATACTGACTACACAGAACTGACTGTATTGGAGTGCCTGGGTGTCTCCGTCATTTGGGCATCCAGCTCTTGGTTTCGGCTCAGGGCATGATCTCAGCTCCGTGTAGGGCTTTGTGCTTGTGGCGAGTCTGCTTGAGAGTCTCTTTCCCTTTCCTTCTGCCTGTCCCTATGCACTCTCTTTCTCTCTCACTCTAAAATAAATAAACCTTTAAAAAAAGAATACGTCAGTCTGGAATTCTAAGGAGAGATCTGGGCTATAGTTGTATTTACTGTGGGAAGAGCAGGTCAGAGGAGCAGTCTGTTTATATGTACTTGATGTATTTGCAAAATTTAAAAATAATTGTTTAAGGATGTTCACATTCATAGTTTATGTAAAGAGAACTGGGTTGGAAGGACAAGTTGAGAACCTTTGCTGTCAAATGTATTCACTTTTCTGTTAAAGGTATAAAATGTATTATCTAATTTTCATCTTAATTTTCTTTTTATTTGGAAGAGGATCTGGAATTTTATTATACAGTAAGGCTTTATGAATACATACTAGAAATACACAAAATACAGAAAATTTCAGTGTGTATTAGATGGACATCTGTTTTCAAGTTAGGGCATTTGCTGTATATTAAGTTTGCTATTACCCTAAGGTTCATATTTCTGTCTGCCTTCTACTAAGTATCTTTTGGATGTCCCATTGATACTCCAAACTTCACTTGTGAAAAAAATGGAAGCAAACAATCTTTTTTTTTTTTTTTTTTTTTTTTTTAAAGATTTTATTTATCTGTTTAAAAGAAAGAGCATGCATGCACATGAGCAGGGGAGGGGGGCAAGTGGCAGAAGCAAACTTCCTGCTGCTGAGCAAGGAGCCCAATGCAGGGCTCCATCGCAGGACCCTGGAATCATGACCTGAGCTGAAGGCAGATACTTAACCAGCTGAGCCACCCAGACACCCAAAGATAATCCTTCTTGAGTGGGGATTGGGAGGTGCAATCTCAGGTTGGAGATGGATTTTGAAAACTGTTACTTGACACCGGAAAGGCTTTTCTTGATGCAACCCTTAATTTTACACTGTGAATGAGGGGTAAAGTTTAGGCCAAGCTAAAGGAAAATATACTCTCATTCTTTTCTCCCCACCAATAATTTAAAATTCAAAATAAATAAATCTATAATAAGATAGTAATAAAATAATAAATAAATAAATAAAAACTGAAAAGGAAAATTATGTTGGAGCACTGACTCCCTTAGGAAAGATGTAAATAAATTGATGAGTCATTATCTCTTACCATATCCCCATCGTTAGGACTTAAGATGTGAATAGCTTACGAGCTTATGGGTACTAATAAAAGGCAAAGACAAAAATGTTAAGCTAGAAGATAATTGTCTTTAAACAATTCTATAACCCTATCATTTAAAATTTAGAAGATTTTGTTTTATGTAGAAAACAAACACTGTTTTGGTCAGATACATTGTACTGTTACTACAGTATTGTTCGCCCCTGGGGTTTTCTATAAGGGTCCTCATCTCTCCATTTTAAAAAGGGCTCTATTGGGGGCTCCTCAGTGGCTCCATTTGTTTATTTCTGCTCAGGCCATGATTTTAGGGTCATGAGATGGAGACCCTAAGGGTTCATGGGGCTCCAGGCTGGGTGTGGAGCCTGTTTAAGATTCTCTCTCCCCTTCTCTACTCCCCTCTCTCCATCACTTAAAAAAGTGAGGAGGGGGGCTCTGTTTTCTTTTGTATGGTAAACTAAATTAGCCACTAACAGAGCTGGAGAAGAAAGATGGATGAAGATAACTTCTAGCACTAATTAGAATTGATCAGTTAAAATATATGGATAGAAGTCACATAGAGCATGTGCTTGTGCTAAAGGTATTGCTCAGACTTTAACTCAGCCAAATGGGTCATATCTGATGTGAAATAAATCTTGCTCTTAATTTTAGGGGGTACATTTTAAACAGCACTAGATAAACTTGTTATATAAGCAAAGCATTTTTCCTCTGTACTGTTCTTAGTCTACAGAGAGAGAAAGGCCCCATTCCAAACCAAATCTGAATAGTCAAGTGGTGGCAACACCTAGGCAAGAGGAGAGAGAAACTCATCTCTGGCTGATTTTGTTGACCTTTGGCAAAAGTCACAAACCTAGATACAGCCTCCACAGCAGTCTAGTTTCCCTCAGGGTAGCAGTTCCTAAGGTTTTAAGGTACACCTTTTTTTTTTTTTTTTAAGATTTTATTTGACAGCTCAAGCAGGGGGATCAGCAGACAGAGGGAGAGGGAGAAGCAGACTCCCCGCTGAGCAGGGAGGCTGATGCGGGAGCTCAGTTCCAGGACCTTGGGATCATGACCCGAGCCAAAGGCAGATACCCAACTGACTGAGGCACCCAAGCACCACTTATGGTACATTTTAAATTGCATGTATATAACGATTACCCAGGGAAGCTAGTTAAAGTACAGAATGCTGAAGTTTGAGATGTGGCATAAGAATTTAGTATTTTGATAAACATTCTAGGCAGGTGATCTCAGCAGAACACTTTGAAAATGTGCTGGATATTGCTTTCAGAAAGTTACTAGATAAAATCATCAGTCAGGTGACCAAGTTAGTCTGATTTCACAGATCTCTAAAAGCCTGATAACAAAAATGATACCTTCACTACCTTAAATAATTCCTGTAATTCCATATTTAGATTTCCAAGACTTTTTGGCTAAAATGCAACAAATTTAAGCAGATTTTGGAAGCATTGATTGACAGAGATGATAAGCAGAAGTTTTTTTGATAATCCTACATATTAGGTACTTCTAGATTATACTACATCTTATGCCAAGATTACAAAATTGTATATATATATATATATATATACAATTGTATAATTGTATAATTGTATATATATATATATATATATATAACCCAGTCTTCAACTCTGTTTTGATTCTCTGCTAACCTCATAGAACTCTCTAAAGTTCACTTTTGGTTTTACCTGGCAAAGTTTTCAAGATTTTAATCAAAACTCTGTTTTCACATCAAGAACAAGGCTTATTAGGATACTCTGTAGTTGAAATTCAGCAGAACACTGTCAGAATGAATGAGGTCTCTTCATCATTAACCCGAGTGAATACTGTGTGATTGTATTTGTATGAAGTAAAATACCAGGGAAAGTAATCTGTGCTTCCAGGAATCAGGATGCTGTTTACTCTTGGAGGACATTAGGGTGGTTAGTGACTGACAGGGGCATGAGGCAGGGCTTTTGGGGTTGTTGGTGATATTCTGATTCTTGATTTGGGTGCTAGTTAAACAGGTATGTTTCATTTGTGAAAATTCACTGGCCATACACTTAATGATCTTTGTGTGCTATTGAACTTATGGAGTACATCCATGAAAAGCAACCCCCCAAAACAGACTAGCGTGTAAATTCTACATTTTTTAAAAGATTTTATTTATTTATTTGAAGAGACAGCGAGAGAGGGAACACTAGCAGGGGAAGTAGGAGAGGGAGAAGCAGGCTTCTCACTGAGTAGGGAGCCCAATGAGGGGCTCAATCCCAGGACCCTGGGATCATGACCAGAGCCGAAGGCAGATGCTTAATGACTGAGCCACCCAGGCGCCCCTAAATTCTACCTAACTGGATCATTTAATTGCTTTACCTCAGTGTTGTTATTTGTATATATTAGGACTTCGATTTCTTCATTTCCTCTTTACAGTATTTAGTAATACATTTTTCTGAAATTATAAAAATATCTAATGACACACAAGCATAATTTCTGAAAGAGGCTGCTGCTTCCATGAGAATTCTTGGTTATGCCTTACTGTAGAGGGAGATAATATATATCTTTATCACTTAGAAAGTGATCAGATTTCATCTCCATCATCATTGATTGAGAACAGTCAGTTTTGTGTTTTAGGAGCTCTAAAGGATAGACTGTCTTATCATAAAACAGTTTTCGAGGCAGACCATTATTATCTTTATGATAGGTGGCCTCAACTATGACAAGGGTAAAAGGCTTAGTTAAGGAAAGACAAATAACAATTGGATAGAAAAGGACTCTGGATTATAAGATTCTTAGGATGTCAATCAGTTGCTTGGCTCATTGAGCTGCAGTTTAACCTATATGGGGCAGAAACACTCATTGTGCACAGGTGTTAGATTTCATTAGATGAAAATGGACTATTTATAGATTTTGGAAAAGCCACTTAACCAGGTGAGATGAAAATTACAGATGGAGAAGTTGAAAAGAATATTAATTCCTTCATAACTTCTTAGAATTAAGATGACTTTGTTATATCTTATGGAGGTGTTTTGGAGCAAGGAAGACAGGCAGTAACTTAGCTTTCAAGAAGATGCATGTGAATTCTTACCTACCTTTAATGCTGTAAGTCTCACACATTTTTGGATATGAAAAAATATATTGTTAGCAAAAATTATAACTAGTACCATTGTTAAATCTCAAAGCCTACAAATAGAACACAAAAGGAATTTATTATAAATTTGATTGAGATGATTTTTGCAGTTTGGGGTGTGATTGTTTATGAACCTAAACACATCCCTTTGAAAGAACAGAGAAGTCAAAGGCACAGTTACACTGACCATGTATTCAAGAAGGAAAGACAGCACTGGGGAAACTGACACTCTCCTATAAAGGTGACAGATGTGGTTAGGTGTAGTCTACCTTTCCACGTGGTTGTGGTTTAGAAATTACATACCTTATTGCAGAGTCATTGTTTTCAAAGGTCAGGGAAGAAGAGTGGAAGGGTTTCGGTTACATTCCCTCCTGCTTCTCTCAAGCCTTTGAGGCCCCTGAGCACTTCAGGCTTGTTAGTGGCTAACAGTGTGATGCTCTGCTTACTCTCATATGGTTCTGTTTGTGTGTTTTTTACTCTTGTACATGTTTTCAGTCAACAGAGAGATGAACTTAATTGCAGAAAACAGAGAAGCCTGAGAAAATACGGCTGTTATTTAACTAAACCTCCTCGCTTTCAACTCATAATTGCTTTACACTAATGGAAAATTATAACATTTTAATGTTTATGCTGAATATTTTGTGTTATCATATCATCATTACTGTTGTTTTGAATTTTACCCTTTTTATCTTTTAGATCCATGTGAAAGCTCATTTTGATTATGACCCCTCGGATGACCCTTATGTTCCATGTCGAGAATTAGGTCTATCTTTTCAAAAAGGGGATATACTTCATGTCATCAGTCAAGAAGATCCAAATTGGTGGCAAGCCTACAGGGAAGGGGATGAAGATAATCAGCCTCTAGCTGGGCTTGTTCCAGGTAAAAGACAATATGATAGAACATATTTAAAAGAACATTTAAAATACAAGCCTTCTCAGGGAAAAACTCACTTTTATATGTCTTTTAAAAAACGATGTAATTACTTTTTCATGCAGTTGGGTCTTTATATATATTAATAAGTTCACAGAAAGCTCTATTTTAAAACCTAAAAACTAAAAACAAATTTTATCTATACTCAGTTCAGAGAATGAGGAATGGGCTTCTTATGTTAACTTTAAAGGATGATGCTACACCCTTTGGTTTTTCACAGTAACCTGGGACATTCCTCTAGAAACCCTGGAGTATTGAGTAGCCATCATGTTCTACTTGGTGCTTGTGCCAGATAGCAATTTGATATCTTCTCATGCCATCTTTAGCCCATAAATATTTAGAACTAGAGTATATTGACTGATTACATTGAATTTCTGAAAGATGCATCAGGAGATTTGGGTGATATCATTTGTAAGTCTTTTATAGGACAAGTAAATAGATCTACCTTAGTTTGAGTTTCATGATGGTTTTAAGTGTTAGAAGATTTAAGAGGTCATATTGTCCACCTCCCATTAATGTCTGCTGCCATTACAACAGTCTATATACATATGTACTATAAAAATGTTCCAAAGAAGTACCTGACTCTAATGCTTTTAAACATTTTGATATGTAACTTATCAAAATTATTTTGTTCCTTATTTTTTTTCTTGAATGTCAAAATCAGATACTTATTTTTTTATTACTTATTTTTAAATTTTAATGCTCTTAAAATTTCCCCTCTAATCATAGTTACTTATTTTTACTAAGAATGCAGATCTGTATAGCATAAGATAACCTGGTTATCTTGAATACTTCTTATGTGTGCCAAACTCTGTGTTCATGTTTTTGCTGTGCTCTTAGGAAGTGCACTAAATTCTACAGATTATCCCAACATAGATGGAATTTGCTTATTGATTTCAAAGAATCCTTGGCTTGAAACAAAAAGAACTGGATATAAAAATTGTAGAAGTAGAACTCTATTCCAGATTTTCTAAGTAAAACCACTTTTATCCTCCCGAAAAAATACATTTGATTTTAAGGTAGATATCTGAAAGAAGATGAAAGTCAAAAACTTCAAAAGCCTCCTATATTAAAATCTTAATTCTAAGAGGAAAAACATTGTATATTTTTTATTTATTTTTATCAGTGGTAGCTTAAAGGTGGAAATAAAAAATCATTAAAACATACCCATGTACACTGTATATATAGAAGAAGGGATTGAGAATAATAAATGCAAGGGGATATATTGAGTGCTATCTTAAAAAAGTAATGAATGCTCACATATTTTGTGAAGTTAACTCCTAGAATTAATTTGTTTGATTTGAGATGATTCTAAATGATCTAGCATAGTACTTTCCACATAGTGAGTACACAGTGAAAGCTTTGTAAAAATTGAACTATTAGATTTTCTATCACTGGTTTCTTATCTTTTCTAATAGATGATATGTCTATATTCTAGTAATACCTGTCCTAGGATTGGTTGATAGTGAGGTTGAAACCTAATACTTTAAACATTTGGAGGCTTATTATCATAGCTGACATACTTTCATATGGTGGCAGAAAGATTTAAAAGGGAATGTAACCAAAGAGTTGCTTCTGGTATTTTCCCTGGGTTAAAAAACAAAAACTTATATTCTTTTGTCTTATATTTTACTCTCTTTTCTTTCTGCTATTAAGGGAAAAGCTTTCAGCAGCAAAGGGAAGCCATGAAGCAAACCATAGAAGAAGACAAGGAGCCAGAAAAATCAGGTTGGACACTTAATATTTGACATTAATGAAAGGCTTCTTAGGTCTCCATCTGGATCTATGTTTAAATTTACATACCAGGGGGCGTCTGGGTGGCTTAGTCGGTTAGGCAGCCAGCTCCTGATTTCAGCTCAAATTACGATCTCAGGATCCTGGGATGGAGCCCCACATTGGGTTCGTCACTCATTGGGGAGTCTGCTTGAGGATTCTCTCTCTCCTGCCCCTCCCCCTGCTCATGCTAGCTCACTCCTTCTCTCTCTCTCTCAAATCTTTTTTAAAGATTGCATATCAGTTAGAAGTGTCAAAAAATATGTGTTCATGGTAAGAGTGATATGAGAGGCAAAGCTAATTATCTTAAAACTTTAAAGAAAGGACTGGATTTAAGTACTAAAGATCATCTGTAGGGGCGTCTGGGTGGCTTATTTGGTTAAGTGACTGCCTTCGGCTCAGGTCATGATCCTGGAGTTCCAGGATCAAGTCCTGCATCAGGCTTCCTGCTCAGCAGGGAGTCTGCTTCTCCCTCTGCTTCTCCCTCTCACCCTCCCCACTCTCATGCTCGCTTGTTCTTTGTCTCACTCTGTCTCTCAAATAAATAAATAACATTTTTTAGAAATTAAAAAAAAAGATCATCTGTAATGTGAGACTCCCTGAAAAATAATTCTGTACAACAGTGTGTGTTTATAAATTTAAATGGAAAACTACTTGAGGGGCACCTAGGTGGCTCAGTGGGTTAAGCCTCTGCCTTTGGCTCAGGTCATGGTCTCAGGGTCCTGGGATCGAGTCCCACATCGGGCTCTCTGCTCAGCAGAGAGCCTGCTTCCCTCTTTCTCTCTGCCTGCCTCTCTGCCTACTTGTGATCTCTGTCAGATCAATAAATAAAATCTTAAAAAATAAATAAATAAAGCTACTTGAGTTTTTCGATTTCAAATATGTAGCTTTGTTCAAGGAAGCAAGTACCACATTTACAGTTATGCTTTTAATTGTTCAACAGGAAAACTATGGTGTGCAAAGAAGAATAAAAAGAAGAGGAAAAAGGTTTTATATAATGCCAATAAAAATGATGGTGAGTTTGGGTGCACCTGGGTGGCTCAGTCAGTTGGGGGTCTTTTTTTTTTTTAATTAACATAAAATGTATTATTAGCCCCAGGGGTACAGGTCTGTGAATCACCAGAGTTTACACACTTCATAGCACATACCTTCCCCAGTGTCCATAAATCCACCACCCTCTCCCGACCCCCCTCCTCCCAGCAACCCTCAGTTTGTTTTGTGAGATTAAGAGTCTTATGGTTTGTCTCCCTTCCGATCCCATCTTGTTTCATTTATTCTTTACTACCCCCCAAACCCCCCACATTGCCTCTCAACTTCCTCATATCAGGGAGATGGGCGTCCAGCTCTTGATTTTGGCTAAGGTCATGATCTCAGGGTTGTGAGATCAGCCCTGAGTTGGGTTCTACACTGGGTGTGGAGCCTGCTTAAGATTCTCTCTCTCCCTCACCCTCTACCCCTCTCTCCCCCCACCACATCCCCGTTCCTCCCCCACCAAAAATGATGGTGAGTTCTACTAGATATAGCTGGATTTATATCTGAAAGAGGTCCATATCTAACACTTGAAATAAATTAAACTTCTGTTTTTCAGAGAGTTATATTTCTTATCCTCTTTTGCTTCTTAATGTAAGATGTGCTTGAGAAGGTCATTTCACAGAAATTTTTTTTTTTTTTGAATCCTAGGAGTAATGCAGCATTTTGAACTTAGAGAAAAACTGACATAAAAATTAGGGATGCCTGGGTGGCTCAGTTGGTTAAGCAGCTGCCTTCGGCTCAGGTCATGATCCCAGCGTCCTGGGATCGAGTCCCACATCGGGCTCCTTGCTCGGCAGGGAACCTGCTTCTCCCTCTGCCTCTGCCTGTCATTCTGTCTGCCTGTGCTCGCTCTCTCTCTGATAAATAAATCTTAAAAAAATAATTAAAGTACAGTTTAACATTATAGTGTTAATAGTTTCCTCTGTTTATCCTACTTAAATTCTTTGTGAAATTAATAGATGCCTCTAAACAAAATCTAACAATATAATTGTATTTTAAGTAAAAAATGATTATTTTGTGTATAATAACTCATGTCACTGAGGCAGCCCATTCCACAGAACCTGCTCCCTGCTGGCTGAGTCAAGTACATAGAGTTATTTTGTTTTATTACTAAAATTAAAAAAATGTTTAAGTGTAATGTCTCTTCATATCAAAGACTCTAATAACACAAGGCATGTATTCCCAAGTGACAGCTGTCTGCTGGACCTCAGTGATGACGTTGTCTCTCTATTAGGTACCTACTATCTTAGTTCAACAGTTTCCACCACACCCAGTTTTTATAAACTCAGCCTGATTTTACTGCTTTTCATTACCTTCTTGGTTCATCCTTTAGTGCATTAGAATTGTCTACTCCTGCTTCAGTTCTTGTCAGAAAGAAGCCAAATAAATTAAGCAAAGGGACTCCTTAACTTCCATAAGCGAAGGATCTTAACTTATGAGGAAATGTCATTTTATCATCAGCATTCATACAGTTTATAAGTCTTATTCTCTCAATACCTTCAGATTTTTTTTTTCAGGCAGCATAAATTAAACATGAAAATAAAATGTTATAGATTATTGAAAAACCCCATTTAAAACTAAATCTGCAGTTCAATTTACTTTTTTTCCAAATAAACATCATTAATACTAACTGAAACATTGTGTAGCTAAGATTTATTGAATTTTTAATCCTTTTCTCTGTATTTGGATAAGTGATTAGTATCTGTTTCTTCATCCTTTGAAACACACTACATTGGTTCTGCTTTAACAGCTATTACTCTACAGAAAACCTGCAAATCTGAAGCTTACAGATGTATAACGAAAGCGTTTATAAATAAAAATGCCGCCACAATCTGATTGAACATGTTACAAGAAAGAACTCTGATTTTTCAGAGGACGGAGCATTTTGGGAGGGGCAGGAATTACACTTTCGTTCATAATGGTGTCATCATAATGAATATTTTTTATTAATAATAACTATCATTTATAATAACCATTCTTTTCCAGGGGCAGAACTATATGCTTTAGATGACTTCATCTGTTTAGGTTTCACAATAAATTCCTTGAGATTATGGATTAATAAATTGAGGTTCAGATGTTAAAGATCTGCTTAAGTTCTCTTAAAGCTAATACAGAGTTAGAATTTAGACAAATACAGTTTGAGTTCCTGCTTTGCACTCTGTGCTAAGCACTGGCAAGACTAAAATGATTGCCTGGCCCTTTGGAACTTACAGCTGAGTGTGACTATACAGCTGATGCTCTTCCCTGGTTGGGGGAAGTAATATGAGTGGGAAGATGACAGGCTGCTTGTTGTCTGCCTTTGTTTCTTACTACTTGACCGTTCTGATTTCATCTGGATTATGGGCTTTAGGAATGTTACCTACCTATCACAATTTATACCTCTTTTTGAATCATGACCTCAGGTTAGTATTAGTATTCTAAGTTTGGATAGCACAAACTGTTTTCAAGTTGTAATCACAGAAGAGTGTTCCTACTTTCTCTGATAACACTAGTTTGTATGTAGCCACTATTTTAAATATTTGTCCATGCCAGGTATTACGCTTAGCATATATATTGTGTCTGATCCTTAAACCAACCCTCTTAGTATTTGTATCCCCGTTTTATGAAAATGACAGACCATACTCTCATTAGTTCATCCCCTGGTGCCCCATCCTCTGTCAGAATATGGGCTCCAACCAGCTGTTTTACAGTACCAGCAGTACAAGTAGTTTTATTGTATTAAAACTATGAAAAAAGAGAAGCAATAAAGGCTTCTAGAAGGATTAATATATTGTCTTATTTATTTTCATAGTATTGGGAAGTATAATTGACATTGGAAAGTATTCATATAATCCTACCCAGTTATTACTTCTCTTGATTAAAAAAGTTAAGTGTTTTTAATAATAAATTTTGCTTCTTTCCAATTGTTTTGGAAGATCTGTGTCTTTATTACATGGCAATAATTCTACCTGAAGGGCTTAACTTTTTTTTTCCCAAAGATTATGACAATGAAGAGATCTTAACTTATGAGGAAATGTCACTTTATCATCAGCCAGCAAATAGGAAAAGACCTATCATTTTGATTGGTCCACAGAACTGTGGCCAGAATGAATTGCGTCAGAGGCTCATGAACAAAGAAAAAGACCGCTTTGCATCTGCAGTTCCTCGTAAGTTTGGATGCATTCCCATTTTTCTTTGCTTTTCAGTTGACCACCTTAGAACCTGACTGGAGGGAAATTTTTCATCCAATTCATCAAAACAATTTTGCCCAGGAAAGAGGAACTTTGTTTAATAAACTCTTTTGAGAATTTTTAACTCAAAATAGTCATTATTGAGAAACTTCAGTTTTTCCTATGGTACTAATTATTTTCTAAATGAATTTCAATTTGGGCTTTATAAAATGACCTATTCAATACGGAATCAGTTCCTGGTTTTTTTAAACTGATGCAGAAGAGAAAAATGTAGATCTAATCTCTGAACATAGAAGTTTCTGTTTAGATTATATAATACCCGGGGGGTGGGGAGGGTTAAAAAAAAAAAAAAAAAAAACTTAATGGAAATAAACCAGGATAAGATGAGTGGCAGTGTTTTAAATGTGAGAAGTAATTTAAAGTGTAAGCATAAAATGTGTTTAGGCAATTAAATATGACTATTATTAAGTTACTAAAACCATACTTTTATTCATTTCTCAGTCTAGAAATAAAATGAATCAGTGTTAAACACATGGGCTCTTAAGATTTCCTCAATTCATCTTTTTATGTTTCATCTATATTACAAAATTGAAATTTTCCCTAACTAGCAGAATTATCCCCCAGCCTTACTCTGATCCATGCCTGTTATTTTTACCTGATTTTGTTTGCCTAGATACAACTCGGAGTAGGCGAGACCACGAAGTAGCTGGTAGAGATTACCACTTTGTTTCACGGCAAGCATTTGAAGCAGACATTGCAGCTGGAAAGTTCATTGAACATGGTGAATTTGAGAAAAATTTGTATGGAACCAGCATAGATTCAGTACGGCAAGTGATCAACTCTGGCAAAATATGTCTTCTAAGTCTTCGTACGCAGGTAAATAAAGTATCATACATTTTTTTTCCCCCACTGATCCTCTACATTTTTTAATGGACAAAGAAGCTTAGTCTCTACTATTTTAGTTATAAACATTTGCTATAAGAAAAGCATAAATAGTTTTACTAATTGCCTTCAGAATTCCTTATATTACTTGGGCTAGCATATTTATCAAAGAAATTAGAGCCGTTAAGCACATTGTCTTAGTTAATGTTTTTAGATAGAAAAGGGCGTATTTTTGTAATCCCTATTTTGGTAGAGTGCTTAAGTTTAGAAACACACAGTCACCCAATGGCAAAGGCAGGGTCAAAACCAGCCTCCTAAATTAAGCAGTCTGCTTTTCCTCGTGTGTACTTTTCTAGAACTTCTTTTGTGTATGTGTGTGGGCATTTAGACCCTGGCACATGGTAATATTACTGCTTATTTCTGCTTCCTCCAAAATGGATTTTGAATATAGGTCTTTTATAGTCTTTAAGTGATCTTATTAGAAGATATTTTAGCATTACAGTTGTAGACCTTCAGTGTCATTCATTTTTATTTATTTCATTATATAAAGAGGGCAAGCTGATTGTGTGTGTGTGTGTGTGTGTGTGTGTGTGTGTGTGTGTGTGTTTTCCAGGTACACAGTATATTCTTACTGTGAATGGTAGGATCTGGAAATACTGTGAATTGTTAAAAAGATGTTTGGAAACTCACTCATAGTTGATGTTCTTTTTTTTTTTTAAATGACATTATTTTTCCAAGTATATTATTGGGAAGTAGTTAAATAATGAAAATTATTGTAAATATCCAGAATATCTTTTTTTTTTAATAGTCCTTGAAGGCTCTCCGCAATTCAGACTTGAAACCATATATTATCTTCATTGCACCCCCTTCACAAGAAAGACTTCGGGCGTTATTGGCCAAGGAGGGCAAGAATCCAAAGGTAAAGTTATTACAGTGTTGTACTGTTCCATTGAAAGTAAACATGAAACAGTCATGACCTAACATGTCACAGTGCTTAAAAGCTACATCAGCTTGAGCTTTCAAACTGATTATTCTTTCTGCCATATCACTTTTCCCAAAATTGCTGTTGTTGCCTCTGGCTGGACTGTGGCAGCTCTCCAAAGCAGGGGCCTTCTCTTGTTGTTCTCCACGTATTTCCTGTAGCCATCCCAAATGTATGGTTACCTTTGGCATTCCTTAAAACATCCTTAATCTTTTTCACATGGTTTTGTGTTATTTCCAATAGGGATTATGTAACCCCCTGCCCTCTACACCCCAGAAAAAAGTTCTCTGCAGATTCTTAGGAATTACCCACTTTTCTCTGCAGATATTCTGCATATGTGGGGCATCAGAGTTGGGAGCTCTTGCTTTTCTGTGGTTGAAATTTATGTTCTGTTTGTCTTCTCCCTTTTGTCTTCTCACATGATCTGAAATGGTAAATTTTTAAAAATTATTTTAGATGCTGGACATGGTTGAGTGTAGTTCACATTTTACTAAACATTATTAATAAAACTATAATTAATGTGTTAGTCTGAAAGTATTGACTTTATTTAAATGTGTGAAATGAAAACTGTCAAGTGACTTCCTATATCAAAGTAACAAATACTTTTCCTTGTTTTTTGCTGATTTCTTAAATATTTGTTTTATGGAGGAATCACTCAGTTCTTCTCATTTCATTTGCTCTAAATCTCTTTGAAAGCCATAAACACACATCATAATACTCTTAAGATCCTTAAAAGTCATTAAAAGCATATCATTCCTTTCCCATGATTCTTGGCTGTGCACCATAGCCACCAACCTTCTTTCTTCCTTCCCAAGATAGATCTTTTTCCATTCTCGGTCTACTTATATTTCTTACTCAATCTGTATGTGGAGGTTTTACATTTCAGTGTCTTCTTAACGCTATTCACAGTCAAGGATTTTCCCATCCTCAGTGATGAGCATAATTCTGGTTGCCTTGTTCAGGCTAAATAGGTCCGCCGGTTAACGTAGTGTTCACCCCTTTTTCATGTTTCCAACACAGTCGTAAGCTCATAAATTAGTGGAGTCAGAGCATCTGCTGTTCTTGGCACTTGGGAGGATACCAAAAAAAAAAAAAAAAAAAAGAGGCATGATCACTGGCTGTTCTTGAGGGGGATTACAATGAAGAAAACGAAACTAATGCTCTGTGAAACTTTGGTAGACCAGAGATACCATGGTTGTTTAAGGAAAAGGATGGACCGGAGTGTACTTCCTCCTATTTGTTCAGCCTAATTTTTCTGTTTTCTACTAGGCACACTTATTTTGTCGTTTTTCTTCTCCAAGGATTCAGTATCATGCAAGGGCTATATACCATTCAGAAACATGTTAGGTAACTTTGGGTTGGTGGTCTCAGGCAGGTAGTGTTCTCACGGGATTATTTATCCCATTATTTTGAATTAGCTGTCCCAAATTGAGTAAGGTCTAGAAAGATACCAACTATACGTATTTTTTAAAGGAAGAACTTACTCAGTACCAAAATGTTTTAGCATTTTACAGTATGCTTGATTTTCTAATGAGAGTTCTCTAATTTTTAAAAATTAACTTCATTGAAATTATTTTATATACAATAAAATGCATGTGTCTTATTTGTATAATTCAGTGAGTTTTGGCAAAACATATACCATGTCACTGCCATGCCAGTTGAGATTTAGAACATTTTCATCACAGAAAATTCTCTCGTTCTTTGAATTTAATACCCTTCCATTCTTCCCTAGGCTACCACTAATTTGCTTTCTGTCACTATAGATTTATGGTGTCTCTTCTAGAAGTTCATATAAATGGAACCATAAGAGTTTGTTTGCATCTGGCTTTTGACCAGCATGTTTTTGAGATTCATCAATGTTGTATCTAATAGTAGTAGTTCATACCTTCATACTGCTGAGTGGTAGACCATGAGTTATACATGTATCACAATTTATCAGTTAAAAATTATCTGGGATGCGGCACCTGGATGGCTCAGTTGTTAAGTGTCTGCATTCAGCTCAGGTCATGATCCAGGGTCCCTGATCAGTGGGGAGCCTG
The DNA here is from genome assembly GCF_009829155.1 of Mustela erminea. Lineage (NCBI taxonomy): Eukaryota > Metazoa > Chordata > Mammalia > Carnivora > Mustelidae > Mustela > Mustela erminea. The sequence goes on from NC_045618.1 coordinate 113,984,382, forward strand.
CATCTCCCTCCCACTCCCCCTGCTTGTATTCCCCTCTCTCACTGTGTCTGTGTCAAATAAATAAATAAATAAATAAATAAAATCTTTAACCCACTGAGCCACAAAGCCTCTACCTTCAGCTCAGGTCATGATCCTAGAGTCCTGGAATCGAGCCCCGCATCGGGCTTTCTGCTCAGCAGGGAGTCTGCTTCCTCCTCTTTCTCTCTGCCTGCCTCTCTGCCTACTTGTGATCTGTCAAATAAATAAATTTTAAAAATAAATAAATAAAAATCTTTAAAAAAAAGTAATTTGGGTTGCTTCCAATTTTGAGCCAGTGTGATTAAAGCAGCTGTAAACATCCATAGTCTCGTGGTGGACATCTGTTTTTGTTTCTCTTGAATTGCTGGATCAAATGGTTAAGTGTCTATTTTAACTGTATAAAGCTGCCAAACTGTTTTAAATCAGTTGATTCCATTTGTTCCCCATCCTTATTAGATTTTGCTTTTGTTGGTTAACAATTTTTGCCATTCAAGTGTGAAGTGTTATCAAGCTTTTCATTTGCATTTGCCTGATGACAAATGATAGTCATATCTTTTCATGTAGTCATTTAGGCATATTCTTTTGTGAAATGTCTTTTTTTTTTTAGTTTTCTTATGGAGTAGTAAAAATTCTTGTATATATTCTGGATATAAATATTTTCTCAAAGTGCTTAAAGAAGCACACTTTTTTACTTTTCTTATGGTTAATGATTTTTGTGTACTGTCTGAAACAACTTGCCTGCTCCAAGATTACAAAGATTTTATCCCATGTTTTCTTTTAAAAACTTTCTTGTGTTAGCTTTTACTTTTAGGTTTGTAATCTCTCAAACTAATCTTTGTTTCAGAGTGAAGCAAGGGTGGTAGTTGGTTTGGTGTTTTTGTTTTGTTTTTTAACAGATACAGATGTTCCATTGCTCTAGCATCATTTCTTGAAAAAGACTTTTCTTTTTCCCATTGAATTATATTGGCACATTTTAAAAAAATGACCTCCCCAAATATGAACAGGAAGCAGGGTGGGGGTTATTTCTGGACTTGATCCCATATTTATGCTAATATCACAGTCTTGATTACTGCAGCTTTATTATAAGTCTCAAAATTAAGTCATAAAGGGGCGCCTGGGTGGTTCAGTGGGTTAAGCCTCTGCCTTCAGCTCAGGTCATGATCTCAGGGTCCTGGGATCAAGCCCCACATCAGGCTCTCTGCTTAGCAGGTATCCTGCTTCCTCCTCTCTTTCTGCCTGCCTCTCTGCCTATTTGTGATCTCTGTCAAATAAAATCTTTTTTTAAAAAAAATCATAAAAAGGAATGACGTACTCATACATGTTACAGACATTGTAAGTGAAAAAACCCAGTCACAAAAGACCATATGATTCCATTTTATGGGATGTCCAGAATAGGCAAATATATAGGGACCTAAGTAGATTACTGGTTGCCTAGGGCTGGGGGTTAGGAGAAAATGGGGAGTGGCTGCTTATAGATAGGGAGTTTTTGGCTGCAGAGAGGGTGTGGGTGATGAAAATATTCTGAAATTGTGATATTGATTGCACAGCTCTGTAACTATACTAAAAACACTTGAAATCATTCACTTTAAAATAGGTGAATTATAAATGAATTCTAATTTAAGAAAGTCCCTACCAAAAAAAAAAATCCCTGGTGTTTCTATAGAAATTGAAAAGATGATTTTTTAAAATTTATATGGAAATTAAAAGGAGTAACTAAAACACTTTAGAAAAGGAACTAAGTTGGGGATGGAGGGGTACCTGGGTGACTCAGTTAAGTGTCCAACTTTTGGTTTTGGCTCAGTTCATGATCTCAGGTCGTGGAATGGAGTCCCCGTGTCAGGCAACACACTCAGCAGGAGTCTGCTTGAAATATTCTCTCTCCTTCTCCCTCTGCCCTTCCCCCCATCATACAGGTACTCTCTCCCTCTTTCAGATAGATAAATCTTTAAAAAAAAAAAAAAATTAAGCCAGAGACCTTTTATCTTTAATTTTCTTTACTATTTGACTCTTTTCTATTTAATTGACTTATTTTATTCTTACATTTTGGCTTTAATTTGCATTTGCTCTAGTTTCTGAAGAAAACTTAGATTTTTAAGTCTTTTTTTTTTTCCTTTCCTTCCCCCCCACCCCAAGATTTTATTTATTTGACATCACTAGCAGAGGAGCAACAGGCAAAGGGAGAGGGAGAAGCAGGCTCCCCACTGAGCAGGGAGCCGGATGTGGTTCTCAATCCTAGGACCCTGGGATCATGACCTGAGCCAAAGGCAGACTCTTCACTGACTGAGCCACCAGGCACTCCTCATCTTTTCTAATACAAAGTTAGAAGTTTTCCTCTAAGCATTTCCTTAGTTGCATTCTACAAATTTTTACATTTTTTCTGTTCCCTTTGTCGTTTTCTTCTTGAACACATGGGTTATTTAGAAGTATGTAATTTTCTAATTTCTACATATTTGGAGATTAAAAAAATATTTTACTGATTTATAATTCCATTGTGATCAGAGAACATATATAAAGATGTGAATCTTTCAAAAATGTCTCAGCCTTATTTTATGATCCAACATCGGTTCTGTCTGGGTGTATGCTCCATGCACACCAATAAAGGGTGATGTATCTTACAGCCTTTTTATTCCACAAAAACATTTTGTTTCATCTTAGTCATGAATTATATTTTGAAAAACAGGAGAAAATTAAAACCTAAATTAAAATAAATGGTATAAGCCATTTTGGCAAAAGAGAAAATGCCTTAAGTTTAATAAAGAAAAACTAGGTGGATTTTTTTCTTTATGTGAATCTATGTGAGATGTAGGGCTTTACATTTCAACTCTAGCACCACAAAGTTTAGATTATGTTTTGACTTTCTGGAATGTTGTGTCAGTAGTCTTGAGATTTGAATAGACCCTAAGCTTTAGTAAGAATGTTACAGTGTGTTTAGTTACTTATAATGGTGTAGTAGAGTCCCTAGGAAACAAAGGATTCTGTGTACCACAGCCAGATGCACAACATTCCAGAATGAAAATTAAGAGAGCCACACAAGAAACTGATTTTAGGACAGGCCGGATTAGTTGTATTTTTAGTAGGTCTTCCTACTGTTGCAGAAGATCAACCAGTTGAATAAGTTGTTTTGTATTGTGGGTCCAATATAATATTGGTGTGTCTTTTTTATCAGAAATATTTGGACTTACGAGTGAGTTCTCTTCATTGATGAGTGCTTTGGGGGTAGTTTTACTTTCTTGAACACATGTGCCTGGTAATCAGGGGATTCTGCCCAAGTTTCATACCCCAACTTACTACCTGCTCATCTTTGTGAAACAGCTGTTTCCTTTACCCAGTGTTTTAAAGTAGCCTGCTCTGTGTCATTTCCCAAACTCTCCTTAGGATACTTTTTTGCATCTTTAAAGACCTCCTTTGTGTACTGCAAACAGAGAAGCTAGCCAAGTAACTCCCCCAGAACATTAGATCATTAAATTTGGGTTGACAGGCAGTGTTTTCATGGAAAGAAACCCATTCTATTGGTCCTTTTCTTTCCCCATGATATTTACCCTGCCAAACTCTGCAATAGATCTAAAAGGACAGCAAATCTTTATAAAGCCAAGAGTAGATGGCATTTTGGGTCCTACCAACCTTGCTTCAACCTGAAAGGTTTGCTCTGTATTACAAAAGATGTTTTTGTTTTTGTTTTTTTTAAAGAAAAGGTGATGATGCCCTAAAATGCTAGAAAACAAATGCTTGTAGGGGATTCTTATTAACAGTCTTTGCTCTTGAAGCCTCTAGTGAGTAAAACAAATACAAACTTGAGTAGCAGTATGAACAGGTTGTACTGAGTCCCAAATGATTCCATATGGGTCCTGAAGACACCAAAGCAAAGGAAATCAGAGGCCATGAGAGGGCTGAAGAGGAGCTCCTGAAGTGGCATATTTTGATAGACAGTAAGCAACAGGTGGCCATGTTTTGTTCTTCAGTCACCTGTGACTCATTGTGTATTTTTTAAGGAATGGAATTACCTGTTTTTGTATTCTCTTTACAGCCTGAAGAGTTGAGAGAAATCATTGAGAAGACTAGAGAAATGGAGCAGAACAACGGCCACTACTTTGACACGGCAATTGTGAATTCAGATCTTGATAAAGCCTATCAGGAATTGCTTAGGTTAATTAACAAACTTGATACTGAACCTCAGTGGGTACCGTCCACTTGGCTGAGGTGAGGGAAACATCCATTCTGTGGTATGACTGGACTTACCTGGCAAACTGCCACTAGGAAGAGAGCCCTGATACTTCAGCAAGACCCTGAAGTAGCAGGCCAAATAAGCTGTAGACCTGTTCTTTGATCTCAAACTAGTGAGAAAATCCCCTTAGGCAATTTGTGCATAGCAGTCTTTATTCTCTGGACATGGCTTCAGAGATTCTTGCCTCCTCTTGAGGATTCTAAATGGAAGCTTTCAATAGACCAGTTCCATTTTGTCCCTGTAAAAATGTTTTAATTCTGTTTTCACCTAACTAAATCTTTACTGCCTGGTCCTATTTCCATGAAAAATTTGTCTGTATATATACAATGGTCCATGTCTCACATAGTTATAAATATTGATGCTATTTAACAGTTAACTTAAAGGACTTCATGGGAATGGGGTGAGGTGGGGGACAACTGTGCTTCTGTGTACTGGGCAGGACAGTATTTGGTTAGAAGGCTTGTTTTGTCATCAGAAATACTTTACTAAAATGGTGCCATTGGTCTCAAACTATTCTGTTAGGCTTAAATTCATTTGTGTGTCTTTTAATTCTGAAACATTCCATTAGAAAGACCAGTTTTTTAGCTCAGACTATGGATCAGATTTCATGGCACACTCAACAGATTCTGATCTAATTAAATATCTTTTTAACGATTTTCTGAAGTTTTTGCTTATATAGTCACAAGTGATTGGTTCTATAACCTTGCATCATTTCTCTGATCTGCACAGTACAATAGAATGTGTAAGTTATACTTTTATGAATGGCAGATGGTCATATAAACTGTTGATGGTTAGTTTTTCCTCATGATGCAAATCGTTTTTCATATATGAGAGGACATAGCACATTTGACAGTTTTGCGTTTTTTATATATGAGCACAGTATAACTTGACTGTGCCATATATAAGTAATAAACTGGAATTGTGGGATGAAATGTGGGATGAATATAGCTGCTGTACTGTATACTAATATTTAATAGGTTGACAAATGGTCATTGATAACTTATTTAGCATTGGAATAAAATTATACCCAAAGGAAGATACTATAACAACTGACTTTGAGATCACAAGGAAAGGATGACCTGAAAGTCATTTGAACATTATAGGAAAAGAACATAGGTGGTGGCGGGGAGTTAAGCATACAGAAGCAAGTTTTTATCCTATCAAGTTCTGCCTCTTAACGACCAGAATGCAATGTCTTGTTAAATCATAAATGTTTAAGCTAATGGGATTTTCATACTGTCTCTATAGCTGTAGCTTTAAAATTCAACTTCTGTAATTGGTATGGAAAGTGAATTTGTAGTCTTTTCAAGCCTTTAGGGATGGTGTGATGTGTGTCAAACAACCTCAAATGTGAATGTCTTGATTTTATTTTTATGACTTTAGCTACAGCATTTCCTGTTCCCAAAGCGAAACACTGGAATAACATGGAGTTGTCACTTAATTTAACGTAAACAATTGTTTTTAATGAGTAGTTTGTCTCATTGTTGTGTATATATTTGATTTCTATGTAATTTTACTTGAACAAATGTAGATAGTTTATGTTGCCTTTTCTGTTCAAATTTGCATGGCCTTGAAGTTGGCTGCAATGTGTCTTTATATGGAAATACTTTCAAGATAACCGTTCCTTAGAAAGAAAGTAACATTCCTGGGTCAGGGGAAGAGTTGCCATACTTTTTTTTACAGATCTGAAACACTCCAGTTAAGGACAGAGAAAACCAACAATATTAGCACTTAATCTTTTCAGTTTTCCAGTTTACTTTCTCTTAAGGAATGAAAGTGGTAGACAGTGGAGTTTTATGAGCTGCTTTTCATAACTGACAACTGTTTTCAGCCCTAAGATCTAAAAGGTTGACCCTTTTAAGCAGCTGTTGTGCCAGTTCCGGAGTTAGCCTACAGACTGTTGAGCCACATGAGGGCCATGTGCTTTCACAAACAAAGCCCCTACCAAGGCACATGCCATGTCATACAATACTCTTAGCTGACAAGAGAATTTGGGAGTCAGTGAAGTCCTAGAGTTCTTATCAGCAATGGGAGACAGAGAAATTTTTATATCCCAAACTTTTCTCAGTCTCAGTGACAAGGATGTGTTGATATTCAACACAATCCCTGAACAAAGTGAAAACTTAGTGGCTGGCTTCCTTAAGGAAAACAAGCCTTGCTAATACACCCAGTTATCCAGCCACTCTGGCCAGTTCCATTTCCTGTCCTTTGTGGCTCTGACTGGAGACCCCAATGTGGGAGAGGCGTCATCCATTTATCGGAATGACGCAGTAGCTCATGAAATGCACATTAGCTCAAATAAGGAAATACCTTCCCTTGCTAAGTTTTCATAAGTCAGAACAAATGCAAAAGAATAGTATTTAGAGTAATCCAGATTTGCTTTACATGAAAAATGTAATGTCTGGATTTTCTTTTTTCTTTTTCTCATGGCCCAAGGAGTAAGTACTGATAAGGAATAATTTGAATGTAATTTTGTGAATGTGTATGGAAACTATAAACCAGGGATTTAGCCTTAATAAAAGGTAACCTTTCTGACATCTATTGTTAATCCTCCTTTGTACTCTTACTTGTATCTGCACTCTTATTTTGAGTTGTCATACTGCACACTGTATTGTGAAAACAAAGTAAAATTATATTTCAAATAAAACCACTGAGTACGTCCTGTGTTTATGTCCTCTGCTGTTCAAGGTTTCAACTTGCCTAAGCATTCGGTTTGCAAGTTTTTGCCAGAAATAAGTCCACTTGGAACCTCTGAGTGAACCATAAAATACCTTTTAATTTATTCATGGTGGGGGAGTGCCCCCTATTGGCACAGATGTAGGTTCTGGTTCCTTGTTTTATTAAAGATAACACTATGAACTTAAACATTTTCAAGGAAAAAAAGAACATATGTAATACTCGACCAAACTCCACTTCTGTGTAGCCAAGGATCTGAGGGGACAAAGACTAGGATGTGAGTTGACAAATACGTAACATTCACTTTCCTACCGCACCACTACATTGCCCAAAGGAGGTGATCATACCAGCAAAAAGTGGCACACATACACACCTGCTACCCTTCTGGCTATTCCTGATCATTTCCTTCCCCTATGGATCACAGCATTCCACACAACAAATCTGGTTCACTGTTTTCTTCTGATTTCTAGTTAACAGTATGCTAACACCACAAAGTCATCTGCAGTTTTGTAGGGAGTTTAGCCAAGGCCAATACAAAAGAGCTTTAAGAAGCCACAGGAGAAATCTAGGTACTTCTCCTGCCTCAGCAGGTGAAGGTGAAGACAAACTTTACCTGAGTGAAAAACCATTAAGTAACCAGGGCTCTCATACCCTTCGAGCTATTTTTTGCTTCCTAGAGAGGCAGTACATACTGCTTAAGAACCAAGGCCTGCATCCTAGCTCTGCTATCTGACCTGACAATGCCTCAGTTTTCTCTTCTGTAAAATGGAGAGAATAGTACTTACACTTCAGTCCAGTGTTGGGAGGATTAAATGTTAAGCCTTGAAAATAGGTTAACACTGAATTGCTTAGGAACTCACTTGGTTTTCCAATCACTGCTAAGTTACCTACAGAATAAAATGTCCAATTCAAAACAGGACTTGCCAAAACACAGCTCCTCCAGAACAGGCCTTGGGATCTTACCTTTACCCAAAGTTTTAAATACAGGGGAGGCAAAAAAAAAGAGGGGGGGGGCGTGGTTAGAAGAACATAAAAACACTGAAGGTAGACTGCCTGGATTTAAATCCTGGATTCACCACCTTATAGCTTTTTGACCTAGAACCAATTATTCTAGCTCCCTGTGCCTTAAAAATTTCTTCCGTAAAATGTGGGATTAAAATAACATGCATCTTATGGTTGTTGTGATAATATAAATAAAATACTTAAAAGAGGGCCTGACACATAACTAAAGATTATTTTGTAGCAGGTATTAAATGTCTGCAAAATTGCTTGGGACTTTAAAAAGCCTAGGCTTGCAATATCAATTGACTTAACATACAATACTGATAAGCCAAGTGTTACCAATTTCACCAAAAACTGTCCTATAGCCAATCACCTCAGAAATGCCCAGCACTGGGTACAAGAATGCCCGAGTAAACACGGATGGCTCACCAGCTCAAACAGCACAAAAAAACCTCAGATCCTGATATGGCCACTCAAATGCCTCATCTTCCTATTTAATGGGAGACAGCAAGTGTTACTGCTTGTAAGATAAAAGTTACCTTATTACATACTCTCAGATGAGAATTATTTTTCTTAGGTTAAGGAAGAAGTATTAATAACCCCTCTTAACTCACTGGCATGTTTAAGTACCCCGAAATTCAACAATCATCTCCATACTATGAAGGGGGAAAAAAGAGACTATCCATGTCCTACATGTCCGCAGACAAAGCTCTTGGTAGGGGACAATCCCATGTGCCAATCTCAGGTTAATAACATGACTGATACTGTTAGTACCTTAAGGAAAAAAAAAGAACAATTCATTTTTATATCATTTTACTGTTTATGCCATAATCACATTAAAATTGGCAGAACTCCCATGACAGATAGGACAGAGACCTGTCATGCAAGGAAAAATAGTGAAGGTTTCATAAAGCTTGAGAGGAAGCACCAGGGTTACACAGGACGGCGGCAGCACTCTCAGACAACAGTGCCCCAGTGTCGGAGCAGGAAGGAAGCAGGCTGCTACAGCAACAGCTGGCCCGAGGCCACTGCTATTTCCTAAGGGGAATTTCCTAATATGCTTGGTAAGCAGATCACTTGAACAGATGTACATGGAACAGGGTACTGCTTCTGCCGAATAAATTCTACAGGTTCCTTTGAGATTCTACAAATCTCAAGTGATAAATGGTTGCTGATTAGGATTTTGCAAAGGTAGTCCCAAAACCAACATCCAGGAAAATTTAACCACCAGTGAATTCTTAGGCCAAAAAATAAACAGCCACACATACCAAACCTACACATCGTGATTTAAGATGGTGCCATGTTAGGGCTTATGAAAGAACCAGAGCAGGAAAGATTATTCAAACAGAAGATCCTCATCCTTCTCTTCAGCCAAAAGATTAGCAGGCTCCATCACCTCGCCAGCTGCCCTCCGTTGCTCCAAGTCTTTCTCCGATTTTTCCTTGAGAATCTTTTTCTTCTCCTGTATTTTCTTTAACCTGTAAAACAAAAGGAGGGAATTTTCTGAACACTATTTCAATTCTAAGTAGATTTGATTCCGCTAGTTTTGTAACAAGGATCATAAACATCTATAAACTAGAACAAAATTTTATTTCAAGTGCAGTGATGTATAACCCATTTTTAAAATAAAGATTTGAGGTAGAATATACACATTTTTAAGCTAATAATGGACTTTGAGGAGGGGGGAGAGAGACTATACATGTCCTACGTGTCTGCAGAGAAAGCTCTTTTTAGAAGATCATCCCATGTGCCAATCTGAGCATAAGACTGACTGATATTCTTAACAGTAAATTTTTTTTTTTAAAGTCCCTATCCCAGACTCTAAACCTTGAAATCCATTCCTTGATAATGGAATACCTTTAGAGCACTCAGGCATTTATTAAAATTTTAAATCAGTTTGGAACACCACAATCCTGAATGTCACTGAAGGACAGAACACAATAAGCTTTCATAATTAAGATTATAAATCACAGATGCTACTCACGATATTAAATCATAGATGGCCACATCTTCCCTGAATACAGGTCTTCACCTGTCTCCCACCATCTCTAAACCTGGCACACTGACCTCTGTACTACCGGTTTAGTGTCATCATCCCTTCCAACTCTAATTGTTCATAACCAATTTATGTACATGCCTCATTTCTCTGAGTACTGTGCTAATTCTCCAAAGGTATGATTTATATTATTACATCATGCCCCCAAGTACCTTATACTTTCTCCTGGGACATGTTCACCATGCAATACATATTTGTTGATTGATTAATTCTAGTTTATTTTTATAAGGGAGACACCCGATCTAAATTATTATTTCATTTTAAAGAATAATCAAGTCTATGAATAGTTTACCCTAAGGGCCTAACTTCTTGGAGATGCCGTATTTTAAATATGTGCAAAACTTGGCACAGATTAGTCTCCAGAACCTTCGCCAATATTATGTCTCTTGCTTCGCATTTATCAGAATGAAATACAGGCTGTGTTAATTCTAAAGAACATAAGCCAAGAGTCTCTGAGCAACTTGAGGCTTTAGAGTATGAAAAACAAGAAATTATCCGTAACTGCCAATTCCAACAAACCTATAGAACTCTTCTCGCTCCCTCTCATCCAGCTCTGTGATGATATAAGCAAGGGTACGTTCAATCCGGGGAATGATGACTAGGGGTAAAAAAAAAATACATGTGAGAACTTCAGACCTTTTTTCAAGTTGCCAATGTTCATCTGTATAACAGTTACTTTTTCTAATTGTAAAATTAATGTACATTTAATGCAGAAAACAAAAACAAAAAATTAAGTATAATCCAACCATCCTAAAATAACGACTATATTTTGGTATATGCCCTGCTAGTGTCCTTTCTATGGACAGATAACATACACAATACACACAACACAATTCTATGGACCACAATATACACAACATTGAATATACTGAATTTATATGAATATACAACACTGAACCACAGATGTTAATTTAAATATAAATTGCAATCCCTCTTAAAAAGTAGATCATCAAGCAGAGAGCATGAACTAAGTTGAGTTTTGGGTGTGTCATAAGGTGCTTCACAGAATTTGCCTCTGCTTCTAAAATGTGAACTCACTGAGAGCTGAAGCTATCACCTCATCCGCTCTGTTTTGCTTGAGGTTCCATTTACAAGGCCTGGCACCAGCAACTGGTCAGGAAATGTGCGTGGAAATTTTAAAAATGAGGTGACTTCCTTTTATTTAACAAAGAGTGCAAAATAACTTCTTTGCTGTTCAAAATCTGTTCCTTTCTTACCTTAAAATTTAATGTTTCTTTAATGAAAACAGAGTTTCTTGAATGGAAGTATTGTGCCGACACTAAGCACTGTGACAGAATGATGAAAGAGGTGGGAAATAAATGCACCAAATGGGACAATGTTTAGGAATCAAGGAGAAGAGCAGGACATAAGGCCTACAGGAAAGGGATTTAATGTTAAGCATGCAATGTGTTCAAAAAGATTACTGAATCACTGGAAAGAGCTAAAGAACACACTAGGCCTTTTGAAAAATAGTTTCATCCTTTATTCATAACCAGAAATGAATGAACACTTCAGAATTTTTAACTTAGCATTTCCTTATGTATATGGATTTGGGAGGAGTCACACAACTCTCTTAAAGCACTTACAACTAACACCTCCCTGTGCTGACCCCACAGCCCAGCCTGCTGCGAATGCCGCATGGGCTTGTCATCGTGTGATCAGTGCCTGGTTCCCACGCAAATGTGGAGCTACAGACAAGCAAACGAACAAAGAAAGCCTCACAGCAGCTTACACTCACCATGTTCAATGGCATTTACCCGCCTGTTGGTGATCTTAATGGCTTCATCCAAAGTAACAAAGGAAGTCTAAAATAAGAGGACAAATTAGCAATTTAAGCATGAATTTTCCTAATCATATCCTGTTCACTTAGCTTTACGCAGACTGCACCTGTAGAGAACATGTGGAAACCAAGACTACTTTTCAACGATTCCCAAAGAGTTAACATTACTTCCAGTCTATTACTGTTTAAAACATTCAATTTAAACATTTAAATTTAACAATTACACAATTAAATATAAATTTAAAAATTTAAATTTTAAACATTCAATTTTAAAATTTAAATCTTAAATTTTAAATTTTAAACATTCAATTTTAAACATTTAAAACTGTTTAAAACATTCAATTTTAAGGCAATCTGTTTACTTCAGATTTGCCTAAAGTTATAAAAATGGCAACGGGAAGGAATCAGGCTCTATTATACACACACACACACACACACACACACACACATTAAGTGGCCACAAAGCAGGGGAAAATAGCTTTCAAGCATCAACCACGTTGTGTTTACATTTAAATCTAGTATTGACTGTTGCTGTTCTCACTCACCAAAGAGTGAAGCTCTACCAAGGCACATGTGTTTTGATCGTCATCAGCAGGGACAATGGTGTGGAAGCCACCATCTCAGAAATCAAAACATCTCTGGGCTTGTCTCCCATAAAATCATGAAAACAGCCTAAAGCACGAAGTGCAGGATGCTCTGATTCAAGCCGTGAGTCCTCCCCAAAGGACTCTCAGATATCGGACTAGACCCAGAGCTCTGGCTCTTTTGCTACTCACCTGCAGTGAAGCTAGTTCCACCAGTAATTCCACTGCTTTGGCGTAATTCCTCTTTAATTTAGCCAACTGTTCCCCACCTCTGGCTAAACCAGTCAGCTCGTAACCTGAAAGAACCAGTCAGACAACATTTGTCATTACGGAGTAATCTTCCCCATAAATTTCCCCAAAAGAAGTCAGACTAGGGCGCCTGGGTGGCTGACTAGGTTAAGCCTCTACTTTTGGCTCAGGTCATATCTCAGGGTCCTGTGATCGAGCCCCACATCAGGCTCTCGGCTCAACAGGGAGCTTGTTTCCCCTCTCTCTGCCTACTAGTGATCTCTTTCTCTCTCTCTCTCTCAAATAAATAAATAAATAATCTTAAAAAAAAAAAAAGTCAGACTAATACCACACAAGGAGAAACAAATTCACTGACCCCCGTTTAATGCAACGTGACGTACCCAACCCGCTCCCCAGGCCATGCTGAACAGTCAATATGTTTGTTTTTTCTGAAGTGAGATTTTCAGCATTTACGTTTTTATTGAAAATACAGTTAAAATACAGTGTAATATTAGTTTCAGGTGTTCAATATAGTGATTGGACACTTCCGCGCAGTGCCTGGTGCTTATCACAAGAGCGCTCCTTACCCTCCACCGCCTAAGTCACCCCGCCCTTGCCCCGCAGCCATCAGTTTGTTCTCTCCAGTTAGGAGTAACAGTGAACGGGTTTTTCTTCCCAAGGAAACTATTCTAAATATAACTACAGGAGAAGCTTTTAACCGACCTCCACTTTATCACACTGGCCCCACTGCCTCACACCCACAGCACAGTGCCACGCCGGTAACAGGTGACTCCAGCTCGCTCCACTTCTTCACTGGGGCTACCCTGAACACTCTATGTGCACCAGTGGGAGAGGAGGGCCAAAAACTGTCTCTATGAAAAGAACTTGATTACTCTGGAAAGACTCAATAATGTGTTACTACCCCAAAAATGCTACCAAACTAGGAAATGCTAAAACAATTTTTAAAAATTGAGAATGAGCTATAAAATCTAGGAGATTTAGCATTCAGACTGCATTACAGAGAGACCTTATTTTACTTTAAAGAAACTCAAACTGGAAATTATAAAACAATGCATTATGGGTGTAGTTTATGCAGAAAGACAACACAGAAGTCTAATTAGCGGATTCATACTCAAAGGCCACGGCCTTGTATTTTTTTTAATGGCAAATGACTGTATGTTTATGTATTTCTAGGTTGAAATAAAGTATTTTAGAACATTATAATGTTTTATGACTCTCTGCCGTAACACTTGTTAACTAACTCCTACCCCAAGTGTACCATATGAGGATGCTAACACTGGAACCACTAAACTCTAAGAAAGTCTATTCCAGCACCCATTTTGCAGCACCCATTTCTTCAGAGGAATCTGGAGAACCCAGAGACATACTACCGAAGTGTCACACTTACTATCAGTTCCTTCATGGTAATGTTCAAACACTGGCAAAGTAACACCTGTTAAAACACAGAAACATGTAGGTTCACAAACATGTCCTTGAAGTACTGTTTCTTAATCACCATTGTTTGTGGTGTTTCTTTCTCAGCAAATACTCAAAAGTCAAGAGACTGTCTGGAACTTAACTGGTTTCAGTGAATTTAGGAAACTGGTACCCTAAGTGTTCACTCCTATTTAATAATCAAATTATCCTGAGTAATAAGAGCTCAAGTTGTTACAGTTTTCTTTCCTTTCAGTTTTGAGGCATATGTAAAATGCGGAAAAAAATGCACATAGTTAATGTACAGATTTTGATGAAATTAGATATATGTATACACCTATGATACCATCACCACAATCAAGGTAATAAACTTAACACTTCCAAAAGATCTGTGTCCCTTTTCTTGTTTGTTTGTGTGTGTGTATATGTGTGTGTGTGTTAATACTCAACACAAGATCTACCCTAAGTTTTTAAATACACAACACTGCACTGTTAACTACAGGCACTACATTGTACAGCCAATCTCTAGAATGGATTCACCGTGTATAACTCACTTTATCCCCATTTCCCCCGCCCCCATCCTCCGGCAACCGCCAGTTACAAAGATTCTGACATGTAAAGCAATTCAACTTGTTCTAAGTAGAAGAGACTAATTAGGACATGAAGATCTTGCTGTATAAACAGGTTCATTTTTTAAATGTCATCTTTTCTTCCGAAGGATTCTAAAGCATTGAAAAATTACCTGCTACGTTATCTTTCTTAGCTCGGATCTTCACTTGGGCTTTATTAACATTCTGGATAACTGTGGTGCTGCGGAAAAAGAAAAGGCCTTGATTGTTGAGATTTTAGAGTAAGAAATAAAACTACAGGGACCCATCAGGTAGTTTCAACAGGGTGAGATGGCACAAGTATGTTTGGTAACTGTCTTTCCAGCAAAAAATCACTGCTACCAGAGCAGGGTCTCAGAGAGCAAAGGATGAACAACACTCAAAACATGACCATAAGAAAACAAGAAAGAACACGGATTGCTTGAGTTTTCAGTTAGGCATGTGGTGCCATAGGTATGACATTAAGGATTTTTATTCAGGTAATGTAATTTAGAGACAACTTCCTTCTAGGTTTGCTATCCAAACTTCTAGATTTGGCTTAGTAGGACTTCGATCCCCTTACCCTAGAACGTAACTCCCATCAGGTTTTGTCAGACTCCCCAATCTGTTCTTACTAAAATAAACTGTTTTCACCATAACCACCCTCGAACGCATTCACACACCACTTACATACTACTGAGTCCCTCCCTCTGCCAGAAAAGTCAATGCAAGCGGCTCTTCTACCAACACTGACAAAAATTAAAATCTATCTCTTCAAGAGGACCTATGCCCCTGAGGCTGTCAGACCTGCCAGCAAAGGCTCCTGAATAACACAGACCGGGAATGGAGACACTGCGCCACTGGGTAAAGACAACTAAAATAAAAAAACCCGGAAAACGAATTCCACCTCTGTCCCCAGATAGCCATTTGACCTCAGGAAGGCAGTGAATTTAAAGGATGAAAAAGAACATTTGCCTGGTTTATCACACAAGCTTATCTGGGGAGAACCACACCTTGGAAAGCAAAAACTAAACCATTTTACACGCTTCGTATATAAAGCATACGCTGACAGGACAAAAGCCTTAGAATTCATGCCCTCTAAACCAATTCCATTCTCAAACTTATCCTAAGGAAATATTGCTACAGAAACTAAAATATCTATGCATGAAAATGTTCATGGCATCTTTTTTAATATTCCCCAAATCTGAAAATCAACCCGAAATTTCACCATTAGGAGAAAGAGCTAATAAATTATGCACAACTAGAGAAAGGCTATACAGCTACGTGAAAATAAGGATGTTTATGATACAATGTTAAATGAAAACGGCCTACAGAATGTTAAGTATCCTATGCCTACAACTCTGTACCAGACAGAAGTGGGTGATAATAAAGACACTGGTGTTAGGGTCACAGAGTAATAATAAAGAACACTTCTAACACCATCATTTATCTTTAATGCTTAGATGTTTTTTAAGAGTAGCTTTTAAGGGAAATTATGAACATGAAAGCACTGTGATTTTTCAAAACACCCCATTAAGTCTTCTTACCTGAAGTCCCCTGCTGTGAACTTGGCCTCAGCAAGTGAGAAGGCAGCTTCTCTCATCACCTCACCCATCAACATTTTAGTCTGGAAAAGCATAAACCAAGAAATAATTCAACCACGTTTCTTACAAGGATTAAAAAAAAAAAAACAATAAAATCATATTCCTTTAATAACCAGTATTTGATACCAGGTGTGTGTCTAAAATACTGACTTGATAACAAAAATAACCAATTGTGCTTGAACAGTTTTGGTTATGGTCACTAACAGTACAATACCATGTGTTCTATAATTAAAACATCAGAATAAAGACATCAAGAAATAGAAAACTATCTTCGCTGAAGGACCCATCTTATTCCTGAATGGGCCTATATTAATGTGCTCAAATTAATCTCTCAAATTCACTGACAGAAAAAAAAATTTTTTTAAAGATTTATTTATTTGACAGAGGGAACACAAGCAGGGGGAGTGGGAGAGGGAGAAGCAGGCTTCCCGCCAAGCAGGGAGCCCGATGCAGGGCCCAATCCCACAACCCCAGGACCATGATCTGAGCCGAAGGCAGACACTCAACCAGCTGAGCTACCCAGGTGCCCCTGTGCAGAGAAAATCTTAATGGCATAGTGATTCTAATATAAACCTGGACTATTTAAAGTTTGAAAAAAATCCAACAATCTTTTTGAAAGAAAAAAAGGGCAAATGGGCAGAGTTGCCAAGTATTTAAAATAAGAAAATACATCCAATACAGGGACAAAATAAATCAATGAACTATAACAGAGTTCAGAAAAAGTCACAGGTCTCTATGGAAATTTAGTAACATGAAGAGACCATGCACCTGGCCGCCCACTTACAAAACGAGCTTGTCCCTACCTCCTTACATCACACACTTCAGAAATTCTTAAAGTTTAAAAAAAAAAAAAAAACTATAAAACATAGAATATTTTCTTAATCTTTTTTAGGCCTTTCTAAGAATTATTTATAATGCAAAAGCTGTATTTATTTATTTATTTATTTATTTTTAAGATTTTATTTATTTATTTGACAGAGAGAAATCACAAGTAGTCGGAGAGGCAGGCAGAGAGAGAGAGAGAGGGAAGCAGGCTCCCTGCTGAGCAGAGAGCCCGATGCGGGACTCGATCCCAGGACTCTGAGATCATGACCTGAGCCGAAGGCAGCGGCTTAACCCACTGAGCCACCCAGGCGCCCCAGCAAAAGATGTATTTAAAAAAAAAAAAAAAGACTTAACAGATTTGACCAAGTATTTTTTTAAAAAGGCTAGAGAAGAATATTATTAGCATTTTACACAGAATATTTGTAGAACTTCAACAGAAAGATAAATAATAGAAATTCACCAAGAAAATCAAATCATCTGTAAACATGAAAAAATGCTCAACCTACAATCAAAAGTAGTGCAAATTAAAAGATACTAATTTTAGGGGCACGTGGGTGACTCAGTCTGTTAAGTATACAACTCTTGATTTTGGCTCAGGTCATGCTCTCAGGGTTGTGGGATCAAGTCCTGCATCAAGCTCCATGCTCAGCATGGAGTCTGCTTGAGATTCTCTCTCTCCCTCTACCCCTCCCTTGGCTCACTCGCTCACTCTCTGAAATAATAAAAAAAATTTTTTAAAGAATAAAAATTGGGGCACCTGGGTGGCTCAGTGGGTTAAAGCCTCTGCCTTCGGCTCGGGTCATGATCCCAGGGTCCTGGAATCGAGCCCCGCATCAGGCTCTCTGCTCAGCGGGGAACCTGCTTCCTCCTCTCTCTCTGCCTGCCTCTCTGCCTACTTGTGATCTCTCTCTAATAAATGAATAAAATCTTTAAAAAAGAGAGAGAATAAAAATAAAAGATACCACTTTTAGCCCAATAGATTGGCAACAAATAAAAAAAATTAATACCCAGTTAGGAAGAATCTGAGAGAACAGGTCTCACTAATCATTGGTAGGAATGTGAATTTGTGTAACAACTTGGAGAATAATTTGGCAATATCCATGAAAAATTGAAATGAATAGGGGCACCCGGGTGGCTCAGCTGGTTTAGCATCTGCCTTTGGCTCAGGTCATGATCTCAGGGTCCTGGGATCGAGCCCAGCATCAGGTCTCTGCTTAGTGGGGAATCTGCTTCTCTCCCTCAAACCCCTTACTCCCACTCATGTTCTCTCAAATAAATTTTTTAAAAAATGCAAATGACGGATTCTAAAGATTCTAAGACTTCCCACAGAAATGCTAGCACACATAGTGAGGTGGCGGAGGGACAGTAAAGTATCCTCTAGAGGGAGAAGGCACTCTGAGACAGAAAAACAATGCAAGACACTCCATACCATTTACAGAGTTTTATTCCAGGTAACTTCCCAACAGGGAGGGACAAGGAAGACAACAAACGATCCAGGCAGCTACATAGCTAACCTCCCCCCACCCCTGCTCTCTTCCAAGTATGGACTATAACCACTTTTATAGAGCGAGGGGGTTTGGTGGGGTGGTCACAAGGTAACTGCCTAAAGTGGTAGCCTCTGTGCACCTGCCATCTCTACTAGTTGCCTCGAGTGGCATGCTTTCTGCACCACTTAGGAAGATGAGAACAACCCTCCCCATATTTCAGTCAGGGATAACATTAACCTCCAAGGGGCCTGGAACACACAACCCCAAGGGAAGTCACTGCAGCATGACCAAGATGGAGGACCTAAAATGGGAGTCAGTACTGTCAGCACTCCTACACTCTACCCTTGACATCTTTATGGCCGGTATAATCGTTACCTGCCATTCTTTCACAAGGACCATACAGCCAGGTACTGGGAGGTGACTTGCAGCCCTATACCACAATATTAATATACTTATAAAACCAGAGAAAATACTTAGAACTGTGGTTCCCTAACAACCCTGTAAAGAGGACCTTTGCACAGACTCAGCCTGTTGGAGCAATTGTAACTTCACTGTTAAGTGTGGCGTATGACAAGATGTTTCCAGACACAACAGAAACATTAACAATGCAGGATTATGGGCAGTAAGAAATGTTTTACCAGCAATAGATATGGCAAATCTTCAGTTAGCAAAAACAGGGTAGTGGTTTAGTCCCCATGAGCTAATATCCTCCCTGACTTTGGTATTTTCCCCAGGAGATGAAACCATTTATCTTGCTCCTTCATATCATCAGAGGATATGACCGTGTTGTACATATGCAACCTCGCTAACAATCCTACGCCAACAATCAACATACAACTCTTTGCATGTGCTGGGCCCTGACCCAATATATAATGAAGGGTTGAGAATACTGGATGTGAGGGGGAGGAGCAAGATGGCAGAAGAGCAGGAGACTTAAATATCATCAGGTCCCATGAGTTCAGCTAGTTAGTTATCATTCTGAACACCTACAAACTCAAGAGATCAAAGAGAAGAAGACCAGCAATTCTAGGAACAGAAAATCAACCACTTTCTGGAAGGTAGGATGTCCAGAGAAGTGAATCCAAGGCGATACACAGAAAGAGAGACTGCGGTGGGGAGGGGCAGATCCCCGCAAGCAGTGGAGCACATAATCAGAACTTTCAAAAGTCTGCTCCACTGAGGGATGTCACTCCAGAGGCTAAATGGGGGGGTGGAGCCCTTGTGGGAACAGTGTGGTCTCAGGACCTGTGGGGTCACAAAAAGACCTGGGGTGCCTGAGGGTGGCAGAGCTCCCAGGTATTGGAGCAGGGAAGCCAGCTGCAAAGATGGAGCCAAGGAGGGGCTCTCAGCTCAGGGTTACCTTAAACCGTGATCCAAGGCACAGTCGGGCCCCTGCTCTTCAAGGAGGGACCCCACAAGCAGCAGATCTGGGGTGACTCCCCTCCTTACACCTCCAGAAGGAGCAGCACAGGAGCATGCAGCAGGAATCTGCTGTGTTTAAAGACTCCAAATGGGGCCGTGGCCAGAGATGGAAACGTTGGGTCACAGGCTGGGTGAGCACAGAGTGCGGTCAGAGACCAGGGATAAGGGAGGGATTGACTGCTTTTCTCTGGGGGTGTACTGAGGAGTGGGGGCCCTGAGCTCTCAGCTCCTCCTGGTCAGAGACTGGGAGGCTGCCATTTTCATTCCCATCCTCCAAAGCGGTACAGAAAGTGTTCAGGGAACAAAAGGTCCCAAGAGCAAAACCAAGCAGATTACTTAGCCTGGGCCCTGGCAAGGGCAATACGATTCTGCCTGCAGCAGAGACATTTGAAAATTAGTACAACAGGCCCCTCACCCAGAAGATCACTAAGAACATCCAGCCAAGACCAAGTTCACTAATCAATGAGAACTGAGGAACTCCAGAGCTAGGGGAATATAGCACACAGAATTCATGGCTTTTTTCCCCATGATTAATCTTTAGTCTTTCAAAGTTAAGTTTTTTATATTTTATTTTTTCTTATTCTATTTTTTAAATTTTTGCCTGTTTCCTATTTTAACGTTTAACTATTTTCTCTTATCAAGACATTTTTAAAACAATCTTTTAAAATTTTCATTGTTATATTCTACCCCTTCATTGTATTTGACCTTATTTTTTGTATACATGTAGGTTTTTCTTTTTTAAAATCTTGGGATACAGTACTTTTAATAGATCAAAATACCCTAAATCTAGCACATGGCTTTGTTCTAGTCTCAGCCTGATCACATTCTTTTCTCTCTCTTTTTTTTTTTAAGATTTTATTTATTTATTTGACACAGAGAGAGAGAGATTGCAAGTAGGCAGAGGCAGGCAGAGAGAGAAGGGGAAGCAGGCTCCCCGCCTAGCAGAGAGCCCAATATGGGGCTTGATCCCAGGACCCTGAGACTACAACTGGAGCCAAAGGCAGAGGTTTAACCCACTGAGGCACCCAGGCACCCCTTCTTTTTTTTTTTTTTTAACCAACTTCTTATATTATCAATTCCTTTTTTAGAATCTTTTTAAATTTTCATCTTTACAGTCATATTCCATTTCTTCATCGTGTTTACCCTTATTTTTGTATACATGTAAGTTTTTCTTTCTTTCAAAATTTTGGGAGGCAGTTTCTTCTAACAGACCAAAATATATCCAAAATCAAGAGTGTGGCTCTGTTCTATTCACCAGTATTTTTTAAAAAGGGAGGGGATATATATACACACACATATGTATATGTATATATATGTATATGTATATGTATATACATATGTATATACACACATACGTGTATGTGTGTGTGTGTGTGTCTCTCTCTCTTTTTTTTCCCCCTTCTCTTTCCTTCTTTCTTCTCCCACCAGTTTTGGGTCTTTCCTGATTTGGTTAGTGTGTATTTTTCTGAGGTCATTGCAACCCTTTTAGTATTTTGTTCTCTCATTCATCTATTCTTATCTGGTAAAATAACAAGGTGGAAAAACTCACCTCAGGGGAAAAAAAAGAACAAAAGGCAGTACCAATGGCTAGGGACCTAATTAATACAGACATTAGTAATATATCAGAACTAGAGTTCAGAATGACAATTACCAAGGTGCTAGCTGGGCTCAAAAAAAAGCATGGAAGATACTAGAGAATCCCTTTCTGGAGAAATAAAAGCACTTCCTGGAGAAATAAGAGAACTAAAATCTAACCAAGTTGAAATTAAAAAAGTATTAATGAGGTTCAATAAAAAATGGAGGATCTTACTGCTAGGATAAATGAGGGAGAAGGGAGAATTAGTGATAAAGAAATGATGGAGAATGACGTTGAGCAAAAGAGAGACAAACAACTACTGGACCACAAGGGGAGAATCTGAGAGATAAGTGATACCGTAAGATGAAACAATATTAGAATAAGTGGGATCCCAGAAGAAGAAAGGGGGAGGGGGGGCAGAAGGTGTATTGGAGCAAATTATAGCAGAGAACTTCCCTAATGTGACAAATGGAACAAGCATCAAAATCCAGCAGGCATAGAGAACACCCCTCAAAAATCAATAAAAATGGGTCCACACCCCCTCAACTAGTAGTAAAATTTACAAGGTTCAGTGACAAAGAGAAAATCCTAAAAGCAGTTCAGGACAAGAGGTCTATAAACATACAACGGTAGAAATATTACATTGGCATCAGACCTATTCACAGAGACCTGGTAGGCCAAAAAGGACTGGCATGATATACTCAAAGCACTAAATGAGAAAAATATGCAGCCAAGAATACTATATCCAGCTAGACTGTCACTGAAAATAGGAGAGATATAAGCTTCCAGGACAAACAAAAACTAGAAAAATTTGCAAACACCAAACCAGCCCTACAGGAAATACTCAAAGGGGTCCTCGAAGCAAAGACAGAGTCTAAAAGTAACAGACCAAAAAGGAGCAGAGACAATATACAGTAACAGTCACCTTACAGGCAATACAATGGCACTAAATTCTTATCTTTCAATAGTTACCCTGAGTGTAAATGGGCTAAGTGCCCCAATCAAAAGACACAGGGTATCAGAATGGATAAAAAAACAAAACCCATCAATATGCTGTCTACAAGAAACTCATTTTAGACCCAAATGACACCTCCAGATTTAAAGTGAGGGGGTGGAAAACAATTTACCATGCTAATGGACATCAAAAGAAAGCTGGGGTGGCAATCCTTACATATCAGATCAATTAGATTTTAAGCCAAAGACTTTAATAAGAGATAAGGAAGGACACTATATCATATTCATAGGGTCTGTCCAACAAGAAGATCTAACAATTTTAAACATCTATGCCCCTAACATGGGAGCAGCCAACTATATAAACCAATTAATAACAAAATCAAAGAAACACATTGACAAGAATACAATAATAGTAGAGGACTTTAACAAAATGTTAAATGGACAGATCATCCAAGCAAAATATCAACAAGGAAATAAATGCCTTAAAGGACACACTGGACCAGATGGACATCACAGATATATTCAGAACATTCCATCCGAAAGCAACAGAATACATATTCTTCTTTAGTGCACATGGAACATTCTCCAGAATAGATCACATCCTGGGTCACAAATCAGGTCTCAACCGGTATCAAATGATTGGGATCATTCCCTGCATATTTTCAGACCACAATGCTCTGAAGCTAGAACTCAATCACAAGAGGAAATCTGGAAAGAACCCAAATACATGGAGACTAAAGAACATCCTTCTAAAGAATGAATGGGTCAACCAGGAATTAAAGAAGAATTGAAAAAAATTCATGGAAACAAATAATGAAAACACAATGGTTCAAAATCTGTGGGACAAAGCAAAGGCAGTCCTAAGAGGAAAATATATAGCAATACAAGCCTTTCTCAAGAAACAAGAAAGGTCTCAAATACACAACCTAACCCTATACCTAAAGGAGCTGGAGAAAGAACAGCAAAGAAAGCCTAAACCCAGCAGAAGAAAAATAATAAAGATCAGAGTAGAAATCAATGAAATAGACCCAAAGAACAACAGAACAAATCAAAACTAGGAGCTGGTTCCTTGAAAGAATTAGTAAGATTGATAAACCCCTGCCCAGTCTTACCAAAAGGAAAGAGAAAGGACCAAAATAAGTAAAATCATGAATGAAAGAAGAGAGATCACAACTAACACCAAAGAAATACAGTTATAAGAACATATTATGAACAACTATACACCAACAAATTTGACAAACTGGAAGAAATGGATGCCTTCCTAGAGACATATAAACTACCAAAACTGAACCAGGAAGAAACAGAAGAAATGAATAGACCCATAACCAGTAAGGAGATTGAAGCAGTCATCAAAATCTCCCAACAAAGAAGAGCCCAGGGCCAGACAGCTTCCCTGGGGAATACTACCAAACATTTAAAGAAAAATTAATATCTATTCTCCTGAAACTGCTCCAAAAAATAGAAGGAAAACTTCAAAACTTATTTTATGAGGCCAGCATTACCTTGATCCCAATACCAGACAAAGACCCCAACAAAAAGGAGAATTACAGACCAATATCCTTGATGAATACGGATGCAAAAATTCTCACCAAAATACTAACCAATAGGATCTAACAGTACAAAGGATTATTCACCACGAATATTATTCAGCTAGTGGGATTTATTCCTGGGCTGCAAGGTTGGTTCAACATCCACAAATCAATCAATGTGATACAATACATTAATAAATGAAAGAACAAGAACCGTAGGATCCTCTCATGGATGCTGAAAAAACATTTGACTAAGTACAGCATCCTTTCTCGACCAAAACTCTTCACAGTATAGGGACAGAAGGTACATACCTCAGTATCATAAAAGCCATCTATGAAAACCCCACAGTGAATATCAATCTCAATGGGGAAAAACTGAAAGATTTTCCCCTAAGGTCAGGAACACAGCAGGGCTGTCCACTATCACCACTGCTATTCAACATAGTACTAGAAGTCCTAGCCTCAGCAATCAGACAACAAAAAGAAAGAAAAGGCATCCAACTCGGCAAAGAAGAAGTCAAACTCTCACTTTTTGCAGGTGATATTATACTTTACGTGGAAAACCCGAAAGACTCCATTCCAAAACTTCCAGAACTCATTCAGGAATATAAAATCAATGCACAGGAATCAGTTGTATTCTATACACCAATAGCAAGACAGAAGAAAGAGAAATTAAAGAGTCAATCCCATTTACAATTGCACCTAAAACCGTAAGATACCTAGGAATAAACCTAACCAGAGGCAATCTCTGTACTCAGAAATCTATAAAGTACTCATGAAAGAAATTGAGGAAGACACAAAGAAATGGAAAAACGTTCCATGCTCATGGATTGGAAGAACAAATATTGTGAAAATGTCTGTGCTAAAGCAATCTACACATTTAATGCAATCCCTATCAAAATACCATCCATTTTTTTCAAAGAAATGGAACAAATAATCCTAAAATTTATACAGAACCAGAAAAGACCCCAAATAGTCAGAGGAACGTTGAAAAAGAAAGCCAAAGTTGGTGGCATCACAATTTCAGACTTCAAGCTCTAATACAAAGCTGTCATCATCAAGAAACAATGGTACTGGCACTAAAAGAAACACACAGATCAGTGCAACAGAATAGAGAGCCCAGAAATGGACCCTCAACTCAACAAGATTAGTTGACCTGGTCAACTAATATTCGACAAAGCAGGAAAGCATGTCTAATGGAAAAAAGACAGTATCTTCAACAAATGGTGCTGGGAAAATTGGACAGCCACACGCAAAAGAATGAAAGTGGACCATTCCCTTACACCACACACAAAAATAGACTCCAAATGGAAAAGACCTCAAAGCGAGACAGGAATCTATCAAAATCCTTGAGGAGAACACAGGCAGCAGCAACCTCTTCCACCTCAGCCACAGCAACTTCTTCCTAGAAACATCGCCAAAGGCAAGTGAAGCGAGGGTAAAAATGAACTATTCGGACTTCATCGAGATCAAAAGCTTTTGCAAGCAAAGGAAACAGTCAACAAAACCAAAAGCAACTGGCATAATGGGAGAAGATACCTGCAAATGATATAATAAGTGCTAGCATCCAAAATCTATGAAGAACTTCTCAAACTCAACAACCAAAGAACAAATAATCCAACCAAGAAATGAGCACAAGACATGAACAGACATTTCTGCGAAGACATCCAACGGCCAACACACACATGAAAAAAAGCTCAACATCACTTGGCATCAGGGAAATACAAATCAAAACCACAATGAGATACCACCTCACACCAGTCAGAATGGCTAAATTAACAAGTCAGGAAATGACAGATGTTGGCGAGGATGCAGAGAAAGGGGAACCCTCCTACACTGTTGGTGGGAATACAACTGGTGTAGCCACTCTGGAAAACAGTATGGAGGTTCCTCAAAAAGTTGAAAACAGAGCCTATGACCCAGCAATCGCATAACTAGGTATCTATCCTAAAGATACAAATGTAGTAATCCGAAGGGGCACGTGCACACAAATGTTTATAGCAGCATTATCCACAACAGTCAAACTATGGAAAGAACTTAGATGCCCATCAACAGATGAATGGATAAAGAAGATATATAGATAGATAGATAGACAGATAGATAGATATAGTGTATGTATATGTGTGTACACACACACACACACACACACACACACACAATGGCATACTATGCAGCCATCAAAGGATCAAAAAAATCAAAATCTTGCCATTTGCAATGATGTGGATGGAAATAGAGGGTATTATGCTGAGCAAAATAAGTCAATCAGAGAAAGACAATTATTCCATCTCCCTGATATGAGGAATTTGAGAGGCAGAGCAGAAGGTTGTCGGGGGAAGGGAGGGGGGAAAAATGAAACAAGATGGGACCAGGGAGGGAGACAAACCATAAGAGACTTCATCTCAGGAAACTGAGGGTTACAGGAGGAGTGGGGAGAAGATGGGGTGGCTGGGTTATGGACATAGGGAGGGTATGTGCTACTGTGAATGCTGCGAATTGTGTAAGACTGAGGATTCACAGATCTATATCCCTGAAGCAAATAATACATTGTGTAATTTTTAAAAAATTATACTGGATGTGAGGACTTGACCCCAGTGGATTAGGACACCAAGCCACCCAGAGGAGGTATTCCAAGTCAATTTCCAAAGAACTACAGCCTTACCAGATGGGAAGTCTTATAGCAATCACAGAAGTAGTCCCTCTTCCCCCAGTAGGTCTCAGACCTCCCAACAATACCGGCACCCCAGAGCTGCACGGGTGTTGCTGCTTAGGTGTTCGTATGCAGAAATCTGTCCTCCTATGGGCACAGCTTTAAAAAGTTGAATTGCCCGTTAGTCTTGGAGACCAACCTTTGAGGGAGCCATCTGGTGACAAAATCTTTAATGTGTTTCCTATTAGTCCAGTCATCCTTCCAGTTAGACCTGCAGCAGTGAGACTATATGGCAGGTAGGAAAACAACAATATATCCCAGGCTTCTGTCCACTCTTGGATGTCATGACCAGTAAAACATGACCCTGATCGCTATAGGAGTCGGCGTTTGTACAAGCTCTCCAGTTGTTAATCTGTTCCACCTGCAACCTAATTAGCTCTCTTACAGGCAAAGGTTTGTACAAGTCCTGTGCAAGTGTCCACACTGATCAGTGCATATCTGTCCCTTTCAATACTGGCAAAGGACCTATGTAATCTATCTGCCAGCAAGAAACAGGGCTTGTAATCTGCCCAACATACCCCAGCGTATGGTACAATGGCCGTCAACTGAGGTGGCAATGGGGACAGTCCTTGTCAGCAGCCTGTGGACTCAAATATTTTAAAGGCAAACATAATCTTTTTACTATTTGCCAAGTAGTTCTGGGACATCAGTTGTTGTCCCAATTTACAACTGACCTACAATGAACCCACCCTGCTATATCAGACAGGCAGCATTTCCTCCACCAGAACATGTGCCTGGGCAGAGCATTTGCCTCATCAGTGCCTGGTGGTGTGGCTGGGGAGTAAGCAGGGAAACAGGCCTTACTTGGAGAGCTGCATCAGGCTTAGGGCACACTTCCCAAATACCTTCCCCCACAGTTCTACTCCTCACAGAGGTCTATTTAATATACCCCAACCTTCTTTGTGCCATCAAAGCATCCATGCTCTCAACCCTTACAACACTGCCCAGGTGTCAGTAGCCAAATCAATAAGCATTGGCTCATATGTCAACACAATCCATACCACTCTCAATTCTGCCCACTGACTACTTTGTTTAAGTTCTTTCTTCAAAGTGTATCAGAATCCAGCCAGATGGCAGAGGAATGCCATACAGGCAGGTTTCCCCTGCAACTGCCACCAGTATACTATGCATCCACCAGAGAGGGGTGCATAATGTCAGCAACTTCTGCAAGTTGGGCTGTTGGGTTGGGCTGACTTAGGTGACCAGCCCTCAAAATGAGTATAGCTCATGAGACAGCAGGTTGGTATTAAAAGCACTCCTGCACCGCAGGTAAGCATGTTACTTCTGTAAGGTGCTTACCTGAACACAGGCACACTTAGATTTGCTGAACAAGTCCTTAATTCATTCTCCCACTGGCAGAAAGGTTCATACCATCATAGGCAAATCAGCACTCAGTCCCTCTGCTGAAGCGCAAGATATATAGCTAATAGTTGTTCTTCAATGGGACTACACCTGGTTTCTGTTCTCCTCCATAAATGAGACCAGAATCCTAACGAGATCCATTTCCCATTTTGTCAATCTCACAAGCCCCAGCCAAACCCTTCTAGATATGAATTCACATCTAATTCACAACTCCCACCTGGCATTAATACCCCCAAGGTCTGTACTCATTGTACTGCCCTTTTTGCCCTGAAGACAGCCTCTTATTGGGAGACCTCAGTCAGTTAAGCATAGGCCTTTGGCTCAGATTGTGATCTCAGGGTCCTGGGATGGTGCGCCATGACCTCGGGCTTGCTGCTCAGTGAGGAGTCTCCTTCTCAGTCTCTGCTCTTCCTCTTCTCCCCATTCAGGCGTGTGCACTCTCTCTAATAAATTAAATCTTTGCAAAACGATAGCCTCTTACTGGTTTGCACCCCAATCCCATCAGCTTACCCTCCTAACTAAAGCATTTAAAAGGTCTTAATATCCGCTCTATTGCTAGAAAGGGAACAGAAAATCTCCAGTAAACCAATAAACCAAAAGCCTGTAATTCCTCTACAGTTTAGGGATTGGGAAGGCTTGCATTTTACAATGACCGTCTCTGGCATCACTTGTCTTACTTGACCAGATGATGCCCAGGAACTTTACCAATTAACCCAGCCCTTAGATTCCTGTCTGTATTTACCTCTCAGAGACTTTACACCTGAAACGTTTCAGTTCTTACAAATTTGAGACCTGAGATAATGAGGTCTTGTACATTTGAGACCTGAGACCCAAGGAGACAGGGAGGGTAAATCATCACAGTTTAACATTACACCTATATAATGATAAAGCACCATCATCTCTGACAATATCCATTTTTCCAAATCTCTGCCTACCAACCTATGACAAACTGTGGGGCTACTGAGGTACCCTTAGAAAGTCCATTGTCTCCTGTTCCACAGGAAAGGAGATTAATCTTAGAATTCATGTCCTAATGAATAGTGGAAAGGCATTAGACAAATCTGGTACATGATGATAAACCTTAATGGATGCCATGATTTCCTCTAACAATAAGGCTATATTAGGCACCATAAGAACATGGACAGACGGGAGTAATTTTACTGAGTTCCCTATAATCTACTGTTATTTGCCAGGTCCCATTAGATTTCACTATAAGCCAAACCGACTACTGAATGGGCACTGAGCAGGCCTGATGACCTCTGTCTTTTCTAATTCTTCAATGGTGGTAGTAACCTCGTTATCCTTCCCTAGTAGCTCACACTGTTTTATGTTTATGACTCTTCAGAAACTGGTAGCCCTACAGGTTCCCATTTTGCATGACCCACAACGGGTTTCACTACTTGGATATGCAACCTGAATCCACCTGTGGAGCTGTGCCTAAGATACTCAAGCGAGGGAAAGCCACACTAGAAAACAATGGGGAAGAAGCCTGCCAATCTGTAGGTACAGACTCGTTTGGAGGACCTTGATAATTTGTCCCACATAAACATCAACAGCCTTTATTTCTCCCCAGAATTTCTAGGGTTTCCAAAAGTGTGCATTCAGCTCCAGTGTCTATTAGTTAGCAAAGTGTGTTAATGCAAGAGCAATAAATGGTTAATTCAACATGGGGCCTCTAGTTCCCCCCTACTGTTGCCTAACCCCTAGTCTCTAGAGGTATAGGGTATACACCACTGAAATTCCTGTTAGCAGAGGAGATCCGGCGAAACACCTCGCTTTCTCGAGCCTTCCATAATGCTTAGCAAGACCAAACTGGGTTGTCTGTATTTTCTTTCAGGATCCTGTATAAAATTAGGACTTGCCATTATAGTTTGTGAGACCTTGATGGGCCCCCTTTCTGCCATTTCATCATTGGGAAGATTCTCTGCTTTTCCCATTTTTCAACCTATTTCCCCTAAGACAGATTCTTTTGGTCTCACTTAAGTCAACCACCATAGTAGCTACCTTAGCAATGCGCCAATTAACCACAGGGGCAAGGACAGATACTAAATCCAACACCATGCCCCTGGAGCTGACAATAATATAAGGCCTTCCATACCAGAGGAAAGCAATTCTTTGTCTAGATCACTAAAATGCTAAGTGTAAATGTCGGGTTTCACTCCCAGTTCACACAGAATTTCTAGTGGTTCTTCCGTGGAGATCAAAGAACAGGCCCCTTTTAGGCCAAGTTATCTTAATTCTAAAATTTATCCGATCAAGTTAACCAAGAGCCTGAGATTCTGTCCCAAGACTGTGGCATGTACTTGTTGCAAGGCAGGCTGAGCGCTGACTGGGGCCATTTTGGACATCCCAAACCTCCAACAAATACCCTCTTCCCCAGTATCCCACCACTGCAACACCCAAGCTGCCACCGCCACCCTGCAGCCCTGTCGGCCGCTCTGCCTAAAGCGGCGGGCCTGCTCTACTAAGTCTGGGGCAGAGTACTCACTCCCTCACTGTCGTTTCCTGACTGGTGGAATTTTTCCTTCCTCATCCTCAGGCAAGCAAGCGGCCTGGAGCTGTGTTCCAACCAGAGGATGTGCCTTTAAATCCCCCTCCTCCTCCACCACCACCCCCTCCTCATCAGTCACTATCCCAGGGATCCCACGCCTCTGGGTCCCTACTCTCCTGAGACACCACAGTACTCCCTTCAGTACTCCCTTCAGCACTCACCCTTCTCCAGCCTCCCAAGGCCCTAATTCCCAAGGGACCCTCCTGCTGTTGGATTCCTCCAGACACAACATCCCAAGGGGAGGAATAGGCGGCTCACACACCCCCCTTCCTAAACCAAAGCGCTCATCCCTGCTGCTCAGATTCCCACCCTACTTCTGACTCCCCTCCACCGTGCTTCCCCATGCAGACCATGGGCCCAGCCATGCAGCAACTGCTGGTCAGTGGCTACCCCCCTGCTCTCAGACAGACCTTCTAACAGCCCCTGGGGCGCCCCCCCATTTCCGCACTCACAAGCCTGGCCCTGCCAGCTCAGGCCCCCCCCCCCCACTCCCACCACTCACTTCACCATCTCCAGCTGGCTTGCCAGTGCTTAGAAGGTGCATGAGGGACAGTCAAGTATCCTCCGGACTCAGAAGGCACCCTGAGACCAAAAAAATACTTCGAGCCTCCTGTGGGACCGTTTTTACCTTTCTACTCAGGATAACTAATCAAAAGGGAGGGACAGGGAGGGATGGGGCGGACACATCACCCAAGTGGCTGCTCTCTGCCAAGCAGGGCCCATAACCGTCTGCTTTCCCAGAGCAAGGGGCCCAGTGGGGTGGTCACAGGATAGTCAGCCTTCCTGCATGCTGGTCAGGGCCAACATCAACCTTCATGGAGCCCACAATACTCAGCCCAAAGGAAGGTCACAGTCCAGTCATGAACAAGATGGAGGGCCAATGATGGAGTCCGTGTTATCAGTACTCTCACACATACACGTAAAGATTGAAGAGTACCCTCCCCCACTAAACAGTAAAACATTCATCAACAGAAAAATAAATTCCATATCTGTTCGATGGAGTTCCATGCAGCTGTTATAAAGAAAAAGGCAGATCTATGTATTGATGTAAAAAGCTGTCCATATTCTGCCAGGGGAAACAGGTAGGAATTGAATTATATAATGCATAACAGCTGCTTGTTACTAAAAATACATAAATAAAAGTGTCACAGAGAACTTCTCTGGAAAATGAGAAGGGAGTTGGGGAGGGAGGAGAATAATCTTCATTTTTAAGATATATTTCCGTATTTGCATTTCAATTACCTAAAAAGTACTGAATTAAAACACACTATGTGCCAGCACTGTTCTAGACACAGGAAATAAGTACTGAAGGATTAAGTCCCTGCTTTCACGGAGCTAACACTCTCTAGTGGGGGCAACCACCAAACAAGGAAATATGCAGTAGTACATGCTATGACAAAAGTAAGGAAATGTGAGGTGCCTGAGTGGTGCAACTAGTTAGGCATCTGACTCTTGGTTTCACCTCAGGTCATGATCTCGCCCTTGTGAGATCGATACCCACGTCTGGCTCTGCTAAGCATGGAATCTGCTTAAGATTCTCTTTTTCTCTTCCTCTGCCCCTCCCTGTGCTCCTGCTCTCTTTCTCGCTCTCAAATACATATATCTTTTTTTTTTTTTTAAGATTTTATTTATTTATTTGACAGAGAGAGATCACAGTAGGAGAGAGGAAGGGAAGAGATCACAGAGAGAGAGGAAGGGAAGCAGGCCCCCCGCCGAGCAGAGAGCCCGATGTGGGACTCGATCCCAGGACCCTGAGATCATGACCTGAGCCGAAGGCAGCGGCTTAACCCACTGAGCCACCCAGGCGCCCCTCAAATACATATATCTTTAAAAAATAATAATAATAAGGAAATGCAACAGAGGTAAATACATGGTCACTTCAGATTGCGTGATCAGGGATGGCCTCTCTGAAGAGACCAGAATGACCAGAGGAGCAATCTTAAGTCCCGGGAAAGAACATTTCAAGCAGAAGAAACAGCTAATGAAAAGTCCTGGAGGAAAATGGTAGGGAGAATGCGCCAAATGAGGTCCCAGGAGCAGGCAGAGGCTTTGCTGGCAAGACTAATGAGTCCATATTTTATATTAAATGATCTGAAACTTGTTACGGTCATAATGATATTTTTACTTTTGAAAGAAAAAAAATTAAAACAAAAATTAAAATGCCAAGAGCCACAGTGGATTTTCTTAGATATCTCTAAAATAAATAACTGTTCTAAGCACAGTTCATTCTACCTCTATTATCTTCTTTAGGATCTGTCGAAATCGAAGAGTTAAGGCATCAGATTTTTTCTTCAGGAGGTTTCGACCTGTCTGTGCTCCTTTTAATCGAGCCTTCATGATGGTCTGTGCCCTATATAAACAAAATTAAAGATATTTATTCCCACTGTTTAAAAAACATATAAATACTTCCCCAATATAGTATTAAAATTATGCCTTCCTCTTTGATGTCATGATTTTAAGAATATATAGCATCTGTGCTGAAAGTTATGATTTTTCTCAATATCACTGACTTGTTCCAGAAATATTAAGTTCATTTATTTAAAACAGAAACATTCTTTAACAAATATCTGGGAAAAGTTATTTACTATATCATAATAAAATTTATCAGGAGTCCTGTTTTATGATGCCACCATAGCTAAAATATTAGATTTGCAAATTAAAGTAACGTCTCTGTTTCCATTACAGGTGTATTAAGTAAGCATTTTTTAAAAATCTGTCCACTAATCAGTATCAAAATTTGAAATGCACTTACCTTCAGGACCAACAAGTCCATTGTGAAGAATTTATGCTACAGACTTACTCCCACATGTACACAAAAGTATATGCAAAGTTAAGGATGACTACTCCAGCCTTGTGTGTAATAGCAAAAGGGTGGAAACACACTAAATGTTCCATAAATCACAGTTCATCATAAAATGGAATGATAAACAGTCATTAGAAAAAGATTAAAAAAATATAAACTATATTATAGTCTCTTACACATGCAAAGTAAGGGATAAATACGCTTATATTGACACAGAGAATACTTTTAGAAAAGAGTCACAGAATCTGGTAAGTTTCCTTTGGGAAATGGGACTAAAGGGAAAAAATGGATTTACTTTCCACTATATTTATATTCTTAAGGACCTCTTATAACATATACCACAATGAATAATTACTTTTTCTATTAAAAGTGTGGCATTAAAGTGTTTTCATTTCATCAAAATCCTACCACCAATAATTTTACTACTTTGCAAATGACTCAAGGAACCAATGACACCCATTTCTGAAAAGTGACAAACTACAGAAGTCTTATCTCTTATTCCAGTCTTTTCCCAACAGAAACCCCAATATCAAAGCCAAGAAAGTAATTACAGAAATTGACAATTTTATTCTTGCTGCCATATGCCAGATAACATTTAATAATTTTTTAAAAAGTAGGTAAAAGATTTAACAATAGATTGCATAATGTAGATACTTAAGATGATTTGTATAAGGGGATATAATTTCATATGACTGGTGTTATAACCAACTGCAAAATAGCATGTATTAATGGACCTTTGGGTAAATTCTTAGATTTTACTGAAATCTTTTACCAAAGTGGAAAGGTTACTGAGACAATTCTATAGCTGGAAGAAACCTTAAACACGATCTTGAAAATGAGCTTAAAAAAAGAAACACTTCCTCCCACTCTGGGTGGGAGTGGGGAACGGGACGACAACTGAAACACATTTCTGACTCCAGTTCCTTGCCCACCACTCAAACTAAGGCTCAAACCTAGGCCCACTGTATCCCAACCACCAGTCACACTGCCTATTACACATAGCACCAGATGAACAGTTCTGTTTGAAAACTACTATCAGTAGCTGAATTTGCACTGAATGACCTCACTGGAGGTCTAACCAAGTGAAGCTGGTTCAGTTTCCAGCCTTAGCTGGAGCTATCCACCCCAATGTGTACATTTAACATATTATCTTGTTGACACTAATGACCAGAATTTGGAGCTCAAAGACTTGAATCAAATTTAAGTCAAATCCCAGTAATGCAGATTCAATATAGCAAAACACGTGAGCTTATTGATAAAACTGAATTTACCGGGGCACCTGAGTGGCTCAGTGGGTTAAGCCTCTGCCTTCGGCTCAGTTCATGATCCCAGGGTTCTGGGATCAAGCCCCACATCGGGCTCCCTGCTCAACGAGGAGCCTGCTTCCCCCTCTCCCTCTCTCTCTGCCTGCCTCTCTGCCTACTTGTAATCTCTCTCTGTGAAATCAAGATAAAATCTTTTAAAAATAAATTAAAAAATAATGAAAAAATAAAATTGAATTTACCAAGCTAATTTTAATTTCCTCCTAACTAATAATAGCACCTCTGTGAAATAGACACATTTTAAATCTTGAGACTTGAAGAATGACTTGCCCAAAGGCTTACAGCCAGTATGTCATAGAACCTGGATTTGACAGACTCTTGCTGACTGCAAATCCCTCAAGCCTCTTTTGCTTTCAGTCTAAACTTTGTTTTGTTCTCTCTGCTACATAAGGGGGAGACAGCCCCACCTCACAGGATAACACTGTAAGGTGGAACTGTCTGACACAGAAGTCACTGAAGTATTTTCTAACCTAGCTCTTTTTTTTTTTTTTTTTAAAGATTTTATTTATTTATTTGTCAGAGAGAGGAGCGAGAGTGAGCACAAGCAGACAGAGTGGTAGGCAGAGGCAGAGGGAGAAGCAGGCTCCCGGCTGAGCAAGGAACCCAATGCGGGACCCGATCCCAGGACACCAGACCATGACCTGAGCCGAAGGCAGCCGCCCAACCAGCTGAGCCACCCAGGCGTCCCTCTAACCTAGCTCTTAAAGAAACAACTCCTTTCAAGTTTTAGGGTTGCTAAGCATTAGGGAAAATGTTCGACCTTCAGCCAGAAGGATGACTTTGTTTTCGGCTGAATCAAAGACATCTGACTACATGACAAAATACCTGCTGCTAAGCCTTGGGGAAAATATTTACACAAGCACTAACTTCCTGTGCCTTATTTTCCTCTCAATCAGCAAGCTAAGTGCTCTCAAATAACAATTTTCACTTTTACAAATCTATTAGTCTTCTTGTCTAAGCCCAAAGACGTCCATTTTCACTTCTTAGTCTCAAACCAAAAACAAAACAAAACAAAATGTTAACATTCTGACTACTATTAAAAATAAACACAGCCAGACATTCAGGTGGTGAAAACAGATTTTGTGCAGTAACCAATGACAGTAGGAAAAAGAGCTGAGCCCCATTCTGACTTGTGCAGAAGTGGTTGGACATTTTACTTTTTTTTTTTTTTAAGATTTTATTTATTTGACAGAGGGAGAGAGAATGCATGTGTGCGCAAGCACAAGAAGGCAGAGTGGCAGGCAGAGAGAGCCCACTGAGCAGAGATTGCCTACGGAAGGCTTGATCCCAGGACCCTGGGATCATGACCTGAGCGTAAGGCAGACACTTAACCAAATGAGCAACCCTGGTGCCCCTGGTTGGGCATTTTAAAGGAACAGTAGGGAGAGAAGAAAGAGCGGACTCAAAAAGAGTCACAGAAGTAAAAAATTAAAAAGGGCTGGTCACTGAAAATGACACTTGCTACCTGGCAATCATGGAAGTTAGGATTCCATCTTCCCAGAGACTGGGAAACATCCATCCTTCCCAATAACTATATTTCAAAGAAATGGCTTTCAGATCCTTGAGAATGACACTTCTAAGTTGTAGGATAGAGATGTATATTTCAAAAGGAAAAGAAAGGATGCATAATTGTAAGCCATTTTTAGTGAATGCCCTAAGAAAGGGAGGTCAGGAGCCTATCATCAGGCATTGGATAGAACAAATTCTCCTGGAGCACCTGGCTTTCTCCACAGGTATTTTCACCGGTGCCGGGGTCAATCAAAGAACACAGCCTTGGCCATTCTAGTTTGGTGGTCTTTCAGTGCAGACATTTATGAGACTCATGGTCAAGTTCTGGGAGTTCTGCAGATCTCCCTACCCCGGGGGTAGCTTGATCCTTATCTATTTTACAAACGGTGCCTTTCTCCACAGCTGACTTGCTTCCCACTTAATATAAACATCTACTAGAAAATCAATGGGTGAAAGTAAAAAATAAGCAAAAATAAATAAATAAAAAGCCCCCAAACCCTTTCATTTCATTAAGAGTTATAGCCAAACTGAAAGAGACAGAAAGCTAAGTCTTGGATTTGAATATAATTCTTTACTTCAGGCATTCTCAGATTTTCCAAGAAAAAAATCAGGATGAAGGAAAAAAACAAGAACACCTCCAAAGAAATAGGACCACAATCAAAAGATCTAAATGTCAAAGTCAAATCTGATTTTCTAATCCTCAATGGGGGGGGGGGGGAGTAGAAGAGGAGGAGAGGCCAAATAACAATCTTAACTATGACACATTCTTAGGCAAATTTGAGAAAACTATAAAACCTTCTTTAAAAACTGGCCCAAACAGAGGCACCTGGATGGCTCAACCTATTAAGCACCTGCCTTCAGCTCAGGTCATGATCCCTGGGTCCTGGGATTTAGCCCAGCATAGAGCTCCCTGCTCAGCTGGGATCCCGCTTCTCCCTCTCCGTGCCACTTGGCCTACTTGTGCTCTGTGTCAGATAAATTAATAAAATCTTAATATTAAAAACTGCCCAACACTTAGGGCGCTATGCTTTTTTTTTATAGCCCTTCTACGGATTAATTCTCAAGACACTCTCACCTCCTGGAGACAGCTCACAATTCAGTGGGAAAGCTATGTAAACCAATATTCACTTTACAGTCTGGGTAGTATTAACAGAGGTCTGTCTGAACAAGGCACAGTGGTGATGGAGCAAACGGAGTGCCTCGAAAACTCAGGGATATCTTCCCACTGCAGGTGACATTTCGTGGGATCATAGAAAATGAAAAGGGGCATCCAAGCTCAAACCTTACGACCACACTCGGGCAATTCGATTCAACCCCCAACTTGGCCTAGAAGCCTCTTCTATGTGCTTCTCACCACAGTAAACTTCCCTTCTCGAAATATTTATCAAACCTCGCTAGTTGGCCCATCTCTCCATTAAACCATGGCCTCTCTTAGGCAAAACGGGATGATTCATAGTTCTATAAACCCACTGCCCAGCTCAATAAAGGAAAACGGGATGAAAGCCTCAATTAATGAGTAAAGTCAGCAGATCTCCGTAAAAACCAGCAGGCCGTGGCGTCTGGGTGGCTCAGTGGGTTAAGCCTCTGCCTTCGGCTCAGGTAATGATCCCGGGGTGCTGGGATCGAGGCCAGCATCGGGCTCTCTGCTCAGCAGGGAGCCTGCTTCCCTTCCTCTCTCTCTGCCTGCCTCTCTGCCTACTTGTGATCTGTCAAATAAATAATAAAATCTTTAAAAAAAAAAAAAAACCAGCAGGCCGAGCAGCATGTTCCTACGGATTAGGATCGCTCTGTCCAGTGTGCTTCCCTCAGAGGACTGGGTGGGGGCCATTAAAGAGTATCGCCCCAGACTCACGAAAAGGAACGGGGGAGAGCTCAAGATTCGCCCAGCAAACAAGGAACCTCGCTGCTGGTCAGGGTATGCAGGGACTGCTGCTCGGGACAGGCGTTCAAGAACCTATGAACGCTGCCCGACCCGTTCTTTTACTTACATGCGCGAGGGAAAGATTTCAATTCGGTCTTTGCCCGACATTCTGACGATGATAGTAAGGCTCGAATCCCCGGCCGGGCAACCGTGGCTGCAAGAGGCCCAGCCACAGGGTCTTCCTCTACCGGAGTCAGCTGGTTGTGTCACCTGATCTCCTCGCGTTGCTAAGTGGCAGCTGGGATACGTATATACCTTTCTTCACTTCCGCTTCCTGTTGGCACGTGGGGAGGGTGGGGGAGAACAAGACAGAGGCGATGCCCGGATGTTAAGGCTTCGGACCGCCTCAACGAACCGCCCCTCACTTCCGCTTCTCCTTCTAGCCCCTTCCCCTCCAGCTCCCAGGAGGCTGCGCAAGACTTTGCACGCGCGGGGTGAAAGAACAAGAGAGAAGAGTACACGCCTTTTCTTCTTTCACTTTTCCATCTTTGGTCACAGCGCCACCTCATGGTTGGCTGGAGCTTCGAGAGAGGATTAATTCTTCAAGGACAAAGAGTCAGTTTAGCTCTTCCCTGCGCCTTGAAACTTGTTTAACGAAAACGATAGCTATCGAGAAAGCGTACTTTTCGGGCCCTCCTTTAGTCTTCATTCTTTTTTTTTTTTCGGAGGACCTAGACTCTATGGTCAGTGAGGAAGAGGGACCTCTTCTGTTGGCGCTTGCGTGATGCGAGGTGGTTCCGCATGCGCGGTGGGGTAGAACCAAGCGCACGCTGAGGAGGATCGGCCGCTGCTGTGGCAGGACTGTCTGCTCTCTGCTATTAAAGAGCACGGCACGGGATCCCGGCGCGGGATTCAGACACATACCTCAGGTGACTAGTCCCCCAGATCGGTTTCTTCAAGAACTCACTTTGGTTGTGTCCAGAGACTTGGGTGGTCGAGAGAGGATAGGCCCTGGGCTAACACCCCTCCCTTTCCCGTTCCTGCGCGGGAAGTGTCCGACACCACCCGGCGCCGCCGGGTGGGTCTTCCGTGTTAACGCGGTGTCATTGTACGAGCGGAGGAATCTGGTGAAGCAAAGTGGGCCAAGTGACCGTACAGCCTTTTCGATATGCTCTAAGTGAGGACACTTGGAGATGGGGGCGGCCTCGGGAAAACGCTGTGACACCCCCGCCCCAGGACGCTGAGCACTTTGCTTTTTCTGGGCCTGAGAATCCCACCACTACATGGCTTCCCCCCGCCATCCACCGAGAATCCTACCACTACATGCCTCCACCCCCATCCACCCCACCAAATACTCTCTCTCAGTGGGACCAGACCAGACACTTGAAGGGACCATTGGGGTGGGCCGCAGTGTTGACAAGAGCTGGGTTAAAAAGATCCAAGAGTAGTTTGTCCGGTAATTTATTTTTTTCTAGTTGGCGTTCATATTAGTATCGCTTGACTTGTGCATCTTTATAGAATGAGTCATCCCTTGCATCGAAACTAAAACATAGTGTTGAAGAGTTCACTATTATTAGTATCGGTTTTCCATATTTCAGCACCACTGAGAGAAAGATAAGGGAATTTGGGAGTTAAAATGGTATTCGGCCTGAAGCCCCTATTATCCCCCAAACTTGGCTACTTTAATTATCATTAGGCAAGAAACATTGTTGTACAGAGAAATCTCGCAGTTGAGGTTATCAAGGAAAAAAAAAAAAACAAACTTGTGATTATGTGTCTTTCGATAGTTCGTGAATTATATAGAGCTTTACTGCGTATTTTGACTTGATCTGACGCCAGATTGCCAGTTAATGATTCTCCTAGGATTTTGAAAAAACACACAGTAATTGTAGAGATTGGTGCTTCTATTTAAACTACAGTGAAATAGTTTAAAAGCTTATTTGCGTAGCACTCCTATACTACAAACTAATGTTCAGAGATCGTTACCGATAAGCATTAGAGCCAATTAGAATTATCAAGAGTTGTCTCTGTCACGTAACACACTTAACTGTGGAGAGGAGTGGGGACTTCCTGGATTATGGTTACTTGACCATGCACTGGTGTGAGAAAGAAGTTCTGTCTCCCATTTGACTGGGCAAAATTACTGACAATGCAGGGTTTTTGAAATTCGCTTGGAGTTGAGTATATTTTGAAAGACAATTCTTTTGTACCGAAGAACACATACCATATTGTAGTACTCTGACCTACTGAGGCTCTGTGGGTTAAAGGTATTCTGGGTTTAAAATCAGAAGACTTGGTTTTAGTTCCTGTCCTAGTACTTACTAAGCATTTATCCTTGAGAAAGACATTTAATATTTCTGTTCTTTGGTTCCCTTTTAATCCCTTTTAATGCTTTCATAGTACTTTATACTGCTTTCATAGTACTTTATACTGCTATTACTTACTTACTAGTTTGTTTCCCACTGTGTACTTAACTTCTTTAGGTAAGAAAGGAGCCTGCTTAAGATTCAATTCTCCCTCTTCCCTACTTGCTAGCTGTCTTTATCTCTTCTCTGTCAGCAGTGCTTAGTACATAGATATTGCACAAATTACTGTTTAACAAATCAAGTTACCAAATGGGAATAGTATCTCTTTGCCTTTTAATGTCATATTTGTATAGCAAATTACACTTCGCAAATTTTTACATATATGTCTCATTTGATAACACTCCACAAACTTGTGAGGTCCATGACACAGGCTAGAAACTACAATTTAATGGGAATGCATTTCCCAAGCAATCACAGCTAGTAAGTAGAGCAAGGGCTGGGATCCATGTCTAGAACTATTGTGTAGTTACTGGTTACTTTCTGCATTAAATAACATACCTTTGGCTGTGTCCTTTTTGTACCCTGTATAAAGTAAAGAGAATGGTACCTCTTAAGGTGGTAGTATTCATATCTCCTGCTGGGATTCTTTTACAGTATTGCCTGTGTTCTTTAATCATCAAATTAAGTCTAGCTTCTCCAGAATTAACCACCTTTACTATTTGAATAAGTAAGTGAATACGGTTAGCCCATATTAAATCTTCTAAAACTGTTTTCACACATTTCTGTGACACAATTTATTTTGATACCCAGTTTGAAACTTCTGGCCCTCAGACTTTAGTGCTTTACATACAGTTGTCCAAAAGAAAGAAAAGTAAAAAAAAAAAAAATACAACTTTGTTGAAGAATGAAACAACCAGCTCAGCTGTTTCTTGGCGGGTAATTCTGGCCATTGAACATCTACTTCTCTTTATTTGCTAAATCCCTATTTTGTCAAGCTACACAGAAATGCATTTCTGCCACTGTTATTAATATGCTGCTTTTTTTCTTTTTGTTGAACAGGATAGATTAGTATTAAAAGCTTGCATTGATCTCTGGTATCTGCTTTAGTACTAAATATATTAATGTAGCTTTTTTTTTAAAAGATGTTTCTTACTAAAAAAAAAAAAAAAAAAGATGTTTCTTACTAATCTATTTGTTGGTAATATTGAATGAAAATACAGCCTAGTGAATACGAGCATGGACTATGGATCCAAGCTTCGTAGGTTCAGATTCTGACTTACCACTTGTTAGCAGTATGTGACAGAACAAGTTACTTGGCCTGGGTTTCTCTTTCTTCAACTATAAAATGGAGAGAACTAGGGAGAGAGGCAGTGCCAGATCATGTAGGACCATGTAGGTAGTAGAAAGATGTAAAATCAGTGGGAAGCCACTGTGAAGATAACTTGTGGATTCAGTTAACAGTTCTCAACTGCACTGCCCCAGAACTCTGGGGTTCTGAGCTGGTGCGTGGATGTTCTGTCTTTAAGATCAAGTAATGGCAGCCTTATTCCCAATTAATTAATCAGAAAAAAACTGGGGCACCTTCGTGGCTCACTCAGTTAAGCACCCAGCTCTTGATTTTAAGGCTCCAGTCATGATCTCAGTATTGTGAGATGGAGCCCCACATCAGGCTCTTGCTAAGTGTGGAACCTGCCTAAGATTCTCCGTCTGCCGTACTTGCTCACTGTCTTTCTTTCTCTCTCTCTCTCTCTCTCTCAAAAAATAAATTTTCACACATTTTCATAGGCCTTTAGGTCCTATTCCCACCTATTTTCTGAACCTTGAGAATAGTAAATTAGTTAAGGTTAGTAAGAAAATGTGAAAATCATCAGCTATGATTAGTTTTATAGCTTTCTTTTACAAATATACTTCTGTGCATAGTATGATTTCAGTCTTGTGGGTCATAAAAGGAGTGGCACTAAGTGTAGGTTGGGTAGATCAAAGGGAATTGTTTTAAATATACTTAATGCTTGGAGTTTGAGACTCTCGAATTTTATTGTAATGGAGTTCTATAAAGATATTCTCAAGATTGGGTATACCTGTTCAATAAAAGAAAAGTATTTATTTAGTTGCATTTAGTTATATTGAATATTTTTTGTGATTAGTAAATTTTTAGGTTTTATCTTAACATATGATACTGTAATTTTGTCTAAAATGATAGAGCATATTACTTGATACATGATTAGTACTATGGTTCATATAGTCAGAAGATTCTTCCCTTTATATAGTGGGTGGTAGTATATTGTCTTAGCCGACTCGGAGAATGAGTAGCTTTAGTTTTACTGATAAGTTTATAGTAGTAGTGATGCTTACCATCATTTGTTATTTCTTAAGGTGGTTGTATTAAAATAGTATTTTACTCTTGAGGTGTACCTTTAATCCTTAGGCCTCAAAGTACTTTATAGATGGTCATTATTTTTTATGATTCCTCTAAAACTGATGTCAGAGAATCACCCAGGCCTTAAAAAAATGTGGAGCAAAGTAAAAAAGCTTGATTCCTGAATATCTGTCTGTTTTCTGGTACCATTTAAGAACTTTAAAGAGAAGACTAATCATTTCTTCCAGTGACAAGATAGGAAAATTGGTTGACATTTCTTTATTTTGACCTTAACTGAATACTCATTTAATTCTTTT
The DNA here is from genome assembly GCF_009829155.1 of Mustela erminea. Lineage (NCBI taxonomy): Eukaryota > Metazoa > Chordata > Mammalia > Carnivora > Mustelidae > Mustela > Mustela erminea. The sequence goes on from NC_045618.1 coordinate 114,027,460, forward strand.
GTTTAAAATGCAGAATGCCGGGTCTAAGTTGTAGATTTTATCAACACAAATTTCCTGAGGTGGAAGATGTAGTGATGGTGAATGTAAGGTCCATTGCTGAAATGGGGGCCTATGTCAGCTTGCTGGAATACAACAATATTGAAGGCATGATTCTTCTTAGTGAGTTGTCCAGAAGGCGTATTCGTTCTATAAACAAACTGATCAGAATTGGCAGGAATGAATGTGTGGTTGTCATAAGAGTGGACAAAGAAAAAGGTAAGTGATAAAAATATCTAAAATACAAATTTCAGATTTAAAATGGTTTTACTTTTTTTTTTTTTTTTGTAAATTCCTGACTGCTGTAAAAACAAAACAAAAACATCTCCCTTTATACTTAAACTTATTTTTACATACAAAGTTGTTAGAGAAGGATGCCAGTTACCCATCTAAGCAAGACCTCTTGTATGTAGTGGTTTAATTAGCACATCCTAGGGCTAGTTTGCATCAGGTAGCTTGACTTTTATCCCCAGAGGTTACCTGAATATTGATAGTTGACTCATTATGGCTAAACTCAGAAGAGACAGATAAGTAAACCAGAGTATTAGTTCCTATATTTGTAAGATGCTTTTTTATTGAGGGGTGCTTGGGTTACTCAGTTAGGAGTCTGACTCTTGATCTCAGTTCAGGTCTTGTTCTCAGGGTTGTGAGTTCAAGCCCCGTGGGCTCCATGCTAGGTGTAGAGCCCTACTTTAAAAAAAAAAAAGATACTTTTTTCTTGATTTAAATCTAAATTTGTGATCAGATTATTGGAAGAACATGGAAAAGGGGCAAAGGTAAATGGATTTTAGGAATATTTTATGTAAGTTTTGAAAATGGAATATATTGCAAACATATACCCAAAACCCAATATTCTGTGTCTCTTTGATTATTAGGATGTTCATGTTCTGTGAATATTCATTCAGTGTCCAAAATTGCTAAACATTTGAGGAAACAGGAAAGTATGACCCACACGGAACAGAAAAAGCAACCAATGGAGATTGACCTAGAGGTGACCTTAATATTGGAGTTAGCAGATAAGGATTTTAAAGCAGATTTTGCAACTGCTCAAGGATATTAGGAAAATAAGCTTGTAATGAATGAACAAAATGAAATCTCAGTAGAGACATTAGAAACTCTCACAAAAAAACTAAATATAAATTCTAAAATTAAAAGTATAATATCAAAAAGTCTCACCAAATGGGCTAACAGCAGGCGAAAGACGACAGAAAGCTCAAGTCAGGCTTGCAGGTAGTTCATTTAAAAGAATGAGTCTGAAGAACAGAGCAGGAAAAAAGCAACTTTTCAAATATTAAAAGCTCTATTCCAAGAGAAGAGAGAAAGGGGAGAAAATATATTTGAGGAAATACTGACCAAAGTTTCCCATATTTGACAAACTGGAGAAGCTTAGCAAACCTCAAGCAGGATAAATATTGATAAGACCATATCTAAGGGGACGCCTGGGTGGCTCAGTCGGTTAAGCCACTGCCCTCGGCTCAGGTCATGATCCCGGGGTCCTGGGATCGAGTCCCACATCAGGCTCCTTGCTCAGCCGGGAGCCCCCTTCTTTCTCTGCCTGCCACTCTGCCTGCTTGTGTGCATGCACGCTCGCTCGCTCTCTCTCTCTCACAAATAAACTCTTTATTTTTTATTTTATTTTATTTTTTATTTATTTATTTGACAGAGAGAAATCACAAGTAGTCGGAGAGGCAGGCAGAGAGAGAGAGAGAGGGAAGCAGGCTCCCTGCTGAGCAGAGAGCCCGATGCGGGACTCGATCCCAGGACCCTGAGATCATGACCTGAGCCGAAGGCAGCGGCTTAACCCACTGAGCCACCCAGGCGCCCCACAAATAAACTCTTTAAAAAAAGAAAAAGACCATATTTAGGCACATTATTGAAAAACAGAGATCAAGAAAATCTTGAAAGTAGCCAGAGGAAAATGATTCTTGATTCACAGGGGAAGAGTAGTACAAATTACTCTTAGTATGGTATTCTTACTGAAAATAATGGCTGCCTGAGCATTGAATGACATCTTTAAAGCACTGAAAGAGAAAATTTTTCATCCCAGAATTCTATAGTATTTAAAGAAAATCTTCAACAGTGAAAATCAGAAATGACATTTTCAGGTAAATAGAATCTAAAAGGATTTATTACTTAATCTGCATTATAAAAAGTGGTAAAGGAAGTTATGCAGGCCCTTGAGGTGTGATGCCTGACCTGGGAAATATGTAAGGAAGTTTAAGAGACCATTTTTCTCTCCTAAATTCTTTAAAGTACATTTACATGCTTGTATCATTTTGTACTTGTGGGATTTAAATTTATGGAGGTGACAGACAATATGGCGAGGCAGATTCCATGGCCACACCATGCCCATACAGGGCCACCATGAGGAGGAAGCACCAGTTTTGGTCAGGAGGCAGAAGGAGCATCAGAAGGAGAATACAGAAAATATATCGAACATAGTTGACCCTTTGATGAATGGATGCCAAAAAGACAAGTGCAGAATCCTTTGACTAGCTTTCATTTGGGTAGTTGAAATTGTTAGTTCCCTTCAATGAAGTGATAGAAAATATACAATTACATGATGATATAGATGCATTTCTGAAAACAAAAATCTCTCATCTTCTCATGCAGTTTTTAATTGATTTGATTTGAGTGGGGAATGAGTGTAGGTATGCCAGCCAACCAATCTGATGTAAAAATGTATCACAGTGGTAAGCTAGCACTTGGGCACAGATGATTTTTCTTTTTTCCAAAATTTTCTTGTATAGGATATATTGATTTGTCAAAAAGAAGAGTTTCTCCAGAGGAAGCAATCAAATGTGAAGATAAATTCACCAAATCCAAAACTGTAAGTTTAATTTTTGTGTGGAATTAGTCTACTATTTAATAAATAATCAGCATATAATATTCTTGGAAGAAAATTAAAACTGGATTTTCTGTACCTGTAATTCCATTTATAATTAGGAGTTATATAGGATAAGTTGAAAACTTAGTTTCAAAAGAGTTATGACTTCAGTGTTTTTAACCTCATGGTAGTACTACCTTAAGGCATTGCTTATCGTCTAATACTCTAAAATGAGTATACCAGACGATAATGTTTTAAGTTATTTTAGGTTAAATTAACTATGGGTGATTTCAGTTGATTTGACTTAATCATAACATGTAGTTCTTGACTTTAAACCCCATTCTGGGATAAGAGTCACAGGGACAACCAGCTGTTGTATGTTAAGAATAAGCAAGGGTTTATAAAATGTGAATCCAGGAAAGCAAGGCAGGGGGGCCTGTTACTATTTTTTTTTACTCCTAGTTTATTAGGGTTCTTTCTGTTTCATTTTCTTATTTTGGCTGTAATCTCCTACTTCTGTACAGTAATCATTAATGAAGCAAGAACAGCTATTTTTTCATTCTTCATATTGTCTATAGTTTTTCTTCTCTGGTCCTATTTAGATTATCCTTCATTCTCTAGATCTTTGGCAGTATTTCCATTGTGTCTGTTTTCTTTATTTTTTCATCTCTCGTGTGTTTCTGTCTTCAGGATTAAATGCTAGGAAAATAGTGTTTAAATGAAGAGAATATTTTTGAAATCTTAATTAACCCTAGTTAAAAGAATAAAAATCTAAAAGGCAAAAGATCATTACCCAAATTTTTCCCTTTGTTTTACTGATGTGTTTACTACTACTGCAGTGTGGTTTACACATCAGAAAACACTATCAGGGGGCACCTGGGTGGCTCAGTGGGTTAAAGCCTCTGCCTTCTGCTCAGGTCATGATTCCAGAGTCCTGGGATCGGGCCCCGCATCAGGCTCTCTGCTCAGCAGGGAGCCTGCTTCCCCCTCTTTGTCTGTCTACCTCTTTACCTACTTATGATCTCTGTCTGTCAAATAAAGAAATAAAATCTTAAAAAAAAAAAAAAGAAAAGAAAAGAAAAGAAAACACTATCAGTGAAATCCCTTATTAGTAAACTGAGGACCTTGCCACTCAGAATGTAGCCAGTAGCACTGACATTTCCTGACTGCTTAATGCAGGTTCCTCAAGTCCTACCAAGTTTGAGAAGCTTTGCTCTAGGAAACTGTCACTTTGTTTTGCCCCCTTAAGATATTATAAAATGAGCAATGTTAGTAGATCTTATCAGGATGATAAGGTGATGGAATGAAATAGCCAATGTTAGTTCCTTTTCTCACTCAACTTTCATGTGTAATGTGAAAACCTCTTTTTTTATCCCCTTTCTCTTTCTTATGCCCTTTCATTTTTAGGAAATGAAAAAGAGTTTGGCAGCAGTGAGTAGGAGATAGGCACATTGAAGGATGACTTCTAAATGATAACAAAGCAAAAAAAGTACTAAATCTCAATCCTGTTCCATGCTTTCATGTGGAGTAGTAATAGTAATAGCTTATACTTGTATAACAAAAGTTTTGTATAATATAACACATTTTAATTCATTCGCATAATGTTTTCCAGTTATAATTGGGATAGGTTTGATCTCTCTGTAGTTAAAAGGAGAGATGCTGGTATTTCCCTTTTCCAGAAGAGGAAACAAATTTAGAGAGGTTGATTGGTCCCTAAGTCAACTTGATCTAGGTCTTAGGACACTAAGTTTTGTACTTAGTGTCCTACTTTTATACTTGTTAAACCCACTTAAGTGTTATAGGAAAGCGAATATTCCTCTATGAAAAAAACTTACTGCGTGTTATCCCTTTGTTGTTGAGGAATTACTGTAGTGTAACCAAAGATTTGTTTTATATTCTGTCTACTGAAATGTAAAAATACCTTTTTTGGTTTTTTTTTAAGATCTCTTATCTTTGAATTATCGAACTCTTCATTTTGTGTCCAGGTTTACAGCATTCTTCGTCATGTTGCTGAGGTGTTAGAGTACACCAAGGACGAGCAGCTGGAGAGCCTGTTCCAGAGGACTGCCTGGGTCTTTGATGACAAATACAAGAGACCTGGATACGGTGCCTATGATGCATTTAAGCATGCAGTCTCGTAAGAACACCTTCTTGGCTCTGGTTCTACCTTGAGATCACAGCTGCTGGGTCTAGCACACAAGTTGAGAGCCTGACATGTAATAGCACAACACCCACATATTACGTCCTTTCCAAATTTAGATAAAAATATTTCCATGTAAAAGACCCGTAATGTGGGCCAGTCCTATATAGCCAAGCATATATAATTGTGTACACCTTAGTTTTCATGAACCATATGGTTTTGTCTCATGTTTTCCCCTCCTGGTTTTGCTATTTTCCTAGCTAACTTCAGGGTCACTGTAGATGTCTCATCTACAACTGTACCTTGTTTTCTTTACCTCAGTTCCTTAGACCTTCAGCCCATGCCACTTTAGCCAGTTTCCATATGGGCTCACCCTGGGTCTTAGAATTTGTGCTCTTCTAAAACCTTGAATTCATATATTCTGTTCTTTTACCACAGACAGTTTCCTGTCTTTCCAGCTCCCTCATAGTTAGTCGTGCTCTGTGTTAATTCTTATGCCAGACTCTGATTCCAATCTTTTTCTTCCTCCGTGTTTTTTCACCCTTTCCTGCCTTCTCTTTCTGACTCAGCATAGACATACCGAGGTCCATCATTTCAGCAACTTTCTTGCCAATATCATGAGCTTTTGCCCTGTTTTTCCTTCTGTTACATCCAGCCTTGGATCGATGTTCCTGCCTTCTCTGCACTTGTAGAATGCGGGGTGCCGCTAGGAAAAACCAGAGTCTTGCAGGTCGGTGCCACTGCATATTCGTCATCGTCTCCAACCTCAGCTGCGCCTTCACTGCTGCCTCACATTCTCTCTGCTCTTTGTCAGTTCTTCCTCCCGTTCTTAGAGTGGCTGTTTTAGAGCTTTTACACACTCTCTACCAGATACCCACTCCCCTTTCCCTCGCTGTCTACGGGTTTTATAAAGAAAATAGAAGCCATTGCCCAAAATCTCGACTCCCTCCACTGTCTCAGCGGCCTTCTCTCCCATCTGTCATTACCTCCTGCCTCCCACCATGCTGATTTCGTATCCTTACTGCTCTCAGACTAATCTTACCACCTGTGCGCAGCTACTTCTCTGGGGTTTTATCCGTCATGCCTCCTCATTCCCTCTTCGGTGTCTTCAGCCTTTCTTTTTGTTGATTTTGCTCCATCAGCATAAAAATACGCTCCAATTTCTCCCATTCACACTAAAAACAGAGTATACCTTCTCTCTGCTTTCTCTTGCAGGAAGCACTGTGTCTTCTCTTTTTAAAATAGCTGGACTCCTTCAGTTCTCTGTACTTAACTGTCTTTCCGTCTGCTCATCCTACTCCTTCCCAACTGTTAATGCTCCCCACGCAGCCTCTCCACTACACTGAGGTTACTTCCAGCCTTCGTGCTGCCGAAGAATATTAGTCCCCTCAGCTCTCAGAATGGCCGAGTGGACCTGGGACTGATAGAGCCTCCAGCAAGCCGGCTCATTTGGGGGTCCAAATCCTTTCCAGTTCCCCCCCACCCACCATATGACTTTTTTTTCATACCACATTGTGAGAAATGTAAGACTAATAATAATTATAAGAACAAACATTTACAGATTTCTCACAGCAGCACATGGTATAAGTGCGGTTATTACCCGTGTCTTAGAGATGAGGAAATTGAGCCAGAGATTAAATATTTTGTCCACATGCACAAAATTAGCAAATGGAAAAGCCCCAATCAAACCTAGACACTGGCTCCCATCTGGAGTTTATGCTGTTAACCATTAAGCACTGCTTTATATTTCTGTCCTCCGTGACTTCAGTCCCGCATGCCTTCCGTCCGTTGGCGTGCTGTCTTCCTCCATCCCGAGCTCAGCTCCCTCGTTTCCACCTTCAGCTCCCCTTCCATTACCACTCAGCAGTGCCCTACATTTTTCCCCTTTCCCTTAACATTCTTTTGCTTCATCAGCCATGCAGTGACTGTCCACGTTTAACTAATGATAATTCTTTGCTACATGTCCTTCTTTTTTTTTTTTTTTAATTAAGAACTAAAATTTTTGAGATAGTTGGAAATAGTGTTTTACCCTTCCCAACCCATTCCCTTCACTCATCATTGGTAACTATTATCATAACTAGTTATCATTGGTAATTACTATTCTGCAATTAGTATGCACCATTATTTACTTTTCTGCAGATTTATTGCATATATGTACCTACAAAGTATATATAGAATCATTTTTTTATTACTCTATTTAAACTTTAAAAAAAAAGGGAATTTACTCCATCGTTGTAGCTTTCTGTACCTTACAGTTTTACTTGTAAGGCTGTTAGTGAACAGGATTCTCCGAAGTGATAGATGCGGACCTACTTCATACTAATTTCTATGTAGTGTATTTCATTGTAGGACTATGCTTTATTTGTTTCCCTATTAAGAGATAATAGGTTATTCTCCCCTCCTCTCCCCCCCACTTTTTTCCCCTTTTTTTCAACCATGCTATTATGAATATCCATGTACATGTCTCCATGTACATTTGGGAGTTTCTAAGGTATATAAATAGCAGTAGAGTTGCTGGGTTATAGGATTGAATATATGCATCTTTAAATTTACTCGGTTTTGCCAAAATATTCTCCAGATTGGTGTTCTACAATTTGTATTTCCTCTACTAGTTATATAAGCATTCTTGTTTCTCTTCATCCTCACCAACATTTGGTGTATATCTCAGATTATTTCCCTTTTGTCAAACTGATGGGTGTAGAAGAGTACCTTGTTTTTGGTTTGCATTTTACTGGTTGTGGTGGAGTTAACAGCTTTTCATAGGTTTACTGTTTCTTCTGTGAAAACATCTGTTCATCTCTTCTGCTTATTTTCTGGTGGTTTGTCTTGTTATATTTTGTAAGCAGTATTAGCTGAGTGAAAGTTCCCTCCACCCAAATTTTTTCACGTTTCATTCCCTTACCCCGCTTTTTAGGCCCGATAGGCCATTTCTGTTTTAATACTGTACAGATTTCTTAAAACAATGCTGTCTTTGCTTCTTTTAGTCATTATTTCAATTTTTTTCATTTGTTCATGTTCCACAAGCCTGCTGGTGACTGAGACCCCGGCCAGTCTTGTGGCACTCCGATGAAATGCCACTTCAGTCGGAGCAGCCCTTCCTGAGCCCACTAACTGAAAGTAATACCTTCCTGTCCTGACATCCAAGGATATACTTTTATCTTAAATTTGCTTGTATGTTTTAGTTCTTTTCAAGCTCTTTGAAGCAGGGACTAAGTACGTGGAAATGTAATTATAGTGGGATGTCCAGTATATGAGACATTTTTTAATTCCTTGCTTTAACTAGATCTCTAAAATTTTTCTTCAGATACTAGCTGGATGTTTTCTTTTTGTCATAGTAGTGCCAAGTGCTTTGCCTGCATTCTCATTTAGTACCACAACCAGTGAAATGTATAGTTTTCATCCTCATTTTATAGTTTGGAAACTGAGGTCTGGAAAGTCCCCAAAACACATAGTTAATGAAGTGTAAAGCTAAGATTTGAACTCCATTCTGACCCTAAAGCCTGGGCTCTTAAACATTATTAAATGGTATTGTGTTTGGTGTTACAGTTATCTGTACAGTAACCTTGGCCTTTTGTGTTTTTGTGTCTGTTTGTGTTTTGTTTTGCTTTAATTAGAGACCCATCTATTTTGGATAGTTTAGATCTGAATGAAGATGAACGGGGAGTACTTATTAACAATATTAATAGGCGTTTGACACCACAAGCTGTCAAAATTCGAGCAGGTAAGTGATTTTTTTTTTAATGATGTTTAAAATATTTTGCATGAACCAAAAAGCTGTTAAATAATGGGTGTTACCAAAGAATATATTGTTGCATTAGTATCTGCAAGTATTTCTGTTCTTGTAACAAGAAAAGTTTAAGAATTTTTTTTTGCTTCTTTTGAACCATCATAAAATAAATGTATATGTTGACACAAGTAAAAACTGTCATGTATGCATTTAGCTAACCTTAAGTTAGTCCCTTTTTTTTTAAGATTTTATTTATTTATTTGAGAGGGAGGAGACTCTCTGCTGAGCAGAGAGCCTAACATAAGGCTCAATCCTAGGACCTTGAGATCATGACCTGAGCTGAAGGCAGACTCTTAACTGACTGAGCCACCCAGGCACCCCAGCCCTTTTTTTTTTTTAAGGAGATGGCAAAGTACGGTATTGTCCTTTTGTGCCTCTGGATTAACCACTGTTAATACAGCTTCGGGTATATTCTTTCAGACATTTTTCTTAGGCACATCTGTATAGGACTATATGCTGTTTACATTCAGACATAATTTTTTTGCTTTTACAGTGATTACATCATACTACGCAAAATTTTCCTCAGCTAGTTTTTTCTAAGTTTATCATGGTGGTTCTTCCATGCAGAACATGGGACTTTTTCTCAGTCTTTTTAATGACAAGGGGTAATATTCATAAAGCAATAAACCAGTCCTTTCTTGGTGAACATTTCGGTTCTACTATTTTTTTCACTATTTTAAAAAAAAAAAAAAAAAAACTACAAATTAGCAGACTTACAACATAGACACTTACCCATCTGTGTAAGTGTTCTATTGGGCAGGCTCCTAAAAGTGGGACCACTGGGCCAGAGTGGTGTGCAATTTCTAAACTGTTCTAAACAATTTGCAGTGATAAGGAAGTGAGTCACGGAGAGGTTGGAATCATAATTTTAACCCAGACATAGCCAGAAATCAAAATGTTTATTAGATTTCTATTTTTTTGTAATTCCGTCATTCAGGGGCTCAATGTGGAAAAGAAGATAGAATTTCACTGCATACTCAGCTAATTTATAGTTAAGAAAGTTAATAGTTGGGGTAGATATCTAATTGTGAAAGGGTGATAAAAACTTTAATAATTATTTGAATACCAGTATGTCTGCCACATCTCGGATTTCTTTTAAGCCCTTTCGGTATAAGTTTTTGAATTTCTGTAATTTCAGATATTGAAGTGGCTTGTTATGGTTATGAAGGCATCGATGCCGTAAAGGAAGCCTTGAGAGCAGGTTTGAATTGTTCTACAGAAACCATGCCCATCAAAGTGAGTAGTTCATATTCTCTCTCCCTGCTATCAGCCTAAATCAAATCAGATTCTTTTTATGATCATATTTCATAACAAGTGTTACGAAAAATGGTTCTTGGTGATGTTGTCTAAGGGATGCTACTGCTGATGTCACAGTAACTAAAGATTTTGATTGGTGTTTGGTGCCAGAGGGCCAGCTGTGCTAAACTTAAAGAGTTCCTATGTCCATCACGCTCGTAGGACCTTGAAAAGGGTAACATATTCTCTCGTATTCACACACATCTTTTAGGAGTTTGATCTGAGTCTTTTAAGTTGTATCATTAACCAGATGGTTGTTATTCAGAATCTCTTGGATTTTGTTCCATCAGTTTAGTTTAGAACCAAATAAGAATTTTTGTCTGTTTTAGAAGCAAATTATCCATTATGCTGATGATGGCTACAGTTATTTTAGCTACCAAAGACACCTGGAAGTCATAATTCTACGTATTTGATATTGCAGTGGACTGTTGATACTGGATTTCATCACTGTACCAATTAGCTTTTGCTACCTTAACAGACCACCCCCAAATTGCTGACTTACAGGATTGGAAATCAAGTTTTGGGGTGATTTGCTAAGGCAGCAGAGTGCTAAAGAGTTCGTAAACATCGTAATAGTTTTTGTGTTGTGTCGGTATGTCCATAATTAAATTTTTGTCTTCTTCCTTAGATTAATCTAATAGCTCCTCCTCGATATGTGATGACTACAACAACTCTGGAGAGAACAGAAGGCCTCTCTGTTCTCAATCAAGCTATGGCTGTTATTAAAGAAAAGATTGAGGAAAAGAGGGGTGTCTTCAATGTTCAAATGGAGGTAAGATCTATAGTGTGTCTGCCTTTTCCTTAAAATATTTATAAGAAATTTAGGGGCACCTGCCTGGCTCTGTCGGTAGAGCATGCAGCTCTTGATCTCAGGGTTGTGAGTTCAAACCCCATGTTGGAGTTAGAGATTACTTTAGATAGATAGATAATTTTAGATAGATAAATTTAAATCATCTAAATGATTTGCATTCTAAAATACTTTAATCACTGCCTTTCAAAATATAAGATACGTGTAAGATTATAATTCTAAGCCTAAAATAATCATTGACTCAGAGGGTCCTAAAAGGGCTTTTTATAAGTAAATGAGAACTGTCATGCAGTGGTTATTCAAGACTAACGGCACTGATGGTGTTAGGTTTATCCCCCTGCCAAAGAGAAAAAAAATAGCTAACAAAAATGAGTGATCAGTTACTGTCAGAATTGAATTGGCAGGCTTAAAATTTGATCTCAGGATTAGAAACAACATTAGTCTGTATTTTCCTCATCTCAACAAAAATGAAACCTGTTTGGAAAGAAATAGTAATTTATTTTGAATCCAGAAGATGCATTTTTACAAGACATCTTGTGGGTTTGAATGATAGAGCCACTGAGATTATTTTCATATTTTTTGAGTTTTGGTTTATAGAAATAACAAAAATTTACTGTTTTACTACACACATATTTTTTTCCTATATTGTGTTACTCTTATACATTTCTCCTATTACTTATCTAATGGAATTTATTGATAACAGTAGCACTCAAATGAACAGATATGGCAGAGTTGTTAGAAGGACAAGTGTTTAAGAGTTATTAAATGGGACCGAGCCCCACATCAGACTCTCTGCTCAGCAGGGAGCCTGCTTTCTCCCTCTCTCTCTGCCTGCCTCTCTGCCTACTTGTGATCTCTGTCAAATAGATAAATAAAATCTTTAAATTAAAAAAAAAAAGTTATTAAAATACTAGGCAGTAATAGTGTTGAAATGGAATTTGTGTACTGTTGAACTGCCTCACTTTGAAATTATGCCTCTGCTTCCACAGCCTAAAGTGGTCACAGATACGGATGAGACTGAACTTGCAAGGCAGCTTGAGAGGCTCGAAAGAGAGAACGCAGAAGTGGATGGAGACGATGATGCAGAAGAAATGGAAGCCAAAGCCGAAGATTAACTTTGTGGGAAACAGTCCATTTTAAGGAACACAAAGCAGCCCTTCCTGGCTGTAAACCCTAGACTTGAAAGTTTTCCAGTATTGAAAACTTCAAAGCTGAATATTTTTTATTTCCAAGTATTTAAATGTTCCAACAGACCAAAACATGACATGTCCTCCTAAAAGTCAGCTGTTTTCACACAGAAGCTCCAACATTCAGCAGTTTAAGCGAGTGGGCCTAACTTCACTAGAGACAAATCTTTAACAGTCATAAAATTGGGCTTGTGGTTTCCATTTCTGATGTCTCCAGATTGGCACCCCTTTGTAGTTCAGTGCCTCCCTAAGATTTATCAGGGGCACCCAAAGCAAATAGCCTCAACCTTTCTACATAAAATGTATCAAGCAAAAATTAAATAAATTTCTGGGATATTTAACTATAGGCTTCTTCCTTCTTGTCACCAGTTAGATTACGAAGACCCTAATTCTATTACTTTCATTTTAGTCTAGATGAGAAATATAAGGGCAGGTGACCAAAGGGTCTATACAGCAGATCCTTTCAAAAGGAGGGTGTAGAGAAAATAATTTTAACCACAGTTAAAGTTGACTCTTAGGGGAAAAAAGCCTTAAAATGCGAATTTTAAAATTACATAGGATGTGTGCCTTTTACCAACTTGAGACTGGGGACAATATATGGTATGAGGGGAGAATTTTATCACACTGGTCCTTGTTGGTCTACTAAGCTGCTTGCCCTGAGTTTGTAATTCAGGGTGGTAAAATTTTTTGTTCTGTTTTATTTTTAAAGATGCTGCTTCTTTAGTCATTTTGAGTATCATTGCCCAACTTTTGATTTCTTTTCCATTAACATATTCACTAGTGCCACCTAGAGCTTCAGCTCTTTATAATGAATAGGAATCTGATTAAACACAATTACAGTGATTTTTCTACATTTCCATCATTTTTATGTTTAAGAGCTAATTGTTTAAAAGATATATGAATCTAAAGGTAAATAAATAAGGTAAATAATTTTCATAAATAACACACGATTTGAAGTTACAGCTACATTAGCCAGGGTGTAGAAAGTCTTGAGTTACTTTGGGTATGTTTTATAGATTTAATCTCTTAGGAAACTTGAGGTACTAGATTTATTTTGATTATTCCTAAGAATAGCTATTTAAATACTTAAAAGATTAAACCTAACCCACCTTAATTGATTGAGTACTAGACTTAATTGAATATTAAAGGGACTGGAAAATAGAAGTGTGTTGGTGAGACAGTTATGCCATTTTTGGCTTGTCCCTATTCAATTTAGCAGCCTCTACTTAGCTTTTTAAATCCAAAAGTAAAACTTCATATGGCTGTTGCCACAAGGTAGCCATAATTGCTAGTACATGCCATCCTGGGAATATTTAGAGGAGGATCTAGGTATACTCAAAATTGGCACATGATTTTTACTTTGGTCTTTTTGAGGAGTTAAAACAAGTCTGTAAAGCTTGTGGCATCAAAAATGGCCTCAAAATAACAACAGGTGCTCCTTAAATGTTTGTTGTAGGCAAGGAATTAAATTCCATGTTGTTTACTGAATTTTTTACACTTTAAGGCATAACCCTTGAGAAATACTGGTGACCTCCACAGTGAGTGATTTTTATGCCATCCAGGCCTTTTGATCACTTCCACAACAGTTTTGCAAAATTTATGACCCTTCCCAGAGAAAAGATTAATACCTCACTGACACCAATGAAGGAGAGAACTAATCAAACTTAAAGCACACATACCTGCTGACCTGACAATACCACTTTCAAATATGAGGACAAGCTACACACCCAGCTCCAAATAACCTGAGGGACAGATTAAAGACAATTGACCAGTTTATCTAAATCCTGGATTACCATTCAAAGACTTTTCATTAAAAATTGACAAGTTCAACCTCCCATTCTGCCTATGAGTTAAAGTGGCTATCAACTCATACACCTGAAAATCCACAATAGTTCGGGTCACACTTAATTGTAATGGAAAGTCAAAAGTAGCTGAAAAAAAAATGGGAGCATACGAACATTTTCTTTTGCTGTGTTTTGTAGCAAAACAAGACAACCAGTATGTACCTGGATAAGGCTCATTTAGTGAGAACCTATAGAGACATGCTAGGTAGGCATTACAGTTACTACTCAACTGCCATCCTTTCAAACACTCTTGACACAGCTACTTTTGTATGAAGAACCTTTAAAATGGTTCGGGGATTTTTAAAAATTCAAGTACTAGTACTTCGGCAAGAGTTGCCTCAAGGTAATGGCCATCTACTTTTTCAACACGAAGATTCTGATACCCCTATACAGAACAGGGTGCAGTTGTGCCAATTTGGAGTCAAGCCATCAAATCAAATGCAGTTTAATTTAGACAAACACCTGTTGATATTCGGAGAGCAATAAAAAAAAAAAAAAAAAGCTAATTCCAGGGATATTAGACCTTGATGAAATGCCAAATGGAAAATGGTGCTTTAAAAGGTAGTCTCTTACAATGTAAGGAATAAAATAAAACCTCATTAGCTTGGAATTCCTGATCATTCGGGTCAGGTATTCTAGACAAGATTAAGAGGAGACAGTTAACGCTATCTAAAAGGAAAATTTTTTTCCTTAAGCACTTTGGAAATATCTACTCCCCTTAAATATAAGTTACATATCTCTTCATTAAAGAAAGTCTAAGCACTTGTACTTGGCAAGAATGCTGGCAGTAGCTTGTGCCAGATTACTGTATAAACTTTAAAGTAATAAAAATGTTTTTAAAGATATTGTATGATACAGACTTTTCACTACTTCAGATTAACCTCCCAACTGGTGAAGCTTCTTGGTACCTATATGTCTCAGTTAATGTAAACCAAAATTTCGTTCCTTAATTCTTTTCCCGTTTACCTCTTTCTCTGTCCTTAAGCAGCTCCTGCTCTGCATCTCTTCCTGAATTGCCATTTTTCATAGAAATGCTATAATTTTACCATTTGTTGTATGTGTGACTAATCTCTCCAACTGAGTCCATGATTTCTGCAGTGTATATGCTTAGGCAGACTTTTTCTTCAAAACAATGTTCAAAATTCTGATTTTAAGATGAAGCAAGTCTTAGAGACAAAGATCACTTGAGATGTTTTCATAATCTTGCATAATAAATGGTATAGCATCAAGCCTGAAAAACCTTTGAAAACTATAAAACTTTCCACAGGAATTCTAGAAACGTGCCAGTTTTTATTAATTCCAGAGAAGGAGTTAGTTTTGGGCAGCATTTCAGAGACAGCCAACATGAGACTAGTGTTTAATTTAGTATTACAATATGGCTAGTTAGTGTTACAACCGGGAAAGCTGGTTTGGTGCGGGAGGAATGGCTAGTTGTGAGGATGGGTGAAAGTTAAGATGCTGCCGGCTAACGGCGGTTCTAGCATTTCCAGGCTATTAACAGGAAGGTGGGGAAGGAAACAGCACCACTGCCAATTGTGATCGAAGGAACTCCAGTCTCACTGCAAGGCCGGACAAAATATACAAAGAAGCTAAAAGTCTTAACACTCTCCCCTTCTCCAAGAAATCTTGCCTGTACCATCTGATAGGAGAGAGGAATCCTGTCCTGTTCCTTTAGGAACACATCGTCATGTTAGCTTTTTGATAGCTTCAATCCACTCAGCTCGCTCAGCCTTACTGCTGGCCTGGATATAATAATGCGTGTCATCCTTGGTAATCACTTTGAAGAGATTCCCCTGGACATTCCCTTTAACCCCTAGGCAGAAGAAAAATGAGTGAGTGAGTATCCATGTCTGCTTTCAGCTAGAAGTCAACTAAGCCACAAACAAAAATACACATGATGAAGTATTTACTAAATACCAATGTACGTAGTTAGGGAACCCCACCAGATGCCCGCTTTCCTTTTTCCCTCCTTTCTACTCCCCATCCCTCCCCTGCATCCTCTTAACCTGCTGCCTACAATCTACAGTTCCATTCACATCCAAGAATCCAGGATGTTTATGTTTAAAGTAGGCACAGATTTGGGAATTAAACTTGTTTAGCTTCTTTGAACCTCAATTTCCACATCCATAAAATGGGAATAATACCATCTTTCTTAGCAGGCTATTGTGAAGTTAATGTGCTAACAGATATTATAGTGCTGACCCTTAAACACTGGGTAGGCTACTATTCTTAGATGGAAGCTTATTTGCCAGTAAGCACAGAAACTGAGGGGAAAGAATACCAGAGAAGGATTATTTATGTTGTGTTGTGTTGTTGAGACACTGAGAAGACCCCACATGCCCTTTTCCCTCATTCTGAAATTGGCTCTAAAACTCACACTATTCATCGTCTCACTGAGACCTACTCAGCCCCCGTCGCTCAGTCCATCAGGAGAGCGCCACTAGGCGGGGCCAGGAGCACCCCAGGGCCTGCAGGCCTGCAGGGACTTGTGCCTTACCCGTGGGAACGCCATTATCCTCCAGAGCAGACACGAGTGAACCACGAAGAGAAAACCCACCTACTGGCCGGTTCTCCTCCTGCAGCAGAAAGAATTCCTGATGAGGCATAGTGTGAATGCACAAAAGGGAGAAAGAAGGGAGTTGCCATCTTGCCTGAAACCACCCTCACGCCAGCAAACAAAGTGAGAGTCATCTGTAACCGAGGAGACCGAATACGGACATCACGTGGCCACCTACATGCACCATAAGGAAGTCTGGCATCACTGCCAGCAGCGGCAGGGTCACGCTCCACCCCAGCCCTCAGCCCTCCCTGACGTCTGGCCGGGTCCCAGAGGGCTCCTTCTCACTCTTTCAGGCGCTCCCCTTAGGGCGGGGATTCCTGACAAGCTTGGTGAGGGAGGAACTGCCCACTCTTCAGTATTTCAAAAAACTGAATGAAAATCACACATTTATCAAGACAAGGCTGGACATGCCAGCTCAAAGGCCATTTATCTTTACTTTTAACTGGAATTAGATCAACTCATCATACAACAATACTTATTATCTGAAACTCAAGAGTAGCAATTCTTTGATTGGTTAGAAAAAAGAAAACAAGAAAATTAGTAAAGTATGGTTTAAACAGTATGTTAATAAAAGAAACCTTCCACTACATTGGTGGGAACAAAAGTTTGAGGGGCAGAATTCATGGGATCTCCTCACAGAAAGGGGCAAAGAGACTGGGGAGCACCAGTTAGGAGTCTCCTTTACAGGCCACCCCACCTTCCCCAGCCCCACAAAAAGCTTTAGAGAAACTAAAAGATGCTTTCCTCTGAAAATAATGATAACCCTCTGCGCAGGCAACAGCATGCTGAAAGAAAGAAATGATCAGACCGCTGAGTACAGCTTGGATCATGGAAGGAATGGCACGCACAGCAGAAGTGCGGGAGGGACACTGGCACAGTCAGTGGGACTGGCACAGTCAGTGGGCTGGCTCCCGCTGGGCTCGGAAGAGAAGCGTCTGAAGCCTCACACACAGTAGTTAAGTGAACGTGCAGCACTCACTTTGGAAGGGTCATAGTAATGCAGGAAAGCCGGATCCTTCCTCAGGACAAAGCGCCGCACCTTCCAGTTTTTCCTCTTGTGCCCCTAACGCAAAGAAAGGGTTCAAGGCTCATCAGGGACAGCCCTGACCCTTCCTCCCACTTCCTTGCATTTACTGCCCAAGCCAACTTGCCACAAGGGACTGCTTTCCGGACGGAGTCTGCTGGAGACCTGAGGATTGCAGTGACCCGGACCTCCCTGCCCCAAGACACTTGAGCAAGAACACTGTCACAGTTAGTGGACAGAACCAGAAAGGGTCAACACTGAAGGGACAGGGGAGCACTATCCAGACCCCAGTCAGGGTGTAAAGAAGACAGGGAGGCAGCAGGTGTCCACTGGACTAAGAGCTCCCAGGCAAACTGGAACCCGAGGGCCCCAGCTTTTAAGTGTCAGAAGCAAACCTACAGCTTCATGGAGATATGTGCTCACATGGACACTAAAATCCACTTTAGCATTCTCCATCGGAAAAAGGAAGAAGTGATCAATCGTATGTTAAAAATCTTAATGTACAAGATATTGATGTGTAGGGCTCTTTTGTCGTCACCCCCAAGATCATGCGTCCTCAGCCCCCAAGCCTAGAGCCCCCAGAGTCCCTCCCACCCCCTCCCCCTTGCCGGCCAGGCACTGGCTCCCTCCCCTCACTAGACTCCCATGGGGCCTGGGCAGCACGGCCCTCGGCCCTCAGGGTAGAAGCTGTCCCATGCGTGGCAAGTAATCTAAGAGCAGGTGGGGATCCTGATGTGCAAGAAGCAGGAGACAAGGACAATGTGTGTCCCAAGTAACACAGGAATGGCACCGAGCAGCATGTGTCCATTGGACAGACTCGCCGTTTCACACAGCGTGTGGGCTGTGCACCAACAGGAGCAGCGTGCAGAAGGTCCGTTCACACGTGGTGGCACGTGTGATTCTGTTCAAGGCTGGCCTGTGCATCCAGCACACAGGTGTGCCGTCACAGGGACGCTCCCCCAGACATGGTGGGCAGTAGTGGCCATGGTCAGTTTTTAAACACTGATGTGACACGACAGAATGTCATCTTCGACCTACTGAAGTAGGTGGACAAGACTTAATTTTTATTGGAAAAGTGCATGAGGGAGGTGTGCAGCCTCACAGAGAAAGAGGCAGACACCCCAGGAAGCGTCAGGGAGCTGAAGGCCGGCAGATGCAGACCCCAGCCCAGCAAGCAACGCCCCCGCGGCCGAGTGCTCGCAGTGGGTACGGAGGCAGACGCTGGTTCTCGGGACTGTGATCGTGACTCCTGGGCATGCTTTGCCTGAACCTTGGGACTCTGTGTGTGCGCGCTTGTGAGAGAGACAGAGAGAACGGGCATGTTCTTGTGCCTCTCGACTTGCGGCCTGCAGCTGCCTTTGGCTCCCGCTTTAGCAGATTCTGCTGGTAATGAGCAGCTGTCCTCCGCGCGCTCAGCCCTTCCCACCCTGGGGGGGCACCTGCCCATCTCCTCCCTCTCCAAGGCAGGCATACCTGCTTAGCCAGATAGCCTTGTTTTACCACTGTACCACTTAACTCCACAGTGCTGAGACTAATTTCTTCCTTGGAGCTTATCTTCTTCTTGTAGCTCTCAGCCTAGCGGGAAGAAAGAACAAGGACTCCGTGACCAAAAACGTCCCAGTTCCAGGCTCTGGGGGCTACCACAGGGGAAAGGAAAATCCTCGATCAGAAACCTCACTCCACCCGGAGACGAAGAGGTCCCCAAACCCTAGGGCTCTCGCCCATGACTGTGGACCGCCGGTGCTCACTCTGTTACCTCCTCCTTCCTCTGCCCCAGTGGCAAGAGGAACTCCCTCCCTAACTTACGAAAGTGTACAGGGCTGTGGAGTCATCCAGGAACTGCTCGGCCAGGTCTCCAGAGCGAATGGCTCCCATGCTTCGGACACCTACCGGCCTCAGGAAGTTCTCTTCCATGAGCATGGAGGCCAGGGTCACGGCTTCCAGACGGTTGGCAGAAAAGCTGTTGGAAATGAGCCAGTCCACCAGGGAGGAGCCTGCATTGGGGCAAGGGCAGCACCAGTTAGACGACAGGCTACAGTCTGGCTTCCCTGGGGATGCTTGGCTGTGACCTCACTGACTTTAACCTCCTGGGCAGCCTTGGGCTCTACCCAAGAGCAGACCCAAGGCCACAACCACATGTGGCCATCTCAGACCAGCCAGCTAGCCGCCAGCAGCTCTGGCCTTAACACAGGAGAGCTAGCACGGCTGAATCCCGGATCGCGAGGCTCCCGGTTTCCACCGCCCGGCCCAGCCCCCAAGAGGGGAGGCTCACCTATGAAGGTCTTTTTGTAGGTGCTTCCCTGCTCCATGTTGGGGCTTGGCCGGATTCCACTGCTGCTGTCGTGCATCTTGTCCACGATGCGACTAACCAGAAGGAAGGCAAGGAGAGGGACCCCTCATCACACCAACACCATGGGGGAGGGGCCATGGGAGCAAAACAAGGGGCAACCAGCGTGCTACGTATCACAGAGCAAGGGGGGGATCGCGTGATGCATCAGAACTAGAGGTAGGATTTTCAGACGTTTCTTTTGTTCTGCTTGTCTACATGCTCTAATGTTTCTATATGAGACAGGTCACTTTTGTAGTAAAGTGTACAACGATGATTCTCTATGACTGCATAAAGTGGGACCTCCTCCAGCTACTTCTCAAAGCCATGCAGCACTCGAACCTGCTCATGCCTGCGATGCTCCTCCCCCCCACCCCCGCCCCGCACTCTTCATGGTCTAGCAGCGCCCTTGCTGCACAATCAAGACTTCAGCACCTGGCATGGAGCTCTCTGCGAGTCCAGAAAAGGACTTGTCTTGTGTCTTTGACAGGTGTAACCATTCCGCTATCTGGGAGGTTAGGGGGTGCTGCCTGTGGGGGTAACTGTCTCTGTCATGGAACTCCTTTCATACATCCCTACTTTTTAGAGCGCTGCCTCCAGCAACGACCTGCTTTCTGTTCTGTGAGACGATTCCTGCCTGGAGTTGGAAAGCCCTGAAAGGAGATCTGATGTATTCCCGTTTGCATCTCCCGAGCACCAAGGGCAATATAGGGCATGCAGCTGGCGCTCTATAACTGTTGCCTGAATGAGGAGCTGGATGAGGAACCTCAGAGAGCAAGAATGCACCTGCTACCTGAACATGTCCCTCTTGCTGCTCAGCTGCAAACAAGCCCGGTGACATGGCGAGTGGTGGTCCCTGAGGGGCTGTGACATGGCCCTGGACACCCTGGCTGAAACTGAAGGGAGGGACTCAAGACACTGAGGTGGGCAGAAGCAGCAGGGGCCCCAACAGGTCAGAGGAGCGGGGCAGGTAGCTAGGGCCTAAGGCCCCGAAGCACCAGCTGGTATCGGACAGGCCTGTGTGGCAGTTGGGGGCCCATTCCCTGTGTCACACAGATGTTAGAGGCTGCAGCAAAGCCAGGCAGGGCGTGGGCCATGGGGCTGGGCACTCACTGCAGACTGATGTGAGGCGGCAGCTTGAAGGAGTTTTTGAGTATGTGCAGCTGCTGGACCTTCCCCGGCTGCCCCGCGTGAATAGCCCCCGTTATCTCAAAGGCCCAGGCATCCCTCTCTTCTCGGGAACAGGCCTCCAGGAAGTACTCGGTGGACGTTCGCGTCTTCAGCTTAATGAGGAGCTGTGGGAAGAGACGGCCAGCCAGGTGAGCGCTCAGAAGCCTGGTGGGCAAAGATGACAGGGCCATGGCCAACCTGGGACATGTAGGTCCGGCTGCTGCCGAATGCTCAGTCTCCCAGGCATGTCCCAGGGGTGGTCCTCAAAGATCCTCCTACACACCTCAAGCCACAGGGAGCCCGTGGCCTCCTAAGGCAAGCTCTCCCCCCTGTACAGACTATTTGGCATAGAGACAACTTCCGGGCACTTTGCCTCCCTGCTTCTGACACTGCCTTCGAGAACCACACAGACTAACCTTATGTCCCACCACAGCCCCTGGGCCAAAATGGGAAATGCACTGGCTTTCACGTCAGATCGATCTGATAGCAAATCCCAGCTCTGCCCTTAGCTGTGGACACTTGGGCCATTGAGGATCCCCACTGGGCCCTGCTTTCTTCACCTGCCGTATGGGGATATGAACACCTACCTTGGAGGCACCGTTCCTCATGCTCCCTTCCATGCGCTTTTCTCTAGTCTAAGCATCCCCAATCTTTCACATACTTCTCATACGGTATGTTGAAACTCTTAACCAGCTCATACTCTGCTACATGTTCTGCAGGTGGTCAACAGTTTCCATGGAACAGAACCAGCTGCTGCGGGTCAACAGACCCACAGAACAGAACCAGCTGCTGCGGGAAAGTTCTGAGGGGTGCAGGGCGGCACAGGACTGACGGCCTGAGGTTGCACTGACGGCACCGTAGACTCACACTCCGTGTGGTCAGCCCAGAGTCCTTCTGAGGTGGGCTGCACCTCCTCCATTCCTTAAATGTGCAGAGGGGTTTTTCTGACCGCTGGATGTGGTCAAAAAATGGATGCTGACCCTATTAAATGTCATCTAAGTAGACAGGGCCTCCGGCTTCTGTTGGAAAACAGATGCATTCTTTCATTCCCATTCTGGTTTCCAGTGCACTGGTTCCCAACTTGCTTCGCTTTGCAAACCTAACATCCCTCCTGTCAACTAACAGCAAAAACGGTGATAAGACAAGGCTGGCTCACAGTCCCCGAGAACACCATGAATCTGTTCCTCCAAGTTAACACCGACTCACTCACCGGCATCGTGAGAGAACAGATTCAACCAGCTCCCTGGACCTCCACGATCTCAGCTGGCAGTCAACATTTTAATGGAAGAATTTCAGGAGAGACTATAAAATTCCATGTGAAATCCAGGCATACTCTTTCATAGCTTCCCTAATTTAATATATATACACATACATACAGACATACACATGCATACACTTTATAACTTGTTCTTAATGAAACTGCAGGCTCCTCCTGACCTCTTCCAGCTCAAAGACCCATGAACCAGGCAGCTGACAGTCTGGAAATCAACATGAAGCTCACAACTGCAGTTAGCAAATTTAACTCATATCTCTTTTGAAAGTTTTTTCTATGTCCAGTCCATTCAACCTGCACTTTCTCTACCGATCCTTAAAGATTATTAAGGGGCATTGGGTCAACAAGTTAAACTACAAGTTCTGGAGAGTAATTTATGGAGAACTAGAGTCTTAAATTGACTTAGAAAAGTTTTTTTCCCTCTTAAAATCATCTCACTTATCTGTAAATTTGTCTTTGTTCTTAAACATTAATTCAGCAAACATTTGCTGATCTCCTGCTATGTGTCCAGACATCATGTTTGGTCTTCTGACACCACAGGGAGGAAGGTGCAGCCCCAGTCCGCCCAGGCTGGGTCTTCTCCGGCAGCCTAGTCTTCCCTTTCCAGCAGCAGCCCCTGCAGGCTGGCAGAGGGAAACTGTAGAAGGATGTTTCATTTTTGTAGCTTCCTAGGGTGGAATGACACTCCACACACCTCCCTCTCCTTCACCCTCAACATCCAGTCAACCATGTCCTGAAGACATTTCCTTCACCATGTTTTCTCGTGGTTTTGCCTTATTATTTAATAGTTCCCTTTGTTTTCTTAAGAAAGATTCAACGCTACAAAAGAGTACAGCGGTTAACATAACAACTACCAAGAAGCCCACCACCCGGAATGCACTGTTATGAATATTTTCTTATACTTGGAAGGCTTGTCAATTGGTCTAGAAGAGTCAAAGAAGTAAAACATGGCAAGAAAGAAGAAAATGGTGGGGTGCCTGGCCCGCCCAGTCAGTGGAGCGTGTAACTCTTTTTCCTTTTTTTTTACGATTTTATTTTATTTATTTGACAGCGAGAGAGAGATCACAAGTAGGCAGAGAGGCAGGCAGAGAGAGGAGGGAAGCAGGCTCCCTGCTCAGCAGAGAGCCCAAAGTGGGGCTCAATCCCAGGACCCGGAGACCACGACCCGAGCCGAAGGCAGAGGCTTAACCCACTGAGCCACCAGGTGCCCCTGTAACTCTTGATCTCAGGGGTTGTGAGTTCAAACCCCATGTAGAGAACGCTTAAAAAAATAGGAAAGCCAAAAAGGAAGAAGATAAAGTAAGATCCCTTCTTTATGGATCTAGTAACTTACTAGGAACAGAGCGTACTTCTGCATTTTAGTCCTCTTAAGAGCATTTTTACCCATCTATTCTCTCACTCAGGACCTTCGATGGCTCCCCACGTCCATCTGGCCCCAGACAATTTCCCATTGCTCCCTGGGTGAACATTCCCTTGTGGCCTCATGGGCCATTGCTATCTCCAAATCTATCTCTCCCCTCACTTTTACTCAAGGCTTTCCACCTGCTCAGAATGTCTGCCTCTCCCCTCTTTCAGATCTTTCCCAAATCTCTACTCCTCCCAATGCAGTACCTGACTCAGCCAGCCTCTAAGGACATCTTCCTCCTCTTCGGGAATACAGTGTTCTCTACAGCTCACCATGCTTGTGCCAACATTTGGAATTCTGAATGTTTTTTCAATTAGCCACTTGCTTTCATAATAAGATAAATAACTCAAGGGAAAAAAAAAATCTCTTACCATTTTCTTCCTTGATTCCTCTAAGCAAATTTCCTGGCACATAATGAGCTCTCAAAAAAAATTGATTCAGATACCTTTTTGATGGTCAGGTTAAAACTATGCCTGACTTTTGGAACATGCACGCCCCTCAGGGGATGAAAGCCACCATATTAAATTCCAAGGCAGCAGTAGGTGTGCAGTGCCTCCTAGCCAACAAAGTGCTTGGACAGACCAGCACTTTCTCTCTTGATCCTCAACACAACTATCTCTCATGATCCCCAACACAACCATGGGAGACAGCGAGGCATCATTATTCTACTCCATTTCATAGATGAGGGACAAAGGCTCTGAGAGGTTCAATTACTTACCCAAGGTTGCACACCTGGTACGCAGTGTAGCGGACCTGAATTTAGGTTTTTCTTTTTTTTTTTTTTTTTAAAGATTTTATTTATTTATTTGAGATCACAAGTAGGCAGAGAGGCAGGCAGAGAGAGAGAGGGAAGCAGGCTCCCTGCTGAGCAGAGAGCCCAATGCGGGACTCGATCCCAGGACCCTGAGATCATGACCTGAGCCGAAGGCAGAGGCTTAACCCACTGAGCCACCCAGGCGCCCCTGAATTTAGGTTTTTCAATGATAACTCAGCTCTTCGCCCATACCACCCTCACCAAAGACGCCACAGGTGGGAGGGTCCGAGGCAGGGGGAGCCGGGAAGCAGGGGCTTCACTTACAGGTCGGTTCTCATACTCCAGGCAGGGGCAGGTGATGGTGCAGCCATCCAAAAGGATCCGACCCTTGGGAGGGGTCACCTTCCGACCCCCCTCAAGCTTGTAGTACAGCAGCGTGTTCTGCCGGAGGATGAACCACCGCGCCTTCCAGTTGTGGACAATGTGACCCTGAGGACAAACAGGAGAGCCCTGCGGTGAGGTGGCTGAGAGGACAACGCTGAGTTCAGGGAGAAGTGTCACAGGACCCAGGGAGCCCGACTGTGCCATGGAATCAACTGTTCAAAAATGGGGACAGCATTATCTCTTTAAAACAAAACAAAACCAAAAAACTCATTTTATATTTTTAATTTTAAAATAATTTCGATTCAGAGGCACCTGGGTGGCTCAGTCAGTTGAGCCTCTGCCTTTGGCTCAGGTCATGATCTCAGGGTCCTAGAATCGAGTCCTGAGTCAGGTTCCTTGCTCAGCAGAGAGTCTGCTTCTCCCTCTCACTCTGCCTTCTTGCCCCCACTCATGCTCTGCCTCTATTTCCCTCTCTCTCTCTCTCAAATATTTGATGGAAATTTCTTGACATTGATGGTTGCATTGTGGGTATGTTGGAAATATTCCCCCTTCCCTGTTTTGTAGGAGATACACAATGAAATATTCGGAAGTGATGGAGCATCATGTTAAAAATTTACCCGTAAATGATTCTGTAAAAAAGTTCTTTAATACTATTCTTCAGCTTTTCTCTGAATTTCCATCAATATGTTATTTTCATCAGTTCTATAACCCCCAACCAAGTTTCACCAATTGTCCCAAAAATGTCCTTATTAGCCAAAGGATCCGGTTCAAAATCATATCTTTTATTTTCATTTTCATGAAAAAAGCATTATCTGTCTGGATCTCCTTGTCATCTTTTTTGAGTATGTAACAAAAACCCGTGGCATTGACCTTCCAGTTCCCAGTTGGCCTTTTTTGTGATTATAAGCCTTGAAAGAAACTGCAAAATACACAGAAGAGTGAGTCCTACCACTAGAAGACAGCCATTGCTAACACTTTGTATTTTCTTATAGTCTTTTTTCCTATTAGTTTTTACTTTCTGGGTTTTAAAAAAAATCAAGACCATGGTACATACAGTTTTGTTACCTAGCTTTTGTTTTGTTGAGCTTCGCCGAGCTGAGCATTTTCTCAACACCGATATATTTCTTTAAAACAAGTTTTTTAATAACCACTAGGTAGATGCAACCTTTACTTATCAATCTCCTGTTGTGTGCAGCTGAGGTTGTTGTGTTTTCTCAGTGTTATGAACAATCCTGCAATGAATAGCCTTGCACATATATTCTGATCTGCATCTCAGATCTCCCCCCCTTAGGATATATTCGTAGAAAGAATATTACTAGTCAAAGGATGTAAGCAATTTGTAGAGTTGAAGCCACAAAGAGTCTACCAGCGCTAAGGACCCTAAGAATCTTGCTAAGCCTGGTCTGACAGGCCTAAAAGGCAGGATATTTGAGGCAGGGCAGGGCGCGGGGGCAGTTTCCTCAGGTGAGCCATAGAGCCAATGCATAGGATAGTCAGGATCGGTAAAGGCAAAAAGCTTATTTCTTTTTCTTTTTTCTTTTAGATTTTTCTACTTTTTTTTTTTTTTTTTTTTTTTTGAGACAGATAGAACGCATGCAAGGGAGGAGCAGGCTCCCCACTGAGCAGGGAGCCTGATGTGGGACTCCATCCCAGGACTCTGAGATCAGAGCATGCCTGAGCCAAAGGCAGATGCTTAGCCACCCAGGCACCTGAGCCACCCGGGCACCCCTAAAGAGGCTTTTTTTTTTTTTTAATGATTTTATTTATTTACTTGACAGAGAGAGACACAGCGAGACAGGGAACTCAAGCAGGGGGAATGTGAGAGGGAGAAGCAGGCCTCCCACCGAGCAGGGAGCCCAACATGGGGCTCAATCCCAGGACCTTGGGATCGTGACCTGAGCCAAAGGCAGATGCTTAATGAGTGAGCCACCCTGGCACCCCTAAAGAGCTTATTTCTTAAATAGACCAACAGATCAGGGAATGTCTACTGAGGAATCAGAAAGGAATGGGTTTAGTACACACTCATGAAACCAACTTTCCTGGACTATTTCCCAGAGCAGAGCCTAATAAGGACTGGATTCTAAGAGAGGTGTGCTTTATCGGAATCAGAGAACCCTTCCCCAATTCATGCCTTTCCTTACATTTCCTAGCGTTTATTTATTTCAAAGGCTCCTTGAGTTCGCATATCTGTGGTATTATGATTGCTCCGTGTGCACTGAGTGCTTGTTAGGGAATGAAAAGCTCTAGGAGTTGACAGAGTAAGCACTGGGCAGTGCCCAAACAGAAGTTACTGTGGCAGCAAAATAAAACTTCGAGCCATGCTAATTTGACATGTTTATGAACAGGTCTAAGTGCTATCACACTGCATGGCAATCGGGCTGTTCACAAGAGACGACTCTCGTAGACAAGTTGCCTTTCACATTTTGCTCTCTCCACTCCGTCCCGTACTTAGGATTGACATGTAACATGACGGCTGGCAGCTGCTCTCGACATGGTCAGACATGTTTAAAGAAACAAAAAAGATTTGGCTCTGGCCCCTCAACAGCTGGGGTTCTCTACTGCTCTCCACGTGGCCCAGACTCGGGTCCTTTTTCTCGATGACTCCCTCCTGAGGGGCTCCCGGAGCGGCACTAGCAGCAAATGGCTAGCTCAAAAGGTTGTGTATGGGGATAGTGCAACCGTAGTGCATGGATTGGGGGGCAGGTTGAAGTGGAGAAGGGAAGAGGGCAAAATCACCTTAAACCTTAAAACACAGGCATAGTTATGGGCTCAGTTGTGTCTGCCCTCATACACACACATGCTGTGTATTAAAGCCCTAACTCCCAGTGTTGACTGCATGTAGAGATGGGGCTTTAAAGAGGAGATTAGGGGACGCCTGGGTGGCTCAGTTGGTTAAGCAGCTGCCTTCGGCTCGGGTCATGATCCCGGCGTCCTGGGATCGAGTCCCACATCGGGCTCCTTGCTCCGCAGGGAGCCTGCTTCTCCCTCTGACTCTGCCTTCCACTCTGTCTGCCTGTGCTCGCTCTCGCTCGCTCTCTCTGACAAATAAATAAAATCTTTAAAAAAAAAAAAAAAAAAGAGGAGATTAGGTTAAAATGCAGTCATTAAGTGGGCCCTAACCCAAGCTGACTGGGGTCCTTATAAGAAAAAGACAGTTAGACACACAGAAAGACATCCGGGAGGCATACGCACATAGGAAAAAGACCACTGGAGCCTACAGCAAGAAGTCACCCATCTGCGAGCTGAGGAGAGAGGCCTCAGGAGAAGCCAAACCTGCTGACAGCCTGACTCGACCCCAGCCTCCAGAACGCTGAGAAAACAAATCTGTTTAAGCTGTCCTGTCCAGCAGCTCTAACAAGCTAAACCCACAAGGAGAGGAGAAGTGGGGCCTGGAGATACCAGAGAAAAAAGTGTCACCAACAGATACTGAACAGGACAGACCAACACAGAGATTCTGTACTTTCCTGGACAAAATGCTACATTGCCCAGAATTCCTGGCATGCAGGGAACAGGTGGGTGACCAAGTAGCTTCCACTCCCATGCATGCGGACCTGACGCATATCTGGCAACAACCAAACAGAGGGAAATGGGAATTTGGGGCAAGAACAGTGTTGGAAGAACAAGGTCTTCTGACACCCAGTCCCCAGAGCTATCAGGGAAAAACGGCAAATCATGTCAGCAGTGACGTTTCCCCTAGAAATATCTGGTGGTGCTGTTGGGCATTTTTGTCCAACTACATCAGCCCTGGCTATGTAGCATCCCAGCCAGGTTCTCTGGCCTTCCCAAACACTCCTGAGTTACTTAATAATTAATATTCCTCCATGAGATACCCTTCTGTTCAAACTCATGAGAGTGGAATGTGCTTATGAGCCACTATGAATCCTGACAGCAAAGGAGAAAGGTCCACAGAGTAAGGCTGATGAAAAAGGATTTACTGTGTAGGTAGGAACTCTGAAGCAGCTGGTGACCCTCATAAAAAACGTTCAAAGTCTTTGACCCAATAATTCCACTTCTGGGGAGGTGTGCTGAGTAAATCATCTAGGATATGGAAGAGGTTTTATGTATTGAGACACTTTGGATCATCACTTCTAATAAAATAAGGCAAAATAATCTAACTGTGTAACAATATCATGCCCACTGTGGCTGTTGAGGAGGGATTTCCATCCTAACAGATGGCAGGAAAGGTCACTGGAGGAACCCTCAAGGTCAAACCCAGCAGTCTGAGCCTACCAAGAATCACAGCGCCCACGGTCTTCAACACAGGCAAAGCACTTTTACCTATATTTTTTTATATGATATCTAAAAATAACTCTAGTAGTTATTTTCGAAAATTTCTGAAGAGATACCTCAGGAAAGTTAATGGTTATCTTCTCTAAGGACTTAGACTCAGTACAAGGCAACAAGAATGAAAACTTATTTTTCAATTTACAACCCTGAGTAATTTCCTAGTTTTTTTTTAAAATAATAAGTATATATTATTTTTGTAATGGAAAATGAAATTCAAATAGACGATAGTCCTAATGAGATAACTAGGGAACTTGTTCATTCATTTATCACTTCATTCAACAATCAATGAGTAACAATTACTCCAGCAAGCACTGTGCTGGCAGCAAGGAGACAAAGATGGACAAGATTTGGACCTAAGACAGTGGAGGAGACAGACAATGATGCCAGCCAGTGGGATAAGTTCTAGGACAGACAATTGGTGGGGTCCCCCAGGATCCCCACCTTCTGATATTCACACCCTTATGTAGTTCCTTCCCACATTGTACAAGGGTTGATCTGTGTGACCGAGAGAATATGGCAGAGGGATGATTTGTCAGTTCTGACATTAGGATATAAAAGACCGTGTAGCTTCAGTCTTGGGGACTCTCTCTCCCTGACTATGTATGCCAGGGAAAGCTAGCTGCCATTTCATGACCAGCCCCTACAGGGAGGTGAGGAACCCAGGCCACCAGCCAGCAGCCATGTGAGTGACTGTGCCGTTGGATCCTCCAGTCAGCCAAGCCCTCAGGAGACTGCCACAGTGGGCAACATTTTGGCTGGAACCTCATGAGAGACTTGAATCTTGTAGCTAAGATGTTCCTGAATACCCACCCCTCAGAAACCAGGTGAGACAGTAAGTGTTCGTTGTTTTAAGATGTTAAGCTTCGGGGTGATGATTACGGAACAATGGGGAAGTAAGTAAAACAGGTCATGATGCAAACCCCAAGAGTCACCTCCGATGAAGGCAGAAGCTCAAAGGAGGCTGAGTGGGCTGAGGCAGGCCCCCTGAGAAGCCAATGCTAGGGCTGAGTCTGGAAGGCTGCGTGGAGTTGGCCAGGTCAGGAAGGCAGGGAAGGGAGAGCTCGAGCCACTTCCACTTGTGGGAAACTCCAAGTAGCTCTGTCTGGCTTTGGCTCAGAGGCCTGTGGGCAAAGGACAAGGGAAGTGACGTGGGTCCCGTCGGCTTCAGGTTCCATGTGGTAAAGTTGGATCTTTATACTGTGGCCCAAGGGGAATCCTTGAAGACTTTTAACTAGAAGGACAACAAAAAGCTCGTGTTCTCGTGTTTAAAAGAGCTCCCCAACCACACTGTGGCAGATCAGCTGAACGAAGCCAGCCAGACTGTCACAGGGCAGCTCAGGTGGGGGCCGCGGTAACAATCCACCAGATGGGAAGAAAAATGTCACTGTCGCCAGTCTACAGACAAACATGCCGTGCTCAGAGGAAATAAGGAACTGGCTCAAAGTCACCAGGTAAAAGGGGTCAGAGGCCAAAACCACAGTGGTCTAGCTGAAAAATATGCCAGGCCTTCCTCTTCCCGGGCAGTTTCCACATTCTCCAGGCTCCTTATCCACAAGTAGCTGGCCCAGGCCCAGCCCACTGGACCACGAGTGGTTTAGGGTCCCTAGAACCCCTTCAGAGGGAAGGAGAAGGGTCCCTAAGCTGAAACAGCAACTGCACAGCTGGGCTTAAGAGGCATGGAATGTTACAGCTGGAGGGACCCTTTGAAAAAGACCACACTACTCCCTAAGTTTAATGGCGAGGAAACCAAGGCTCAGAAAGTTCTTGCCCAAGACCCTACAACCCCAAAGAAGCAGAGATGGTACTGGTTATGGATTGAATGATGAGCCCCTGAAAGTTTAACTGAATTCTTAACCCCTGAATGTACCCATGAATGTGATCTTGTTTGGAAATGCGGTCTTTGCAGATGTGATCAGGATAAGATGAAGTCATAACAGCTTAGGGTGGCCCTAATACTGACTGGTATCCTTATGTGAAAAGGAGAATTTGGACACTGAGATTCACCAGGAGAGGATGGCCATGTGATGATGGAGGCAGAGACTGGAGTGGTGCTTCCACAAGCCAGGGAAAGCCATGGACTGCCTGTTTTAAGATGAGGGCTAACATATATTTCATATATTATATATATATAATCTGCCCCCCATTCCTGGCACAGAGTTCCTGAAGCCCTTGCAATTTCCTAGGTGCTGGGAGCATTTTTTGCTCTCATGAGGTGACTCAGGGTAAGCTCCTGGATGAAGGCTGGTCAGATAAAGAACAAGCCACAGGGGTGCCTGGGTGGCTCAGTGGGTTAAGCCTCTGCCTTATGGCTCGGGTCGTGGTCTCAGGGTCCTGGGATCAAGCCCTGCATAGGGCTCTCTGCTCATCGGGGAGCCTGCTTCCTCTCTCTCTCTCTCTCTGCTTGCCTCTCTGCCTTGTGATCTGTCAAATAAATAAATAAAATCTTAAAAAACAAAACAAAACAAAAAAAAACCCAAGCCACAATTAGAAGCTTAATTCTCCTGAGAGAAGAGAAGGGCTGAAAATGGAGTTAATGATCAATCATACCTCTGTGATGATGTCTCCATAAACTTCTAAAGTATGGGGTTCAGAGAACGTCTAGGTTGATGAATACACGGGTACTGAGACTGACGTGCCCTGAGAGGACACAGAAGCTCCGCGCCTCTTCCCACTTTCTTTGCCCTGCACAGATTCCCAGCTGGCTGCTCATCTGTGTCCTTTATCAAAGCCTTTAGTCAACTGGCAAATGGAAGTGCTTCCCTGACTTCTGTGAGCCACTGTACCAAATTAACTGAAATGGAAAAGCGGGTCATTGGAACATCCAAACAATTATCCAAACAACTAGTCCACTGGTCAGAAGCACAAGTGATAACCCAGGCTTGTGACTAGTGTCTGAAGTTATGGGCATGATGGGGTGGAGGTGGTGGGACCCTAAGTCAGGGAAACTGATCCCTTGACCTGTGGGATGTGATGCCTTCTCCAGGTCGAAAGTGTCCGAATTGAGATAAATGGTAAGACATGCAGCTGGTGTCACAGAGAATTGCTTGCTGTGGGGAGAAACCTCCACACATTGGGTAAAAGTAAAGGAGACTCACAGGATAAAGAAATAATAGGGAGGTACAAAGTTTTTCCCTACAGAAGAAGAGGAAAGCTGGGTTTTTCTTTTACAGCCTGTAAATACCAAAGCAAAAAGGGAAGGGAGGACTCTCCCCTAAAAGGTTCAGAGAAAGGAAGGCCCTGCCAGCACCTTGATTTCAGACTTCTAACCTGCAAAACTCCTACATTTTTTTCTTCTGTGCCTATTTTTTCCCAATACCTTGTGTATTTTTACTCTTTGGGTTATGATATAGGTATTTTAAACATCTGCATAACCATAATATACTTAGTCATTTATTGGTGGGGACAGTAGATAGTTTCCAGTTTCTTCACTATAAAATAACCCTTTGTTCAAAAGCTTTAATGGTATTTCCTTGGCATAGAGTCTAACAAAGGAGATTTTTAGGCCGAAGTGTGTTAACATTGCCGTGTCATTTTCTAAGAGGGTCATGGGAGGTGTGAGTAGGCAGCAACACCTGAAGGGCTTCAACGTCTTCTTAAAGGAAGACCAATCTTGCCTGTACTGATCCCGCTTCCTTCCCCCTCACCCCCCTTTAAAGCCAGGCCAAGTGAGTACCCTGCATTTTGCCTGGAGCATTGCTTCTTTCGTGTCTGGGCTGGAGCAAGAGCCAAATCCATCTTGCCCCTGCCCGTCTCCTGCTTCACCCTCGCGGGTGGATGACTATTCTGTACTCTGGGCTTCCAGCTCAGGCCCTGCCCTCCCCCCAGGACTGTAAACCCTCCTAAATCTACAAATCCCACGGCCATACCCTGGCAACTTCTCCAGCAGACACAGAGCTGCTGTTGCCACCCAGGAGAAAAGGGGTTAAGGGGGAGAGAAAGCTGAGATGGATGGGTAGAGGGAACAGGGAACTGAGCAGAAGCCAGGGGCCAGGTCCCTCACCTGGCAGGAAAGGGTGTGGCTTCCCCTGGCCTCGGGCCAGCCTCCATACTCCCATCTTTGGGTTTGGTTGGAATGCGCTTTCCCCATGCCAGTCAGCGCTCTGCTGTGGGCTTTTGGGGCTAGACCTGTTAACTGTCCTCACTTCCCTGCACGCTGGACTCACTCAGCCAGGACTGGGTGGCCAGACCAAAGAGAACTCATGTCCTTCCTTCCCTCTCGCCTTCACTGAGTCTGCATAGTTGGGGGGTGGGGTGGGAATCTTGTGAGGGAACCCCAGCAACAAGGGCCGAGCTGTCTGGACAAATAACGATTCCCAACCTCCCTGCCCATATCATGAGCCGCAGGACAGTGGGAGGCGTGGAAGCCCTCCCACGGGTTGTTTCTCTAAGGACCAGCCTATTGCTCTAATCACCGTGTCCAGCCTGACCCTTGATCCAACATCAGCCTCTTGTTACAGCGCCTGCTAACAGTTTCGAGCAAACAACACACCCGCCCTCTTATATCAAATACTGTGCAACACAACATGACTACATTACCTACTGACCTGAAAGCCACTGGAGGCTTGGGGGCTACTCTGGTGGTGGGGGAAGGCCATGCAAGGGGGAGCCCCTTCAGCCCCCTTCATCCATCTCCCTCCCAAAGCTACAGTCTCAGCAGAAGAGCCCAAAGGCTCAACCCCGGATTTTATGCTCTGCTGTTATGTTAGTATAAACCCTTAGTGTCAATATCAATGTTCAAAGAACTTTAAAATATGTCACTTCCTCTTGCTACTGCTCTTTGGTTCATTTCCCACCTTGATCTGTGTGTTCTGTGTCTGTCTGGACTCTGGTTAGCTGAGGGAAAGGCCACGTGGGCCATGGGCAAGGACTGAGGATGGAGGTTGTGTCTAGCCCCCGGTTGTTACTAGCCCTGGGGCCTGGGGCCAGCGGTCTGTCATTCAGTGTCAACACCCCCCACCTGCGGGGGACAGATCAAGGCCTGGAGTCTAATCTTAGTGGGTTTGCACCTGCTCCATCACCCACGAGCTCCCAGATCCTTAGCAAACTGCTTAATTCACCTCCTTGAACTTTGTCTCTCCTTTGGGGAGTGGGAGTGCTCCACGTGTGGACCCCTCGGGGACTGAGGAACACCCTAAGTGCTTAGCCTGGGCTGCCTCCTTGCCCAGGGCTCACTGTGCGGAGAACGGGAGATGACGCCGAGATGGGCGCTGCGAGCCCCAGAGCGCACTTAGGTCGTCGCGTTAATACGGCAAATTTAAATACGGTCTTCGTCCCATCTCCCCAAGTTGTTTGAACTAGTATGTCCGCTCCAGGAGCCGCCCCCCACCCCACACCGCTGGCCAAGCGGGCCTCTCCCCTTGCCTGTGCCTCTGCCGCTCTGTTCCAGCCGAAGCCGCCCTCCCACCCCGTTCTCAGCCGGCCCCCGCCAGCCCCTCACCCCCGGTCCCCGGACGGCCCCCGGCCCCCGCCCCCGCCGGCCCGCCCAGCCCGCCCAGCCCGCCGTCGGGCGCGGGCAGGGGACTAGGCTCCGGGAGCAGCCGCCCGCACACCGCCGGGCCAGCGTCCGGGGAGGCTCCCGCGCGCTCACCCTCTTGACGAGGAAGCCTTCCTTGAGCACCCCGTCCTCCATGTCGCCGCGCGCGCCAGCCGGGCCTGCGGGCGCTCCAGGTGCGCTGTCCCCGCGCCTCCCGCGCCTCCCGCGCCTCCCGCGCGCGCTGCGCCCAGGAGGAGCCTCGGAACCCGCGCGGGCGGCGCCTGCCTGGCGGGCGTCCAGAGCCGGAGGCCGCGGGGCCTCCCGGGCAGGAAGTCACTCCAGGTTGGGGTTTCTGACGCGGTTGCCTCCGCGAAGGTGCGCTAGGGTCCGCGGTGAGGCCTCCGGACACAGAGTCTGCCGGCTCTTAGCGCCCTGCCCTGGATGGGTCGCCTCCGGGAGGCGGGGTGCCCCATCCAGGTGTCCCCAGCGCGCTCGGCGCCTCGCGCTGTCGGGTCTGCGCCCATATTCGCCGGCCCCAGCCTTAACCAGCTGCCTGCCTGGCCCTTGAATAATATTTACGGAATTAAACGGAACAGAGGATTTTCAGGAATTCGGAGTCACCCCTGAGCTGAGTGGAAATGCCGGTGGGAGACGGGATGGAACCAGGCTAGGTGGGAACTTCGTCCTGGCCTCTGGTGGGGATAGAGCAAAATTCCCATCCGCAAAAAAGGTCACAGGTTTAAAGAAGCAGGCACAGATTGCTTCCAAAATACACCCTCCCACCCCACCCTCCAACCCCCTAAAAAAGCTACCGCTGGAGATATTACGTCATTAGGGACAGAATTTAAGGGAATGCAAGGAACTCAGTAATCTAGATAAATTATATTTTAACTCAATATTTTTGAAAATCAAAAATAATGTAAAAAAAATCCAGGATGAACAAAATATCAAAATTTTAAATGAGAAGAGATTGGAGTCTGAAACAAGAGGAAACATAGTAATACTGATTCTGTCTAGTAATCCTTAGGACACATTCGGCTGTTCATTGTTTGCACTGTGTGGGAAGAGCCCTCTTAGGACTGTTCACCGGGAAGGGGAAAGGCCTCAGAGCCTAGAAGGAAAGAAAAGTTTCAGCCAAGAGGAAGTACCCCAGGCTGCATTTCAGAACTAGCCTGGGGCCAATTCCCAAACCACAGCGGGCGCTCCTGCCCTGGAAATAGCCCTACTTCAGCCTTCTCACTGACTGCCTTCACGTCTCCCAATGAGTCCAAAAGCAATGGGCTTCCGCACCATTTCAGAACGAACATAGACTCACCTTCTGAAGCCAGGTCTGTAGTGGGTGTTAGGCTTTATTTAATGCACAGCAGCTCCATTAAATGAGTTTATTATCCTTTTTTTTCCCCCCAGCAAAGGAAACTGAAACTCAAAAGCAGTTACAACTTGCCCAAGGTCACACAAGCTAGGATATTAATCATGATGCACTTGCTTCTCAGTTCTTGAGTTGGGATGAAGAGGAAAGTCTCCTATGAGCTCTGAAATCTTGCTGGGCTCAAACCTAAGACATGAGAGGATAGAATGGGAAATTCTTATCCTCTTTGGCTCCAGGTATGTTCTGTTCATCTCCTGCATACATAACCTGCTTCCTGTCCTAGGGAAGCCCCTGGTGCAGCCCACCCCAAGTCTGACTCACTAGACTCAGGGAGGGCGTGAGTCATACTCCTTCCTCACCCAGCTGTAGTGGCTAAGCCACCAGCCCACCAGGGAACCACACTGACATAAGCTCGATATAACCATAGGGAAGAGGATGAAGACAGAGGAAGCAGACACTGGTGAATAGCTGAGACTCAGGAAAGGGAGAAGGAAGGGGAAGGAAGCTCAGAACACAAGAGCTTATCTTGCTCTTCCAGGCAGACACCACTCCCCTCTCTCTCAAGGCTTAGACTAATGTGGAAGGATCCCTGACTCTCTCAGAAGGTCAGATAATATCTAGAATGTGTGAGTTGTAGGGAGCTATATGGTCAGTGTTTGTAGATAATTCATATAGCCCAGTGTGAAATTCCACCACTAGAGAGTCATTCGTTTACCTATAAATAAAAATCCACTGTTTAACACACAGTGGAGAAAGATAATCATGGAGTCTTACAATGAATGCATTGACTTAATGAGTGTATTAGAATCACAGAATCAGAATCTAACCCTTAAATCATCCAATCTAGACACTTCATTTTATAAATGAGAACTCCCAAAGGCCAGAGAAATAAAATTACTTGTCCAAGGTCTCACAGCCAGTTAGTGGCAATACCAAGACCAGAAAACAGGCTAACAGTGCAAGCACTTCAAGGCTAGCTCTCTGCAAATGCAGGGGCACTTCCTTCAGCAGTGTCCTGCCCCAGAGCAGGACTGCCGTCAGGGAGTAACTACACAGGCTGGAAAGAGTTCTGTCTCAAAGCCAAAAAAGCTTTAAACAATGTATTCTATGGTTTTTTGTTGACCATAAATAATTTTTGTGCTCATTAGAGAAAATTCAGAAAATACCAAAAAAGGATAAGACCAACCAAATCCCATTATCCAGGCAGATAAGTATTTTTACTTATGCACATATATTATTATTTAAAAATTCTCGAACTTTGTCTTTTGTCATTTATCATAGCTAATAAGTATCTTAGCAGATCATTAAAAGTAATTCAAAAACATAATTTTATTTTTTATTTTTTTCAAAAACACAATTTTAATGGTTGGATAACATTTCATTATACCTGTATCATAATGTATTTCATCATTTCCATTTAAGCTGAATATCCTGTTTCTCTATATAAATGATGCTATGATAAATACCCCAATAGGTAAACATTCTACCACATCCCTTATTATTTTGGATAAATGATAATTCAATGAGACCATTGATCGTGCACTTGAATGTCGTGGCAATGCTCTGCTCATAAAAGTTTCCAAACTCTCTCAATTTCTGTTCCATTCTTGTCATAGAGCAGTACCAGATGGACCACTCTTGAAAAACACTGCTTTTAAATGTGAGCTCTGGAATCTTCGAGTCTTATTTTGGCCACTGCAGGAAATTTGGCAAGTTACTTATCCTCTCTGATCCTTATTTTCCTCATCTGTAAAACAGGGTAATAAAGTACGTACCTCACAGGGTTATTGGGCAAAATAAATGAGATCATGAAAGTAAATTGTCTAGCAAGGTGCCTGGCACACAGTAGGACACAAGAAATTACCTTGTTTCCATTTGATCCCAACCTTGTGAGGTCAGTAGGAGTATTGGTAGTAAGTACTCCGTAGTTATGGATAAAATGCCAAAGCTGGGTAGTGGGTAGAATAGTGGAGTTTATATTTACTGTGTTCTTACTATGTGCCAAAGACGTAGTGTATATCATCTCATCTAATCCTCAACAATTCCCAGTGAGTTAGGTATTATACTCACTCTGTAGATGGAAACGAAGATTCGGAGGAGTTAAATAACTTGGCCAACATCACAAAGCTAGTACATGTCTCAGTCCAGGTTAAAATCTAGACCCATCTGACTCCAAGCCTTGTTCTTTCCCTACTTTGCACTGTTTCCTTTGACCCAAGGATATTCTCTCTTCCTGAGAAGGAATCCCCCTGGCCTAAGTCAGGGGGCCTAGTGAGGTACATTGCATTTTTGTTCCCAATTATTCGCTGTCTTTTGCCCATGATGGAAGCATATGTCCCAGACCCTTTGACTCAGGATGGGCCATGTGACTTGCTTTGACCAGTGGAAGACTGGCTGCATAAAACAGCTAAAGATTTAAGCACCATCACCTGGTTACACCTTTGCTCTTTCCACAAGCCCGGCATGGCCCAAATAGGGACTGCTTCCTCAACTTGAGTCCAGGAACACAGACAACTTGGGAAGAGAACTACAGCCCAAGTGAGTGCCAAGTAGGCCTTTGTTGTTGTAGACTCTGAGGTTGGGGGAGGGTTGTTTGCTACCAGGTGTGACTAGTAAAAGCTCTTTCATGCGCCTACCTCACCCCCTCAGCTGCCTCTCAGAAGCTCAAGGAGGATACAGGGCAATGCCAGCACTGGCCAGCCTGGAACCCTCCCTGGCATGGACGGGTGGAGTGCCCTCTCATGAACACCCAGAAACCCACCTCCCTGCTCCACAGGAGAAGCTGAAACTCCTTGAGAGTCTTGTCCCTCTCTCTCTCCAGGGTGCTCAGCCAGCCTTTGGTCTGGGGACAGCCCAGACCCCCTGCTTCCCCAGCAGTGCCCTCAACCCTGCCGAGCCCCTAGAAGGCAGCCTTGAAGGAGAAATGCTTGGGGCAGCTGTCCTGTGGACCGGAGTGGGGGCGGCAGGATGCCTCCCATGACTCAGCCTGCTATGGCAGAGAGAACTGGACCTGGTCGATATAGATAAGGGCCCTCCCCTCCTTCTCCTCCCCCATCCCTCTTCCCCTCCCTTCTTTAAATGTTATTCCTGGAGGTTAGGCTTTCTTTCTTTCTTTTTAAGATTTTATTTATTTATTTGACAGAGATCACAAATAGGCCCGGGTTGGTGGTGGGGGGGGGGGGGGAGAAGCAGGCTTCCTGCTGAGCACATAGCCCAATCCCAGGACCCTGAGATCAAGACCTGAGCCAAAGGCAGAGGCTTAACCCACTGAGCCACCCAGGTGCCCCTCTCTTTGCTTATTTTGTGTAAAAAAGAAAAAGGGGAGTACTCTAGAAACTTGGCCTGGGAATGTCTGAGGAACCCCAGCAAGAAGGGGGTGGCCATGGTGCCACATGCTGGCCACTGTGTCACACACATCTGGTGGTATCTGCTCGGGGGCATCAGAGGCTCCACCTGGCCAATCATTGGAATCACCTGTACGGATTTTACCAGCCCCACCCCCCCTCAGCGCCCCCTAACAATGCAGGTTGCCTGCCTACTGCATAAAGAGGGCACACCGGAACCAAGAGCCTGCGCGACTGTCATGCTCCCCACACAGGCCCCCAACTCGGAGCTGCATTCCCCAAAGGGAGGGGGCATTTTTCTTCACGTTATAAGCTTCTGTCCACTTGCCAGGACACATCCCAGCAAGACTGCCTTTGCCCACAGCAGGCACCTTCTTCTATTTCATACAAAAGTAGCAGGGACCATGCGCATCCCCAGAAGGTTCCGGTTTGTGGGTCAGAGAAGCCTCATTTGAGAAATCTTTGCTCTTGGGGTGCCTCAGTCCGTGAAGCTTGTGACTTGGGCTCAGGTCACGATCTCAGGGTCCCTCAGGCTCCCTGCTCAGCGGGAAGTCTACTAACTTCTCCCTCTGTCCTTACCCCTGCTCATTCATTCTCTCTCAAATAAATAAAAAGAAAGGGAGGGAAGAGAGGGAGAAAGAAGAAAGGAATGAAAGAAAGGAGGAACTCTCCCCGCCAGCTGCGGGGAGTGGGGGGTGGGGTGGGGAGCGGAAAATCCCTTTCCTCTCCCAGGTGATGTGGCTGGAGCGGAATTCCGGGGAGCAAGTCAATCTCCAGCCTGGTCGGCCACCTGCACTCAGGCGGGCGGGCGTGAAAACGTCCCCAGCCCCCACACACCCAGCTCCGCCCTGGGGAGAGGCTATCTGTTGCTGGGTGGAGCCGGCTGCTGGGGAGATTAAAAGAGGGCGAAGCCTGCCCGAACAGGGAGAGCTGTGAACTTAGGGGCAAGTGAGGAGTAGGGGGTTGCTGCGGGGTTCCCGAGGTTAAAAATGCTAAGAGATGGTGCGAGGGCTGAGCCGTCAGTCGGAGCCATCACGCACTCCCCCTTCGGGAGCTGCCGGTACCGAGGTACTCTAGCCAGAGCTTGGGGGGACACGAGCCCGGCGCTTCTAAGCGTTCCCAATGCTGGAAAGTGTGGGCGGGCGCAGCACCGAGACGCCGGCTGTTGGAAGAGGCCCAAGTACACCTGGCCAGACTAAGGCGGGGCGAGCAGGAGCCGAGGACGCAACGGTTAAGGAGGTCCTTGGAGTCGTGGAGGTGCTGCGTCCACGCCTGAAAGTGCGTGCCTCCTTAAGTTTTGCGCCGCCGTCTCCAGCGAGTCCTGCCTGCACGCTAGCGCCGGGGGGAGGCCCGACCCGGAGCCGGTGCAACTTCTGAATTAGCTGGCTCTTCGGACAGCCTTTGGGGTTGCCCGCCCACGCTGGCCAAAGATTTGGGGGCCCTCTGAAGCCCACCTTCCACAAGCAAGGTGAAACTCTCGCTTGAAGATCCGAAATTGAGCTCTTTCCTGTTCAATTCACTTAACTACGTTTGCAGTTAAGTGCAAGCAGGGAAGAAAATAACAGACTGTGATGGAGACCGCAGACTCCGCACCTGACCTTGTTAGAGTGCAACTCTGACTCTGGAAGGCCGTGCTGGGCCTGGGACTCTGCATTGCTCGCCAGCTCCCAGGTGCTG
This sequence comes from Mustela erminea, assembly GCF_009829155.1. Taxonomy (NCBI): domain Eukaryota; kingdom Metazoa; phylum Chordata; class Mammalia; order Carnivora; family Mustelidae; genus Mustela; species Mustela erminea. Next base: position 114,068,431 of record NC_045618.1, read on the forward strand.
CCTCTGCCCTGCCAGGGTTACTCAGCTTCTGTAAAGGGGAGACCTTGAGCTCAGGACTGGCTACACAGTTTACAGGGTCCAATAAATGACAAGGGAGACTTTTGTTTAAAAAATGAAGAATTTCAAAGCATCAACAGCAGACTGTTCAAACAGTCTTGGGGCCCTGTGTCTGAGCCTTACAGGGCTGTAGAGAGGATTAAAGGTCAGCCTATAAAGCACTAAGATATCACTTGGGTGGTAAATTCTTGATAAGGTTAGTGATCACTACTGCTCAGCCTCAGACCTCCTCTCCCTGAACACGTGGGCTGTCGGACCTTATATAGTCCAATCTTCGTTTTACAGGGGAGGAAACTGAGCTTCACAGAGCTCAGAGAATAAATGATGGGTCCGTGGGACAACTTGTTGAGGTCACACTCTGGCCTCCAGACATCTAGGCCAGGGCTCTTCCTTCTGGGCTGTCTACTCAACTGTCTGGTGGGGTGTGTGTGTGTGGGGGGGGGGTAGATGGCAGGGAAGTAAAATTGCACTCTCAGAAATGCTGAGGGGATGATGAGCACTGGGCGTTCTATGCCACTGATGAATTACTGAACTCTGCATCTGAAGCTAATGATGTCCAATACGTTGGCTAGATGAATTTAAAAAAAGAAAAGTGCTGGGGGGTGGTGTCGAGACTGGATGGGTGCAGGCTGGCCCTGCATGAACACCGTCCAAACCATGGGCTCCATTTCGAGTTGAGTTTCTGGGCTGTGCGTTCTGAGCCCACTGGTAAGAGCCTAGAATTATGCGGGAACAGCACAGGTGCCCTCAGCCATTGCCTCTGAAACCGTTTCAGTTGCTTCTTGGTCTGCTCCTTGGAGTTTCTCCATCTTCTCCCTTAGTACCACTTATGGCTGTCAGGGTGCCCATCTCCAGAAGTTTTCTATAAATTGCTTACAGACTGATGTAATTTGTTACCAATAACACAAGACCAGGGTCTCTCGAAAGACAAGGCACAGCATGGCTTACCCCATCTTGTAATAGGAAGTGAGAAGCTGGTCCGGTTCTCAGAACAGCCTCAGAAATCCACTGTCAATCTTCTTGTCTTCAGAGTGACAAATAAAATAGTAATAATGGCAATAATTCTTAAAATCTGCAATTTTTCTGTTATCGATTTCCTGATTGTTACAGTGATAACTTGTTTGTCCAGAATTCAATATTTGGCAACCTCAGTCGTGCAAATCATGGCTACCTCTTCCTTCCCTCTCTCCCTCTTACCAGCCCCGCCTCCAACATAGGGTCTCATAAGTGGCTTAGGAAGGAACCAATGGGTAAGACTCAGGGTGTCTGCCCATTCAGGTAGCCCCAAGGACTGAGCAAGAACACTGTCCGCTCCGAACAGTCCTTCCCACTTTCCTCTCCAGCAGGATCCTGGTCCTCTCTCAGACCCACCTCTGTGGCCTCTCCTCTGTAGCTCCCTCCAGCTGCCCCTGGAGTTGGGGCTCAGCCCTGTGTGTCGCAGCAGTTTAGTAGAAATACTAAGAGTGAGAGTTGCCCTATTGGGGGCACTGTGCTAAGTCATCCATTAATCCCAGCAGCCTTCCGAGTAGGAGCTGTTATTCCTTGCATTTGCAGGTGAGGAAACATAAGTAACTTGCCAAAGCTGTACAGGCTGACTCCAAATTTTGGTCTCGTAACTTCAGAGGTTTATTGAATAGCATAGAATATCTTCTAAGAAGTAGGCTAGAGATGCGGAGCTCTGGCGACTTCTGAATGAAATGAGTGAGTGAGTGAGTGTGTGAGTGAACAAGGGCGGGCATGTCTGCAGCACATTTCCAGGGCTGAAATGCTTGGCAGTGCCCCGGGTGTTTCTCATGGCCATGTCCTGGTCAGGACATTTCTGGCTCTGGGAAGTGAGGTTGGCTAGGAAGTCTGTCACCTAGGATGCCAAGGTCTCTGGGAAGTAGGCCTAGTGGAAAACAGCGCATATGTCTCTATGACCAGGAGCTGCCTGAGAGAATGCCATACTTGTGAGTGAGACACTCAGAGGCACTCAGGGAGTGCAGACCTAGTGTAGGTGACCGGTGCAAGTCAGGGCCAGGCTCTGGAATGACTCTGTGCCCTCCTTATGGGTCTGTAATGAAGCGGACTTCCTGAGGAGCCCATTTGTTCTACCCACCAAGTCCTTGTCTTAGTCCTTGAATCAAGGTAGCAATCAGCTACAGGGCCCTGGGGGCTGCATCCTGGGGTCTTGTACCTCTATGTTTTCTCCCCCTTCTGCCTTCGACCCCCTGTTGAAGGCGCCCCCAGCTCCCAGTTTCAAGATCACGTTCTCAAGGTTGTCTTTCTGTCTCCCAGTTTTTATATCGTATGTCCTGTGTTGCATGTTCTCACTGCAGCCACTTCTCTTCTCCAAGTATTTAGCTCAGCTTCTGATTATGTTTTTGTTAGGATTACTATTTGATTAATGTCCTATTCCCTCTTTGGATTCTAAGCTTCATGAGAACTGGGACTGTGTGCACTTTTGTTGATGTTAGCCATGGCGCCTGCCCATTGTGCTTGACACACAGGTGCCACGCCGTAAGTATGGGCTGACTCCAATCGATGAAGTAAGGTGAAGTGGGTCCATCCACCATGGAGCTTTCTGCCCCTTTCCACAGGGAAGTTGAGTCTGCCCCGACTGACCACCAGGAGGTGATGAATCCCTTCCTAAGTCACCCTTAACTCCACTCCTACATGGAAGAAAATCGGTTATAATGCTTTGGGCTGGAAGTAACCCAAAAGTCCACCAACAGTGGCTTACACCCTAGGGAGATGCTTTTATCTACCAGAAGTCTGGAGGTAGGTGATCCCAGAGTTCACTCAGTGGCTCAATGCTGCCATCAAAAGCCAGGCTTCCTGCATCTTTCTTCCCTGTCCCCATCAACGTATCTGTTGCCACCGCAATGAACATCACATTCTCTCAAAACAGGCAGGAAGGAAAGGGACAAAAAGGGACTGTGAGGGTATTTGTTTGCAAGATTGAGTTTAAAAAATTGAAGTGGCCATCTGTAGCAGCCTCTAGGGTCGTAGTTACAGCATGGTTTTGCAGTTAGTTCTTCGTCTAGGAGTCCCCCTCCCCAGTAACTTCCCCAACCAACGTTTTGCTAACAGAGGCTATTTGGAGAATGTCCTCCACCAACCCCTAACACAGTTGGGGTAGCCATGGTGCTTGCAGAAGCGGGGAGTCCTGAAGGTGGCCAAGAGTGGGAGGTGGGGAGGGGGGTAGGGTGGGGCAGGGTACTGCGTCCATTGCCAGAACTGGGGAACTCGGAGGGAAAGTGGACCTCACGGTGCTCATAGCCCAGGAAACAGGAAGTGGTAAATCTGAGAGAAGCAAGGAGCGAGTTGTGGCAAATATTGGCACAGTTGTTAAGGAGCTGTAAAAAGAAAAAAAAAAGGGAAGGGTGTAGGCACAGGGTTTTTTGCCAACACAGCTTCTTGTAGGTCCCAAGGTTTCCTTCTCAGGGTGTTCTTTCCTTCCAGAGAGGGCAAGTGTGTGACTGTCACTGTCCTCAGAAGCATCCAAGTGCAAATGAATCCTTGGTGGGTATTTCTGATGATTTCTGCAGTCGTTGGAGGAATTAAAGGCTTTTAATTAGCTCCTCTCTAGTCTCACCTATTATGGTCCTATGGAATCGAATACCAATAGCCGGCAGGGGAGAGAAGCTAAAATATTGGGCTAAGAGAGAAGGGAGTGGAACCAAACTCCCTCTTCTCCTTCATGTCTATTCTCAGCCTCAGGATTTCTCTCTTTTTTGGGTCACGACCTGCCTGAGCAGGGCACCTGCTGAGGCTTCCAGGAGAGGTAAAGCTGACAGAATTGGGTTGGCTTTTTGGGGTGCCATTGGATCAGAAAGGAGGTGCCCTCTGCTGTGATCCCACTTTGTGCCTGGAAGTCAGTCCCCCACTGTCCTGACTCAGCTGTTGTCCATCAGAAAAGGGCCAGCCCTCCACGTCATCCTCCGTCTCCTTGCCTTAATTCTCCCCAAGCCCCATTTGGAAAGGAAGGACATTATCCCAACAGGCTCAACTGCTTTGTCTTACCTGGGGAAGCAAAGTTTAATCCTAAACATGAAACCATTTTAATGGCTGGCTTATGCTGCCCCAAAGAAACCGTCTCTAAGTGGTTTCTCAACAGATCAAAAACCAAAACACACTCCACATCAAACACTCAAAATACTCACTATGACTCTCAGATTACCTTCTCCTGTGGAAAGACAATCAGAACAACAACCTCTAGGATATTCTCCACACAAGGGAGACTATTGTCGGGTCTGATAGCATCCGGGCGAAGCTATGGAGGAGGGCAAGGGATGGCAGCCTCCCCCTTGGGGTTTCCCATGATCTCAGCAGAGTTAGGAACCAAAGATGGGGGGGCCATGACTGTGCAACCTTCGGAAGTGCAGGACCCTCTGTAACTTGCCCTGTTGGGGGTTTCATTACCTGCTTCCCCCTTCGCTATAGAAACAGTTGGTAAGCCTCTCAAATGGCCAAGTGGGACTAGTATCCGTAGCAGCAGAGAAAGGGCCATTTGTGTGCTGGTTTGGGCAAGGGAGTGGTGGCAGCTGGTCGGGTTTTAAGGGGAACTGAAAGTCTAAAGACTCCTGGGCTTGTAGCTGGGGAGCAAATGCCGCTCAGAGCGGCTCTAGGCCCGAGGCGGGTCCAGGCGTGTGAAGATGAGAGAGTGTACACAAGCCCAGTGGAAGGGGCTGTCATTTTCCAAGCCACACGCTCTAGTCCTCTGGCTAGAGAAAGGACCCAAGGCCCTGGAGGAGTCGGAGCTCACTGGTCCTCCCTTATTTCGGGCTCAGACCCTCTCGTAAAAGGAGAAATTAGACGAGTCAAGGAAACTGAAGGGTGGGGTGTTGGAGGTGGCTGGGGAGAGGCTGGAGTGCATATGCTTGAGGTGGCTGAAGACTATGGGGGATGTGGGAGACATTCTCAAGCAGAAAAGCTACAGCCTCATGATTGTGACAGTGCCTTGTAACTATAAAGCACTATCCAAATGCTTTTGTAAAATCTTCCTCCTGCCTGCCCCTGCTAAGAGAACTTCTGCCCAATGGCCACTAGGAGGCAGCCAAGCTCCATCCAGTTGCATTACCCCTGGCAAATAAGGTCCACCAGGGGAGGAGGGCGAGAGTGGCAGCCCTCACCTGCTGTGGCCATGCAAATTCTGCAGACCCAGGGACCCAGGGGCTCCAAGGCAAAGCTGAAGCAGGCCACCTTTGTCCAGTGCTTCCCTCCTTATTCTCTGTAATCCTCACGTTACACCCAAAGCACCCTGAGAACTTCTTGTCTGCTACCCAGGGCCCTACCCACACACAGCTCGTGGTAGGACTGACCTGCCCCATCCAATTTTTGTTCTTATTCCCTCAGATCATGCTAAAATGCTGGCTCATTTGAGAAACTCAATTGCACTTCATGGCTGAGGAGGACACTCCTCTTTGAGGGGATTTGAACCCTATCAATGATGGTGTAAACTTAGTTTCCTTAAGCCCCTGCGTGGAGGAGCTATAGTAACGATAAGGCACTGTATTTTTCTGGCACATTCTACCACTGTTGTGTGCAAGAGACATTTTGAATGATCCCGCTATTTCCGGGGAGTCTCCAGAAGGTGTCTTATAGGAGCTGCACCCATGCCCCAGACCTCCACAACCAGCATGGGGATGATTGCCCCTCCCCCACCTACACACAAAGGTGCCCTGAGTGTAACAAGCCCCAAATAGCCTGTTCCCCAATATCATAAAAATATTCACAGTCAGCCCTTATGCGGCACTTATCATATGCCTGGCACTTTCCTAAGTCCTTATATACATTTATTCCCCACAAGAACCCGGTAGAAAGAACTATGAGTCTTACCCCTGTTTCCCAAATGGGGAATCTGAGGCCCAGAGAGGTTAAGTACTTTGACCAAGATCACACAGCTAGATAGCAAGTGGAAGAGCCAATGTAATCTGGCCCTGAAGCTAGGTTTTTAACCAGTGAGCACATCGCCTCTTCAGAGAGTTCTGGAAACTGCATATTCAGCCTCTCACAGCCTCCTTTCTCACTGGGACTCAGTCTGGGACAGACTCTTGCCCTGTTAAGTGCTTCCCCTTCCTTCAGACCTCTGAATCTGGTTTTCAGGTAGGCCTAAGGGCCTGACCTTCCTTCCTTCGGTATTAGTTACCTACCAGTCTGCTCCACAGACAAGCTCCCCACAGCTCCTTCCCACTGCTGCCCTGGGATCTAGGCCAGAGGAGAGAGAGAGAGCCAGGCTTTGGTTTGCAGAAGCTGGCTGAACTTTTGGCCGCCTCTCTCATCTTGCCCTATAGGCAGCCGCCTCATCTGATCATCCCAATGTTGGTTCTCATGGCAAGTGGAATTATTCCTTGAGGGTCAAAGGGATTATAGAATCCTAGAGCCAAAAGGAATATTAAGGCTCAAGACTCACCCTCTCGTTTTATGTAAAAACATGTCTACAAGGTGAAGTACCTCCCTCAAATTCACAAAGCTCAAGTTGGTGGAAGCTGGGACTAGAAACCAGATTATTCTGTTAATAAGAACAATAACATCTGACGTCTATTAAGCGCTTACAGCATGCCATAGCAGACCTATATATGCATTATTTCACTTAACCCAACGTTCCTGTAACCTAGCTCTGTCCTGTACTTTACGAATAAGAAACCAATTCTGAGAGACAAGTAACTTGCTTAAAAAAATCACATGGTTGGTAAGCTACAGGTCTGGGATTGAACTCAGGCCTCTTTGACTCTAAAGTTGCTGCTCTGGGCTATGACTCTCTGTCCAGGAATCACAAGCATCCTCATGAAACTCTTGCAAGGGGAGAGCAAGCATGATGTCTTGGTTGGAGCCAAGGCTCAGCTACAGCAGCTCATGGGGACAGACATCATTCCTACATGTCCATCCCCTCCTGTGCACCACAAAACTACATACCTCGGATGACAGGGATCCAACTCAGAACAGAATACGAATCCTGTGTACAATTTGGATTCATCTACGTGAGAATTGGAGCAGGTTATGGGGAATAAATCAGGGCACAGGGAGAGGAAAGCCACTGTGTGTGAGGAAGGTTCCTGGCCTGGTGGCCCTGGTTCTGGCAAAAGCCTGTACCGGGTTCATGGCTGATAGCCAGATGGGAATGTTCTAGTGCTCTGAAGGAGAGGGCTATAGGGCAGAGCCTTCCTGTGGAAGGGCTCAGGTAGCTTTGCTATCAGCCCTCCACTCCAGAGAAGGAAGAAGGGAAGGCTTTCTCTGTTGACAGGGAGGAGAAACAAGTGGGGTATCTGGTTGACTAGTTAGTGTAGATGGTGTCGAGGGGATAGAGCGCTGGAGAAGGCCAGTGGTGACAAGAGTCTTGGCTGTGAGTGGCTGGTGCCGGAGTCAGACATGGCAAGGGAAAAGACCCAGATGCCACCTCAAGACCTTGGAGGGCCTGCTCGTCACCTGCTGGGGGAGTTGGGGCCGAGCACTTCACTGAGTGGCCCACAAAGCTCAGCTTCCCATTCTGATCCCTTGAGGACTCCAATCTAAGCTGTCACTTTTTGTTCTGCCTCTTGATAGAAGACCTCAAAATGCTCTGGGGAAATGTCTTCCCAAATACATCTTTGTCTTTACACATAAACGTATGGCTTGCCCTACCATATAGCAAGAGGGTCCTTATTCCCTCTAGATTTCAGAAAGATAAATCAGACACTGTGAAATGTATGGCAGGCCTGAGCACCCAACTCTAGTTTGCAAACTCTGAGTTAATAGGAACAAGGCAAAAATAGTTCAGGAGGTATGAGCTGGATAGTGTCCCAGAAGCTCCCACATTAGAAGCCTGGGGGAGACAGACTCCCCCTCATGGGTCATCAGTGCCCACGCTCTAGACGTCTGCTTTGGGTGAGGCGGGATCCAAACACACAGATTTATTTACTTCTTCCTCTTCCTTACACATGAAATTTTCTTTAACATATTATTTGCAATACTACATGGAACAAAAGGGGATACAGTGAGAAGTAAATTTCCCTCCCACCCTGCCACCCTGTTCCTCCCCCTTCACAGGCAACCACTATTGATTGGCAACATCCGCCCAATGCTTTACTGTTTAAGCAATAATTTCCCAGAAATTATCTCATCAGATCCCAGGAACAGCTTCCTAAAATATGTTAGGCACAAGGTTTTCTTTTCTCCTTCTACAGATTGGGAGTCCAGCTTGAAGAGACTATGACTTGCTCAGAGCCCTGCTTCTAGTATATGGCAGAGCCAAGATTAAGACCCTGGTGGTCTGAGCCCACCTTCCGAACCCTTCGAATTGCAGCGCGCCAGCTCCCTTGACAAAGGAGTCCTGAGTTTTTAGAACTTGGACTATGTCATAAATAGTTTGCCTTCTACAGAAAGAAACCGTAGTCAGTGAGAAAACAGGAAAAATCTCATCATTTAAGTATTTACATTCCAAAATGGACTGTTCATTCTCTGCTTTGGGGCAGGTTTACAAAGATACTTCTCTGTGTTTTAGATAATCCTACAATTAAAAGCATTGGGGATGCTTTCCAGCGAGAGCAAGGGTCCTGTGTGGATTGGTTTCCTAGGGCTGCCATGACAAAGTACCACAGCTGGGTGGCTTAAATCAACAGAAACTTACTCTCTTCGTTCTGGAGGGCAGAAGTCTGAAATGCAGATGCTGGCAGTGTCGGTTCCTTTTGGAGTCTGAGGGAGAATCTGTTCCAGGTCTCTCCTGGCTTCTGATGGTTGTCAGGTGTCCTTGGCATCCTTGGTCTCTAGATGCATTGCTCAGATTTCCATCCGTTATCTCATAGCATGGCCTTCTCCCGTGTGTGTGGGTTTGCTTTGTCTCTGTTCTCCCTTCTATAAAAACACCAGTCATGGGATTTAGGGTTCTCTCTAATCCAGGTTTGACCTCATCTTAACTAACTGTATCCCCAAAGACCATATTTCTAAGTAAGTTCTCATTCTGAGGTCCTGGGTGGGCACAAGTTTTGAAAGGATGCTTATTCAACCCAGTGCACTGTATCTTCCTGTTGTTTTCAATCAACAGAGTTAGTACATCTAGACTAGGCTGAGTCCTCCTTAACCAGCCATGTCCTAATACGGGAAGGTGGAGCCAGAGCGATTCTGCCCATCTTACAGAGAGGGGAAAAGGGGAGAAAGACAAGTGGACGAATCCTCGGAGCAGCTTCCAGACCACTGCTGGCTGAGGTCACGAACAAGCGTGGCTGGGCTGGGGGTGTTGGAGGAGGGAGTTATCATTTCATCTGCAAGGCTCTTGGGTCAAAATGCTTCTGTTTAAGTGAGCATGAGAATGAGAGTAGGAATGGTGTGGAGAGAAGAAAGGAAAAAGGAGAGAACTGGCTTAGTCACAAGAATAATCTTCCCATCCCCCCCAAAAGTAATTAGTTGGGACCAAGTCCTAAGGTAGACAAAGAGGAGATACCAGCTGATCATACCTTAACACACATGGTTTGTGCCTTTTCTGCATTGAAAAAAAAAGAACAACAAAAAATAGTTTGGGAATTCATTTAACTTGGAATAAATGATTTTTTTTCAAAGAAAATTTTAAAGTGAGAATAAAGGAAAATATGAATGAATGAAGAGCTATACCTTGATCTTGATTATGAAATCTAAGTGAAGTCTACAACAGAATATAAATTAAAGACACAATGAGCTGCATTACAGTGTTTAACAAATAAGTAGTAAAACTCATCTGGAGTATGAATGGGCAAAAATACAAAAAAAAAAAAAAAAAAAAGTTTCAGGGGAGCTAAAATAACCGGACAGCCATCAGTATAATCTATCAGGTTAAAGACAAGAAAAACCAACCAGGGGAATAGACTGCAAAAACAGGTCAAAGTTATTTAAGGACTTTATGTAAAAGGCATAAGTATCCATATGATACCATAAGGAAGTCACTACTCAACAAACATCCTCTACATGGCGAGACACCAGCATGAATCAGAATTAGCTTATATCCAGATTTTTCACCCCGTCCACTACAATGCATTTTAAATGGGTCCTCAAAAGCCAGAGAAGGAAATGGAAAAGCAAGCGTGTTTCAACGGTGAGGAGGAGAAACCATTTTGACTATTGATGAAAGAGATAGCAGGGACAGGACGGATGGATCCAAATGTGTTTTTAAAAGCCTTTTGTGCCACCGAATGTAATAAAGCAAACACAAAAATGAAAGCCGCAGAAGAGAGAGAAATGTATGTGGCAAATAAAGCTTTCTATCCAAAATAGCTAAGGAATTGATATAACTATAAAAGACCAGTATCCTGTTCCCTTTTTGGTAAATAGTGAAAGGAAGTGAGCAGATAGTTTACACATAAAGCTTTCCTAGAAAAATGCACAGCCCCACTCTCAATCTTGAACTTGCGATTCGAGCAACTTGGATATTGTTATAAAAATCAATTTAAGGGCCAAAACTTCATGTTCAATTATTCAGATTCCCTGTGAGACTAATTTGGCAAAAACTGCAACACCATTCCTGTCCTTTGATTCCATAATCCTACTCATAAGCAAAAGTCTCAAGAAAATAATGTAAAAGAAAATCCTTTCCACCGTCTTCCTTATAGTATTAAATAGAAAAACATTAGAAACCAACCCACTTGCACAGTGACTTTGACATTTTTAAGATTATTTATTTATTTATTTGACAGACAGAGATCACAAGTAGGCAGAGAGGCAGACAGAGAGAGGGGAAGCAGACTCCCAATGCAGGGCTCGATCCCAGGACCCTGAGATCCCACTGAGCCCCCCAGGCACCCCTGACATCAGTACTTTTCAAAGAGGGTTCCTAGGACCCTCTCATCAGAATTCCCGGGGATGCTTGTAGGAAGACAGATTCTTGGGTCCCACCTCAGACCTAGTAAATCATCCCCTCCTAAGGGGGCCTAGGAATATGCATTTTACCCCCAGGCCCGATGACTCCAAGTTGCACTGGTATGTGCAAGCTACCACACTCAGAACAAACACAGAGCAAGGGGGCATTTGGAGGACCACACTGAGTCCGAAGCCACAGACCCTGCACATACAGAGAAACGAAAAGGGAGTAATGACCACAGAGAGAAGACCCCACTCTGTGGGCAGCAAACGTGTCTGAGATTCCCACGGAGCAGTGGCCACGACAGGACAGAGTAATGAAGTCCTTCGGAACTCACTATGTTGTATTTTGTTCTGTAGCTTGCTTTTAAACTCCGCCGTGGCAATAGGAGTTTTCATTTACTTGTCGGACTCCCTGGAGGGTCACTTGAAGAGTGAGAGGAACACCGGATCTTTCTGGTTCCCGCCTCAAGCCGTCCCTGTCTGGATGTCACCCCCTGCCCTTTTCCTCCCTTGGGCCCCCAGATCCCAGGGGATAACAGGTCTTTTCTGCCTTGGATTTGATCCGAGGCCTGGCATCCCATCAGCATCACCCCGCTCTATCCCTTGTCATGTCTCGTGTTGGGGTTGCTGGGTGGGGTGCTCGCGTCAGGACGTTGTTGCACCGAATTGAGAGCAGGGGAGAGCTTAGCCGGCGGCATGACGGAGAGTGTTAAGTGTTTCCTTCTCAGGAGGAGGAGAGGAGGTGGGTCGGAAGGCTGTGGCGTGCTGCTAATGCGATTCTGAACTTCTCTGGCTCCCAGAGGGCCTGCTTGCCTGTGGTCTGATCCCTGAGGTGCAGAAATGCCACTGTCGCTCCACTTTCCACAGACGTCTCTTTCCTGGAACCTACAGATCCATTCTTGCCCGAAGCCTTGGGGCTCCTTGCCAGGATCTGTGGATGTCACAAGATACTACCTTCCTGTCAGGGCTGGCCAGCCTCCCCCAGGAAGGCTGGGCAAATGCCCAGGATGCCAGGCCAGTGGGCATCTGGGCAGGAAGGGAGAGTCCACACTGTACCACAGACTCGCTAGGGGCAAGTGGGGTCACCAAGCAACAACACAACCAAGATTTCCTTCTCAGGGCTCTGCAGGCCTGGGGGAGGGTCTAAACTCTTCCTTTTAAATTAGCCCATCAGCTCACTGGCCCTGAAATGCCACATTTCACCTCCTCCTGGCTGCCTCATAGCTTCTCCCTCTGGGAGATACCCAGTATTTTTTTTTTTTTTTTTTTTTTTTAAGATTTTATTTATTTATCAGAGAGAGAGGTGGGGAGAGAGTAAGCACAGGCAGACGGAGTGGCAGGCAGAGGCAGAGGGAGAAGCAGGCTCCCTGCTGAGCAAGGAGCCCGACATGGGACTCGATCCCAGGACGCTGGGATCATGACCTGAGCCGAAGGCAGCTGCTTAACCAACTGAGCCACCCAGGCGTCCCCGGAGATACCCAGTCTTAAGCAGCCTTGTATGGTCCGGCAGAGGAGGCCCCTTTTCCTTAAGGGAGACCAGGCTGGGGAAAGCATTCTCTCAGAACACCAGACATGTCACTTCTCCCAATTTCCATCTGCCACCCTGTAATCTCATTGCCACCTTCAGACCTTGTGTGAGACCTGTCCACAGGGTCAGAAACCAGTGCCTGCCGGGAGCAGGTTCAGCACTTCCTGGGCCTCCTGTGTGGTGACTACCCTCTGGAGGAAGGGAGCAGAGGACCAGAAGCAGAGGCAGAGTGGGGAGTGGGGGCAAGGAGAGTCAGTGGACTGGGAACCTATCGTGACTTGTGGAATATACCTTTTGCCTATGATGCAGAAGTTTTTCTTGAGCGCCTACTGTGTGTCCAATGCTGTGCTAGGAAGCTACAACCATGAACAGATGGCCACGACCCTGCCCTCCCGGATATTACAGTCCAGGGACCAAGGCAAAAAACAAACAAGCAAAGTCATGGAATGATAGACTCATATCGTACCGAGCGCTCAAAGAAAATAAACAGGTACTGTGATAGAAAATCAGCTAGAAGTCTGCTTCAGATAAGATGGTCAGGGAAGACCCCTCTGAGTCCAGGTGACAAGAAGCAGTAAACAGGGACTAGCAGGAGGCTGAGGGACCCGCAGGTGCAAAGGCCCTGCCGTGGAAAAGAGCTTGGTGTGTTCTAGAACTACAGGCTCACTGGGCTTGGGGATCAGTGAGCGAAGGCATGACCTTTGACTTGAGACGGTGGGAGGGGTGGGCAGGCACCATACCAGTCAGGCCAAGTTCAGGCATTTTGATTTTTGTCTGACTAGAATGGTGAATCATTAAAGGGCTTAAGCAAGGAGGACTCTGTGGCTTACATTTTCAAGCAGCATTGTGGCTGCGGGTCTGGGACCAGTTTTTTGGAGCCCGAGTAAGAGCAGTGAGAGGATGAAAGAGACAGAGAGATGGTGAAGGGGAGAGAGAGAGAGAGAATGAGAGAGGTGAGGATTTGGAGACGTGTTTGGAAGGCTGGACAGAGGACTTGCTGACGGGCTGGGGTGGGGGCTCGGAGGAGTCAGGCGGAGGGTCCGACTTCCAGCTAGAGCAGCCTGTGCTGGGTGGGGCCATTTACCGATGTGGGGAAGACCCGTGGGAGCCAGCGGGACAAAGAGCTTGGAGTGAGAAGAGGACCAGGTTTTCAAACTCCAAAGTTAAGGAAGTTATTATCTCCTATTCCTTCCCAGCTGGCCGAGTAAGCCCTGGTAACCCAGTTTTCCAGGCTGAGAAAACCAGATTGAGCCCGGTGAAGTCAATGGGGCAGGGCTGAGAGAGAAAACCAAAGAGTCTGTTTGCCATTTGGGGTCTTCTGCTTCTAGTCTAGCACCTTCTTTGCTGGCCCAGCTGTGAAGCCCCCTCCCAGATATCTCACCAAGGCCACCTTAAGCCATCTTGGCCAAGCACCCAGGACAGGATGCTCTGGCCCCAAGAGATTTTTTTTGTCCTATCCTTCATCTCCCCTTGAGTTTTTCTGGGGCCATGCCTTAGGTCTCTGCGCCCGCTGGTGTCCTTATCCGCAAAAGGGAGATGATAGTCTTGTCTACCTCAAGAGGTTGTTGTGAAACTTGAGTTAGCTTTGTAAACACTAAACAAGAATGTGTTTAGCACAGCGTCGGGAATAGACTCTTGGTCCTATTTTAGCAGCAGTGGCAGGTTTTCCTCAGCAGGTGTACTTTGGGGGGAAACGTCTCTGCTACACTGACCAGTCACAGACAGGCCCTTCTGGAGGCAGGTGCAGAGCTGCAAGACCCAGCCTGCCAGATCCGAGTCTGGAGATGGACCCAAGGCTTCGTGACCTTTCACAGTCCCCAGACTCCAGGCACGGGAGCAGCCCTCCTCCACAGACACATTTTCTTCAGTCTTGGGCAATATGGGGAAAACATATAAGTGACACAGTGGATCTTTCTTAAATCTAACTTAATTCTGTTTTTCAATTTTGAGATTTTGTCTTTTACACTTTTGATATTAGGATATATTTTTTTTAAGATTTTATTTATTTATTTATTTGACAGAGAGAGATCACAAGTAGGCAGAGAGGCAGGCAGAGAGAGAGAGAGAGAGAGAGGAGGAAGCAGGCTCCCTGCTGAGCAGAGAGCCCGATGCGGGGCTCGATCCCAGGACCCTGAGATCATGACCTGAGCTGAAGGCAGAGGCTTTAACCCACTGAGCCACCCAGGTGCCACGATGTTAGGATATTCTTTATAAAATAGTAATGATAGTTGTGGGTGACATGGTTATTTGTGATGATTTTAACTGGTCCATGAAATTCAAAATGTGAAAACCAAACATCACACACATAAACCCACCACACATACACACATTCCACATACAAACCTTTGCCATACACACCAGATCTACACACCAGACACACTACACATACTACATACATATACACCACATGTGCACATATGCATACTACATGCATATAAACCACACATGCACACCACACACACACCACACCATACACATACCACATACACCATACATACACATACACACACCCCAAATACAAACATATAGCACATACACCACAGACTTACTACATGGACCTACATACCATACCACACGTGCCACACGCATACATACTACACACACATCACACCACACACATACACACCTCCCATGCACCATGCACACTCATACCAAACCACAATACACACATACAACACACATGCAAGCATACACCACATAGACACACACCATACCACACCCACACACGACACAGATACACCCACATACAAACACCACACCACATGCACACTGTGCACATACACACACACCATACCACACCACACATGCCTTACAACACACACCACATACACATACCACGTATACACCACATAAACATATACCACACACAGTATACACATACCACACATCACATATACCACACATAACATACTACATGCATGCAACACACATGCACACCCCACACCACACATACCACACATACCAACATACAACACACAAGACACCACATACACCACACATACACACACCACAGAACATACATACTGCACAATATGCACACAGTGCACATATAACACACACATACATACACCACACAAACACATACTACATGCAGATATACCACACATACAACACCACATTCATACATACACACTACACACCCACCACACATACACATACTCCACATACATACACCACATACATACCACACCACACATATACCACATACCCACCCATACCATTCCATACATACACACACTATACATACACACCGTATATAAACATACATCACATCAATACATATCACATTACACATACCACACACACTTACCACAGCCTATATACATACACAGAGCACACCATGCACCACACATACACACAACACACTCACACACACACACATCCCACACTCCTCATTCTACATAAGCCCCTTAAGATCCATTATTTGACACCCTGTACCCTCGCTCAAGCCTTCTCTCAGCATACACCAACCAGGAGTGTCTTACCCATCCCCCACCCCACCCATCTCACTTGTTCTTCAAGGACAACTTTGAGCTACCTCCCTGGCCAAGGTCAACAGAACACACTGTCCCCAGCAGCCTTTCAGCCCTGATTTACTAGCTGAGTAATTATGAGATGCATCTGCATTTTCTTCATTGCATTAGGGATGATCTGCACATATCCAGAGGACTAAAAATAAACAGGAGGTTTGACTTGTTTGAAGCTGGGTCAATGTTTATTTTCTCAAAGACTGAACTTCCTTGATATGGATGTAAAGTTACATGCAATGGGCCTTAGGTGCATAGACTATGGTCTGTAATTTAAATATATAGGTGGGTAGGATTTACACTAAACATCTTAGCTGCAAAATCTCCCTCCGGATAAGGCTAGGGCATGGCAGACACACCCAGCAAATGTCCCAGTTTACCCTGTTGCTGCTCTGATTCTGTTGCATCCCCTGCCTTGACATACTAAGCAAATGGGCGCCCTTCTCTAGGCCTTACTTTCTCCATTGGCAAATGGACAGATGGAAGAGAAGGCAGGAAAGACAGTAGAATATTGATCTTAACTATTGTAGTTAGTCCCTGACAAAGAGCCTTGGAACTGGTCTTTCTCTCGAATCCACTTTCCTAGGAATAACAGAGCTGCGGGATAAAAATGCAGCATCATCTTCTACTCAAATATTTAGGAGAAAAGTAATATAATAAGGAGGAGAATGCAAAATTTGAGTGAAAATTTTTTAAACAAAAGTTAAATTGAAATATTTCCCTCTGGCTCCAAAGAAGCAGCTCTGTCCCAAGTCCTGCTCAGCAAAATTAGCACGGGCCAGACATATTTGGCAAAGGATAGACATGGTTTTTTCAAGATGACAGGGGATAGATAAAAAGTCATGGGGCACCTGGGTGGCTCAGTAGGTTAAGCCTCTGCCTTTGGCTCAGGTCATGATTCCAGGGTCCTGGGATCGAGCCCCGCATCAGGCTCTCTGCTCAGCGGGGAGCCTGCTTCCTCATCTCTCTTTCTGCCTGCCTCTCTGCCTACTTGTGATCTCTGTCAAATAAATAAATAAAATCTAAAAAAAAAAAAAAAAAAGTCTTTCTTCCTTTCCCATTCCTCCCAGCTAGAGATTAAAATACATGGGCACCAGCCTCCATGCCCAAGACCCCTTGTAGGAGCCCAAGTAACCACTGTGTGAGTAGAGCCATCTTTCCTATGGGTCCCCTTTATAAAGTGATACCTCCAAGGAAAGGACCATATGTAATCTACTCCCTAACGCTCAGGGCTGACTTCTCCAGCAGACTCAGGAGACAAAGTGCCTTTTTTTTTTTTTTAGTTTACTTCATGTGTCAGCTTGGCTAGCTCACCCAGGGCCCAGATATGTGATTAAACAGTATTCTTCTAGGTGTTTCCATGAGGGTGTTCCTTTCTTTCTTTCTTTTTTAAATTTATTTTTATTTTTCTCACCATAGTACATACCCTCCCCAGTGTCCATCACCCAGCCACCCCATCTCCCCACCCCTCACCCCCAGCAACCCTGAGTTTGTTTCCAGAGCTTAAGAGTCTCTTTTGGTTTGTCTCTGTAGGGGTGTTTCTAGATGAGATTAACCTTTGAATCAGTAGAGGTGCCTGGGGGGCTCAGATGGTTAAGCATCTGCCTTCAGCTCAGGGTCCTGGGATGGAGTCCCACATCGGGCTCCTTGCTTGGCAGAGAGAGCCTGCTTCTCCCTCTCCCTCTGCTGTTCTCCATGCTTGTGCTCTCTTGCTCTTTCTGTCAATAAAATAACATACAAATAAAATATTAATAAATAATAATTTGAATTGGTGGATGGAGTAGAGCGGATTGCCTTCTCCAGTGTGGGTGGGTCTCGTCCAGTCCTTTGGAGGCCTGAATAGGACAAGAAAGGCAGAATAGGGAGAAATCGCTCTCTCTGCCTGCCTTTGAGCTGGCATGTTGATCTTCTCCTGCCTTTGATCTCAGACTTGGACTTGGAGCTTACACCATTAGCTCTCCTGATTCTCAGACCACTGGGTGAGGACTAGAGTGATACTATGTATACACATACTTTTGGTTCTATTTCTTCAGAGAATCTAACCACCACAGATTTCAACCCTGAAGGTGGTTCTAGGGGGACAGAATTTTAAGAATGAGTTTTCTGAACTGGTTCTGGGTGTCTGGAATTTGCTTTCTAATCTGATTAGACTTAAAAATGCTAATGACTATATTTCTGGTAGAAAGAACACTGATAGTCCGTGAAGTAATCTGGCAATAGAGATATGCAAAATTGCTCCATTGGATACTCCTAATCAACCTCTTAGATGCAAGGAGCCAAGTAACGGTGTTTATGAATACTTTCATACCTTTTCATACATTTGGAAAACTAAGGAATATAATGAGGTTGGCCGCTTGCTCCTAGTATCTCTGGATAAAATGCAAGGAAGGGATGAGTTCAGGGGTTGGACCCAGCTCAAATGCTGCCAAATGACCTAAAAGCTTCTGTACGTGCCCTGAAGAGAACCTTATCTCCTCAAGGTGCAGGGCTGAGCCTGCTGAAAATCAGGCACAGAATGTTATCCTGCCTGTAGCTGAATTAACAACACAAGTTTAACTCCTACCCTCACAAGGTGTCTACTGTGAAAGTGAAGGCATTGATTGAGAAAGCACAGGATCCTGTAACTTGGAATGGGGACATGTAATAGGACCTTGATGAACTAGGGACCTTGAGCTCCCACATTCTGAAGAGTCTTCTTTGCCAGAGGAAGCAGCCTCCCCACTTCCAATAGTAGCCTTTCCCTCTCATCTGAGGGGACTAGCCCTGCATGGCCTAAAGAAGCTGTAATGTCCTCCCCTGAGGCATTGCCATGCAAGACAATGCTGATTCTCCTCAGGACCCACTCCCATCACCTCTCTGCTTCTTGACCTACAGCCAGACACAAGTCCCAGTGGACCCCTAAAGAGGAGCTACAAAATGGGACCCATGAGGAGGTGTGCTATGCTTCAAAAGAACTATCTGAGTTTTCTAACTTATGCAGACAGAAATCTGGGGAAGGTATGTGTGAATGAATCCTGGGAGTGTAGGATAATGGTGGAAAGAATGTAAAGGTGGATCAGGCCAAATTCATTGACATGGGTTCACTAAGCAGAAATTCTGCATTTAATGTCTCAGCTAAGGGAGTCATAAAGGACTCTAACAGTTTGTCTGAAATATGAACCAAAAGGTGGACCCACAGTAAGTGAATTAGAAATGCCTTGCCAGCAATGTCCACAATAGCCAAACTATGGAAAGAACCTAGATGTCCATCAACAGATGAATGGATAAAGAAGATGTGGTATATATATATATATATATATATATATATATATAATGGAATGCTATGCAGCCATCAAAAGAAATGAAATCTTGCCATTTGAAATGACATGGATGGAACTAGAGGGCATTATGCTTAGCAAAATAAGTCAATCGGAGAAAGACAATTATGATCTCCCTGATATGAGGAAGTTGAGAGGCAACATAGGGGGTTTGGGGGTAGGAAAAGAGTAAATGAAACAAGATGGGATCAGAAGGGAGACAAACCATAAAAGACTCTTTTTTTTTTTTTTAAAGATTTTATTTATTTATTTGACAGACAGAGATCACAAGTAGGTAGAGAGGCAGGCAGAGAGAGAGAGAGGAGGAAGCAGGCTTTCTGCGGAGCAGACAGCCCGATGTGGGGCTCGATCCCAGGACACTGGGATTCTGACCTGAGCCGAAGGCAGAGGCTTTAACCCACTGAGCCACACAGGCACCCCAACCATAAAAGACTCTTAATCTCACAAAACAAACTGAGGGTTGCTGGGGGGAGGGGGGCAGGGAGAGTTGGGATGGTTATGGACTTGGGGAAGGTATGTGCTATGGTGAGTGCTGTGAAGTGTGTAAATCTGGCAATTCACAGACCTGTACCCCTGGGGCTAATAATACATTATATGTTCATTAAAAAATAAAAAATTATAAAAACTTAAAAGAAATGCCTTGCCAGTCTGAGTTTAATGTAGATGAAGAAAGTCAAAGGGTTGGGGAGATCGGCATTTTAGAGTGGATTTGTTATTTAGGATTTACTCACCCACACAGGGAGAGTCCAGAAGACATACCTTCCACCACGGCTGTGATAAATCAATTTGTGAAGGGAGCCCAGGCATCCTTGAGGAACTCTGGAATCATTCTTCTCAGTAGGCCAGACCTCATCATCTTGACCGTAGTCACTGAATCAGGAAAACTAGGTGCAGTGGGAGTAATTGGATCCTGGAATGGTAGAGGTCAAATGTCCGCCTTCAACTGCCAGAGGTCACGCAGGCATGGTTGTGGTAAAGGGCAGCAGAGAGCCAAATCAGCAGTCAGAGTAGTCTGACTCCCACAGATCCGTGGGGCTGGCTGGGTGATCATGGTGTTCCTTGAAGTGGAACAGATAAGCAGCCTACTAAATTCGCACTCCATCTGTTTGAACAGACACATTCTAGGTCAAATGAGCAAAAGTCCAACCCAAATCATAAAAGCAGAATCACGCCCTCAGTCAGTTCCCAGAGGTGAGCCAGTTTAGAAACTTCTGGGTCTCATGAATGAAGGAGAAGCCAGGTTCCCTTAAGGAAGGAGCGCAACACACTGCTTGAATTTATACCGAGAACCCTTCTCCTCGCCTTGTCATTCCCAAGGGCCCTATGGCCTTTTACTTGACTTAAACTTTTTTTACTTTTTAAAAAGCTTTAACTTCTTACTTTGACTTCTAACTGTACATTGGGAAAAAGGAAGTAATTCGACCCTTCAGGGACTACTGGGCATTGACTTTAAAGTGACATTAATTCCAAGAGACTCAAAAGTGCCTGTGGTCTTCCAGGGCAGGGGCTTGTGGAAGTCTGGTGACAGTGGAGTTTCAACTCAGATTCATTTCTCAGTGGGACCAGTGAGTCCCTGTCTTAGTCCATTCAGGCTGCTGGGGCAAAGTGCCACAGACTGCGTAAACCAAAATGGGCTGCCTACAATTCTGAAAGCTGCAAGTCCAAGACCAGGGTGCCAGCATGCCTGCGTGAGGGCCTTCTTCTGAGCTGCAGACCTCTCACTGGATCCTCACCTGGTGGAAGGAGCTAGGGTGCCCCGGGGAGTCTTTTTCACAAGAGCACTACTCCTAGTCCCTTCCTATGCACGAGGGCTCTACCCTCATGACTTAGCCCCTTCCAAAGCCCCCACCTAGTCATACTTCCACCCTTAAGGGTTAGGATTTCAACTATGAATTTTGAAGAGACGCAGACATTCAGGCCTTTGCAGTCCTCAAGCCCATCCTGTGGTTATCTCCCTAGTTTCAAAAATGCATCATTGGAACAAATATACTCAGCAGCTGGTCCAATCCCCACATTGGTTCTCTGACCTGTGAAGTGAGGATTATTATGGTAGGAAAGGCCAACAGAAGCCACTAGGACTGCCTCCATCTAGAAAAAAAAAAAAGGTAAACAAAAGCACTATCACAGACCTGGAAGGATTGCAGAAATTTGTGCCAAATTAACGTACCCCTGATACCTTACATGCAGCCGTTGGTCTGGCAAATGCTTTTTCCTTGACACCTTTTAGTACACATCACCAGGAGCAGCTTCTTTCAGCTGGCAAGGTCAGCAATA
The DNA here is from genome assembly GCF_009829155.1 of Mustela erminea. NCBI lineage: Eukaryota > Metazoa > Chordata > Mammalia > Carnivora > Mustelidae > Mustela > Mustela erminea. The sequence goes on from NC_045618.1 coordinate 114,089,919, forward strand.
TATCATCACTCTCTTCCCTCAGAGGTAGAGCAGTCCTCCAGCCCTATGTCATAATTCAGTTCACAGGGACCTTGGTCATTTTATTCTTCCACAAGATGTCACACTGATCCATTACATTAATGACAGCAGCTGACTGACCTCATGAATGAGAAGTAGCAACTGCTCTAGAGTTATTGGTAAGACATTGCATGTCGGAGGGTAGGAAATAAATCCCATAAAAATCCAAGGGCCTTTTCCCTCAGTGAAATTTCTTGGTGTCCCACGGTGTGAACATGTCAAGATATCCCTGGTAAGGGGATGGATAGTTTGCATCTGGCTCCTTCTGCAACCAAGAAAGAGACACAATGTTTTGGGGGCCTCTAGGTTTTGGAGACAACACGCTACTCATGAGGGTGTTACTCCAGCCCATTTACGAAGGGACCCAAAGTGCTGCTGGTTTTCAGTGGGCTCAGAAAAGAGAAGGCTCTGCCACAGGCCTGGGCCGCCAAAAAAGCTCTTCTGCCACTAGAGCCCTACAAGCCAGTGGAGTGAATGGGGCTTGAAGGGTCAGCAGCAGATAAAGATGCTGTTTGGAGTCCTTGGCAGGCCGTTAGACATGAATCAGCGCTTGGCCTTTAGGACTTTGCAGCAAAGCCCAGAGCCATCCTCCCAAGTTAACTGTTCTCTTTTTGAGAAACAGCCCTTTTTCTGCTCCTGGGCCTCAGCAGAGACAAAGCACTTAGCCACAGGCCACCAGGTTACCAGGCAATGTGAGCTCAGATGGTATAGGACCCACCAATCCCTGCTGGTGTGCTCCATCATCAAACAGACATAATATGGACGGGATCCTGCTTGAGGTGACAGACCCTGGCCTGAAGGCAGAAGCAAGTTATAACACAGAGAACTGACCCAGAACCAGATGGCCTCCAGCCCGGGTTCCCTGACCTCTCTCTCCCAGTCCACACGCATAGCCTCACAGGGAGTTCCCTGCCATCAGTGGACAGAGGAAGAGAAGACACAGGCCTGGTTTCCAGATGGTTCTGCGTGATATGCAGTTACCTGGATGTGGTCGGCCATGGTGCTGCAGCCCCTCTCTGGGACAACCCTGAAAGCAGTGGTGAAGGGAAATCCTCCCAGCGGGCAGAAGTTGGGCAGCACCCCTGGGTTTTCACTTTGTTTGGAAGGAGAAATACCAGACATGTGATTAAATATCGATCCATGGTCTGTGGCCAGTGGTTTGGCTGGATGGTCAGGGATTTGGGACAAGCATGATTGGAAAATTGGTGACAAGGAAATTTGAGGCAGAATTATGTGGATAAACTTCTCTGAATAGAGGGACGGTGGGAAACGTGAAGATATTTGTGTCCCGTGTGAATTCTCACCGAAGGATGACCTCAGGGGAGGAGAATTTTAATATTCAAATGGATAGGATGACATGTCCTGTGGATACCAGCTGGCCTCTTTCTGCAGCCACCCCACTGTCTCCCAACAGGCTCGTGAACAAAGTGGCCATGGTGGCTTTCCAGGGCTCAGCAGCCTGGGTATGGCCACTGATGAGTGCCTCAACTGCTGGCAACAGGGACACACCCCAGCCCCTGACAGGGCAACACCTCCAGGGTGGTGAGGGGTAGGTTGATGACCTAGAACCCCTTTGGTCATGGAAGAGGCTTTAAAAAAAAGCATTTTGTTCTTTCTAGAATAGACACTCTGGACCCAGATTTGCCTTGTCTGTCATGCCACGCTTCTGCTAACACTACCATCCATGCACTTACAGAATGCCTGACGCAACCACCATGGTATCCCACCCAGCGTTGCTTCTGACCAAGGAGCAGCAAAAGAAGGGCCACAATATGTCAGTGCTCTTGGAATTCACTAGTCTTACCATGGTCCCCACCACACTGGAGCATGTGGTTTGACAGAACAGTGGAATGATCTTATGAACACTCAGTTATAATGCCAGTTAGGTGGCGATACCTTGCAGGGCTGGGGTGAAGTTTTCCAGAAGGCTCTATCAACTCTGAATTAGGGTTAATATATGGGACTGTTTCCCCCATAGCCAGGATTCATAGGTCCAGGAATCAAGAGATGGAAATGGGAGGGGCACCTCTCGTTACCCCTAGTTGCTCACTAGCCAGATTTTTGCTTCCTGTTCCCATGACCTTAAGCTCTGCTGGCCTAGAGGTCTTGGTCCCAAAGGGAGGAATGTTTTCACCAGGAGGCACGACAATGATTCCATTGAACTGGAAGTTACGATTACAGCCCAGCCCTTTCAGACCCCTCATGTCCCCGAATCAACAGGCAGAGAAGAGAGTTACTGTGCCGACTAGGGTGATTGGTCTTCACTAACAAGGGAAAATTGGGCTGCGAATGCACAAAGGAGGTAAAGAAGAATATGTCTGGAAGATAGGAGATCTCTAAGGGAGTCCCTTGGTATTACCATGCCTTATGAGTAAGGTCAGCGACAAACTACAACAACCCAATCCAGGCAGGACTGCTAAAGGCCCAGACCCTACAGGAATGAAGGTTTGGGTCACCCCACCAGATGAAGAGCTGTGACTAACTGAGGTGATTGCTGAAAGTAAAAGGAATACAGAAGGGCTAGTGTAAGGAAATCATTATAAGTACCAGCTCTGACCACATGACCAGTTACAGAAATGAGGACATAAGATGTATTATCTTTATATGATAGTTTTTAAGATTTGTTGATTTTACATCATAGTAATCAAGTTATAGGATATCAGGAAGAAGAAGAAATATCTTTAAGGGAGTTTACCTCCTCTTCTGGGGAAGGAATTAGTGCATTTTTGGTTGTTTGCAAGATTGTTGTATCATGTTAGGCAGACTTATGGCCTTTTTATTGTCTTTATTTGGAGAATAAGTTTGGTTTAAGGAGATGTACACAGATGCCAAGTTGATGAGGAGTGGACTTGTGATGGTTAGTTTTATGGGTCAATATGACTGGGCTGCTGCGTGCCCAGATATTTGGTTAAACATTATCCTGGAAATGTCTGTGAAGATGTTTCTGGATGAGATGAACTTTTTTTAAATAAATACTTTATTTATTTATTTATTTGACAGACAGAGATCGCAAGTAAGCGAGAGGGAGGCAGAGAGAGAGGAGGAAGCAGGCTTCCCGCTGAGCAGAGAGCCCAATCGGGGCTTGATCTCAGGACCCTGGGATCATGACCCGAGGGGAAGGCAGAGGCTTAACCCACTGAGCCACCCCAGAGGTGAACTTTTGAATCCATAGATCCGCGTAAAGCAGGTTGTCCTCCCCGATGTGCGTAGGTCACATACCATCTGCTGGAAGCGCGAATAGAACAAAAAGGCAGAGTAAGGGAGAATTCGCTCTCTCTGCCTGATTCTTTGAACTGGCACATTGATTTTTCTCCTGCCTTTGATAGTACACTTGGACTGGAACTTAGACCATCGGCTCTCCTGGGTCTTTGCCTTGCTGACTGCAGATTGTAGGGCCTCTGGGCCTCCAATACTGCATGAGCCAATTCCTGATAATAAATCTCTTTATGTGTCTATATATCTCCTATTGGTTCTTTTTCTCTGGAGAACCCAGACGAATGCAGTCCCACGACACTTGTAGGGACCCATGAAAGTGTTTTAATTTTAATTTCTTTTAAAATCAGGAGATGAGGGCGCCTGGGTGGCTCAGTGGGTTAAGCCGCTGCCTTCGGCTCAGGTCATGATCTCAGGGTCCTGGGATCGAGTCCCGCATCGGGCTCTCTGCTCGGCAGGGAGCCTGCTTCCCTCTCTCTCTCTCTGCCTGCTTCTCTATCTACTTGTGATTTCTCTCTGACAAATAAATAAATAAAATCTTTTAAATAAATAAATAAATAAATAAATAAATAAATAAATAAATAAAATCAGGAGATGAGGGACCCCTGGGTGGCTCAGTTGGTTGGACGACTGCCTTCAGCTCAGGTTATGATCCCGGAGTCCCAGGATCGAGTCCTGCATCGGGCTCCCAGCTCCACGGGGAGTCTGCTTCTCCCTCTGACTTTCTCTTTGCTCCTGCTCTCTCTCACTGTCTCTCTCTCAAATAAATAAATAAAATCTTAAAAATAAATAAATAAAATTAAAAAATAAAATAAAATAAAATCAGGAGATGAATATAATAACGATGAATATATACAAAATGAGTCAAGGCCAAATTATGTATTTCTTTATGCCAATGGAGTTATAAAATATAATTTTAAGTGTATTTTTATGGAGGAATGAGCCCATAAAGGCTCAAGTGCCTGTGTCCCATGAAAGCCATAATGTGACCGTGCTAACACTCCACGGTGCCCCACCCATGAGGACTGGGAGTCTTTTGGCCTGAGATCCAAAGTCTACCCATTGGTTTGGGGGTTGACCAGGATGGTGTTTCTGTGGCCTTGTACTCACCTTGAAGAAGAGCTGTTGTCCTTGAGCTCTATTTATTAATAGAACTATGTGTGTTTCTAGGGGTGAAATGGGTCTACCACTATAGAAAGCTGAGTAAACCAGAACGGGGCAGAGGAGAGTACTAGCTTCTCCTCTGAAAAGAAGATAACTATCAAGGAGCACCTTCCCTGCCCCCACCATCAGTTTTCCTCTGTGTCCTGTCCTGGTTCTTATCTAATTAGGCTGACTTCTCTTCCCCAAAAGATCAGGACAAAATATTTAGTAAGCCCACACTATGTGTCAGATACTCCTCAGGGCAGAGATAAACACCTGGATGCTCACAGCCTTTGCAGGCAAACAGCCTCATAAACAAGCTGTTAGAGCACAGAGCCCAAAGTGCTATGCACAGGTCCATTTTAATTCTGCCTGGTTGAACCGGGAAGTCTTCACAGAGGAGGAAGCAAATGTACATTCGGAACACCCTGTCACAGAAGACCTACCACCACCACAAAATATTCTGTGCCCTAAGACCATTTTACTCACTTGCAATCTGACAGGGAAAGAAGGGCCAGAAGAACAGTCCAAGCAGATGGCTGGGCCCAGGCAAGGGGGAAGAGGGCCAGGTTCTGGGGGTGGCAGGGAGTCCCGTTGAGTCAGAAATGGGAGTATAACCATGGCATGGCCCCAATCAAGCCTCTTATCCCAAAGAAGGAAATAGGTACTAAGACAAGGAGTATCCTTGTCTTTTGTGGGAGGAGGGTGGCCTCTTAAGTGATTGTGATAAAATGTGTGTCCAGAGTGTTTTTAGGGCTCTAGCTATAAACATCTCAGCTGGTTTATGAACTATATAGCATAATATGGTATAATGAAAAAATATTTTGGGGGACTTTGTCCAGGGTTTCTGGCACAAAGCTCCTAAAAACTTTGCAATTCACTGGTAGAAACGCCTGTTGTTGTTCAGCATGACCCTTCTGAACACACCTGAGTTTATGCCGATGACATGACTCAGGGCAGAGTCTCCAGCTTGCCTCAGGATGGGGGCTGATTGCCCGAAAGACCAAACCATGACTAGAGGGTGGGAATTTTCAGCCCCACCTCCCAAACTTTTAGGAATAGAAGGGGGACTGGAGATTGAGTTATAAAAACTCTGGAATGATGAGATTCTGAGAACTTCCAGATTGGCACAAAAGCTCCACCCCCCACCCCACCCCCCACCGCACCCTCATCCTTTGCTCTGTGTATCTCTCCCATTTGGCTGGTCTCAAGTTGTATCATTTATAATGAAATGGTAGTCATAAGTCAAGCACTGTTTTTAATTCTATGAGTCAGTCCAGTAAATCATCGAACTTGTGGGGAGTCATGGAAACCTCTGAATTTATAATTGGTCAGGCAAAAGCAAGGGTCTTCTGGGGACTCCACTTGCAGCTGATATTTAAAGTAGGGACAGTTTATAGGACCAAGTCCTTTAGTTTGTGGGATCTGATGCTAACTCCAGGTAGATAGTGTCGGAATTGAATCGAATTGAATTGAGTTGAATTGAATTATAGACACGAAGGTGGTGACACAGAATCAGAGAATGGATGTGGAAAAACAACACATATTTGGTGTTGGGAAAAAAACACACATGGGAGTCAGAAAAAAGCCATGCATGTAGAAATTACAACTCATAAGGAAACATCATCAGCCGGGTTTAAGGAAGACAATTTACAAAGCAGCTCAGGGACTTGACTTTGCTTACAACTAATGCAAAGTCCTCTTGGTTTTTAGAGCCAAGCTGATGAGAGATACAGTCCCCAAACCAGAACATCCCAGGAAAAACTCAATCTTCTTTTTAAAAATTTTTTTAAAAGATTTGATTTATTTATTTGACAGACAGAGACCACAAGTAGGCAGAGAGGCAGGCAGAGAGAGAGGAGGAAGCAGGCTCGCCGCTGAGCAGAGAACCCAATGTGGGGCTCCATCCCAGGACCCTGGGATCATGACCCGAGCAGAAGGCAGAGGCTTTAACCCACTGAGCCACCCAGGTGCCCTCGATCTTCTTTTTATTCTGATGGCAATCTGGGAGGCCCAGATAGAGGCATTGTAGTATCCAGGGTCCCTAGTTTCTATCCTCTCCATCCACGGGAGTGATATCAGAGGACAGCTCCTGGAGCTTCATGGCCTGGAAGCTCACTGGAGACTGTTCCTTCTGGAAAGACGTGGAAGGAGGAAGAAGGACCCCAGGTGCCAGACTGCCTCTCCTACAGATGTCCTCTTTGTTTTGGGGCAAGTTTTCCCATCTTGGCCTTCTCATCTGTTTTCTCTTCTGTAAGACAAAGGGTACTGGACTTGATGATTTGTTAAATTCCCCCTAGCATTAAGATTGGGCTCCATGGCTCTAACCTATGGAAGATGTCCAGAGATTACAAGAGGACACAGGGAAAGAAAAGACATGGGGTTTATCCCATTGAATCTCAATCAGTGTTGAATAAAGGAATTCTTCAGAAAAGAAAATAGACCCAAATTACTCTGACTCCAACCCTGAGCCAGATGCCCTCCATGAAATCAGAGAATTAGATAGGGTGCTGGCCCCAGGGCAGCAGGGGTGGTTAACAGAGTGATTAGAAGGGAGTGCTGTCAAGCATCTTACCATTTGGGTCCCAGTTTCCCAGTGTAACCTTTCTCAGGAGGAGCAGCACGGTCACCACTCATTACATTTTCAAGGGCCTGCTAGTCTGATGAACCGTTAAGACACTGAAAGCTCATTTGATATGCACATGACACAGAGCAGGGAGGGAGAGCTGCTAGGGTGATGGTAGAGTCAGGATCCAAAAATACGTCTGCTGACGTGCAAGATGGGTTGAAGTTAACAAGATTATGTTTAGCAGGGAGAAATGAGAATCCCAAACTCAGATCTAAAAAGACCAACTAGACCAGGGGTTGGTAAACCATGGCCTATGTGTCAAATCCAAACTGCAGTCATTTTTGTAAGATCAGATTTATTAGAACACAGCCACGTTCATTTATTTATCTACTACCTGTGGCTGCTTTCAACGTTACAATTATGATGTTACAACATTGCTTAGTTGCACCGGGATTGTATGGTCCACAGTGTCTAAAATATTGCTGTCAGAAGTCACTTGAATTAGACAAGGAAGTCCAGATGGGGAGATTTGAATTTATAACAGCTCTAGTGAAAAGATTCAAAAAAGAAAGTGTGTGATCATTTAGTCTCCATCAATAGCATTATAATGTGAAGACAGAAATGTATTAGATAACTAGTCTCCTTTAGATGTATGTGACCAAGAGTCATCTAAGAGTAGCTCAGCACAAGAGGAATGTCCTAGAGGGAGGCCGTGGTAGTGTTTTGCATAGCAAAGAAGAACTTAGAGAAAGCAATGACCATCCAGAGCGGTCTAATCAGGAACTTTCTCCCCATCTCTCCCCTCTCCTGCCTGTGACTGCTTCTCTCAGTACAGACCAGCTTTCTGCACACAGCCAAGAAACATGGTGACAGCAAGTGTCCTCTCCCAAGTTTGACAGTTTTCATCAATCTTGGTTTTGTCTCTTCTCCCCCAGCACATAGAAAGATGACCTCTCCCTCTCCCCTGCAGTTAATTAAGTGACACTTTAGACTGAAACCTGACTGGAGAAGGAGGCAGGGGTGCGGTAGTGATAGGCATCCCTTTCAGGCAGAAGCCATTCAGAGCAGACAGGACTTCTCCATGTCCCCCATCCCTCTATTCCTTTCAGCCCCATCTTTGCAGCTGGAAGTGAAAGACTTTTAAGGATAGAGCTGCAGGACAGAAGGATCTTGGATCCCTGAATCACCACTTGGAGAAGAGCTTCCCAGGAGAAGTACCCAGCCCCCATTAGACTTTGCATGGAAAGGAAATACATTTTCATTGGATTAAGCCACTAACATCTCGGGATTGATTCATTTCTGCAGCATAGACTACTCCGTCCTGATAATGTAGCTGCCGATAGCTGCTAAATTTTGTATCTCATAGTTTTAGTCGCCAGAGAGGCACTCAGATCCCCAGATCCCGAGAAATGAGTTGATTGGAGCAGCTTAAATATAGTGTCAACCTCTTGGCCAATCAGCTGGCCTTGGGGGCGGAGTCATAGCCGAACGTGGCAGGCCCTACGAGGACCCTGTGAATGGAGTTTTCCGGGGTGCTGTTTCCAGAAGAAAGCCTGGGGAGTTGGAGGGCGTGGAGAGAAGAAATGGCAAAGATAAACCATATATAGTGTCTCCGCCTACCAGGCACTGGAGTCTTATGCTCTGAGAATAGTATTTTGAAAGGGATCCCGAGCTGAGATTCCTGGAAAATCTATTAGGACAGATTGGGAAAAGGGAGGAGAGTGGTGAGGGGAAAAGCCTCAAAGAACTCTGACCTAAGAGGTAGAATGAAAGGACATGAGGATGTTTAATCTCGAAAAGAGAAGAGTTAACAGGGACACCAGAACTCTCTGCAAGTTGGTAAAACACTGTCCCATGAGAGGGACCCTTAGCCCCAGAAGGTGGACATGACAGAAAAGTCACACTGCAGCCCAACTTCAGGAAGAACTTCTGTTTGGGCCAGCCAGGAGGGGCTCAGACTCTCCTAGCCCTAGCTGGAGCCTTAGGCGAGGCTGAAGGGTCATTACGAGGGCACACCAGCCAGCAGGCCCAGAGCTGCTGAAGAGGACGTGACGGCATTCTGTCCTTGCTGCCCATTCCCCTCCAGTACTGAGATTCTCAGAAGTACTTTAAATTGGTCACCAGTGTGACTAAGAAGCCAAGCAAACTTTGATGTGGGGGAAGACACAACCTATCAGTGTGGTCCACACAGTCCAGAAGCCCACCTCCTTCTCGCAGCACCCTGGAACTCTGTGAGAGGGCCACTGGACACCCAGGAGACCCTAGAGGGATGCTTTTTCACTACCCCAGCTGCTGATCCTGAAGCCAAGGCTAGGAGGCAGGGTATGGCAGTTGGTAGGGGGGCAAGGAGGCGAGATCTGTCCGCAACGGTCCCAGCAGCTTGTGGGGTGATGGGCAGAGACGACACACTCTCAGAAACAACTTAGAGCTAAGATAGTGTTACACTGTGTAGAATCAGGGGTCTTCTCCCCTCGTTTTATGGATGAAGCCCAAGCGACCATATGATTTAAGCTGCTGGCAGGGCCAGGATCAGAATTGCACTCTTCAGGTCTCACAGGAAGCAGGGCGGTGAGCGCAGACCAGAGCTAGACCCCCTGACTCTGCTACCTACCAGCTCTGTGACCTTGGGCAAGTTAACTTACCTCTCTGCACCCAGTTTCTCAATTATAAGATGTAACTAGAGGGGCGGTTGGGTGGCTCAGTCAGTTAAGCATCTGACTCTTGATCTCAGCTCAGGTGCTGATCCCGGGGTCCTGAGTTCAAGCCCCACACTAGGCTCTGTGCTGGGTGTACTGCCTACTTAAAAACAAACAAACAAACACATGTAACTAGAGATAGCGTATACCTCAGAGGACTGTATTGAGGATTGGATTTCCAGGGCTCACAGGTCGTATAGACAGGAAGAGGCACATTCAGGGCTTGAACCGAGATCTGCATGATCCTGAAAATGGAGTGTCTCCTGGCCCCTCCCTCAGCCCACAAAAGGAAATCTTTTCAATTATCTCAGGGACATAACTTGGTCAAGCCCATTTGAGCTAGAAGTTTGAGAAGTTTCTGTTCTCACACATGGGGAAACTGAGGCACAGACTGTCACAGTGACATATCACCTTAGGAAGAGGAATAGAGTAGTGAAGCCTGCATCAGATGTCTTTTGAGTCCAGTTACCGAGGTGAAAGATAACCCCAAGTTGCAGGATAATGGGCCTGGGCAGCAGCTTGGCCCTAGGACTCTGTGTCAAAGAGCCTGGATTGGGCCCAGCTGCCCTTTCCCTGGTTTCAGTTGCACCATGAGCCTGTCCGCCACCGAACAAAGCAAGCCCTTGAGAGATGAAGCAAGAGAGCAGGGGTAGGCAGCAGTAGGAAGAGTACCCTGGCAGCCAGCTGGTGAGACAGCAAGTCTGCTGGAGGCTCCGAGCCCTGCCGGGAATATCTCACTTTGGCTTTGCAGGGCCCTGGGACGCTGACTTGCTGAATCCTTACCCACCTTCCCTAGATCTGGCTGACGCCATCCTGCCCATCGGGGTAGTATAAATAGATTTCAACTGCACCTATTTTTTTTGCCCAAAAGTTGCTGATGGATTTAACTGTTCCTAATCCTGTGCCAGGTTGGGGTGATGTCCCTGTCTCTGCAATGGTGGGTCAGAGGCTCAGTGGTAGGATGGGAAGTCGGGGAGGAGAGGAGGGGCTGCTGAGTCAGCCATGTGCACGGGCACGGCCATCTGCCAGGCCTTGGCTGAGGCTCCCAAGCTGCCAAGGGAGTGCCACAGAAGATGAGCCTGGTGTAGAGCTCAGCCGAGAGCAGTGAGGGCATAAGAGGCAATACGGGTGTCTGTCATTACGGATCCTGCCACTTACCCGCTGGCAGACATTTGGTAAATTCGTGTCGTTAAGCCTCAGTTTGCTTCTCTGCAAAATGGGAAAGAATCATGCCTCCATCTCAGGAGGATCTTTGAAAAGATACCAGATCATCAGATATACCAGCAGCAGAGCAAGGGCTTCAGAGCAGAACGAGGTGGGCATAATAGCCTGGCTTCCAGGTCAAAGTGCCTGGGTTCGGAGCTTGGCTCTGTCACTTCCTGGCTACTTGGCCTGGGGGCGGGGGGCGGGGGAGGAGCACTCTTCGCTCCTCAGTTTTCCCACCTATAAAATAGACATAGTCATAGTTAAGTGCTTCAGGCAATCATTATGAGGATCGAAATGGCTTAATAGTTGCAAAACCCTGAGAACAGCGGTTGGCACATAATACATGAGAATCTGTTAAGTACCAGATGTCCTATGGCATCCATGTAAACTCATGCAACTTCACCTGTTGAAATTTCTTTTCAGCATTGGGTAAATAAATCTTCCTTGAAACTGTCATCCCTCCCTCCTACTAAGGCTGGTGTTCTAAATCCTTCTTTCCTTCATGTAACACTAACTGCATCACATCCCCTGACCTTTCTCTTTCCCAGCCTTCTGGCTCCCTTCTCCTCCACTGTCCCCTCTCTCCTGTTTGCAGCACTGGGCTCAGCTTCCTGAGTGCACAGAAATTCAACTATCTGTCCAATGGGTTCATGATCCATTCATCGGACACTAATGGGGACACCATCCTAGGCACTGTGCTAGGTCCTAGTGGCAACAGATGAATAGCCAGAGATGAGGAGGCCAAAAAGGAAGAAAACAGATTGTTAAAGTAGACTTCGACAAGTTCAACAATGAGGGAAGCCCTGAATCCCATGGGAATCCAAAGGTGGGCCCTGACCTAGGACTGGAGGGTTGGCAATGGTCTCCTGGAGGAGGGGCATCTCCTACAGGACACCCCGCCCTGGCCCAGGACACCCACTGAGCACGTCCAAGTTTATTCCCTCACTCCTTACTTCCCAGCACATTCCCTGCCACCACTGGGCCTTTCACACGGCATCCCTCCTCCTACAGTAGTCTGTGGCTCACAGTTAATGACTTTCTTTGTTTAGCTCTTGGTTCAAATGGGATTTCCCCAGGTCGCTTCCACTGACCTCCCTGGCTAGGTCCAATCTCCCCATAAGAGACACCCCTAGTGGGGCGCCTGGGTGGCTCAGTGGGTTAAGCCGCTGCCTTCGGCTCAGGTCATGATCTCGGGGTCCTGGGATCGAGTCCCGCATCGGGCTCTCTGCTCAGCAGAGGGCCTGCTTCCCTCTCTCTCTCTCTCTGCCTGCCTCTCTGTCTACTTGTGATCTCCCTCTGTCAAATAAATAAAAATAAAATCTTTAAAAAATATATATATTTAAAAAAAAAAGAGACACCCCTAGAACTTCGTACCCCCATTTTATAGCCCTGACTACCTTATATGACTATTCAGTTCCCAGCCGCTGCAGATCAAACACAAGGTTAAATGAACAGCTGAATGACTGCATGAACACATAAGCAATGAGTAAAGCAGGGCAGTACGTATATTAATTCTGAAAGATGATGGAAATTACAACTTTTTATTCTTTTATTTTATTTTATTTATTTATTTGAGAGAGAGAGAGAGAGACCACAAGTAGGCAGAGAGGCAGGCAGAGAGAGAGGAGGAAGCAGGCTCCCTGCCGAGCAGAGAGCCCGATGTGGGGCTTGATCCCAGGACCCTGAGATCATGACCTGGGCGGAAGGCAGAAGCTTAACCCACTGAGCCACCCAGGCGCCCCTGTGACTTCGTTTTAAAGTCAGTTATAATAATCCCTTCTTTATAATAACTCTCATTTATTATAGTACACATTGCAAAAATTTCACTTGTTTACTCCTCCGCTCACAAATATTAATGAAGCACCTGTTTGGGGGCAGACACTGTTCTCAGCACTGGGATGAGAAAGCAGCAAAGAGTTCGCCACGTGCCCTGCCTCTGGACTTTGTATTTGGATGGAAAGCAAGTGAAGAGACAAAGGCATGAGGACAGAAATCGGGCTTTGGGCATACCTGGATGGCTCAGTTATTAGGTGCCTGCCTTCAGCTCAGGTCATGATCCCTGACCTGGGATTGATGTGGATCAAGCCCCTCATCAGGCTGCCTGCTCAGCAGGGGGCTTCCTTCTCCCTCTCCCTCTGCTGTTCCCCCTGCTTATGCTCTCTCTCTGTCGAGTAAATAAATCTTTTAAAAAAGAAGGAAGAGGGGTCCCTTGGTGGCTCGTGATCCCAGGGTCCGGGGTTTGAGCCCGTGGCAAGCTCCCTGCTCAGCGGGGAGCCTGCTTCTGCCTCTCCCACTCCCCCTGCTTGTGTTCCCTCTCTTGCTGTGTCTCTCTCTGTCAAATAAACAAAATCTTAAAAAGAAAAAAAAAAAAAGAAGGAAGAAAGAAAGGAATAGAGGGAGGGAAGAAGGGAGGAAGGAAGGAAGGAAGGAATGAACGAATCAGGCTTTGGAAAGTGACTCCTTGTCACAACCCACAGCCACAGACCTTCATAGCTCATCCTGTCCTCTTGGATATCACCATGAGAAGGATGGCATTGACTCAAGAAATATAGGAAATGGGGTGTCTGGGTGGCTCAGTCATTGAGCATCTGCCTTCAACTCAGGTCTTGAGCCCCGGGTCCTGGAATCGAGCCCCACATCGGGCCCCTTGCTTGGCGGGAAGCCTGCTTCTCCCTCTCTCACTCCCCCTGCTTGTGTTTCCTCTCTAGCTGTGTCTCTCTCTGTGTCAAATGAATAAATAAAATGTTTTAGAAAGGAAAAAAAGGAAAAGAAATACAGGAGAACTCCTTGAGAAAGTCCAGCTGGCGGCCTGGGCTTGAGTCACCTTGTACGGGCTCTCTAGCACAGACCAGCCAGGGGAAGGGTCTCTGCTGTCAATGCCAAATGTCCAGGGGGCAGGCTGGCTGGGCTAGGAGATGATGGAGCACCTGAGGCCCCAGCTAGAGGTAGATCAGGGCACAGCTGTTGTCTGGTGCCATGTGTCCTCCACTGGCCAGAGGGTTTTTGTTGGCTGCTGACACAATGGCCTGACATTCCCCTGCCTCAGCAGCCAGGAGCGGGAAATGAGGGCTGAGCTGGCCAGTCCCTTGTGACAGTGAGTCCTGCAGCCCTTGAAACCTGAGGAGATGGGCTGAGGTCAGTGCTTGCCTCTGCTCCCCCAGTGGGAGGCTTTGAATCGGCTTCCCTGAATGTGGGACTCCTTATGGTAGATCCAGAGGTGACAGGATGGGGACTGCTCTTGGGAGGATGGATATGGGGGTGCAGCTGGAGGGGAGGGAGATGCCTCCTTGGGCCCTGAGGTGACAGAGTGATGTGCGGTTCTCTGCCCTTTAAGGGCTCATGGTAACATTTGCCAATTCCCTTGTACACACCACCGACGTTTATTGAGCTCCTACTATGTGCCAGACCCACACTGTGCTGGGTACTTGAATGGGATGTGGCCCCCAGCCTCCCTCAGATCATTTGGACAATGTTTTGTCCTTTCTAAAACACTTGTCAGGATCTCAAGCAATCCTTGTTCCAGTCCTGTGAGTCCCATGAGAGCATCACTGTCCTTCCCTTCGGATGGATGGGCAAGAGAGGCAGAGAGAGGGTCAGTAATTTGCTTAAGGGGAAGCAAGGTAAAAACCAGCAACCAGGTCTTATTTACCCCTTTGCTGAGCCCCACCAAGGGGAGTCAGGGAGTGGTACTTTATTTTGATTTTTAATGGTTCACCCTCACCCTTAAGAGTCTGAAAGTAAGGGGCGCCTGGGTGGCTCAGTTGGTTGGACGACTGCTTTCAGCTCAGGTCATGATCCTGGAGTCCCGGGATCGAGTCCCGCATCGGGCTCCCGGCTCCATGGGGAGTCTGCTTCTCTCTCTGACCTTCTCCTCACTCATGCTCTCTCTCACTGTCTCTCTCTCAAATAAATAAATAAAATCTTTAAAAAAAAAAAAAAAAAAAGAGTCTGAAAGTAAAACTTGATGAATTAGGGAAGGCTTCATGGAGCCCCTGACCTTGTTTTCCCTACCCACTATTTCATTTTTGACACCTTCTTCCTGAACAGAACCAACACCCTTGACGGGCGAGAGGATAGATCAGAGATCTATTTAAAGTTCTTGCTCTTTACCACTGATGTCACACATTGGTGTCCATCTTGACCGGTTCTGCTTAGAAGACCTCACTGGCCGGACGCAAACCCAGCTTGGTTTGAAGCTGAAACACCTGCTCAGTTACACATACCCACACACTTCAGAGACTCCCATGCTTCTGTATTTATGCTTCTGCCCTTCCTCCAAGCACGAAAGAGCACCCTGTTCCCCACACAGGCACTCAATAAACCCTAATTGATTAGTTGATTGGGAACAACAAGTACATAGTGAAAGTGCCTGGAAATACAATCTCCCAAAGGCTGCCAGCCAGCCAGGGGCTCAGGGGACAGATGTTTTCAGATCCTAGTGCTTGCTCATCCCTAAGGCAAAGTTTAAAGAGAGTGACTGTGCATTATTTTAGAGCAGCGTAAAACTGGAAACATGCAAATACTCAGTGACGGGGAATAGCTAAGCTACCTGGGTTATATTATGATTCTGGAAGACTCTAGAGCTTTTAAAAGTGATGATATGGTATCCCACAGAGAAATGTGTACCAGGTACCAAAGCAAAAAAGGCAGAATATGAAAAGAATGGAGAAATATACATGCATACCTTTAGAAAGATGAGAAAACTTGACTACTTGGTAGGCCCTTTGTGTTGGGGGGAGCGGTTAAAGTTCATTAAGGAAAGAGAACAGTAATAGGGTTGGGTCTGTCACACTGTGTCGTGTAATGGGGAGAGTCCCTAGGACTCAGGCGACCTAGGGATCCTCATGCTGTCAACTACGGATGATATGATCTTTTTGTTTTTTAAGGTTTTATTTATTTATTTGACACAGAGAGAGAGAACACAAGCAGAGGGAGTGGCAGGGAGAGGGAGAAGCAGGCTCCCCACTGAGCAGGGAGCCTAATGCAGGGCTGGATTCCAGGACCCCGGGATCATGACCCGAGCCAAAGGCAGACGCTTAACAACTAAACCACTCAGGCATCCCTGAACAATGTGATTTGAACAGTTCACTATCCTGATCTTCAGTTGGGAATTTTATACTTGCCCTGTCTCATGAAGTAAGGCCCAGAAGCTACAAAATATACAGCATATAAATGTTTCTATTTTTCTGAAATCCAAAAAGCTCTGCCAAATCCCATGGGTTTTGAATAAGGAATCATGGACCTGTACCAAGCACGTTAAACATGGCACGTACCAAGCACGTTAAACATATTATTTTATTTAACTTAACCTTCACAACAATTCTACAGAATAAGTTTTATCATTCCTATTTTACAGATGAGAAAACTTGTGTGTCTAGAGAGAAGGAATCTGCCTCCCTATTAGAAATAAGTGGGCCAGTTCAGATCAGAAACATTCAAAGCCCATGATTTTGGCCACCATGACTACATCAACAGAAATGCTTGCTGGAGTGACATCTGCTTGCTTTTGACTTGTGAGATAACAAAGGAGAATATTTCTTGTAATATTGGACACTGAGTGCATGCCAAAACTTGTCAAACATTGTCTCATCTGATCTCCACAATCGTGGGAGGTTTGGACTAGTATTAACCCCCTTTTTAGATGAAGAAACTGAGGCTTAAGTTACATAACATGCCCACGTAAGCCAGGGACCTGGGATTTGAAATCAGTTCTGATGATTTCAAAGCCTGGGATGTTGCATCTTTCATCAGACAATCAGGACGTTATCAGGGCAACACAGAATGTAGAAGACAAAGGGGCTGTGGCGAAATAGAGCTATGAACGTAGAGCTCCTTCCATTTCCTGTCTTCCCCCTTCCCTTCCTCTCCCTTCCCCTCGCCTTCTTCCTTCTGTGCAACAAGGTCAGCTGTCATCTCAAGGACATGAAACGTAAGCTAGGATTGGATGCCAAGTGCCTTTAACAGAGTCACAGAAAGGAAGAATATACGAAAAATATAACTGATGCACAGATAGGTCCATCAGAGGAAGAAAATAAGTTGTTTCTTAGGATGTCCAGGGCCTACACAAAGGTGGAAATGAGAAGATATTCCTGCAAAAGGCACCATCTGGTCCTGCTGGTCAGCAGGCCTAAGACTCTGGGGTGAAAGTCAGCAAAATCACACCTCATGTCATTGCGTTTTCATTTCTAAAGCAATCCAAGGAAGAGGCTTGCTTTTTTGGTGTCAAAGAGGTCCAGACAAGGTTCTACCTCCTGCTTTGATCCTTGGCTGGGAGAGACTGTCTCTGGGAGCTACCTGTGGACAAGGCGAAGAGGCAGAAGGCACTAGATGTCCTTGACTGTCCACCCAGAGGTGGTTGGCAGACTGCCTACCTTTAAAGCACTCCCAAGGACCCTACTGCAGTAAAGGACAGCTCCTAAATCAGATTAATCCCATTTGGATTAGAACTGAATCCCGGGGTATCTACAAAATGTGGGAGGTCATGATCTGCACTTCTGGGTGCTTTAGAGTTTATGAGAGAAGGGCTTAGGTTGGGGTGCTCCCAGGTCAGAGCTTCCTCCAGGGCTCAGCAGTCAACCTCAGACTCAAAAACAGGTGCAGGGCTGCCAAGCCAAGACCATAAGAGGCAAGGTCTCCTAGAGGTGGGGCGGGAATAAGACAGGGGGTATTAGTTCAAGGCCTGAGCAGGATCTCGTGAAGTTTAGGAAGGGGGAGGTGACAGTCAGATGTTTAAAAGAATTCAGGTGTGTAGCAGGAATCGGATTGTCCACATGCAGAAGATTCTCACTGCTGTGCAGAGCATAGGGGAGGAGTTGGTTACAAGCAATGGAATCATCTGACTAACATAAATGGAAAAGGAGTTCACTGGAACACTGGGAGAAACATCTCAAGGGGTTGAAGGGAAGGCCAAAAACATGCTGAGAAAACAAAAGAAACCCAAATGGTGGGAGGTTTTAAACTCCTACCAGCTAGGCTTACCAACTGGCCCCAATATGCACCAGCCTTTCCCAGTTTGAGCACAGACAGTCCCATATAGGTAACCCCTTAGTCCCAGACAAACCAAGATGGCTGGTCACCCTACGACTAGCAGGGTAGAGGGCCAGAGTTGACCCGTGAAAAATCTCCTAGGGGCAATGCCCAGAAATCTTTTTTTATTATTATTTATTTTTTTAAAGGTTTATATATTTATTTTAGGGAGAGACAGCATCTGCAAACTGGGAAGAGGCAGAGGGAGAGAGAGAATCCCAAGAAGACTCCCGACTAAGCCTGCCATGGGGTTCTGTCTCCTACTCTGAGATCATGACCTGAACCAAAATCAAGAGTCAGATGCTCCAATGACCGAGCTACCCAGGAGCCCACCCACAGCTCCCCACAAAACTTTTAATAACAGTGATGCCTAATATTCCATCTAAAATGTTTGCCACCCTGGGCAGGAATCTAACGCCTTCTCTGGTCACTACAAGCCTTCAACATGCTTGCTTGTACACTCAGTCTTAGAGGGGAGGCTGGGATGCACTCCCAGTGAATTAAACTAAACTGACTAAATTTGAACTACATCCACTGAGCTGGATCCCAGAGGGGCTCAGCTTCTCCTCAGAAGTCCTACAGATCGTAAGTGGCAGAGCCACAGTTCGACTTAAGTCTGTCTGATTCTGCACCTGTGTGGGTTCCCCACCATTGCCCTATTCGGGGGTGTCCTGATACTGCCAGAGCCTGGAGACTCCAAGGTCTGCAGGAAGGATGGCGGCCTGAGCTTCCAGGTATATTTTCCAGAAGGGCCTCTAGGTCAGAGATGGCAAGGCAAGGCGAGGGTATGGTGAGGAGAGAGAGCGTGGTTTAGTTTGTAGAGCCTGCCAGGACCTGGCCTTGTGCACTGTTCCCCAAGGCAGGAAAGGCTTATGTAAGAGGTAGCGAGAAGGGTTGGCAGAAACCAAACAGACCCACCTTTCAGTTAATCCTTTTACTTAATCCATGCCCCAGCCTCTAGGAGGACAGGACGTATGCTAAGGATATGAGGGACTCCAGGCTCTGCCTGCAGTCCTCCCCTGCCTGGTCCTGTCCCTCATGAGGGGTTCCCAGGAGGGGACTAGGCCATGTCCTACAATTCTCCATCCTTAAGAACTCTCTCCATGTCTCTTCCCCATCCCCTCCCCAGAGACAAGGCCTCTAGGGGCCTCCACGCTCTGACCCCGTCCCTGTCTTATACTCCTTACCCCTTCCTCACCAAGCCCCAGACACAGTGGCCTTTTATCTGTTCCTCAGACTATCTGAACTCATTCCCACTTTGGCCCTTCAGACCAGCAGTCTCCTCCACATGACGTCTTCCTGTTCTCCACAGGCTGACCCTCCTCATCATCCAGATTTCAGGCCAGGTGTCCTCTCTTCCCCGAGACCTCTCAGGCCTCCCAGTCTAAAGGAGCTGCCTGTTCATTTGCCTACCCCTCTGTTTCAGTGTATTACAACCAGTTATTTTCTTGTCCATCATCTGTCTCTCCCTGCCTTGGTTCACAAGACATTTCATGATCCCAGTCTGGCTTCCTGTGAACTCCATGGTCTCCCTACCCCGACCCCAGGGAGCTAACACACCCCCTCAGGGACCCTGCCCTCCCTGCATTCCCAGCCTCAACCTGGCTTCCTTTCTCCCTGGAGGCTGCTCTCCACCCCACCTCCTGCTACATCAGACATAGAAACAGCTGTGGACCCCCAACTCCAGTTCATTCCTTCTCCCCTCTGCCAGCCCATCAGGGTTCTCGGTGCCCCGAAACGCAGGGGAGGGCATCACTCAGGGAGGGCAGAAATAAGTCTGTCTTGTTCCCTGCTGCGCGGGGGGCCTAGCGCAGGACCTGGCGCCCAGTAGGATGGATGGACACGTGAAATCCGCCGCATCCACGGCCGCGGGCAGGCTGTCACACGGAGAGTTTCCAGGGAGACCGCTGCGACCCAGAGCTGGCCGGACTGAAGCCCAGAGAGCTGCTGTGGATGGATGGAGGGCGTGCTCTCGCGGTGGGAGGGCTCCAGCGAGAGCGGCACCCGGCAGGAGCAGGGGCTGCTGCGGGAAAATGACACGCTGTTCTCTCCAGATTGCGCAGGACTGAGGGGGAGGTGAGGAATGAGGCCAAACCACAGAGGGTTGTATAAGCCTGGAGGAGGCAGAGAGCTGGAGACTAAAGATAATGGCAGATCATTGAAGAGTCTGGAGTAGGGAGAGAAATGGTCAGATCTGCGTCGGAACTGAAAAACCACAGCAGCTGGATGTGTTCTGGGATGACGAGCTCCGTCCTCCACCTAAACCCTTGCGTTCTCCCCCAGATTACCCCGCATTGTCCTCCTTCTTGCTCTTAATCGGTACAGGAGGCCAGGGCTTCTGTGGACATCGCCCCCCTTAATCCCTATAGTAGGTTGAATGGTGCCCCTCCCACCCCCCCCAAAAAGATTGAATCACATCCAAACCCCTGGAACCATGTGAACGTGCCCTTAGTTGGAAAAAGGATCCTGAGGATGTAATTGAGCTAAGGGGTTTGAGACAAGATCACTCTCGATTACTGAGATGGGCACGAAAGCTGGTGAGAAGCGTCTGTAGAAGAGGCAGAAAAGGAGAAGACCCAGACAGGAGAGGAGCAGCCCCTTTGGCTGGGAGCTGGCGTGAGGCCACCACAAAGCTGGGAAGCCAAGATGCACCAACAGTGCCCAAAGCTGGAGGAGGAGAAGAAAGATTCTCCCCTAGAGTCTCCAGAGGGAAAACCCTGTTGACACCTCAATTTTAGATTTCTGACTTCTGAACCGTGAGAGAACACATATGTGTTGTTTGTATGGCAATCTGTTACAGCAGCCCTAGGAAATTAATACAACTCCATCCTCCAACTAAGAAGATTCAGCCTCAGGACCCTTCCCGACGGGTGGACCCTCATAAATCAGAAGACTTCCTTTCTGTTCTGGAAGGTATGATTGTGACAGAAGCATGGAGCCAGACCAGCCTTTCAGTGGACCCTCGTCTGTAGTGCTTGGCCCTGAAAGGATGGACATTTTAGCCACACCAAGAAATGAATCAACCGAATGAAGCAGTGGACAAGTCAGTGGAGTTGGGTCAACTCCACTTGGCGCTGCCAAGCGCCAAAGACCTGAGAAAAAAGCTGGCAGCACTCTGTGGAGATTAAGGGTTTGGGAAAAGGGGACAGTGAGTTGCTCAATGGGGGTGAGCACAGATATGGCAGAAAGGGTCATTGTTCAAATAGGATTTGTAGCTTAGGGTTTCCCAAAGGGGTCTGTGGAGCTCTGGAATGGTCAGTCTGGTCTTTAGGGTAGGCTTCATGGGGCCAATGCTTCATTCGTTAAGCGTTCCTAAACATACTCGCCGTGTACTGGCCGCCTTCTGCACTGTATCCATCGAGGCACAGTCAACATCTGCATTTCCAGACATGAGCAGCCAGCCCACCTCTGCAAACACCAGTACTTGACCTGAAGGTCTGCTCTGTGCGCACACGTGTGTGTGTTTGTGTGTGTGTGTGTGTGTGTGTGTGTGTCCTCCCTTCCTCCCTGGGGAATCGCACCTATCCCTGTAGAAGCACCAGCTTCCTCCGTTACAAGTTTCTCTCCTGGAGGGCTAAGCAACACTGCAATGACGTCACCATCTCTGTGAGTGCCCATTCAGTGTCTTTCTCCCCACTTACTATAAACACCCCCATGACTACCCCTGGCCTACTGTAGGTGTCCCGTAAGAATCTGAATGAAGGGCGCCTGGTTGGCTCGGTTGGTTAAACAACTGCCTTCGCTCAGGTCATGACCCTGGAGTCCCTGAATTGAATCCCACACTGGGATCCCTGCTCAACGGGGAGTCTACTTCTCCCTCTGAACTTCCCCCCCTCTCATGCTCTCTCTCTCAAATAAATAAATTAAAATCTTTAAAAAAAAAAAAAAAGAATCTGAATGAAACAGGCCAATTCTCGGGGCCCCTGAGTTTTCAGAAGGAGAAAGATTTCATCTGGTCATTTCAAACCCACTGAGAGTGCCAACAGCTCAGGGTTCAGGTTTCATCTTAAGAGAAAGAAACAGAATCAAAGGGAAAAGGTCAAGGGCAAAAATAAAGCCATATGTGGGAGGGGAAGAAGACGTCAATCCTAAACCCAGGGCTGCCAGAGGCCAAAATTTTACAACCTTCCCTCCGTAAGAGGGATCCTTGCCAATTTTTCTTAGGTCTTGGTTAAGATGACACCTTATACCTCCTTCCTTATAACCCCAATTCCCACCCCCCAACTCTCTTCCTCCTGAAGATTAATTTCTTTCTGAATAGCATTCAGATGGGCTGGACTCTAATGATGTCCAGAATCCCATCAAAGTAGAAAGAGACACCTGGCTCTTCACAAATCCCCCCGCAAAGGGTCACCTTCTTACATGAAAACGAAAAAGCTATTTGGAGAGAAATGTGGTAAATCCATGTTGTGGACTGGTTGCCACCAGATTTCCTCTGCTGAAAAGGTGAAAAACAGTACCCATCTCAAGTGGGAGAACATTTGAGATCGTGCGTACACACGCAGTGCCGTGCCCAGTTGCAGTCCCAGTAGTCAGTACCACAGCTGTTGTTAAAATTATTGGGACCAGTCCCTCTAACTTGGAGTGTCATCAATCAGTTGCTCCTTTTCCCTGTACCAACTTCCCTGCTAACCATACACAGGCTGTCCAGTCATCCCCAGTAGCACCAGGGCTGTGGACCAAGCTACCCTTCTGAGATGGGCACCCCAGAAGGAAAGGCAAGGTTATGGTCATTCATTGTTATTAAATATTGTTATTAAATATTAGGCCCTTGTGAAGGCTGGGCAAATGTAGCCCAGGTCCTTGGCATTAGCTTTCTTGGGGCACTTGCCTCAAGGCATTGTCTTCAGAAGGTCCCTTTGGAATGAATGAGGGTGGAGCAGAGGTGGTGAAGGAAAGTATCAAGAAAGGAAAGCATCCTTTGAGTAGAATACAGAAGTCATTGGCCAGTTAAGAAAGGTTCCCTCAGACTTCTTGTTCTGAGCCCTACCTCTTGCCTTTTCTCTGGAGCTTCATAAGGTAGACCCTGTTCCATCATGCTTGCCTCTTTCTCTAAAAACCTGCTCTAAGGCAATAGCCTTATATATTTGTTTATAGTAACATGTAAATGGTTGTTGGGTCTTTATGCTTGCTTGTTTTTATAAGGAGAAAAGGATTCAGTGAAAGAAATGAATACCTTCAAGTGAGTGGGGGAAGGAAGAGGCCCTTCCTAATGACTCAGAAAGCACACTACCTGCTCCATCCAGAAAGCCAGTGGCTGTGGCAGTGGGGACCAAGCCATTTGGGTTGAGTTGAACTGACCAAACAATTTCTGAGCTCTACGTTCTCTTGCTAGAGGTAGGAAAGTAGGCAGGAGCATGGTGGGGGGAGAGGAAGGCAAGGGACAGTAGACAGAGCAGAGGTACACAAAGTAGAGAGAGATTATTCCCCCCAAAAGCACCTCTCTGGGAACGTTGCCAGGGAGGAGTGCAGAGCTCTGTTTCTTCAAAGCATCCCTTTTGATGTAATGAAAAGTAAGGGGGCTCTGGTGGCTCAGCTTTCTGAAGTATACTCAGCCTCCTTCCTTGGCCCCTCCTGACTCATGAGACCCCCCCAGGTCATGGCTGGTCTGTTTCTAGAGGAGCTCATCTCCTGAGCCAATGCAGCCAACTTGGATAACTGCCCAGGCCTCCCCATCTGCTTTGTAGCCTAGGACCAAAGCAAAATTATGGACCAGATCATGTTACTGGTGAGAAGTCGGGGGTTAGGGGGAGAATTTTGGTTACCCAGGAGGGTCAAAGCAGAGATGGTGAAAAGGACTGTCAGGGAGTCCCACTTGCCCTTCCCACGAGGTGGCTCCCCCCAGCAGTCCTCTTGGTTTAGGACAGCAGCATGACACAGTGTGAAGGGCTTGGCCTCCAGCTGCCCCTAGAAAACGGGCTCCAAAATAGAAGAAACAGAGACGAATCAGAGTCAGTCCTGGAACACAAACACCAGTATATTTGATGTGCACAAATGTGAAAAGGAAGAGACAGAGAGACCGATGGAGACAGAGCAGGCGATGGGCGCACAAACCAGTCAAGTGTCCTGAGGGGCTGCAGTTGGGAGACAGTCCTGCCCACTTTGAAGTGGGAGAGCTGGGACCTGTAGCTCCTCCGGGTCTGGGGTGGTCTCAGGGTGGAAGGTACCCTCACTGCCTTAGCCATAGCTTGGGGGCTGGGCATCTCTCCTCTCTCCATCCCCCCATGATGATGTCTGCATGGCCCAGAGCTTCATAAATGCAGGTTCTCAGGAACTGACCTACTCAGTACTGCCTCCCCAAGGAGGAGACCCATGCAGAGAGTGAGGGACTAGGACAAGAGGATTTCATGGGCACTCCCTATATATTATTGCTGTAGATAAGCATAGGCCATTGTGACTTACTGGCAACAGAGGGGACAGGGCACAAGGGACAGGGTGCCTAGCAGACCTCAGAAGCAGTTCAACCATGCAGGGCAGCTCTAAGGCAATAGCCTTATATATGACAATCCTAAGTAACTCAGAAATGCTGCCATGTCCAGTGGAGAGAGACCCAGGACACCAGAGGGTCACAAAGAGTCAGCAGACTCTTCCTGCCAGCACCCCCACTGTTTGGCAGAGCTGGGGTGCCCGGGCACTAAGGGATGAGGGCCCTGAAGATACCCAAGAAAGCAAGAGTTGAAGTCTGGGCTACCCCGGGTGAATTCTGAGCCTACCGACCCTGAGCTCAAGCCCTGGATTGTTGCCTCCCTTTCCTGGGGACTCTATGCCCTATGAGGGACAGCAAGAGCCATGGGGCACCTGGATGAAGCAGAAAAACAGTGCTCTGCACATACCAGGCGGGTTTATCGCAGGACCTCCTGTCCCTGGGAATCTGTAGGGCCCAGAGAAAAGATGGTGCCAGGAAATGTCCATGGGGCATCTGGAGTGGCCCATGGGGCATCTGGAGTGGCCACACCTGATGGGCCATACAGGGGCTTGCTGTGGCTGAGAATCACTGAGACCCTGTGCTGGCAGACATCAACAAGCCAACCCCAGATTTGGTCATGGGAAGGGAGGTCAAAGGCGGGTGGTGCGGTATAGGGGCCCACCTGGGGGCCTGAAAGGGTATTGGGGTCCAGAAAACTGAGATAGCACAGAGTTAGGGGACAGGGCCAAGGAAATAATTCTGCAGACGGGACAGGGAATCCAGGTGATGCTTTTCTTTTGGAAACCCTTCCACCTGTAGTTGGAAACCTGAATCCCTGGGTGCCCCAGAGCTCTGGAATTGGGGTCACAGTAAAATTGAAGGTAGGTCTGGCCCCTGCAGAATGTTCACCGCTGGATTTGAGGATCCTGGCCAGGACACAGAGTCTGAGAGATGCCCTTCATCCTGTCCTGGACAGGGTCAACCGCACAAAACAACCCTATCAAAGGCAGAATCTCCCAGCCTTTCTCCCAATCCTACCCAGTCCCTCAGGCCCCCAGGCCTGGCTCACACCCTGGCTGGGGCTGTCTGCACAGTCTTGGTGGAGCAGCAGAGCACGGAAGAGGAGATTCTCTCCACAGGTGGTATTGTCATTTTTTAATGATCCGTTAAAAGGGAAAGGCTAATTTCTATCTAAGAGTCCTCGTGTGGTCAAGACAAGACCATGTACCATGGCATAGGCTGCATTCTGATGGGCCTCTCCCCTCAGGGAGTGGGGGGCAGAGCCAGAAGTGGGCTGGAGTGAGGATTTCACCTGTCCACTGCCAGCAATGGACCCGTCACAGAGGAAGGGGGACAACCAAGATGACAACGCCCGTGAGCATGGCAGGGTCAATACTGCTTAAGGGGTAAGCTCAAAGGGTCCGTCTTGCCTGGGAGGGGTGGGACGGGGTGGCCCTGAGGAGGTTTTGCTGCAGGGCTAGGGCTATGGCAGGACCAGCCGTTCCCTTCCCACTAAGGATGCTCTGAAGACCCTCCCAAAGCTCAAAGGCTGTTTCCTTTTTCTCTCTCACACACCCTGCATGGGTCTCCAACCCTGGATGCCTGCTCTGCCATCCCCTAGAAAGCTCTATCAACTCTGACTTGAAAAGAGAAATGCCTTCTCCCCTACCCCCCAACTCCCCTAAACTGATTTGTCTCTAGGTCCCCATTATGGATCTGAGGGGGGGTGCATCTTGGCCTGACTGTGTGTTGGGGAGGGCATCATTCCATTTCAGCTGGGCCTCTGTGGGGAGGGGGCGCTGCCACAGCCCATCAGACAGGTGGGGCGGTGTAAAAGGATGACTTCCCAGTCTTCAGGCAGCGGACACAATGGAGGAAAGGTCGCTCTCAGGGCTGTATGTCTGGCAGCTGCTGTGTTGGCCAGGGAGTTGGGGAAGGGGGTGGGTGTGGTGACTGACAGGATAAAGGGGCCGCTAGTGGTAAAGGCCTTGAAAATAAGAGAGAAATGGGGGGAAACACCACCGAACACACAGGGATTGAAACCTCCAAAAGCCCAAGGTTGGTGGGAATCCAGCACCAGGGGGGCCCCCAGAAGGCCAAGAGAGGGGCGGAGCCCTGGGGGAGGGGAGAGGAGCCAAGGGAAGGCCTCCAGCCCTTGCACACCCGCACTGCTGCCAAGCAGCCTCCTGGCCGCCCAGTCTCCCGTCAGGCCGCAGCTCAGCAGGCCCCCGGGGAGGTATTGGTTGCAAGCAAGCACCTGAATATTGCCAATGGAACCAGCCAAAGCCCACCTGAACCAGGTAAGAGGGAGGAGGCCTCGCAGTAGCCCAACCCTCCTCAGGCCTCGCCTTCCACCTTCTAACCCGTTCTCAGAGCCCCTTAGCCAGGACAGGGCCTGCTGCTTCCAAAGTCACCCAGGGGTGGGTCCAGCCGCTGCTTAGCCACAGGCCTCCGGCCGCCAGCCTCTGAGCTGGGCGCAGACACCCAGACCCTTCCCAGAGTCCCTCCGCTCCCTCCACACCCGCCCCCCACACCTCACCCCGCCCCCCGCGGAGAGTGCTGGAGGGAGGCCGCTGTCATGTGTGCCCTAGCGCGCTGAGGCAAGCCCCGGGCCAGGGCTTGTGCTGTTCAGAAGATGTAGCCCCACCAGCTCGGTACCTCTGTCCCCCGCGTCCGTGAGAGAGCCCCGGGCCCCGCCCACCAGCCCCTATTCAGTCCGTCTTGACGTGGCCGTTGGCCAGGGCCAGGGGACCCCCGGGATCCCCGGGCTCGGCGTCCTTGTCAAAGCGGAGGCGGAGGGTGTTGCGGATGATGAACTGCTCCATGATGAGGGCCCCGCAGAACCAGGGCACGGCGTACTCCAGGGTGATGAGGCCCATGAAGTCAAAGTCGAACTGGGAATAGTCCCAGGGGCAGGCGTTGAACTGGCGCAGGATGAGGCCGGTGGTGAACTCCCACAGGTAGGTCCAGAGCGTGTAGATGAGGCAGCGCAGCAGCAGCGGGCAGCGGCCCCGCAGGCGCAGGTACATGCGCTCCACGATGAGGATGGACGTGCCGTAGATGAAGAGCGCCCACACGCTCGTGACCCCCGGGAACTTCCAGTTAAAGTTCACCACGAATTCCCAGGCGGCCGTGAACATCACCTCGCAGAAGTAGCCGTGGATGGCGTACAGGTACCAGCGGGACAGCGCCGTCAGCGGCTCGGCCGACGCCATGGCGCCCAGTGGGGCTGGCTGCTGCGACACAGAGGAGACAGGTGAGGGCGGGAGGGAGCCCCCGCTCCTGGCCACCCACGCCCAGCCCGAGTCTCCGCTATGACCAGGCTCCAGGCGGTTCCACACCCGCTGCTACTGTTCTCTTTGGTTACCAGTCCCACTCCGGACCCTATTTCCTGGTCATTACTTTACGCCCTATTCCTGATCTTGGCCAGGTGGGCATGAGAAAGGAAGGCAAGAAACTTAAAAGTCCCACTGGCTTCCTCTGACCAGCTCTACTCAAATGCTACTTGGAGGAAGGTGTCTCCTACACAACCTAGACTTTTTTTTTATATATATAATTATCTGTGATCAGATGGAAGAGCTGGCTGTCCGGACCCACCAGTCACCTCCATTTCTAGGCTACCAGCTGATTTCTCATCAGGCCCACCCACTGGGGTCACCATCTCCTCCTCCACTTCTCAAACAACTCCACCTCACTCATATTTCTGAGATCTTTCTAAGCAACCTCTCACATTTGTCCTTGGGTGGTGGGAGTGTGTGTGTTAACATATACTAACATTTACCATGTTAGCCATTTTTAAGTGTATAGTTCAGTGGCACTGAGTACATTCCCACTATTGTGCAACTGTCTCCACTGTCCATCTCCAAAACTTTTTCATCATCCCAAACTGAAATTCCGTACCCACAGAACACTAACTCCCCACCTGGCAACCACCCTTCTACCTTCTTTCTCTATGAATGTGACTACTCCAGTTACCGCTTTTAAGGGGAATCACATGGTACTTGTCCCTTCGCGACTGGCTTATTTCACCGGGCATAGTGTCGGCAAGGTTCATCGATGTAGTAGCTGTGTCAGAATATCCTTCACTTTTCAAGGCTGAATAATATTCATTCTTTGTGATCGATCAATCAATCTATCACATTTGATTTATCCATCTGTCCATTAATGGTTTGTTTCTACCTTTTGGCTATTGTGAACATTGCTGCTATGAACATAGGTATGCAAATATCTGTTCTAGTCTCTGATTTCCATTCTTTTGGATTTATATCCAGGAGAATTGCCAGATCACATGGTGATTCCACATTAATTTTCTGAGGAATACCCTTGCTGTTTTCCACGGCAGCTGCACCATTTTACATTCCCACCAGCAATGCACAAGGCTTCCAATTTCCCCACACCCTTGCCAGCACTTGTTATTTTCTGGTTTTTTGAGGATGGCCATCCTAATGGGTATAAAGTGGCAGCTCGTTGTGGTCACATTTGTCTTTAACTGCTCCATTAAGTGGGTTTGGGTGTTTAGTTTCAATGTGGAGAGGAAACCGGTGGCTGACAGAGGAGAGAGTCCTCCTCTCTACTTCCTCCCTTCTCCTCCTCTCTTCTAGCCCCACTGGGCTTTAAGGCCCCAGACAGCGTCCCTGAAGGCTGGCCTCGCCCACAGGCCCCTCTACTTTTCCTTGTCCTTTATCCAATGCTACCCCGTTTCCTGTTAGAAGGCGTGTACCCTCTCGATCCACCTTGCTAGCCCGTGTCCTCCCCGAAAGAGAAGTGCCTCTTTTGCACTCCTCTGTTCTGTTCACAGGCCTCTCTGGGGCAGACCCTCTCTTCATGATGTAGGTTTATGGGGAGAGATCAGGGCAGCATCAGGAATGGGAAGGCAGGGCATGAAAACACAAATCCCAGCTCTGCCAGCTGCCCGTGGACCCCAGGCTTGACCCCTCTGTCAAGGTGGGTGAGGGGACAGAGGTGAACAGGCTGCACCTGCAGTCGGCCTCCCTCTCTGGGAATCGCTGCCCCGCCTTCCAGCTAACGCAGGCCTCGTCACAAGATTACTCGCCCTGGTGTATCGCTTTGGGCCCTTCCAGACACTTCCGTTCCCATTTTTTGTCATTGGTAATTACAAAATTAAGATTCATGCGAAGAAGGGCAGGTAGTTTCACTCCCATTTTTTCAGAGAGACAGTTGGAGCTGAGAGAGAAGTGGGTTTGTCCCATACCCCAGGGCCGGTGAATGGATAGGCCGAGACCAGAATCCACATCTCCCGATTTCTACTTCAGCACTCATCCCTCTGCACACTACTGCCCGGCTCCTAGACATGCCTGCCTAGTGCTGCTCCCCTCCTCAAAAGCATTCAGTTCCCAGCACCCCCCGCCCCATCCCCGGTCCTAATGAAACGCCACAGCTTCCTTGGCTTGATGTTTAAGACTCTCTAGGATCTCACTCCAGCCCACTTTTTCAGCCTTCTTCTCACTGGCTGCTCTCCTGGTTTTCCCTCCTGCCTCTGTAAGATCCTGTCTGTATGTTTCCTGTGCCTTTCCTCTCACCGTCCACAAATCCAGCTTCCAAATGACCTTCAGAATAAAATCATCTTCATCCCCACAGCCCTCTTTTCCTTGCCTGAATTGCCAGAGCACTTCCACTATCTCACTTTGGTCCAGATGACTTCCTGTTTTATTATGGTGATGACTTCCAGTCCCCATCTAGATATCTCTCCTGTGTCCTATACCTATGTATCCCACTCCTACCTCAACCCCTTCACCTAAGCGTCCTATAGACACCTCAAACTCAGTATCTTTTCCCTAAAGCTCATCTTCCTTCTGTGATCTTACCCTGCACCCAGTTGGCAGCAGGAGACCCTGAGGTCATTCTAGCTTCCTCTGCCGCATCCCACCCCCCAACAAGAGCTCCCTGAGAATAAGGACCTTGTCTGTCCGGTTCAGTGCTGCATTACCCAGTGCCTAGAACAGTGCCTGGCACACTGCATTCAACTTAAGAAGACATTTCTTAATCAGTTCATGCTTCATAACAAAGCATTCTAAAACTCAGTGCTGTAAATCAGCTCTCATTTATTATCACAGCTTGTGTGTGGGTTGGCAGATCTTGGCTGGCCTCGATCATGAAATGGCTGCTTGTCTGGGGCTCTGTCCTATCCTTGGCTGGGTGACTCTGGTCTACCTGTCTCTCATCCCCATCACGCTTTCTCATGCAGGGGCAGAGGCACATGGAAAAGCAGACCCTACTGCACCATGCTTTTCAAGACTCTGCTTAAGTCATGCCCAGGAACATCTTACTGGCCAAAGCAACTCACATGGCAAAGCCACCCAATCGGCCATTACCTCCTGTCCTTTCTACCACTTAACTATGTTTGAAATCATCTCTTCCCCTTGACCCTCCTTTCTCATTGCTGTTGCTCTGTTCCAAGCTGTCACCGTCATTCACCTGGATGCCCTCAGTCATCTGCCAGCTGGTCTCCCCGCTTGCCTTTTCCTTTCCAATTCACTCACCCAGCTAGGAAAGTGCGTATAGAAACAGCAGTCTTTCTAAAACACAAATCCAATGCTTCTTCCCACATAAGGCCCACTAGTGTGTCCTTACCATCAACTTGGGAAGGTTTGAACCCCTAGGGACGGCTGGCAAAGCCCTTCGTGAGATACCATGGCCTCAGATCTTGTCTTCTGGATCTCTTCATGACTGCTCTTGCTACCTGGGGTGCCCTTCCCAACTGCTACTGCCGCCGCCACCCCTAACCCATGGCTCATGACCCATAATCCTCCTCGACTGCCCTGTTTGTCCACCTCTGCACCCAGTTCACTTCTGTGACAACAGTTTGCACTATGCTTTGCACTAGTGGCCGCTTGGTGACTGATTAATATAATGATAAGAGAGAAAAAAAGGCAGGATTCAAAACTGAGTAATTAATATGATTTTGATTTTGCAAAAGCATACATACATACAAATGTACAAAAAAGGGGCACCTGGGTGGCTCAGTGGGTTAAGCCTCTGCCTTCGGCTCAGGTCATGATCTCAGGGTCCTGGGATCATGCTCTTAGTAGATGAGCATGGAAGGGGAGTCCCAGTTTTCTCTCTCTCTGCGGAGAGCCTGCTTCTCCTCTCTCTCTCTGCCTGCTTCTCTACTTACTTGTGATCTCTGTCAAATAAATAAAATCTTGGGGGAAAAAAACAAATGTACAAAAAAATTAGCCATAATCATCTCTGGATGGTGACATCACAAGTGATTTTTGTTTCCTTGTTTAAATTTCTCTGTGTAACCTAAAATGTTTTTCTAACAAGTATGTCTAAACTTTTATTTAAAAAATTTATCTTAAAAACATTTGTTGTAGCACTATGTATGAGTCATTTTTGTGCCTTGTATATAAAATATGCTCAACAAATTCGCCAGACAAATCTAAGAAAACCTCATGTCCCATACAGTTCATACAGGTCCTACCCTCCTGAACCATCACCAACCACAAACCATGATTCCTGGGTTTGAATAGCATGAAATGGTTAAGTCCAGGGGCTGCAGATCCTAACTTCCTGGTCTCCCCACCTTGCATTTTCCTTTCCAGTTTCCTGGTACCCTTCCCCTGTGGGATGTAGGGCATGTTACCTGACTTTTCTGGGCCTCGGTTTTCCTACAGGTGAAGTGAGAATAATAAGGGTAACTACTTCTGGGGGTTACTGTAAGGGTGACTGAGGGGACAGACACTACTAAGATGACAGCAAATGATCAGAGAGGGTGGCTCCATTTCTGGCACAGAGCCAGGCTTCCTGGTCAGCTTCTGCTTCCAGCGCCCCCTCCTCCCTGAGGCAGGGTCATTCTGCCCCTGCTCTCGCTAGTGGTTGGGCAGCCTTCCTTACCGGGCAAGTCAGGTCTTCACGTCCAACCAGAGCACAACCCAGCAGCCAAGCAACCCTCCTTAACCAATAACCGCATGTAGAGCCCAGAGGAGAACAAAGACAAAGCTGAGGAGAGGCAAGTCGAGCTTCCAGCTTTTGTGTAGCTTGGGAGGTTTCATGAAGGGCAAGGGGGTCTCAGAACTAGCCCTCTGAGGTCCAGGTTTGACAAGAAGGGCAGAACGAAAGGGCCAGTGTTCCTGGCAGAGCTTCCCACACCCTCTTTTTATCCTGAAACCCCAATAGGTTGTTAGCCCCCCCAGAGTGGGAGAGAACAGACCCAGGCTGAGAATGAGGAGGTGCCCATGACCAGAGGCAGGACAGGGGGGTGCTGCGGTGGCCCGGAGACCACTCTGCCTCCCGCCCAACTCTGGCTCCTCTGAAATTAGGTCTGTCCACCTGACCTGCACTCGTACCTCTTGCCCCTCTGGCCCACAGGATCCAGGGGAAGGGACTCCCTGTTCAACTTACACAGTGGCCTGACAGAACTGACCCTCAGGTCAGCCCCACCTTAATGCTGACTTTAAAACCCTGCTCTCCTTGCCTCATGGTCTCATCTTTAGACATGGCTGAGGATGGTTTCCCAGGAAACTGGAGTTCCCAACAACCCAGGGGCTCCAGTCACCCCTGGAGCAGGTGACTTGGAAGAGCTGGACCTCCAAACCCTATGAACAGAAGCAGGATGGAAGGAGCCACTGTTAAAGGGTGGAGGGAAAGCTGCTAAATAGAAGAGAAGATGGGGGAGAAAGAACAAGGTGAGCCCAAGGATAGGATCCCATTTCTGGAATCTTCCATACTGGAAGAACAGGGGTAGGCAGAGGGGAAGCATACCTAGGCAAGGTCAGGCCACGTCCTAGGGGTTGTGCCAGAAGAACATGCCAACTCTGCATGAGACAAATGGGAAAGCTGGAAGTCCTGACTGGGGCCAGGAGATGGGGGCGAAGACAGAAAAGGAGGGACATGAGACAGTGTCATCAGCTGGGACAGCCCCACAGACACTAACATGAGAGGCCACACTGGCTTGGCTGGATTTTCAAAACTCCACTCCCTGAACCCATTCCTAACACTTACGGGAGGGCTTAAACTCTTGAGTTGGGACAAGCTCCCCCACGCTCTCCTGGCCCCGGCCATGCCTCCCCACACCTGAACAGGGACTCTGCCCCCAGATTCTCCCAGTACCTCCTTGCTCCGCACCGGGATCAAAGCCATGTGAAGTTCTGCACCAGGAAGAACCAGCGGCTCACTGGAAGTCAGTCTCTTTCTCCTGGTGACAAACACAACTGTCCTGAGGACCATGACACAGAGGACAGTCAGGGAAAGAAAACTCAAGGTGAAGAAAACAGGAGAGCATGGGCAAGGGTGAAAATGAGAGAGAGGAATTTGGAGAGCTGGGGACGGTTTCACAAGCAGGATGCTGCGGAACAATACTCAAGTAAAGAGGCCTCATACTTGTTGATAAAAGGGCCTGTGAACACAGAGTGCCCGCAAAGTTGAGTTGTCAGAGCAGGGCACTGCCCTTCCAAGGGCACGGGTGATAGGTGATTGGGGGGGAGGGGTACCGACTCTTGCTCCCTAAGAGTATCTCACCGAGTCCTGGAACCCACTGAGCCATTCCTTAGAGAGCAGAGCAAGCGGAGAAGGATGAAGAGAGCGCCATAAAAGTCCAAGACAGGCTGCAGGCAAAAGCAAATGAGATGATCGCCCTTGGTTTTACCCCGAACTCCCATCTTGTCCCAGGAAGCTAAGGTGCCACAACAAAATGACTCTGGGAATTTCTGTGCAGAGAATCATCTTGCTAGAAAACTGGGACTCCCCTTCCACGCAGCCAGACTAGGCAGGCCTTCCTCCTTCTTGCACCTCATTCACTTCCTCATTTCTAGGCACCAAAATTGCTTCAGTTTTTGGAGGCTTCAGGGGCCCCCGAGGGCAAGGCAGTGGCAGAGACCCTTAGTCCAGACCGTTGGCAGGCTCTGTGCTGGAAGTGAGTGCAAAGGGGGGGGGGGGGCAGTTGTCCTAATATTTGGGAGAAAGGTGCAAGTTCTGAAGCCGTCCTGAGCTTCCTCTGTGGTTGTCAGATTGTGGGTGGGGTAGGGGCGGGGGAACCCAGGGCCAGAAGGGAAGCAAGGAGAGCTAAATACTTGGGGTCACTGGGTAACCCCGATGCCATAGAGTTCCACCCTTTCTTGCTATGGCCATCCCCCAGGAAAGTCCCCGAAGTTAGTCCTCCCTCCACCTCTCAAGTCACAGGAATAATCAGGCTCTCTTCCCAGCACCTACTACGTACTACCTCAGATAATACTCAAGCTTATTTTACAGCTAGGGCAACTGAGGAAGAGGGAGGCTAAGTAATTCCAGCTCTAAAAGGCAGAGCTGGGATCCAAAGCCAGCAAGTCTGGCTCCAGAGCCTTCTCAGCACACTGCCCTTGAAGCTGACTACAGCCACCTCTGCGGGCACCACCAGTTTCTGAGTTTCTGCTTCGGGAAAGCCAGGATGATGTATGGAGAGACAACAGGAAGCAAGAAGGACACACAAGCTTCTAGAAAGATCATCAGTGAAGCTCAGGACTGGTGTCCAAGCTGTTGAAGGCTCTCAGCCTATTCTGAGAGGCCAAGTTCTGTTCTAAGCCCAAGTTCCGGCAAGACCCAGGGGATGGTCCTCCAGGGTCATAGTTGACCTCAGAGGACCACAGCGGCCACCACCACAGAGGACCTCAAGACAGGTGCCATTCAAAGACCTTTCACCAGGACACACATTCCCCAGAGTGTCCTTGACTGTGAGCCTGCCCCAGCATGGCTGGGAATCTCAGATGGCCCAGCTCTGCCACAGAAATGCCAGCCAAGAGCAGTGACCAGCATCACACTCTCCATCCAAGCCTGGCGCCTGGAGCAGCAGCAGACCACTCCACACAAAGCAGCAAGCTGGAGAGGATTTTAGAAGGCCTCCGATGCTAACCAAATCCCAGCTGGCAGGCACAGGGGGCAGGTGGGCCCTGGGAACAGAGTCAGCTTGGCACAGAGAGTCAGCAGGGCTCAGGCAGGGAAGGGCACTGGGGGGGGGGGGCTCAGGCTGAGCATCCTGTGTGTTGCCCCCGCCCCCTTCCAACAAGGCTCTTCCCAGACCTCACTGGCCTGCCTCTCTATTGTTATTCAGATTTCAACTCAACCAGTCACCCCTGAGACCTTCTCCAAGTCTCCAGTCCAAAATAGCCTCCCTGTGACTGACATCATCCTGTTTCAGTCCTCACAGCACTTTCGCTTTCTGGTATTTTGCTACTTGTTTGCTGTCTATCTCCCCCAATAAGAATGAACGCTCCAGGAGGACGGGGCTCTGCCTTGTTCAGTGCTGGGTGCCCAGTGCCTAGACCAGTGCCTGGCAATGAGACCTACTAACACCGGGGGCATGGTGAATGAATGAATGGGAGGGTGAATGGGCCCACACAGGGCAAGTATAAACAACTAGCTTCCCTCAGCCTTTCTCTCTTCTCTTTCTTGGGAAATACGGTCTTTTTAAAATTTCAGTTCTAACATTTTTAAAGATCTTTATTATTTTTCCTGATTATAAAAGTAACATGTGCTCACACCTAAAATTTAAACATCACTGAAAGGATCGACCTGAAGAGCAAAAGCCCCCCATCCCCCCACACCTTAGAGAAAGTCACTGTTAATGTGTGTCGTATATTCATCCAGAATACATTCAGTTTCACAAGAAGCAAATCCACGCATCATGGAAAGAAAGGGGATGGCTCAGCCGTTAAGCAGCTGCCTTTGGCTCAGGTCATGATCCCAGGGTCCTGGGTTCAAGTCCCGCTTCGGACTCCCTGCTCAGCCAGAAGCCTGCTTCTCCCTCTCTCACTCCCCTTGCTTTGTTCCCTCTCTCGCTGTGTCTCTCTCTGTCAAATAAATTTTAAAAATCCTTTAAAAAAAGAAAGAAAGAAAAGGAGTTCCTAATCCACCAAACTAGCAGCCACCATCATGTCTCCCTGGCCATCTTTCTCATGTGTTTATTTCACAAATCACCTTAATCCTTAATGTACTTCTCCTGTAACCTGACATTTTCACTTAGTATATCATAATAATTTTTCCAAGTTGTTATATTGCCTGTGTCCTCGTTAGTACAATGGCAGTATGCTATTCCACCAGGTGGAAAACTTTAACTTCCTTAACCTACATGATCAACAAAGAGAGAACAATTGTTTCCCATTTCCACTATTACTACAACACCATAAGAAACATTTTTTTTATGCTTCTAAAAAAGAATTCAGCCCTTTTCTTCTCTGGGGTTATTTCCTAAGAAAAGATTTCCTAATGAGTAATTCGGGAGTGGGACCACCGACCAGAGGGTACAACAGTCCCAAGGCCACTGGTAGAGACTGCCCTGGGTGGGGAATCCTGCGTGATGTGGGTCGTAGGTCTCTGATCTGAGTCACCGGGTTCCCGCCGTGGCCTCCACGGCCATCTCTGCACCCCCACCGCACCCCCGAGTTTAGGTGCACACCTCCCTGGCTACAGATCACCCCAGCGACCCACTTCCTGAAAAGCCCTCCAACCACAAACTGGTTTTGCAAGCCCAGGCTGAGGGAAACATAGATGCCAGCCCTAAGTTTTCAACTGTCGACTGGCAAGTTCTGGCTAAAGCTGAGAATTACCTAGTCGCCCTTCTCCTTCCCCGCAAGCTCCTGCGTGGAATCTAAGGCTCCGGGTCCCTGGGGGCCAGTCCAGCAGCTCCCAAACAGCTTGTCGCGTCGGGGGTGCTCTCCCTGCCGTGACTTCCAGGCGAGCTCTCTGCTGGCTGACCCAGAGGGGGACTGTCTGCCCTACGCAGACAACGGCCTTCAGGCTAGACAGACCTCTGGGGCTTGGGAAAGCAGCCAAACATCATTTTTTAAAGCACCATCAAGGAAAAGCCAGAGACCAAGTCTGGAAAGAAAGGCCATAAGAGGACAGGTGAAGCTCCACAGTCAGGGGGTCCCACGCTCTACACGCAGCACGTCTAGCCTTAGGAGGAGACCCTCCACAGGCCAAAAGCAGCAGAAGGCTTGCTCCTCTTGACCCCCTGGTGGCCACCTCCGTAGCAGCTCAGGCACCAGAAATCCCACTCCTCCCAGGGCCCTGGATACTCTCCCCAAGGCTGCGTGAACCGCTCATGGGCTCTGGACAAAGTCTGCAATCCCAGATGAAGTACAGTTCTCATGGCACAGAGGTGAAGCCCAAGGCCCAAAGCATCCAGGAGCCTACAGATAAGAAAGGGAGTGTGGGAGGATGTCATCTCCCCCGCGCTGGGTGTCTGACCTCACTCATTCAGCCCATCTGGGTGGGGCACATATTTCAGAGGCCACATGGCTCTAAGCCGGCTCCAACACAGGGCATGACCTGAAGGGGCCTGGCCCTCCCCGCCTATCCTGGAACTATGGCCCCCGTGACGGGCCCTCGGACACAACACAGGCTCCGAACTGGAACCTCCAGACCTGCGTCGGTGCGCCTGAGGCAGGGAGGGCCCGGGATCCCTGGGGGGCCTGTCACATTACTCACTTATCAGACCTCTGAGTGCACGGCTCAGAACAGACATCAGGGTCACTGTCCAGGAGTGTCCCGGGTTAACCTTTGTCCTGGTGCCTGGCTGGGCCTTGGTGCCATTCTCAGCAGTGGCGGCAAGCATCAGCCCCAGGGCTCAGCTGATCCTTGGCTGGTCGGCAGGAGGCTTCCATGTGTCCCTGGGAATAAAAGAGGAGGCGTTCATTACCTTCCACTGCCCCCTGGGCCAGAAGGAAAGGCAGCCTCAAGGCAAACACGACAATTGCCCAGGCTCCCGGCTCAGCACCAGGCAGTCATCCCACCAGGGCCCCTGGGCCCCTCTCTTAGAAATTACTCCCTCCTCTGTACTGTCCTGTTTGCTCAGGTCTGGTTAATCCAGCAATGACAGCTTGGGGTGCGTCCCAGGCCATTCACACGTGGGGTTGGGACTTAGGGCTTCTTACTCTGCAAGTAAATGTGTGCACATTTGTAAATCTGAGAGGGAGTATAATTTTAGACTCCAGTGCCTTTCTCATTTAGCTTCAAATTACACTCTCACCTTCGCCCTGCAGTGGCCACATCTGCTCTCAAGGGCGGTCAGGAACCTCCCAGAAGGCCGATAACGGAGGACATTTGTCACAGCATTTGGGGAGTCGAGCACAGCTACACAGAAAAACAAGCACACCAACAAAAGGTGTGCCAGACCCCTCTCCCCACAATCCCACTACCCCAATATTTATTTCACTCTATTTTATCACTATTCTTATTAAAGCCCTTCCTGTTAACATCAATAACCGACTACAAACCGATACAAATCTGACTTTCTGATGCCCCTGGCCACAGACACATTTTTAATATATCCCTGAGATTTGACCATTTGATCAAGATTCTGACTTGAATGTGAAGGTCCTGCAGCTTCTCAGAAAAACCCCTTGGATGCAGCACCATGTGCACGAGCCCAAAGACGGAGCTCAGGTCCCTAAAGCAGGACCCAGCCAGGAACTGGCGCCCTCCACCCCCACAACACACCCCCTCGCCCCACCCCATGGACAGCCAAGCAGAGTTATCCGAGGGGGCACCACCCGAGCTGGTGCATGCGGCCAGCTTCCTCCCTCCCCCTCCCTCCCCGCACCTCCCAGGTGAGCTGGGGTCACTGGGCCTCTGCTCCCCAGAAGCAGCAGGGGAGCCGAGGAAAAGTGAAGGGGTGGGGATAGGGATCCCCTGGAGGGTGGACACTCCCAAAGCACCCCCCCTGCCCCCGCACTGAGACCAGAGAAGGATGAGAGCGAAGTGCAGCGGGGCAGCTGAGCTCAGTCCTCCCCAGGTCCTCCCTGGCTCCTCCCCAAACAGGAGCCTCGACCTGCCCCACCTGTCCATCCTCCCCGCTTCTCCCAGTCTGCCTGGCACATACCCATTACCTCAAGGAAGGGGCTTTAATGGGGCATGTCCGACACCCCCTCTACCTCCAGCACCACCAGGACCTGTGCCTGGGGAGTTCAATCCCACCCACCGGCACTTCCCTTTCCCCAGGGCCCTAAGCGGGCCACATCAGCAAGCACAAGACAAAAGAGAAAGAGAAACCAAAGCCCACATCCTGGCAGCAGAGCCTATTGGTCGCAGCAGTCAGCCCTGGGAACCCACGGCTGGCTGGTGAGGCCGCTGAGGTCAGAACAGGCTCCCTGCCTCGGCCGGCCTTGGCCCTGGACACCTCCTGCTTCCTGGTCAGCAGGTTCTTCCGCCAGAGAGTCGGTGGGGCCTGGACAAGGAGACGATGGTCTAACAGGAGTCCCACCTCTGTTGAGAAGTGCACAAGCTGTCCCTGGCCCCCTCTGGCGCTCCCTGGCCCCTGAGAGCCGGTCCCTGGTGCAGATGGCATGAGGCTCCTTTGTAGACTGCAGGGCCTGAGCTCAAAGTTTCTGGAGCACAGGAATGTGTGAGGAGCCCTTATAGCAATTAACGTGGGCAGAACTTACACTTTTTCATGCATATCATCACTTAGGATTCTCCCAAGGCTCCTGCAGGGAGGGCAGGAATCATCATCCCACCCCCCACCCCCAACTTTAGAGATGAAAACACTGACTCTCAGGACATTAAGAGATTAGGCCAAATCTACACCTCTGACTCAACCCTGGTCCTCGGGCTCCAGAGACCCCCCTCTCCCCACACAATGTGTCTTCAAGCTGCTTACTATGTGTCTGCCTGTGTACACCTTTCATTCCCCAGCATCTACTTAGTCCGTTCTGTAAAGTTCTGTAAGCTGCTTATTTGTAAACATACAGCCGAGTCTGTCTATCCAGCTTCATCAACGCTCCCCGGGGTGGGGGGGGTCCTCTGAAACCCTGCTCCCTCCTCATTCCTTTGTGATGCCATCCTAAGCCCCTAACTAGTCCATCACTGATGTTCCCCCAGGACTTTGAACATCCTTGCCCTGAAACATCCTATCCCATCTCAAAGTTATTATTGTCTGTTTGCCCCTCCACACGGTGAATTCAAGACCAGGGAATTTCTTTTGGATGGATGGACAAATCACCTTGAGAAGGGCCCAGCTAAATTCCTGGGTGATGGCATTATCCAGTGTAATTAACTAACCAAGGATATCTCGCATTCTTCCCTAATTTTTAGGCAACCGTCATGAAAGGGCTGTCTCCCACAAAGGACCATAAATGCTGGCTTCCAGGAACAGGGGGATCTCTGCCAATGAGGGAAGAAAGGAGGGCACTTGCTCTCTTTCGCCCACCTTCAAGAGCCATCGCCTGGACAGCAAGGTGAAGCTAGATGAGTGGGTGCCTTAGGTCTGCGCACCACAGAAGACGCGTCGCCCGAGGAAGCGTCCCAGGTGTCCCCGGAGAAAGTGCAGGCTCCTATGTGGGCAAGCGGCCAGGCTCGACCTCAGGTCAGAGAAAAACAATGCCTATTCTGTTATTTCTACAAATGCTGGTACTCTCAAAAGGCACATTCAGTTTTCATGCACATAGCATTCATTTCCCAAAGAGGTTTAACCAGCAGCTGCTGGCAGGAAATTCCCTCTGCATCGTTCCCTCCCCTCCCCTATAACTATTTAGGGTAAGCTGGGCTTTCGGGATTGAAGCTCTACTTCTCTGACCAGAACCCATAAACCAAACCTACCCCCAATCTCCGTGCAATCTCCACGGCTTGGAACCTAAGACTGGGGCCAGGAAGTGGCCCGCAAACACCATCCCTTCTCCCTTCTCTCTCCCCTCTTCCCCAAATCTCCCCTACCCCCAGGTGCCCAGGAAATGAAGAGAAAATGCCCCCAGGACCCACTGGGGAGCTCTCTAATTATTCAAAGTGCCCTGGTTCTTGCCACAAGACCCGGAAGCACTGCTCTTAACTTGTCCTATAGTAAGACCAGCCCTGAACACAACTGGATTTGGCAACTTGCCAAGTTGAGAGACCATGCTAAGGCACGAATGCAAAGGGAATTCCAAATCCCCCCAGGGCAAAGGCAGCATCTGCTCAGCTCCCCTTGGGAAGCAAGGACACCCGGGCCCTTGGCCCTGATTGGCGGAGGGAAGGTCAGGGGGGAGACAGGAGAACAGACAGCCCACACACTCCATGTGACCCCGTCCGTCCACGCTCCTTCATTTATCTGTTTTCCTGAAATCTGGGTTTCTCTGCCAGCCGACAATTCACCCCTCTGTCTTCTGTCTTACCTGTGTAGCCTCCTCTCCTCCCTGCCTCCTCCCATCCAGCCCCTCCAATCTTATGCACCTTTCTCAATGTCCCCTTCTGAACAAACCCAGACCATCCATCTCCTTCACCTTGGAGGGTGGTCTCTGGCCCCATGCCCCTTCCCTTCCCTCCCATCCTACCCCCCAGCACTGGGTAGCTGCTGCTTGCTGCCTGGAAGGCTGGACAGCTGCTGGGCTCTCTAATTAGCTGCCTGGCTGCCGTCCCAGAGCAAGGCCCATGTTACAGTAAAGAGCTGCCCCCCTCCCCTGAATAATCCCCTCGGCAGATCCCATCAGGCAGCAGCTGAGGGGCCCTGAAATCCCGGTCACATGAGACCAGGAAGGCTCCTCCCGGCAGCTGGGAAGGCACAGACAGCAGCCTCACGGCCTCACCGACTCAGTGACCAGGAATTTATTTATCCAGGCTCTCCCTCTTACCACCCACGTCCTCTGGGGTGTTGCACAGGTGACCTCTGGAGCAATGCAGACACTGCCCCTTTGTTGCCTTACCAGCGGGGGCAGAAAAAACCCCAGCGGCTCTTTTGGAGGATAAACCTGGGCTCCCTGAACAGCACGACACCCAGTGCCCTGCTTTTCACAAATCTCTACAGCCAAGCCACCCCAGAGGTTTCTAAACAACAGAGCCCTCCTCCAGGGCTAATTTGTTTATTCAAGGTGTTGTGTTTCAGTGGTCAGCAAATGTGGATGGAACACCTGCTGAAGGCCAGGCACTGACCTGAGTGTGAACAAGACAGCTTTCCTGCCCCCGGGAGCCCACCGCCCTCGGGTGGACAGACAATAAAGCATACTGGAATGTCTGACAGCAGGCCACAAAAAAGGGAAAAGGCCCGGTGGGGACAGAGACACTGAACGCTAGAGAGCAAGTCTTACACTTCTCTAAGGAGGTAGCATTTCGGCATAGATCAGAAAGATGCAAAGACGCCTTTCAAAGAGCTTTGGGAAAAGCATTCCAGGCAGAGGAAACAGTACCTAAAAGACCCCAAAAAACAAGTTTGGGGGGTGCCTGGGTGGCTCAGTCTGACTCTTGATCTCAGCTCAGACGTTGACTCAGGCTCGTGAGTTCAAGCCCCACACTGGGCTCCGTGTTGGGTACGGAGCCTACTTTATAAAAAAAAAAACAAAAAAACAAGTCTGAGAAATAGCAAGGCCAGAGCAGCTAAAGTTAATGTAATTAAGGGGTCAAACGTTCCCTGCCCCTGATTGCAAAAGTCATCTGGTTGTCCCTAAGGTGCCAGCTGGGCCAGAGCAAAGTCCCAGCTGCTGAGGAAACATGCCACGACAACTGGAGGCTCCCCCTGTGGGCAGAGCTGGAAACTGCAGGTCCAGTCAGTTGTTAGGCACTGCACTTATGAACAAAGAAAGGCAAAATGAAATCTTTTGACCTGTGGCTTGGAATTTCTGTCCATAGCTCATCAAAAGAACTGAAGTGACTTCACTAGGCCTTCTCTAGGCGGTCTCACTTTAACAAGAAAGTCAGTGTTCCTTTTTAACTCCAGCTAGCTTAAGTATCCTGTCATTTGGAATGAAGAAAATCTTAACTAACTCAGGTGATTTCCGACCCCCGCCCCTCCGCGCTGGACCTTACCTCTTTGACATGAGAATCACATCAATGAATACCACCTTCTCACCTTTGCCACCATGCAAACCAGCAGCTCTGCCCTTGCAGACAGTGAGGGGCAGAAGAAGAAAGGTCAGAGGCCTAGCAAGGTGTGTCCGTCTCGGCAGGATGTCTATAGCTTTGGAGGCTCCAAATCTCCC
Source organism: Mustela erminea (assembly GCF_009829155.1). Taxonomy (NCBI): domain Eukaryota; kingdom Metazoa; phylum Chordata; class Mammalia; order Carnivora; family Mustelidae; genus Mustela; species Mustela erminea. The sequence continues at coordinate 114,133,110 of NC_045618.1, forward strand.
TTCTGGGTCCTGCCCAGACTTCGTTATTTCTCCTCGATTCACGTGACCCTTGACAGCCGCCTAGCACATTCTCACTACCTTCTAGAAAGAGGACTGAGAAAACTAGAAGCCAGAAGGGGAGGCCTCAGCCAAGAACAAGTAATACACAACTAGACTGTTTTTCCACAATCCCCAGAACAGCACTGTCCAATTTGATAGACACTAGCTACATGTAGCTATTTAAATTTTAATTTTAGGGGCGCCTGGTAGCTCCGTTGGTTAAGTGTCCGACTCTTGGTCTAAGCTCAGGTCTTGATCTCAGGGTTATGTGTTCAGGCCCCGCGTCTGGCTCCATGCTGCATGTGGAGCCCACTTAAAAAAAATTTTTTTAAATAAATTTTAATTTATGAAAAATGAATAAAATTAAAAATTCTGTCCCTCGGTTGCACTAGCCACATTTTGAGTTTTTTCTGAAGGGACACCCCTGCCCTCCCTCTTTCTCAGGCTCAGGCCTAGTTAACACTGTGAGATGGAGGGGGCAGGGGGACTGTGAACCCTTGTTCCATGAAAGTCTCTGTTTGCTGTCTGAACAGCGACTTACATGACTGACATCCAAGAGCCAGGAGAGGGCTCTTGGTGAATGAGGCCAGCCCCTGTGTCTCTGGTTATAACACCGTCTAGGGGTGCTATTTGAAGTTTTAAAAGAAGTCCAGACCATTTATTAGGCACCTCCTGTGTGCCAGGCAGCTTCTACACAGACCATCCCATCGATTCACGTCACAAGTCTGTGAGGCACACATTAACTCAGATTTACTCAGGAGGCAAGGAAAACTCAAAGAAGTTAAACAACAGCTAGAAAATGGGAGGGCCAAGGTTTTTACTAGCACTTTTTCTCTTACACCACTCACAAGAGAAGGGAATGTGCAGACAAGAATTAAGGGACTTGGGGCACCTGGGTGGCTCAGTGAGTTAAAGCCTCTGCCTTAGGCTCAGGTCATGATCCCAGGGTCCTGGGATCGAGCCCCGCAACGGGCTCTCTGCTCAGCGGGGAGCCTGCTTCCTCCTCTCTCTCTGCCTGCCTCTCTGCCTACTTGTGATCTCTGTCAAATAAATAAATAAAATCTTAAAAAAAAAAAATTAGGGGACTTCATTTACCTACCCATAGCAGCGGGCCACCCACAGTTGTCCTCATGTGGGTGGGGACACCCACAGTGGGTCCTCATGGTGGACAGTCTCACGTGAGCTGCCCCTCCCAGCCTGCTCAAGTCCACCCAGGGCCTTGGGAGAGCTGCTGCCAAGGGTCTGCCCATGAAGGCCCAGTTCCTAAAAGCCATCACATCAAAACCACAGGAAGGCCACACTACAGAGGACAAATCTGAGAAAGGGGTAGGGGTAGGAACCCAGACATGTGGCATTTCTCCTGGGCAAAAGAGGGAACATGATAAAATGTTATTATAGAAAGCTACACAAACCCTGATCTTCTTATCTTTGCATCCCCATGTCCTGGATAAAACATACAGTAGGTACTCAACATCCAAGTGCTGAATAGGGGAAAAGGCAAGGCACAGGTCCTCCATGAGTGAGGAGGCCTGGCCAAGAGGAGCCTATAGGGCAGAGATGCTGGGGAGAAAGATGGGAACGAGGTATTCTGAAGGAGCTGTGACGGTCTCTGTCTGCGCTATATGTGATCCAGTCCGAATATCCCTTTCATTTAAGTGATGGCTCGGAGGAAAGGCCCCCAGACACCAGGCTGGGGACCCGTGGCAGCAGCCAGGCACCTCCACCATGAGCGTAAGCCCAGCAGCCTGGACCCCTGACTCAGCCTCTCGCTGGACAGCTCCATCTACAGCAAAAGCACCGAGGCTTGCAACATGTTCAAAATAGGGCTCCAAACAGCACTTAGGCAAGAGTAATTAAAGGGATGTTATCACAGTCAGTCTCTCATTAGCCACGTAATTAGACTGCTGAAAATAATTAACATTCCTTTTGACAAAAGAAACAGAGGACCCATTACATTCATTAGGACAGCCTCAAACTAGCCTGAGGAAGGCTGAGAAGAGAAGCCATCCCCTCCCAGTCCTGTCCAGGACAGAGTCAGCATCTGGTAACCCGACCTGGTGGTGAGTCCTGCCCTGGCCCAGATGTCCCCAGATGTGTATCACAGACAACAATAACACACTCGCACATACTCAGAGAAAAAGCCCTTGAAGGAAATGCCTATGCCTCCCTCCCCTAAGGCCCCAGAATATGACTGAAGAGACATTTCTCTAGGAAGAATAAATCCATTACAGCACCAGAAAACAAGAAGGAATGGATATGGGTTCCCTGAAGATGGTAAGATGGTAAGGTAAAAGGAAATCAACTGATGGAGAAACCACAACCCCCCCCCCCAAAATAAAACCATGAAAACAAGTAATCACAATAATAATCCTAGTAACAGGCACCCATCCAGGGCATATCTATGACAGACACTAGTCTAAGAACTTTGCATGCATGATCTTATGTAACCCTCACAAAAACCTTTGATATACAGATCATCATCCTCACGTTATAAATAAGACCCAGAGTTACCTAGCTTTCCCAAAGTCAGAGTACTGATAAGTGCTGGGTTAGGATTTGAACCCCAACAGGTGTGGCTGAGGGTTCTGTGCTCAGTCGGGGGAGCGGCGGTGAGGGCTTCAAGTTTGGAGCCAGGTCACCAGCAGGGGTGGGGAACACCAGAAGCCCCGAGCAGCTGGTGATTGGATCTGGAGTAGCCGGGCAAGTGGGCCCCTCCCACCCTCCCACCAAATTTGTGTCCTGGACACGGGGGCAGGGAAGCAAGGGGAACACCTCGACACCAGTACCTAGCAGGCACATCCCACCCTCCTGCCCACAACCAGTGACTGGCCCAGAAGCGGGGTTCGCACTGAAAAACCTCACAATACCAAGAGAGGAACACATAACCATAACTCACTAAACATTTGACCAAACCAAAACTGCCAAAGAAGCACCAAATTTGAGAACAGAAGTTACAGGTAGAAAACAAAATAAAGTCAAAAGAAGGAAACATTTTTAAAGGTACAATTAGTATTCCCTAAGGGATAAGAAGAGCTCCTGAATCCATGAACCAAAACAAGTCTGATACCAGAAGAATGTTAAAGGCCTTACAAGTGAAGGAAATACACCATGGTTGACCAGTTATCTCTGGATGAAAGAACAATCTCATTAAATTTTTTTCTTTATATAGATCTGTTTTTCTTTTCTTTCTTTCTTTTTTTTTTTTTTTGTTTACTTATTTGACAGAGATCACAAGTAGGCAGAGAGGCAGGCAGAGAGAGAGGAGGAAGCAGGCTCCCCGCTGAGCAGAGAGCCCAATGCAGGACTCGATTCCAGGACCCTGGGATCATGACCCGAGCCGAAGGCAGAGGCTTTAACCCACTGAGCCACCCAGGCACCCTATATAGGTCTGATTTTCTGAACTTCCTTTATCAAATGCCTATTACTTTGAGAACTGGAAAAGTTATTTTTTAAATGTCTGGCACAGGATAGGTGCTCAGTAAGATTCGGTCGCACAGTCAATCTTGCCTGCTGTGCCAACATTTGGCCCTATCCAGGCCAGCCCATAATTTACTGCTCCCCAGTCACACCATCCACGCTCCCATCTCCCTGCCTCTGAGCACACAGCCCCCGTCCTGGAGTGCCCTTATCTCTCCTCTCTGTTTACCTGTATTTGCCTGTTCTTCAGTGCCCACTCAGAGATTACCCTCTTTGAAGAAAAGTCCCTGCATCCCCCCTAACCCACTCATCCCTCTTCCCCAAACTCCTAAGGGCACCTGATTCTCCAGGAACATGGGACAGGTCTGGTTGAGCTGCCCATTGGGGTCATAGTGCTGAGAACAAGTTATCTGCCCTTTACCTTCCAGTGAGTCCAAGTCTGGTCTTCCTACTCTACCGTAGGCTTCTTAAAGACAATGAGAGGGCACGAGCTTTCTTTTTATGCTCTGCTGTGCCGGAGTAAAGGTGAGAAGATTTTGCAAGAACATGCTTACATGTCAGTTGAGTAAATGACAAATGAGCTGCTCTCCCTAGTGGGAGTAGAAGAGGAAATTATTCTGGAAATTACTCAACAGGGCTGGGCCCACACAGCACCTGGGTAAAGCTCCTGAAATGGACCGCCTGTTTTGGTCCCAGATAGCTTTGAACTCCTACCCCTGGCCTAGGATCCAGAAATACCTGTAAACCCAGAGGGTATGATTGGTAAATCTAGGGGCAAATGCTGATGAGCAGGATATTTACATGGTCTTCAGTTGTCTCCCCACAGATTGTTTCTTAGTAGCGAGGGAAAATTAGTAAACACACAGTGAAGGAATTAGACAACACCTTGGCCAAGAGATCAAACTTAACATCACATATAAGGGGCAGATGTCCAGCCAGTGCCCCGGACGTGAAACACTGAAAAGGATGCAGTGTCACTCATTATAACCCCCTCGGGAGTACATAGCCCTGAGTCTGAACATAAGGCAACACCAGAAAAATCCAAAGAGAAAAACATTCTATTTTTTTTTTAAGGGGGAGGACAAGGCTATATTCTTTGAAAATGTCAATGTCCTGAAAGACAAAGACAGGCTTGGGAATGGTTCTAGAGGCAAGGGGACGTGACAACTAAATGCAGTATGGGGCTGCAGACTGGACCTCGTACTGGAGAGGGAGAAGCGCCATAAAGGACGATATCGAGTCAGTTGACAAAACTGGAATACTGCCAGCAGATCACATAAAGTATCCTATCAATATCGCATAAAATATCATATCCCACCCTTCAGTTTGCTGAAGGTTATATAAAATGGCATTCTTATGCTTAGAAAGTTCGCACTGAAGGGTTTACAAAGAAAGGGCCATGATGTAGGCAACCTTCTCTTAAGTAGTCCAGAAAAAACTTGAGAGAGAAAAGGAACATAAATGATAAAGCAAAGGAGGTCAAAGGTCAAAAAGACTGAATCTGGTTAGAGTATATGGGTGTTTTGTACTATGCTGACAGCTTTTCTCTAAATTTGAAGTGACTCCCAGGGCATCTGGGTGGCTCAGTGGGTTGAGCCTCTGCCTTCGGCTCGGGTCAGGATCTCGGGGTCCCGGGATTGAGTCCTGCATCGGGCTGTCTGCTCAGCGGGGAGCCTGCTTCCCCCTCTCTCTCTGCCTGCCTCTCCGCCTACTTGTGATTTCTCTCTCTGTGTGTCAAATAAATAAAATCTTTTTTTTATTTTTTTTAAAGATTTTATTTATTTATTTGACAGACAGAGATCACAAGTAGGCAGAGAGGCAGAGAGAGAGAGAGAGAAGGAAGCAGGCTCCCTGCTGAGCAGAGAGCCCGATGCGGGACTCGATCCCGGGACCCCGAGATCATGACCTGAGCCGAAGGCAGCGGCTTAACCCACTGAGCCACCCAGCCGCCCCCAAATAAATAAAATCTTAAAAAAAAAAAAAGAAAGAAAGAAAGAAAGAAAGAAAGAAAGAAAGAAAGAAAGAAAGAAAGAAAGAAAGAAAGAAATGACTTCCAAATAAAAAATTTTGGAGAAAAACCACAACAAAAGGGCCCCTTCCACCAGACAGGGTGTGGGGCATGGGTGGTACACACAGAGAGGGGGAATCCAGGGAGGACACAAAAACTCTAGCTCCGCCAAAATGTCACGCGTGGACATATTTCCTCTCCCAGTTTCAACCTCCCCTTGTCTTACTTCTCCATCCATTTACTCCTTCCTCTCCCCAAGATCCCCCATCTTCCAGGAGGCCTCCCTACTAATACCAGAGGATAGGACTGATTCAACCTTTGGGTCCATTCTTATCACATGAAGCTAATATCTTCTGGAGATGTTTGGGCATCTTTTTCATCCACAAGCCCACGATAACGAGTCTGGTTATATTTGTTAAGCCACAGCCTTCTAGGTATTATATGACATTTCTTCTCCCCCACCCCTCAAATCCTGTGGCTCGTCCTATTCATATGGCTTGACTTTAGGCCTTTATAGGCGCCATCACCACCACCTGACTCTACAGTAAACCTCCCCCACCACCACCACACACACACACACACACACACACACACACACGCACACGCAGGTGTCCTGTCTGCCACAGCTGGGTGTGGTCACAACGTACAGGTGCCGCAGTCTCTAGAAGCAGCTTTCCTGCAGGCTAAGGGGAATCAAGCAAACTATCACACTGTACAAATTCACATATCAATTCAGATGACCTTATACACATCTTCCGTGTGCAGACCACTCAGGGCTAAGAAGGCTGGGATATGAAAACCGAAGCACAAGAGTGCGGCTCATTGTTTTCAAAACACTGCAATTATAAAATCTTGGAAATTCCACTATCAAACGCCAGAAAACAAATGGTAACGGTAACTTTGACTCTCACAGTGCTCTTCACTTAAATGAGCCCTTTTAGGGCGCCTGGATGGCACAGTGGTTGAGCCTCTGCCTTCAGCTCAGGTCATGATCTCAGGATCCTGGGATCAAGGCCCGAGACAGGCTCTCTGCTCAGCGGGGAGCCTGCTTCCCCCTCTCTCTCTGCCTGTCTCCTGGCCTACTTGTGATCTCTCTCTGTCAAATAAATAAATAAAATCTTTAAAAAAATAAAAAATAAATGAGCCCTTTCAAGTTCATCTCATGATTCAGGCATTCATTCACACATTCAATGAACAATTACTCAGGACCTATGTTGTGCCACCAGGGACACATAAAGACCACAGAGGTGAAGGCCCCACTTGGGCCACAGGAAGCCACTTCTTACGGCTTCTTATGGCTTCTTATGGCTCTGGATGGCCCGACTGACCTGGACATGTGCTCATGGTGCCAGCCACAATGGGACACCAACAAAAATTATTTAAAAGGAGAAAAAATAAAAGAGCATCAGAAAGAAGCTGTTGTGGCTTCAGTGTGCCAATAAATATTGCCATTTCTGGAAACATGACTCTATCTTATAACTTAGAATTATATTAATTTATGTTTAATTATTTATGGGACCATAAGTGCATCCGTGCTGACCACCTCGAAAGATCCTAATCTAGCCTGAACAGTAAGCAGAGTCTGCAGTCCTGAATGCTGACAAGAGTCAAGCAGTCAACTCAAATCAGTGAAGATGGAAGAGCTCTTCTATTAAGAAAGTAGAACTGAAGGCAACTGGGGGACTCAGTCAGTGAAACTCTAGATTTCAACTCGGGTCCTGAGCTCCGGGTCCTGAGATCAAGCCCCATGTCGGGCTCCTCGCTGAGCACGAAGCCTGCTTAAGATTCTCTCTCCTTCCCCCTCTGCCCCTCCACTCCACCTCGCACTCTGGCTCTCTTAAAAAATAAAATAAAGCACCCAGGACTGACAGGACTTGGCAGGGATTTCTGCGGGGGGAGGGGGCGGGGGTCAAGGGTGATACTCAGACTTTTGACTTGGGCAAGAGCGGCGTTATTCTCTGAAGGAAGAGGGGAAGAGACAACCCACTACGCACTGCCTTTCAGAGGCTCCAGTCTGAACGGCCCACGGACTCTGGCTGCAGCGGGTCTGGTCTCTGAAGCAACACAGAGCGAGCCTGCTGGGGAGGAGTGATATCCAGGCTGGCCAAGGACGGGGCTCTGTGAAGGGGCCTGAGCAAGGGCCAACGAGGGAGGACGACTTCCAGGAAAGGACCCCATGAGGGAGGCAGGGGTGGGGACTGTCGGGGACCATGGTCAGCTGCAGAGGCATGTCAGACAGGGGCTGGAGAGATTTAGCCGCACTGAGGTCCTGGGGGCCAGTCAGTAAGGAAGGGCGCCCACACAAGCAGGTGACAGAGACAGTGAGTACCGCTGATTCTGGAGGATAACGCTTTGGGGAAGTTTGCTTGTAAAGGGACCGAGACAGAAAAGCTGCTGGAGAAGCAGAGACGGGGGGGGGCGGGGGGGGGGTGTTCTTTCCTAGATCACAGAGACTTCAGGAGGTTGAAATGTTAAGGAAAAAAAACACAGAAAGGGAAAGCTTGTCGACAGGAAATGTATTGTGGGGTACACAGGGATGTTCTGGCTGTGGAGGGGAGCACCGTGAGCCCCAATCCCAAATGCCAGCAGGACACATGCATCATCATAACCCCGTTCACAGAAAGAAGAGCCAGGCAGCCGGAGTTAAGGTCATGCAAGTCCTGAGGTGCTAGAGCCCGGACCTGGAACACAGGTCTCCAGTTCCTGGTCCTGGTCCTTCTTCCAGACTTCCAGACTGGTAGCTCTCCACAGGGCTTCCCCGGGGTTGGAGGGAGCCTCTGTCAGGGCCACGGTGGATGGGGGTGCTTACAGGTGCTTAGCAGTGGGAACCTGGAATTCCCACAGTGGTCCACAAACAAACTCTCCCATAGGACTTGAGAACATCCCACTAGGATATTCACAGAAGTGAAAAGCCCACTTATAATCATCTGCATCTAGAACCAAGCTCCCTTTCTGAAATAAATACAGAGGATTTTTGCATGGTTTTAACAGATACTGAATTGCCTGGGAATGTCATCACAGTGCCTTTTGAGGGAATACTGTACCTCCTATTTGTTGGAACTTTACCAAGAGTGGCTGACCATCTGGGAAAATCACGTCAACCTCAGTGGCGCCTCTCCTGGTATCCGAGTCGCCCACACAACACACCTGTATCTGTGGGTATTTGTGGCTGTTATGTTCGCAGTGAGTCTATGTACAGGTTCAAGCATCTGACTTCTTCCTTCTGTTTTCCATGTAGTCGTGCCCAAGCAATTACCTACTAGAATACATGATATTGTATTACAACTAACTTTTTCCCTTATTTCTCTTTGATGTTACAGTTAGGGTATTATATTGATTTTTTTAAACATGTATATAGGTAGGTCCTATCATTTAGGAAATTTGTTTATTACAAACATCTGCTAGATAAAAAGGGGCCACCATTCCACATCATGTGTCCCTAGAATCAAGGGAAACTGCAGTGCCAGGAGGAATCAAGGGGTGAACAGAATTACGGAGGCTTCAAAAGGAACCCTTTCTTCCTTCCATTTCTTCAAAATGGAAGAAATTTAATGGTCTGTTAACAGATATTGTCATGAGGCTTCTGAATGATGGGGGTACAGACGATGTGGTCAGCCTATGGGGCATAAAAAGATTATTCAACTGGGCATCTTGGAAAATTTCATCTCCATGACTAATTTAAATTATACTATATCTCAGCATCTTCTAGCCTGAGGACAATAGGTGAAAGACCACAAGGCATCCACAGGGGCCAGGGAAATGATACATGGTTCAACGTCTGGAGGCAAAGATGTGTTTAGAAGAAGTCAAAGAAACTGGTGCCAGGCTTGGTCTGGGGAATGTCTTCTTAATGGATGAGACGATGAATAAACAGTATGTAAGAGGGTGCTTATGGATATTTATGGAAAATGCTATATTGTGAGGAAGCACAGACAGGAATAGGGATAGAGAAGTGATCTCAGAGGACCTCCACTAGGTTAAAAGGCAAGCCAGAAATACTTCAGGCTCAGATTCTGAGAGGAATGGTTATTTAATGGTAGGAGAAAGACAGCCTGAATTCCCGTAAGTACACCCATCACTGCCAAATAGGGACTAAGGACTGAAAAAAAAAAAAAAATGTGTCTTTCAATCAAGAGGGACTAGCTAACTGATTCATGAGTCTTCCTCACCATCTGAGGATACCAGGGCCTGGAAAGAGAAGAAGGGAACAGACTTTCAGCTTGGAGTGCCCATGGAAGTTCCAGAAACAAGATGTCTGAGCCTGGCTCTTCTACAGACATTTGCAACACTATCACCACCTCTCAGTTTCCTCATCAAAAAGATAAATAAAACACAATAGAGGGGTGCCTGACTGGCTCCGTTGGTAGAGCACATGACCCCTGCTCTCCGGGTCATGAGTTCAAGCCCCACATCAGGTACAGAGATTACTTTAAAAACACACACACACACACACACACACACAACGGAACACTTTAGATTCCAACATTGTATAATTTTCTATTTCACAGGAGTATCTGTGGGCATATATATATTTTTGAAATTAATTTATTTCTTTAAACATCAGGTCACATCATATCCTAGAAGGAAGTAGAGGAACCATGCTCACTTGTGCTCCAAGGAAACATCCAGATGTAGGAAGTGTCTCTAGGAACCAATTTACAAGTGTCTCTGCAGACCTGATTCATCCAAGGAGCCAACAGGACCCCACAGAACCAACTGAACTGCAAATACCCAGCACACGGCTCCCACTCTCAGGACACACCAGTTCATCCCAGAAATAGGGATGTGGGAAGAGGAAAGACTAAGGTTCAGAAGTCATGCAGAGCTAGGATTAGGTTAAGTGGGTGAGGCAAGAGAGGCACAAACTTTAAGAAGGCCCCCAAAACACTCACAAATCAAGACATATGATCTTGTAATGCAATATTTTTAAAAAATCAAATTGGTGGGACGCCTGAGTGGCTCAGTCAGTTAAGCCGCTGCCTTCGGCTCAGGTCACAATCCTAGGGTCCTGGGATCGAGTCCTGCATTGGGCGCCTTGCTCGGTGGGGAGCCTGCTTATCTCTCTGCCTCTGCCTGCCATTCTGCCTGCTTGTGCATGCTCTCTCTCTCTGACAAATAAATAAATAAAATCTTTTTTAAAAAATCGAATTGGTAAACTAAGGCATGAGCTGTTGTGTTGCAATCAGGGCCGGGATTAGGTCGAGGTTGAGCTGGCAAGGGCAATATGAGACACGTTGTTAGAGATGTTAGACACGTCCTGCACCTCTGTGGACAAACACCTCCCAGAACTCCCATCGCTTTCCCAAGTTCAGAATTCAGAATTTTTTAGATTGCTTTTTTTTTTTTTAGGAGGTGATGTAGAATACATCCATCCCATGGATTATGTAATCCCCCCAGCAGGGTCTAAGCCAAGCACTTCAACACACTAACATTTCTGCAGTCAGACCTGTGAATAGTCACACCCCACACACCAGACACGGCTACAGCAGGTATGGCCACTGCGTGAATTAAAGAAAGTTTTTTGGTTTTAGAATGTTTTGGATTTTGATGCTGCCCATCAAGGCACGTGGACCTTAAGGCATTACATTAGGTCTCTCAAAGAGAAAAAGCAGCAGGTTAGACCCAAACCTTATGCAGAAAAGAAAACTGCCAAGTCCTTGCTGGCAATCACCCAGAAGTAGGTGAATTATAGAAGTTGGTCAAGCTCAGGGCAGACCTAGAGCAGCATTTCCCACCAGTCAGCCGACTAATAGTCCATTTTGTGCATAAAACCTTGTGCAGAGTCACGGGAGGTAGAAGACAGTCAAGACACACAGTTCAACCTCTCAAGAGCTTAGAGGTTTGAGGGGACAAGAAGGTAAACATAAATCACGGCATACTGAAGATTGAAGGCAGCTTATCCACACTCACACTTCACAAATGTTGAGACCATTACTGGAGGGGAGGATGGGGGGATGAGGAAACGGTGATGGGGATTAAGGAGGGCACTCCTACGAGCACGGGGTTCCTACGTAAGTGATGAATCACTAAATTCTATACCTGCAACTATTATACATTGCGTTCACTAACTGGAATTTAAATAAAAATCTGGAGGAAAAAAATGTTGAAACCGACGTTCGGCGAGGTCTCGGGTCTTGCATGAGTTAACAACAGGCAGTTAACTGCACAGAGAGATCAGAATCTGGGTTTGCTAACCGCCCTTCACAGCGCTTTGCAGAAAAGCCCATAATCATTGCCAATATAGTAATGAAATTCCAGGAGAAGTAAAAGATCCCAGCTGAAGTGCTTTTGGTTACATACACCTTTGCAGCAAAGATGGGTCTGACTTAAAGGACTTTGATTTGGGGAGAGAGAAAAGCAGAGGAGGGCTCTCTGGGCAGGGGAGGGCACATGCCTGGCAGAGGTGGCAGGCAAGGGGCTGAGGTTCCTGCAAAGGACACCGAAGGAGCTGCCAGAAAGGCCATGCGTGGAGAGCTTGAAAACCAGAGTAAAGAACCTACACTTAGGTCCCTGAGGTAGCATTTGCCAACCATTTGCTTTCTACCTCATGACTTACGGCTGCCCACCGCCCTTGTAGGCAGAGACAGCGTGCAGTGGACTAAAGGAGCACACTCAGGGCTCAGATCCTTCCCATCTGAATCCCAGCTCTGATGCCAATGACGTGACCTTGGACAAGCCGCTTGACCTCTCTTTGCTCTCTTTGTAGAATGGAAAAAAACAAAAGCATCTCCCCCATGGGGGTTAAGTGGAAGAGCATGTTTCTGGGACTGCAGACAGTGCCTGGCATCGTGAGCATTCAATTAAGTGTTAGCCGTTGTTAACCTTTTTATTTAAGTTAAATTTTTAAATAGGTACTGCAGCCTTATCCTGATCGTATCTGTGACGTCATGAACTTCTTGTAAGAGTTATTGTTTTGATACACAGATAGCCAGAGGTTAAATCAAAAGTCCTAACTAGCGCACTGAGGATAACAGGTCTGACACTCCCAGGCCCACGAGAGGGGCTTCAACAGGACAGCTCGGGAAACTTGATGTCTGACCCTGCAACTGGGAAAACAATGGACTGGCATCTGACCACCACCCGAGGCACCCTAGGTCTCCAGGTGAGAGACACAGGCTGGCCATTGGCTGTCAGAGGAGCTAAGGTGGACGGCTGAGCTGGCAGGGAGTGTGTGTGTGGGGGGGGGGGTCCTCCTGTATTCCCAGGTTCACTGCACAAAGGATGCATGACCGTGTCCTCTGGCTAATGGGGCCATGTGCAACAGAAGGCTGGGTTGAGACCCAAGCAGGTCTCGTCCAAGAGGGCCACCCAGACAGACTGCAGGACCTTAGCTGGAAGAGACTGGAGGTAAATCACTGGGTTTTAGGGGCTGATGAAAGAACAATGATCTAGAATAGAGGATAATTTGCTCTCTTCAAGACAATCGGAAGTGAATATCCCAGCAGCTGGTGGGGAGCTGTCTCTGAGGAAGCCATGAACAAGGCCACAAGAGAGATTCAGCATCAAAATACCTGCTAGGCCCAGGAAGCTAGAAGCCGGGAGCCACCAGACACCGGTGCTGACCGAGTGAGCCATTTCCCATCCCTCCCAGCCCAGTCACAAAGGACTGGACAGATTAAGTATTGAATTCCGGCTATGTTTTGTGACTCAAAGTGACTATAGGACCGTCTACTGCCTAAGAATGACCCAAACTGTTATAGGGCCTGAGTTTTCATCCCAGGGCAGGGAAAGAGCGAATCCCACTAAATAAGCACAAAGGAATAGTGGAAGACAAAATTAAGTCACTTTCTGAGTACAACCCAATGAATCTTGTTTCTTTATACTCATTAACTCGTGAAACCTAGCTATTTAAATGAAATGTTTTGTCCCTGTACCAGCAAAGATCATCTCTCACATTCGCAGTGGTACGGTAACCACCCCTGCAAATAATGGAATTAAGGGCAATAAGGAACTAAGAGAAAAAGGAAGGCAGGTGTGGAAAGAAGAGATTGGTTTGGTGGGTTCAGTGGGAATTCACTTGCTCCTCAACCTTGAATATGATGAAATGAAAATTGACCATGTACCAATGGACAGCAGAATCCAAGGGTCCTTGGACAAATGGCTTTGTTCAAAGGGAAATTTAAAAGACCCAAATCCAGGAACGGAAGAGCTGTGACTCCCTGAGTTCCTAGGCTGAGCTTCCAGGGGAAGTGAGAGAAGCCAGAGAGACATGTTCTTACTAACACCGAGTCACCCAGAAAGCATCAGTCAAAGCACCCAGGTCCCGGAGCCTTGTGGTGGGGCAGGGGGGAGGGTATCCTGGGTTGAACCATGCCATAGAGTCTGCCGAATCCAAGTGCAGAATGTGAAACATACACCAATACACAACTCCCCTGCTGCCTTCAGTTGGGGACAGTCTGAGATGGGGGGGTGTGAAGTTGAGGTTTCAAGACAAGAGACAGGCATGCTCCTCACCATTTATGAGCTGGCGAATGCAGGGTAAACATGCGGCCTCCCAGCTGCCCCACTTCAGCAGTCGAAGGAGGAATGACCTAACCCAGGTCCCCTTCAGAAGAAGGGACTTGCTCCTCCTCTGATTTTGTCCCTTAATTTGGCTTCTTTCTCCTTCAACCCCACCTCTGTTCTCCCAGCTCTAACTTCCTCCAATTCTAGACCTCAGCTGAATTATTCCCTGAGAAAGGACCAAACTGTCCAGACTCTATTGGATCAGCCAGCACTATTGCTGGAGAATATTCCAGAATACTCCAGAATCTCTTTTGCAGCATTCTCATTTTACGTATAAGGAAATGAAAGGCCAAAGCACCCATGTCATGTGGCCAGAGTCCCTGAGCCAAGAGAACCCAAATCCCCCTGCCCTCCAGAATGAGGCTCCATTACACACCATCACACTAACTCTCAGAGTGGGGTGCGCTTACCTCCCCAGGCCACCACCTTCACCTCCATTCCTCTTCCACAAACACCTCAAAATGGTAGAAAAGCCTTAGCATTAACTTGCCTGGAACAAATAAGGACGAAAATGATAAGAATCAACTTAGTGAACCAGCCGGTCACTTTGAAGGGAGTACTCTGTGGCCACAAAGACTTTCTCAGAAGAACAGGACAGTCCGATGCTTTCTACCCTTTCCAGAGTGTACCTGGGACCCCAGAGTCAGAATCAGGTCTCCACAGCTGGACTCTTAACAGTGAGCAGGGGAAGGTCCCAAAACTGGGTTAGAGGATGAGGTCTGGCGTTAAGGATCGGCAAAGATAAGCCATTATGACTCGTGGCAGTAGGTGACAGAAAGAAAAATGCTGCCCAGAGTCTGTTCAGCGAGAGACAAATTTTGGCATCAAAATGAAATGGGGTTTATGAGACACATTCCTATGCCAAGCAGAGAGTCTGGTTCCCCTTATAGTAACTCCCAGGCCATCTGGTCTCCTTCCTCAGTGCAGGGTACCAACCTCTCTCTCCTTCCCGAACATTCACTGGGATGTTGTTTTTCAAATAAGGATCTGTACTTCCATCTCCTTTTAACTAGCTCCACACCTTTTAGCAGTCCACATCAGCTCTCCTTCTATCTTACTGACACTATCACCACGTTTAACTTCTCCTCAACACTTGTTTCATCCCCTGATCCAAGGTTATAGAACATAAAAGAATCAGATCCCAGTTCAAATCCCAGTTTGGACACTTGCTAGTCATGTGCCATGTGCCATCATTTTATCTTTCAGGGCCTCGGTTTTTCCAGCTATGAGATGGGGATAATTAATAGTAGCTACCTCAACATTGCTGTGAGAGAAAGAGAACGTATGTCAAGTGATTAGTCCAATGCCCGGCATACAGTAAGTCTTTAATAAATGGTGGCTGTCACTACTATCATTGTTATGATCACTGAAACCAGCCAAAGCTCCATTTGTGACATTAAGGCTCCGAGGGCTGAAATCGGTTGTCCAAGTTCACACAGGTCGGTAAGGGAGGAAATCCAAGATTTCCTGATTCTGGAAGTCTTTGCCAACTATCGGCTCCTGCACAAATGGCGTCATTGCCCAATGACCTAAAAATCTGAATATCTGGTCACATCCAGGTACCACACCTGATGATTTAACCAGCACTCACCACGTGCTAGAAACTGCAGGTTCTATGGAAGCTTTAAGTCTCCTAAGGTCCATGTAAGAAAGCCATCCCCTTGTTTATAGAAGGCAAAAACACAGTTACAAAACAAAAACCTGGAGCTTTTAAAATCTTAAAAAAAAAAAAAAAATCTGGAGCGTCTCCTTCTGTTACCCAGTGCTGACCATACTTCTCGTCCATATTTGTTTTAGAAGGAGCTGAAAGTAAGACCAGTACCCTGGCTGCCTTGCTCCCGGTTTTCAAAAGGCTTTTGGGATTGGGAATGAGAGGGAGGGGGAACCTAGAAATTGGAATTGGATGTGGCCAAGGACGGCTATAAAAAAGAAGGTAGGGTTTGGCAGTAGGCTAAAAATAGGTCCCCACCACCGCTCCAAAGCACATCGATTATTGTCTCTAAGGTGGGCTTCTCGCTGCCCCCGGGGCCCGGCCCTCCACCGCCCGTGCAGGCACTGAAGCCATGGAGCCCAGGAAGCACATTTTATCTCGAAGCATGAATCACCCTTCACAAGTCCAGAAAAGAATCCTCTCTTTGTGGCTCTTCAGTCTCCTTCTTGGCTGGCATCCCTACATCCTCAGGGCTGGTATCAAGGCCTTAATGAAAACTCCGGGTGAGTGACACTTCTGACGGAAACGGACCATTCCAGAAACTCATGTGATGGGGTGCATCTTAAGAACTGAAAGGAAACAGTGAATGAATGAATGAACCGGCTAGAAAGTATTCACCACTCAAGCTCAACCGCGGAAGCAATCAGAAATGGCTGATCCAGTGTGTTCTGAAGGCAGGGCTTCCGAAGCAGAAAGGAATGGCCGAAAAATGCTCTTAGATTATGCACCCCCCCACACATCTATTAGATCTCCCTACATGAGGTTAGGATTTGACAATGCAAGTCTTTCTTTTTTAACTGTTATGCTTCTAAAGGATGGAGCAGCAGGAAGGAGCAACCTGAGACCCAAGTCTTATCCGTGTAGACTGTTGGCCCTAACTTCTACAGTACCAGTCACACTGGGGCCAAGAGTCCTGAAGGGATATCAAGCTCTCTGTTGGGAAGCCAGCACAGTAGAGGATAATGGGCAGCTGGACGTTCAGAAACAGAAATTGGCAATGACTTTGGTTACTCTTCACATTGCCAACAGGACTGTGACCAACCCCAAAGAAAGAAACACCAACATCAGAGGAGGGTAGAAAGTTATCTTTCAGAACCTTCCTTTGAAGGAGCAGGGGACCAATACCACTCTGTGACCTCCACCCCACTAAATTTATATATAGGGGGATTGATGTTAAAATGAACACTGAGGAGAGCCTTGGGTGGAGGAGAGTGGGGGCCCACACCTTCCAGATGGGTGTGAGCCCAGGCGAGGGAGCAGGCCCTCCTTTTTATCTGGGCACGAGACCTGACTGATTCAGCTGCAGCTCTGTCTAGGGATGTGAGTTGCAGGTGTGCAAACCACTTCCTTTTCCTAAAATCACAGCAGTGTGAACTATCCCACAGTGCAGAGTCTGAGACACAGGGACAACGGACACCAAGCACACGGGTTCCTAAACTCCCTTGGTGCATCCTCGCCTTATTAGGGACTTCTCTAGTACTTGTCTCAAACACGGTGAAGTCACAGAAAAGGAATACTTGCCTCCCACAGTCATTCACGCATGCCACTGCCACTGGCCTCACTCTCAGTGTGGCTCAGTTTCCCTGCAAGGAACCCACAGCCAAAGCGCTGCCTCCTAGCCCTTCACCAGAAATCCGTTTACACCTCACTTTTCAAATTCAAAGCCCCTGACTTCTGAGGTGGGTTGGTAGATCAAACAGAAGACCTGGCCAGAAGGGCTGTATTTCTTCCCGACATCCCTTCTGACATTCCCTCCTTAGCCAGGGTGTTGCCACAAAGGAAGCTGAGAGTTCGCCAAGTCAGAAATTATCCACAACTTAAGAGGAATGTTCTCGCAATAAAAGAAGAAAAGAAAAAAAAAAGAGAAAAAAAAAAAAAACCCAAACCACCTTGTCTACAAATTAAGGGTGAGGGGAGGAGGTAAAAGGGAGAGTAAAGGGATAAAAAGTTGAAAATGGCAAGGCTATGCCAGGGGAAGGGGAGTTAGGTTTCCTTTCCCTCAAGGACAGCCAGATCTGATATGGCCTCTGATAAGACCAAACGGCTTCGCTTTACCGCCCAGGTCTCAACTTGTAACATCAGAGTCCCCGACATCAACAGAGACCCTTCTCAGAGCTTGGAAGGTGACTGTTGCTGGTGTCCAGGCTGGACCCTGTCTATGGGGGAAAATCTTCCTCGGAAGGAGCCCTAGGATGTTGGGAATACGGAGGCAGACAGAAAAACGCTTGCAGCCTGTGCGCCTCAGCAAGTGTCTTCCAATTAAAAACCACACTTTGAAAACTAGTGCTGAGCCTTCCCTCTCACAAAAGCTGTAATTTAGCCCTTTCTTGCAAAATGACACCTTTCCCTTTAGAAACAATATATAAATCTGATACAAGTGAAATAAACACAGTGTAAGTTTCCCTAACTCCTTTAACACTTTTCAAGGACCCAACGCTCTTAAATCACTTTACAAAGGTAAAACTTTATGCCTTGTTGCTTTAAGAGAGGCAGTCGGGGGAGTGTGGTTTTCCCATCTTACTGTCCCTACATCTGAGGAACTGTCCAGAACAGCCCGGCTCTCACCACCAGGGGAGGGAGGGTCAGGCCTCCATATCCTCTCAGTTCTGAGTAAACAGCTTGTGATTAACCCAGTGGGGGGCTAAGCAGAAAATCAACCCCACCCATTTAGAAAGGAAAGATCCCTACAAGGCGGGTAGGGGTGATCTCCAGCCCAACACCTGCCCCGGACTTCAGCCACAAGTTCCAGAGCCGCACATGTAGGACTCAGGGGACTCCATTTTCTTCTGCCACCCCTTACTGGTCCTGGAACCTCCCTTAATCCAGTGCCTTTGAGTGGCCAAAGTCAACCTTACATCAGTTTGTCATCCGGCCTCCAAGGACCTGTTGTCTCCCAGCTACCCCTCTCTGTCCCCAAATACAAAGCCTTGGAGTGGAAGGCCAAACCTCATCCCAGCTCACCCCCACCATGTCTCCAGAGCAACATGGCCTACTCCTGGCCCAACCACTCGTATCATTAGCCCATTCACAGCACCAGGCAAGAGAGGCACCCAGCAGTCCGGCTCTCCACCATCCTCAGTGGCTTCTGTCTTCCCAAGGCGAGCAGATGTAGTCCTGCTCTGCAACCAGGGGAAAACCCAACTCTCAAGAGGCTGTCCTTTCTAAGAGGAAGAAATGCAGTGGGCAGTCCCGCCACGGAATGGAAGCCAGTGGTCACATGCGAGTGGGCTTAGGGAGGGAGACACCAGCCACCTGGACCCCATCCCCATTAGGCAAGCCATTCATCCCTCATCTTTCCTCTTCTTGCTGGTCAGAGCCAAGAGAGACAACCAGGTGGTCCGAAGTGTAAAGGCCAGAGTCACAGCTCCTTTGTTATTCCGTGCTGGGAGCACAGAATTGGTGAGCAGAGCCCCCAAGGTTACACTGGCACAGCTCTCTGGGGTTGTGATCCGTTTCTCCAGGGAGGGTTCGAAGTGGCATCAGAACAACCCAGCACCCTAAGCTCAGTACCTGAGGCAACCAAACATACCCCCGAGAAAACCCTGGAGAAAGTCCCAGGAAGGAAGAAAAGGGGGTCAGCTTCTGACTGGCGCTGAAAGAGGGAAAAGAAGATACCTGGGAAAGAGGCCAATGTCTCCCTGTCCTTGCCATGAACAGGGCTCGAACGGTCCCCGTCTCAAACCTGCCTCTCCCACCGAGAACCTCGAAACAGAGAGGGCAAATGGAGAGCTGACGACCAGGCGGCTGCGCCGGGTCCCCAAGGCACTGACTCGGAGAAGGGAGGACACCCAGGTGTTCAGTCCACCATCACCCAGTTTTCCCATGCACCTGGGGAGAAGGCAGCAGGGTCATCTTGGCACGGTTCCATCCCCTACAGGAAAGTCCTCAGCCTCAAACTCAGAAGGGTCGGTGTTCCTCACTCCCATGCCCTGGCTCCCTAGCTCCCACTGAAACTGGCGCCCCCCTCGGCGCTCCCAAGGCGGCCTCAGAGGTGCTCTCCGCCCGGAGGAAGGGGGGCATGTCAACCTTCCCGGCCGGAGATCCCCGCTGGCCCCTTCCCACCCCGCCGCACCTCCCCGATACCCCTTTGTCTCAAGCGGGGAAAGTTGCCAACGTGCACCCCTTCCCCAACACGCCCCCTTGTGCGCCCATCCCCCGCAGGGAAGCCAAGCCCGGGCGCACCTTCTAATCTGCGGCTCGGGCTCCAACCCGGGCAGCCGCTTCGAAACCGAAAGCAAAGAGGAAGAAGGATCGGGCAGCGCCCCCAGCCCGGCCGCCCCGTCTTCCCCATCACCGCACCATTCCCGGGCCCCCCGCACTCGGCGCTGCCCGCGCCGCGCGGCCACCTCCACGAGCGGCGAAAAGGCCTCTCCGCCGGCATCAGGGGCACCTACCGGTGCGGAGCCGAGGCAGCGGGCAAGGGCAGGGCCGCGCCGGCCGCCCGCCGGGTGCAGGTGCGGCCCGGAGCGCCGTCTCCCCGGCTGGCTCCCGCTCCTCCTCCCGCGCCGGGACTCGGGGCGCTCTCCTGCGCCGCCTGCTCCCCGCCCCCACGCCCGGAGCTCCGGGCTCCCCCCGCGTCGAGTTGCCTGCCGTGCCTCCCCCACGCCGCCGGCCCTTCCGCGCCGCGCCTAGTCCCGCATTGTGTGTCGGCGCCCGCCGCGGCGGCGCGGGGTCCGGGGGGCTGCAGCCGCCGCTGCCCGGGCCGAGCCGAGCCCCCGGCGGCGGCGGCGGCGGCGGCGGCACTCACCCATAGTACGGATGCTGTGCAAACTGCACATGCTCGCGTCTGACAGGCGCGCTGCCTTCGGCCCGCTTAACTCCTTGCTCGCCCGCTCGCCCGCTTCGTCCGCTGCCCCGCCGACCCCGCCGCCTTCCGCCTCCGGGAGTCGGCCGCACCAGGGCGCCTGGGAGCGCATCCTTGGCCCCGGCCGTGGCGCAGGTGGCTGCAGTGCAGAGCTGCTCGGCCCTCCCTGCCCCGGCCTCCCTGCCTGCCACGGAGGTGTCCGCAGGAGCCCCGGGGGAGAGGACCGGCCCGAGCCCCTCACCTCCCAGCTTGTAAGAGTTGTGGGGGACTGCGCGAACAATGCCGGCTGTGAGCATCCTGCAGGTCTCGCCCACCTGAGGACCATGGACCACGTGGTGTTGCAGACCCACTACGTGCCGGCATTGTGTTCCGGGCTGTCTATTCATTGAATCAGTCCTGCAAGGTCGTTTTTATTATCCCCATTTTCAAGATGGATAAACTGAGGCCTATGGAAATTAAGGAATTGGCCTAAAGCAGGGTCTGAAGCTGGAAGGCCCACATTTGGTTTATACCGAAAAGATTAAACACACGTTGTTCTTAGGTCAGTCTAGATCTCTTCTCTTAGAAGGTGGAAAAATAATGAATGTCATCTGAAAAACCTGGAAATTCGGAAATACAGATCTTGGGAAATGGGTGAGAGGGCCCTGATGTCAGACAGGTAGGTCAGACAGGTCCTAGGATCCTGTAGAGTGACTGAGCAGGGAATGGGAATGTAATCCAATTCCTGTCCCCAGCCCAAGCCTCTATTCTGGCACTGGGTATGACAGCAAGAGGAAAAGACTTTTTGGTTTGTTTAATTTATAGGTAATGACCCCTGGGGTTGTCTTTTTGTAGACAGTCCATTCTGAAGGGGCAGATGTCCTTTTCTAATTCACACACAGACACCTTAGGTGTGTGCCTAGGCCTGATCTCTCCTAGCCCTCTAACCTGTTTTTCCCACATGCCACAGCGACAAAGAGTTCTCACAAGTCCAGAGCAGTGCCAAATGTTTAAATTTCCTTCAAAGAAAAGGAACATGAGGATCCAGCTGGTCTCCCCAAGTCTGGGGGAGACGCTGGCTGCTTCCCAACGACCTGAACCTAATCTGATCCTATGTCTTCTGATTGCTTGATGGTGCCATGGGTCCTTCATCAACCTCCTGTCCCCAGCCAGGCTATTCAAAGATCAACCAAGGTGTTTCCAACTAGGGATAGGCAATGTGGACAGAGATCTAAGGCCATCCCATCCATACCTAGTTCTTAGGCTGGCTGAGCCATTCTTTCCAGAAAGAAAGCACTGGGGTTCCATGAGGGCAGAAAGAGTTAGGTTGGATTTCTCAAACCAGTGTAGGAAGTACTCAGCCATGTGGTGCCAGTAGCACGAGCTCTTGGCTCCCCTTAGTTAGTTTCCTCTTTCATAAGAATGTTGTGATGTGAGAATGCAAGCTGGTGCAGCCATTTTGGAAAACAGTACGGAGGTTCCTCAAAAAGTTGAAAATAGAGCTGCCCTACGACCCAGCAATTGCACTACTGGGTATTTACCCCAAAGATACAAATGTAGCAGGATGCCTGGGTGGCTCAGTCATGAAGCATCTGCCTTCAGCTCAGGTCAGGATCCCAACGTCCTGGGATCCAGTGCACATCAAGCTCCCTGTTCTGCAGGAAGCCTGCTTCTCCCTCTCCCACTCCACCTGCTGTGGGAGAGGGAACTCTCTCACTGGAATCTCTCAAATAAATAAATAGAACCTACAAATGTAGTGATCTGAAGGGACACCTGCACCCAATGTTTATAGCAGTAATGTCCACAATAGCCAAACTATGGAAAGAGCCCATATGTCCATCGACAGATGAGTGGATAAAGAAGATGTGGTATAGGGGTGCCTGGGTGGCTCAGTCCCCTGCTTTCGGCCCAGGTCATGATTCCAGCATCCTGGGATCGAGTTCCTCATGAAGCTCCCTGCTCAGTGGGAAACCTGCTTCTCCTTGTCCCACTCCCCCTGCTTGTGTTTCCTTTCTCACTATGTCTCTCCATCAAATAAATAAATAAAATCTGAAAAAAAGATGTGATATATATATAATAGAATATTACACAGCCATCAAAAACATGAAATCTTGCCATTTGCAACAGTGTAGATGGAACTAGAGGGTATTATGCTAAGTGAAATAAGTCAGTCAGAGAAAGACAACTATCATATGAGGAATTTGAGAAACAAGACAGAGGATCATAGGGGAAGAGAGGAAAAAATGAAACAAGATGAAACCAGAGAGGCAGAAAAACCATAAGGGATTCTTAATCTTGGGAAACAAACCAAGGGCTGCTGGAGGGGAAGGAGGAGAGGGGATGAGGTAAATGGGTGATGGACACTGGGAAGGGCACATGGTGTAATGGCCACTGGGTGTTATATGCAACTGATGAATCACTGATCTTTACCTCTGCAACTGATGATATGTTAATTTTAAAAATAAGCCCGTTGTGATGATCCAATGATATACTCCATGTACAGTCCCCAGTACACAGTGGGCCTTCGATAACAGGAGAATGTTTTCTGCTGGAAATAAGGCAGGGAGTAGGCAGAAGGGATCAGGGCTACAGTGAGGCTCGTGGGCTATCCTTGGGACACTATCAGAGAGAGAGGAGACAGTCCCCTCCCAGAGTCGTCTTAGCAAAAAGGGGCTTCAGTTAGTCTGGCAGCAAAGCCCACCTACTGAAAAGGGACCTCCCTTGTGCCCTCTTGTCTCCAAGGCCCAGTTCTCCCACACGGCTTCTCAGACTGTGGCTGGGAGCTGACTGGGCTCTGTCCCTGGCTCTGGGAGGCAGCATTGCACAGAAGAACACAGAATGGGCTGTGGAGGCAGAAGATCTGAATTCCAGGGGACTTACCCTAATGGACAGCATGTGCAGTGCTTAGTGCCCATAATATTTTAGGGCCCACAAAAATGTTTAAATTTCCTTCAAAACCAGAGACAAAAAAATAAACTTTGAGATCATAGAAAATGTTTTCATCTATAATATTAATATTTTCATCTTTAGTGTAGAAACCAAGTCGCCAGTTACAGAATCAAGAAGAAGGAAGGGTAAGGAACCAAGGAACAAGGCTTGGCATCAGCCGGTCTCTACGGTATCCAGCTCTCCCGTGGACTTAACTGCACGATCTGGGTTTTCCTCGTTTCTAAATTAGGAATCATTGCTTCCTAACAAAAATTCATAAAGTGTCTTACAATTAACATATCTTTTTCTCTTTGGGTAAGGCAGCTATTTTAACCGCCGTGTTATAAATGAAGAAATCAAGTCTTAGAGAGATTGCATGGTTTGTTCAAGGTTATACTGCTAGTAAAGACAGAAGGCAGGCCAAACTCAGGTCTTCCCACACTCCATCCCTGGTCCTTTAGGGCTGTCTGCACCCAACAAATTTCCAATAAGATTAGGTATGTACAGGGGAAAGCAGTCAGTTCCAGAAGCAGACCTAAAAATAGCATCTATGGCAATGGTGGATCCTCTGGCTTTTCACCCATTGTGTTGTGGGAGTGGGTGGGGAGGGTGACCCCACGTGAAGGAAGGCACAGTTATAGTAATTCTAGTGATTCAAGTACAGATTCAAGGTGAAAGGCATGGGACAGACCAAGCTCTGCTGCACTAAACACACACCAAAGGACGCCAGCCCCTCATTTGTCTTCCTGACTTATCAAAGCAAGGGAGATTTGAGTCCAGACTCCACATCCTAGTCAGATGTCTTAAGGCTATTTATTTAAACTTTCTGAGGCTATATCCTCATCTACAGAACTGAATGGCAATAATCCCCAGCCCGCCAGGCTGTCATAAGCATAAATAAGATAATTTTAGGTATCTAGCATATTGTCAGGCACATATACATAGTGACAAGTCCCTGCTATAATAGGGCAGTTAGTAGTAATTCTCACCACATCTCTCTTCTACCATCAGGTAGGGGAAAAGCGAGTCTTTCAAGTGTCTCTGTAGTCTCTCAAGTGCCTTGAATAGGTTAGATTCTCAACCATATTTTCCGAAAGACACGCACTCTTCTGCCCTTCTACTAAGCAAACCATCCATAAAGGGGTTGCTCTCGTCCACCACAAGTAATTTTCTTGATGACTTTCAAGAGAAACAGAAAGACTTCTATGTGCTTGTTAGAGAGAACTTGTTCCCTGGGGGTTGCCCTCTGACCACAAGTCAGGAGAGATGTGGCTCAAGAGAGTGATTTCAGTGGGGGGACTGGCCCACAGCCAGATCAGGAAGGACCTGGGAGGGAGACCAAAGCATGGAAATTGGAGGCCAAGAGAGAATTGCCTCTTGCATGGTGTGTATATTTGCATAGTTCATCCCAGATGCTGGGGCAAGAAAGCGATAAGTGGGATAGGCACAGAGGAAGCATTGAAGGCAAAGGCAATCTCGAGATTGGAATAACATGGACCAGTTTTGCAGGAAAACGAGCTGGGTGAGGGACAACAGCAGAAACCTCAGGCCACTGATCCTGACAAGCATACAGAAATCTTTCTGGGGCGCCTGGGTGGCTCAGTGGGTTAAAGCCTCTGCCTTCGGCTCAGGTCATGATCCCGGGGTCCTGGGATCAAGCCCCACATCAGGCTCTCTGTTCTATCGATAGGGAGCCTGCTTCCCCCCCTCTCTCTCTGCCTGCCTCTCTGCCTACTTGTGATCTCTGTCTGTCAAATAAATAAATAAAATCTTAAAAAAAAAAAAAAAGTCTTTCTGTTTCTCTTGTAAATCATCAAGAAAATTGCTTGTGGTGGACAAGAGCAACCCCTTTATGGATGGTTTGCTTAGTGGAAAGGCAGAAGAGTTCTTGTCTTTCAGAAAATATGAACATGGCTTTAGCAGTATAAGGGGAGGTCAGGCAACCATCCGGAGTTTGAAATTGAAAATGAGGGGGTCTCTTTGTAACAGTCCTTTCTGGAAATAGGAAGGAAAGGATCATAGAGAGACTAAAGAGTGAACTGGCATTATTTAGGATTCTCTGGTTGCAAGGAACAGAAACCGACTTCAGTTATCTTAAGTCTGAAAGGAATTTCTTGGAAGGATATGATCAGATGGCTCACATGTTTGAAGGGAATGATGGCAAAACAGACTCAAAAAGGCTAGAACCAGAACAGCTTTGGGAGCCCGGGTAGTAGGAAATAGTTGAGAGTCTTCTCAGGGCTCTGCTGTTGAATAACTGGACTTGGATCTCTTTTGCCTTTTTTTAAGATTTTAGGTATTATGTGAGAGAGACGCACACAGAGATAGCAAGAGAGAGCATGAGCAGGAAGGAGAGGGAGAAGCAGGCTCCCCATTGAGCAAGGAGCCCGACGCAGGACTCGTCCCAGGATGCTGGGCCTATGACCTGAGCCAAAGGCAAACGCTTAAGAGACTGGGCCACCCAGGCTCCCAGGACCTCAGTCTTTTTTTTTATCACTTCTGCTCCTGTTAGAGTGAAACTTACCTAAGTTGGATCAGGCATCCACCTCTTGGCCAGGGAAGGGTGGGCAGGATCCTCTGACATAGGCTCTTCCAGCACCCCCATCACGAGCAAGAAGTATGCAGTGAGAGAGAAATCAAAGAGTGGTTCCCAAAGAAGGCCAAAGACTGCTATGCAGCCCCATACAGCAAATGTCCATGCCTAGGCGCGGGGGGGGGGGGGGGGCAGAGAGTGCGGGGAATTCACACCTGATTCAGTGCCCTAGTAGAGCGCTTAGCTCTGAAAGAAGGTGAAGGGAGAGAAAGACATAAGCCTGAAAAAGCAGCAGAAAGCTCCGAAAAGTACCAGGACAGGAAGGCCAAGGTTGCTGAATACAATCACTGCCAGTGCTGGGGTTGGTATGGAGCTAGGAACAGGCAGATGTTTCATGGATTTTTCCAGTTCTGAGCTATGCTCGGCAACAGGTGAATTGGGATAAGGGGAGGCGAGCTGCAAAAAGTTGTTACGAATGTCCTCAAATGTTTATAAAATGCCTCTGAAAGGGGAAGTGGGGTACCAGTAGTGGGGAGGAGGGGTTAAACCCCAGGGAACAGGGTTAAACCCCTGTTGACTGCAGATTTATCAGAAGTTTTGCTCGCCTTATGTCTATGTGGGAAAGGGGTAGGAACTTAAACATAGGTCTCAAAATAATGTGTGTGCTGCTTCTTTGGGGATATTTAAAAGTCGTGTCCTCTCTATTTAGCCGTCAAAAAGAATGCAACAAATAAGGACCACGCAGTATTCATGAACACCTCGAGCCCGAAAATGAAGAACTCACCAATCTGTGATAATGTGAATCCATCCATAAAGCATTAAGACATTAATGTGTGTGCACTAAGACAGCCCTGGAAATGAGTGCCGTTTCATGAGATTAGCAGTAAATTGGGGGGGGAGGGAGGCTAATGCTAAAAGAAAGGAGAGTGAAAATACGAAAATTATACTTTGAGATGACGCTGCCTCATACTTCTAAGTGTTGGATTTAATAGTGAAGGTTGTAAATTTGGTGGTGGGGGGTGAGATAGAATTTATTATAAAACTTGGGAATCATGGAGAGAGCCACCCCCACTCTCCAGCTGCTCTCATTTCCAACTTAGCAGTCAGCCCAGGTGCTGGGCAAATTGGAAAGAATTTCTGCCCTGGAGATTAGAAACCAAACTCCAGGCTGGTCACCTCCCCTCCGTGCCTTCCTTTGCCAGGATACAAGGAGCTTAGTCGCCTGAGGAGGGACAAAGGGATATTGTTAAGGCGAGCCTGCTTATGAGAAGGCTTTGCAACTAAAAGCTTTTATGCTGCTATTTAAGCCATTCTGCCTGGGGGGACACTGTGTGCCTGTCCCGACTTCACTGTATCAGTTCAAAGAGAACCTTCGGCCAGACGAGGCGATTGCAGCGGGGTATCTTGGGACTTGGCAACACTAATAGGCTAAGAATTTCTATCACAGCATCTCATCCAAGTCCCAGTTCGGGGCCCCTCTTGGCCCTCGGATGGGTGAGAGTGAGAAGATCTTTCTTCTTGTAGATCTGAGGCGAAAGGTCTCTGCCTTAGGAGCTGGCTCTGTGGCAGCCCAGATTGGAGGTAGGGTGGGGGTGGGAGTGGGGTGTGCAGATCGCATCATCAAGGGTAGGAGAAATCCCGTTTTGATTCTGTTTACCGTCCTTGTGTTGGCCCTTCTAGGAGAACTCTGCCATCTTCAGGAAAGGCTGCATAAGCCTGATAGGTTAACGATCCCAGGGACTCTGAGTTGTCTAGGGAATTAGTTCAATTAGGCATCCTATTAGTCTCAGATGCTAATTAATAAGTGTGTATTTAGTGTCTTCTCTCCCCAAGCAATGTGCTGTTGTGAGGGCTGACCTGACTTCAAGAACTTGTTATTCAGTTCAACAACCTTGCACTGTGCTAAGGTCTAGGGTCACACAAGTAAAGAGATGGAGACTTACGCACGTGGATATGAGAGCCATATACAATGGTCTATAACGACAAAGCATTACCCCCATGCTCCTAGCTTTAAATTCTGTACCTCCCATGTTGTGGAAGGTCTGTGATCATTTGCATTCTATGACACAGAGCTGTTTCCATGACCTGGTTTTCTCTCTACCACACTCTGTGAAGAAAACTCTCCACCATGGCTCAAGATTAATGCATACATGCAAATATATACACCATTTTCTGTCAAAAGAGTCTGCCCCTCTTTGCCCACAGCTTAGGTCAAGGTTTGCTTTCTCTTATGTCTTCCAGCAAGATACATACCTAGGAAGGAAGCAATGTGATTTTTGATGGATTTTCTTTCCTATCTGTGGGTTGTTATGTTGAGTATATAAAGCTGTGACCTCCTTCAGGGAAGACAATAGAAGGTCTGGGGACAGGGAGGGAAGAAGAGTGGGGTTTCTGATGACACAAAAGGGAACGCGGCACTGCTGAGTGCTTTGTTAGAAACTGCATGTCTGCGTTCAGAGTGCACAGGCTGAGAAGGGAACCAGTTGCTCGGGGCCTCCTCTTGACCCAGTAAGTGCCCTTTGGAGTGTTTGTATAATGGGAAATTACTACAGTAGCCTATCTCTGAGCTTTCATTATTTAAATCCAAATTCTCGTTCTAGGAAGACACTGGGCTCAGTGGGTCCCACTCCCAGTCCTGCCACTTGACAAGCAGGCTGAATGGAGTAGGATAATGTCCCAGAAATCCAAGAACGTCAAGGGAAGGGTGTGAGGGTCTCCAGGACTACTGTTAAGGAGTGTAGATGAACATGGGTGAGTGCAGAGAAGTGAGAAGTGGTGGAGGGAAGGAACACGGACTCTGGACTTCCTCCTTGAGATCATTCACCATACTGCTCCCGCCAAGAGCCCCATGAAGTCAGTCCTCTGGATTCCATCCAACTAGCCACATGTTCCTTCTTCCCTCAAGTGGAGAACGTGGCTGAATACATCATTTCCCTTGCAAGATGTAAGTGGGCTTGGATTAGAACTGGGCCCAAGTTAACTCTGAACCCAGACTTGTGTCTGTGTCTTCAAGACCTGGACAACTGCCAGACCACATGAACACAGTGCAGAACAGGAACCCAGTAACGCTATTGTGGTCACAGCTTAATTGCTCTGAAGAGGTAGCAGGGATCTGAGCAACATCAAAAACATGTGAGTCCCCTCTGATCTCAACACGGACCCCCAGTTCTCTCGGGTGTCTGTTTGCAATATCGCTCCCCAGGACCTTTATCAGTTCAAGCTGCAACTCAAAGGGGTTGGCATTAAACTTGAGGGATGGGAAGAGAGGAGGGCAAATTCTGGCTCTTTGACTGGCAGACTGTGGCTATATTGAGTTAGTTGTCAACTTCCCTGAATCTCAGCTTTCTACATTACTGATGAGATCAATACTTGAAAAACATTTTAATAGCTTTATTAGAAAAATGATTCATACTCTGTTAGAACATTAAAATCATATAGAAAAGAACAAAGCAGGAACTAAAAGCATTACACCAAATTTCTACACCCAAAGATAATCACTGTTAATATTTGCGGGGGGGGAATCTTCCATTCATATTTATGTACATGGATATATACATAGTTCTGCATACCTACAGTGTTACATAAAATAATTTGTATTAAATACACTTTTCTAGAAGTTGTTTCACTTCACATTTAGATACGAATACCTTTTGGGGCACCTGAGTGGCTCAGTCGGTTAAGCCTCCAACTCTTGATTTCAGCTCAGGTTGTGATCTCAGGGTTGTGAGTGAGATTGAGCCTGCCTCAGGCTCTGTGCTAGGTGTGGCGTCTGCTCAAGATTCTCTCTCCTGGGGATCCTGGGTGGCTCAGTGGGTTAAAGCCTCTGCCTTCGGCTCAGGTCATGATCCCAGGATTCTGGGATCGAGCCCTGCATCAGGCTTCTCCAACTCTCTCTGCCTGCCTCTCTGCCTGCTTGTCATCTCTCTCTCTGTCAAATAAATAAACAAAACCTTAAAAAAAAAAAAAAAAAAAAGATTCTCTCTCCCTTTCCTTCTGCCCCTCCCCACTCTCTCCTTCTCTAAAAAAAGAGAAAAAAAAATCATAAAACTGTGTCAGGGAAAGCAGGGATTTGGAGTAGAGGAAAAGATCCTAGAAAAATTTTAGTGCTCCTTACCTATAAATAGCTTCCAATCTTATGTGTACTACTACATATGGACATTATCTTCCAGTGGTTTGAATGGTGAAGATATTTAGGGAAATTTCTTATTCTGAATATTCTAATGGATTTATTTTAACATAAATTTGCTTCCCAAAGAGCCATGCTCTTCCCAAGAGCATTTTTTCCTGAGAGATCCTGAGTCCATGTAAGAATAATCCCCTATACTCTGTAGGGAAATTCCTGCTTTCAAGATCAGACCATTCCAGAGCCATCTGAGATTCTCCCCAGTGGCCAGTGGAGAAACATGTAGTGTTTGGAAGGAACAACAGTCATGTGCTACCCCTAGAGCAATGCCCATTGCTTCTGATCCTAGGAATCTGTGTGCTCTGCTCCATCACCAACCTCCCTTCTTAGGTATGAGACCTGTTGGCTCCACCTCATTCCTTCGGGTGGCCCCCACACTATAATTGGCAAGAGACCCTCTTTTGGACCTGAATCAGGAAATTCAGAACCTGGAAATGTGGAAATTGCATTTTGGAAAGGTGCATTGTCCATACCAACTCTCTGAACTCTCCAAAGCTCATTTTTAAAATTTTAAAAAAAATTTTTTATAAACATATAATGTATTTTTATCCCCAGGGGTACAGGTCTGTGAATCGCCAGGTTTGCACACTTCACAGCACTCACCATAGCACATACCCTCCCCAATGTCCATAACCCCACCACCGTCTTCCCTCCCTCCTTCCCCCGGCAACCTTCAGTTTGTTTTGTGAGATTAAGAGTCTCTTATGGTTTGTCTCCCTCCCGATCCCATCTTGTTTCATTTATTCTTTTCCTACTCCCCAAACCGCCCACGTTGCATCTCCACTTCCTCATATCAGGGAGATCATATGATAGTTGTCCTTCTCCGATTAACTTATTTCGCTAAGCATAATACCCTCTAGTTCCATCCACGTCGTCGCAAATGGCAAGATTTCATTTCTTTTGATGGCTGCATAGTATTCCATTGTATATATATACTACATCTTCTTTATCCTAGAATGAATTAGGTTCTTTCCATAGTTTGCCTATTGTGGACATTGTCCAAAGCTCACTTTTACGTGAGCGCATCTCCCAATCTGTGGGATTCCTTCGGTATTCTGAGTGTGAGCAGTCTGGTTCTAGCTCCATGTCTCATCACTTTACCTGTGTCAGAGCGAAGATGGGCCTTAACCAGCAGCAAGACTTCTGTTCCTGCTCTTGTGCCATGACCTAGGTGAGAGATGCCTGGAAGAAGTGCCAGGCTATGGTCTGTGAACTGCTGACGCCCAGTGGTTCAGAGCTGTGAAAGGGAGACCGTTCTTTACATCTTTCTCTAGTTTACCTCATACCTTTAGTACCGTGAAAATTTTCCAATCCCCTTCCGTGAAACCATGCAACATTGAACAGGAACAAAGTATGTGGTTTAAGGTTTGAAGTCTCCACCTTAGACAGAAGTAAAAGCCCTCCATTAACCACCTCCTTTCAAGGTGACCAAAGCATGCACTGGTCAGATCAGAAGGAAAGAGAAGGGGCCCTAGGTGTAGCTGGGAGTAGGAAAGCTGGAGCTTGGGTTCTTTAAGAAAACACAAGGCAGAGGCGCTTGGGTGGCTCAGTGGGTTAAAACCTCTGCCTTCTGCTCGGGTCATGATCCCAGAGTCCTGGGATGGAGCCCCACATCGGGCTCTCTGCTCAGCAAAGAGCCTGCTTCCTTCCTCTCTCTGCCTGCCTCTCTGCCTACCTGTGATCTCTGTCTGTCAGATAAATAAATAAAATCTTAAAAAAAAAAAAGTTCTTTAATAAAAAAAAAAAAAGAAAGAAAAAGAAAAAGAAAACAAAAGCCATCCTTGGGCGCCTGGGTAGTGCTGGGGTTGAGCCACTGACTCTTGGTGTCAGCTCAGGTGGTGATCGCAGCGTTGTGGGATCTGTCCCCACAATAGGTTCCGTGCTCAGTGCAGAGTCTGTATGAGATTCTCTTTCCCCCTCTGGCTCTGTCTCGTTCAAATAAATAATTTTTTTAAAAAAGAAGATGAAGAACGAAAACAAGCCGTCCTGACCACTAGATGGCGCTGAGAGACAGCCTCCCCTGTTTTTGGCTCTCTGCTGGTCGCATTGGGGATTTTGAGAAGGAAAACAGATTATGTTGCTGGGATTAAACCCCCTTCTTAAAAAGGAGCTGGCAAAGACGGCCTCCCGTAAAATCTAAGACCTGACATTGGTAAAGACGCTGAATCTGAGCACAGCGATCATAAGCATGACATATGAAGTTTTGGTTGACCAAAGCAGATAATTGACCGATCAGTTTCATAACTAAACCCCTGGGGGAAGGAGGGAGGAAGAGCTGCAAAGGTTAGGTCTTCTCATTCCTTCCAGGTATTTCACATCCTGCCATCCCTGTGAATTCAGGGGCATTTGTCGGCTTGCTCTGACAGGAACCACTCAGCCTGGAACATGCCCTGCAAGGGAGCTCCCCTGTCCCTGAAACAAAGGACTCCTGTCCATCGCCCTGCATGTAGATCTCCGCCTGGTCAGGTGAAGCAGCCACTCAGAGGAGGGGAGACCAAGGCGCACAAAGAGGCCCTCCACAGTCCAGTTTGCCCAGGACTGAGCCACATGTTCCTCGCTGCTCTCCCTCCCTTCCTCCCCAGTCCACAGTGGACACTCACCAAGCACGTCCTCAATATATGAAAGCAGAACCCCAGCCCACCAGACCTCTCCCATGATCTGTCGTCAACTGAAGAAGTAATAATAAAGGCCAGTGTCTACTCAGCACTTGCTATCTGCCAGGACTGAGCTAAGTGGCAGAGTTGGGATTTGAACTCTGGAAGTAGAAGCCCAGAAGCGACACACTGTAGTCTTAAGAACTCACATATCTGAAGCTGCCACACACTGAGAGGTAGAAAAGGGGCTGAGGTGCCACAACCAGCTCCCTGACTAGCCTGAGTTCCCTTCGCTTCTTAGAACCCCAAAGTCTCTTCCCTCATGGGCCCCCTATGCTGCTGGAGAACCTGCCATTGACCTGAAGCCGGTCCCTCCTGCCCCATGATGGGAGCCACCATTGTTTTCAACTGTGAGGAAAGCAGATGGAGAAATAAGACAGTTGGTTTAAAGCTTGATGTTCTAGGGGCGCCTGGGTGGCTCAGTAGGTTAAAGCCTCTGCCTTCGGCTCAGCTCATGATCTCAGGGTCCTGGGGAATCAGGCTGTCTGCTCAGCACGGAGCCTGCTTCCCTCTCACTCTCTGCTTGCCTCTCTGCCTATTTGTGATCTCTCTCTCTGTGTCAAATAAATAAATAAATAAAATCTTTAAAAATTAAAAAAAAAAAAGCTTGATGTTCTAAGTTTTACAATGATTTTAAAAAAAAAAATTCCACTTTGATGGCTGGATTTACCCAGTTCTCATTCCCTGAGCTCTATCAGCTCCCCTCTCAGTTTCTCTTCCGATCTCCAGCCCGCTCTTCCCCCTCCCAACCCCCAACCCACGGAGTCCTCCTCTGCCTGGCTCTCTCTTGCTTGGGGAGCTTGCAGCTGCACTGGACAGATCATTTTGCATTGATACATTTTGTAATTGTATCAGTTCTGCCCTGTGTTCCCCTCTGGAGCTGTTGTTCCTCTCTGAGAAGATGATGGCTGTTGGAATATGACACATAACAAACCAGTCAATACCAGGCACCCTGTTGGTCTAAGAATCATGAAAATACAGACCCTGGGCCTGCTGATCTCAATGTGCTAATCTCAATCCATATTTTTAATCAGTGGCCCCGGGGTTTTATGATATAAGGTTGGATGGGGAATCACCGCTTTTCCTCTCATTGGGGTCCTTTGTGACTAGTCCTTCCTTCCACCCATTGCTCTTTGTTAGCTTCCAAGTCTCTAGTCTTTGGGCTCCTTGCTAGTCCTTTATATTTCCATTTAGTAACACTTAGTAGGTGCATATGATATGCCGGACACTGGTGCAGACCCTTTATTTCCACCTTTACATTTTCCGTCCATTCCTATTTTACAAATGAAAAATCTCTCCCTTCCCTCTCTGCCTGGCTCTGTCTGGCGCTGGACAGCTGGACCCACAGCTGGACTGGATAGGTCATTCGCCAAGCTCCCCACCTGGAAGACTCAGGATTCAATGGCAGGCACGTCTGGTTTTGAAGTCTCTGTCCTGAGTTCCTTGGTCACACTTGCCACACTTTGTTTCCTCACACAGTGCCTAGAAAATGATAACTACTCCATAGTATTTGTTCCTAAATAACTGAATAAATAAGTGAAAGAAGAGTCCATGCCCAAGAGACACCGCCCCCCCCCCCCTCCCCGCCCAATCCAATACACACACTCACAGAATTCTGCCTCTGGACCATTTCATTTCCTTCCTACCCTGCATCTCTCTACATGTCTGATCACTGCCTTCCAGGATCACCTGAACTGGACAATGACTGAGCTTCTCTGCCCCAACCCTTGGTTACCCTGGCTGCTCCCAGAGATTCAGCAGTAGAAATGGTCTCCCGAATTCTCTGTAACCCAAGAGCTGCCAGACTCTGTCCCTGGCTCCTGAGATAGAAGGCTGCACCAGGACTGGCCCCTGGGCTCCTGGGATTCTGAGGCCCCTTCTTCGTCTCTTCTTCCTCCCTTTTCCTCTTTAGTCTCCTTCCAACAACAACTGAGAACCAGGCCCTGAGAGCAGAAGAAGGGGTGC
Source organism: Mustela erminea (assembly GCF_009829155.1). NCBI lineage: Eukaryota > Metazoa > Chordata > Mammalia > Carnivora > Mustelidae > Mustela > Mustela erminea. The sequence goes on from NC_045618.1 coordinate 114,167,836, forward strand.
TTGATTTGGGAAGGTTTCAGTGAAGCAGAAGGGCTTTCTTTGGAGCATTCTACTCAGAGAATACAAGTGGTGTTGGGAATTGGGTTTCCTAGAATGCCCAGGACATGGGAAGATGAATTGTCCAACGTTTCACCAGTTCTCCTAGAGCCATGACTATCTCTCAAGACATCTTTCTTATCTATTGCAATCTTGCAACAGAGAGAGCTCCTTGAGACCACCTCTTGACCTAGTGCAAGATACTAGGGACCTGGGAGAGTATCTGATAAACATTAGACTTCCAGCAAATATTTGTCCAAAAAATGAATAACAAAGGCTACTATCTATACAGCACTTGGTACCTGCCAGACACAACACTTTCTCATTTAATCCTTTCTAAAACCGTCAGAGGCAAGTTTTGTTATTATCTTCATTTGACAGATGGGGAATTAATTAAGCCCTTGCCCCAAGGTTACATTAGCACAGACATGGTAGAGATGGGATGGGAACTGATGTTTCCCGGTTCCGTGGCCCCCATTCTTCCCCACAGTACTGCCCAGGAAACCAAGCACAGACTAGGACGCTGTTATAGCGACTCTGTAGGAATTTATTTTTTAACCATTTCAGTCTCAAACACATGCCGTGTGTATATAACGCCCAAAGGGTTTAGTTATCATCTGTAGTATTCTAATCAGGAACCCGCACTCTAGAGGGTGGTTTCATAAGCACTTAAGTGGCATCAAAGCCTACACCAGCGGCCTCAATGTGCTGGGGGTGTGCTAGAGGTTTTCGAAAGGAGTTAGCGGGAAAGACCATCCAGGCCCTCGCATGAATAATGTGTAGGGACCAGACCAGGCCAACACCCTGACTCCCCTTGAAGCATGTTGTAGGAATTGTTGTGCCTGCTTGCTAATAAATGTGTAGCTGGCAGAATTTTGGCCATTCTTACTATCTCACCTGTAGGAGGTTATGGAGGAGGAGATGAATGGTCTATACTCTTCTCTCATCTCTACAGGCCGTGGGTTTAGGAACCTGATAAGCGCCAAAGGACCAAATTGGTTCAGACCTGTTCACAGTGAGTGGCCACCAAGGCCTCTCCGAAAAGTAAAAGTAAAAGGAGACTCTCAGCTTCAGTGACCCAACTGAGCCTTGGACTCTGAGCACACAGTGGCTTTCTTCTCTCTGTCTGCTGTGAGGCCACTGTAATAGTAAGTGAACATCAAACAGGAATGAGGTTAGGTGTGGTGAGAACCATTTCTGCACGGACCCATAAATGAGCCTGGGGGCTCAGAGCCTTCCCAGCAGGCTCCCACCAGCTTTCCTGCTCTCTCCTCTCTCCCACGACAGCACAAAGATGGTGCCCAAGACGGTTTTTCTTGCTTTAGTTTTACAAAGTTCCTCTCTGCTTTGGTGACTCTCTCATAATCCTGCCTTTTCCTCAAATTCTCAAATATTCTGACCTGCAAGGTAGCTGTGCTGATAAAATAATTTCCACACTTTACCACAGGGCAAACTGAGGCCAGAAGCAAGGAGATGTTTTTTTTCCAAGCTTACAGCTGGGTGTCTAACAGAGTACCTGGAACAACTTATAAGTCAGGGATCATAAATGAATGAATGAACAAATGCATGAGTGAAATGGAAAAAGAGAAGGAAGGAAAAAGAGCAGGATATCAGCATCAGCTGATGTTACTGACTGGATGTGGTCCATGGCCAGTTTTTCTCAGGCTCAGATCTAAGGAGGGCTACAGAGAAGGTGACTTCAGACAGAAAGATTGTGGGGGAACAGATAGTGTCTCATCATCTCAACCCTTAATTCCAGGGTTAAGTTAGGGGTAGGCCATCCTGGATGGAGGTCCATAGCGAGGTCATCCCTGGGATGGATGGCATGGGGAGGGCTACAGTTAGGGTGATGGAAGAACCAGGTTTCCCTCACTGAAGGCCACACAGCTGCCTCTACTGACTGGGACCAAGGAGAGTGGTGGATGAGATCAGAAATCCAACCAGAGTTGTTCGAGGGGTGGGCAGAACCTTCCTGGGCTATCAGCATGGGGTGGCTGGGGTCAGGCAGAGGAGGCGACATCAGCCAAGAAGGCTGATGGGAAAGTCCCTAGCTTTAGATGGAAAACTTGGCCCAGCCTGTGACCTTCCCTACTAGCATGGTTGTAGATGACCTATAGCCCCTGAGAAATACTAGGTTCTAGAGTTATAGGAGGCACTCTCTCCTTGGAACAGAGGAGGAGATAAGCCCATTTTCCTCTAGGCATCCATTCACTCTGGTGAGTATTAGGTAGAGACTAATAATAAAAGTTGAAGATCTAGGGGTGCCTGGGTGGCTCAGTGGGTTGGGCCGCTGCCTTCCGCTCGGGTCATGATCTCAGGGTCCTGGGATCGAGCCCTGCGTCCGGCTCTCTGCTCAGCGGGTAGCCTGCTTCCTCCTCTCTCTCTGCTTGTGATCTCTCTCTGTCAAATAAATAAATAAAACCTTTAAAAAAAAAAAGTTGAAAATCTAGAAACCTCAGCTATAAGGGACATTATTGGGACAATTAGGGAAATTTTAATATGGTCTGTATGGTAGATGATAATATTGTATCAATGATAGGTTTCCCAAGTATGATGGTATTAAGAGACTACCGTTGTTCTTAGGAAGGTACATGCTGAAGAATTCAGGGGTCAAAAGTCATGAAGTGCACAACCAACTCTCAAACCGTTGAGGAAAATAACGATATATTATCACATATTATATATAATATGTTAAAATAGATGTAAAAGTATAAAAACATACACAATACACAATACAAACAGTTAACATGAATATATAACATAATGTAATATAATAGATATCACATAGGTGTAAAGAGAGAGAGCAAATGTAACAACATGTTAACAACTGTAAACTCAGGCAGAGAGTATACGGGTGTTCGATGCACTATTTTTTGCAACTTCTGTCAGTTTGGAATTTTCAAAATAAAAGCTGGGGAGGAGGAAGTTTGAGGGAAGAAGAATAGCTATCACTTTATGACCAATGCCTGGATCCCCAAATTTATGTAACTCTATTATTTGATTTAATCCTCAAACCAACTCCAGAGAAAGACATTGTGATTCATGCATTAGAGAAAAGGAAATGGAGCCTGGGGCTAAGGAACTTGCTCCAGTTTACAGAACTGGGATTGAGACTGAGCCCAAAGGGAGGTCACCGGGAGGTGTGCCTGCCATGGGGAGAGAGGCTAACACTTCCTTGAGCCCTTCTGTGAGCTAGCACTGTTTTCAACTCATCTATGCCCGTGAACTCATTTAATCCTCCCTTCCTAAAAGCTTTGTACTTTGTGATGATAAATCATTTAATTGGTGTGGTGGGAGGGCCCTCAAAACACACTAATGGAAGTGTAGGTGGGTGCAGCCTCCTCTGAGGGTGATTTGGTTGCATCTATTGAAATTTAAAATTCATACTGTGTTCAGAGCCAGCAATTCCACTCCTAACTATTAAACCGTAAAGATAGCCATAGACGTGGACCAAGAAGTATGTGCCTAGATAGTCACTGCAGCAAGGTATGTAATAGCCAAAGATTGGAAACATCCTAAAGATCTATCATGAGGAACACTAGGGAACCCCTAAAAACAGTAAGGCATCTCCAAGTGTGCTGATATGCCACACAGAATCAACACATGGTAATTTCAGGAGGAGAAAAGCTGGGGCGCCTGGGTGGCTCAGTGATTAAATAAAGCCTCTGTCTTAGGCTCGGGTCATGATCCCAGGGCCCTGGGATTGAGCCCTGCATCGAGCCCTGCATCAAGTCCCCCAGCATCGAGCCCCACATGGAGACCCCCTGCATTGAGTCCGTCCCCTGCATCGGGGCTCCCTTCATCTGGCTCTCTGCTCAGCAGGGAGCCTGCTTCCTCCTCTCTCTCTGCCTCCCTTTCTGCCTACTTGTGATCTCTGTCTGTCAAATAAATAAATAAAATCTTCAAAAAAAAAAAAAAAAGAGGAGGGGCACCCGGGTGACTCAGTTGGTTAAAGCCTCTGCCTTCAGCTCAGGTCATGATCCCAGGGTCCTGGGATCAAGCCCTGCATTGGGCTCTCTGCTCAGCGGGGAGCCCGCTTCCTCCTCTCTCTGCCTGCTGCTCTGCCTACTTGTGATCTCAGTCTGTCAAATAAATAAATAAAATCTTCAGAAAAAAAAAAGAGGAAAAAAGCAAGGGATGCTTCCTTAGTGTTGAAAGGGGATATAAATAGATATGTATGAATATATTTAAAGTTGACCCTTGAACAATGCCAGGGCGAGAGGCACCAACTTCCATGTAGTCAAAATTCTGAGTATAATTTTGACTCCCCAAAAACTTAACTAGTAGCCTACTGTTGACCAGAAACCTTATCAATAACACAACTGATGTGCACATAGTTTGTGTATGTATTATAATACTGAATTTTTCTTGATTTTTTTTGTATTTCTAGGTATGTGGTTTTTTGAAATTATCACAAATCTCCAAAAATTTTTAAAAAATAATTCATATATATTTATTTTAAAAGATCCACGTAGGCGCTCAGTTGGTTAAGCATCTGCCTCTTGATTTTGGCTCAGGTTATGATCTCAGGGGCATAAGATCCAGGCCTGCGTTGTGCCCTGCGCTCACTGGGGTGTTTGCTGGAGATTCTCACTCTCCCTCTCTACCCCTCCCCCACTTAAAATAAATAAATAAATCTTTTTTAAAAAGACCTCTGTATAAATTGGACTGCACTGTTCAAATCCATGCTATTCAAGGGTCAGCTGTATATGTATTTATGCATACTTTATGAATAAAATATCTTGAAAGGAAATTTTGTGTTTGGGGAGGAGTGATCTGGGGGACAAGGGCAGGATAAAGGTAGACATTTTTCATCATTAGCTCCTCCATATTATTTGAAATGTGTGTACATGATTAGCTATTCAAGGTAGATGAAGACACGAATAAAGGATTGAGTCACCCTTAACCGACTGCTTTGGGCTCCCAAAGGCATCTTCCTGAGTGTTGAAGGGATAGCCAAGGCCTGTGTCCCATTATCTGGGGTTGATCTACCTCAGTCCCCAGGAGCTATGAATCCATTTGCAAGTTCAGCCCCCCACCCCACCCCCACTAGCCCAGTTGAGCTTTGGCCCTTGGCCTCCTGACCAGCTTTCTAAAGTACCTGGGTCTCAAACTTCTGCATGAGAATTGCCTGGGGAGCTTGTTCGCTGGGTGACCTGGCAGCCTCACCTCCAGCGATTCAAATTCAGACTTGGGGTGGAGCCAGGGGATCCTTCATCAATACCTAGAGTGAGTCTTCCAAAATCTTTTGGGAGAAATGGGCCCTGCTGGTGTTGGCCTCTGTTCAGGCCTGGACAGAAAGCCTGTAGGATTAGGGAAGAAAGCAGTCCTTCCCTGCAATAGTCTCTATATATTAATCTTCTTTACCAAAAGTTGAGTGTTCCCGGGGCGCTTGGGTGGCTCAGTCCAGTAAGCGCCCGCCTTCGGCTCAGGCGTGCTGGTTTGGAGCCCTAAATCAGGCTGCCCGCTCAGCAGACCTCCCTCTGCTCATGCTTTCTCCCTGTCAAATAAATAAATAAAATCTAAAAAAATAAAATAAAACAAAATTGAGTGTTCCAGTCCCCTATGAGCGTAGGATTGTACTGGTGAGCTGAGGGACTGCAAGTCGTTTAAGAACAAGGGTAAGAAGACCTCTTTGCAGCTGCCCAAGCTGTCCCGCTGGCCTTCTGGCTCCTTGGCCGCTTCTTTAACATAAATAATGCATATATATACATACATAAGCAAGCAAGTTACCCTGTCGCTTGTGGCGACTTTTTTCTCCCCCCCAAATTACAAACTAGTGCATTGGTCCGGCAGTGGGACAGACTGTTGGAAATAGGGACTTCTCCAAATATCCGGCCGTTACCGTTCTCAGAAGTTGCCAGCAAATGCTGGAACCTCTTTGGGGGTGCGGGGGGAAGGTCTGATCTTGCGCCCCATTCTGCGAGGGTCCCACGCCGCCCGGGGGTTAAGCAGGTCTCGCGGCACCCGGCCGCCCTTCGCGGCAGCCGGTGCGGTGCCTCGCGGAGAGCCCGGGGCCGGAGCCGGGAGACCCCCGCCGCCTTCAGGGACGAGCCCAGCGGTGCGGAGAGGTGGGAGGCTGGAGCCTGCTGAGGTCATTTCCTGTGCCTCTCCCCGAGCCGCCCGAGGAGCCGCGCCGCCGCTCGGCCTTTAAGGAGCCGGCGGGGAGGAGGGAGCGCGGCGCGGCGCGGACGTTGAATGGGGTGCCGCGAGGCCCGTCTCGGCTTTGTGCGGCCAGCCCGCCGGCACCCCGCCCGGCCCCTGTCCCCGCCTCGCCTCTCCCCGCCCCGCCCCCCGCGACCCCTGCAGCCGCGGAGCGGAGACCCGGCGGCTGCCGCGGAGTCCGGCTAGAAGGACGCAAGGTCAGCGGCGGCCGCGCGCGGAGGGCGCCGGGGGGCCGGGTGGGCGGCGAGAGCGCAGGCGAGCCGGCCGGAGGTGAGCGGCCGCGCGCGCCCCGCGGGCAGGGACGGGCTCGGGGGCTGTGAGGCGGTCGGGAGGGCTTTAGTGGGGCGGAGAGGACGCGGTCTCTCCGGCCGCGGGGCGAATCCGGAGCAGGTGCCTTCCCACCTGGCGCCGGGGGCGCTGGCCTCCGCGGTTGGGCACCGGGGACCGGCGGCGCGCGGCGAGGAGTCGCCTTCCCCCGGAGGAGCGGGAGTTTGGGACCGGCTGGAGCCAGTTGCCCCCGGGAAGGGCCCTCGGGCGCACTTGCAGGCTTTCCTCCGCCTTGCCCGGACTCTCGCTGGCTGTCCCCGCTCCCGCTCGCCTCCCCGCCTGGCTCAGGTAATCTCCTCTGTGATTTCTCCGCGGTTCTTTTACGGATTCTGCTGGGTCAGGCTCAGCTCCTAGAGGCAGGTCAGCCAAGCAGAAAAGAAAACAAGTTGGGCACTGAGTGACAGGCAGGGGCTTTGTGTCCTAGGAGCCTTAGAGAGGACTCTGTCACCAGGGAGCCTTAATGGGGGTGGCAGAGGCCGTGAAGACCCGCACTTGGGGGTAGAATCCGCTCCCTGTTGGGTTTCTCCTTGCCAGGGCGTCTCTATAACCTTCTATTGTGAGTCCATCTAATAAAACCCTTTTGGACAGAGCCTTCGTTCCAGGTAAAACTTATACTTGGAAGATCGCTTTAATAACAGTTTCGTTGGAAAAGTCGTGGGTTCCTTCCTCAGGCTTTTTGGACTGTCTTCTCTGCCAGACTCTGTGTGTGGTAATGTCACTGACACTTTATAGAACTTCGGTTCTAGTGTTTCTGCACGTTATTATCCCCATTTTACAATGGAGGAAACAGACTCGGGAAAAAATTGTGATTTACCCAAGGTCATATAGATAAAAAGTGGAAGAGGCAAAACTCAATCCAAGCCTCCTAAATTCCAATGTGGGGTCCACAGTCAGCTTCCGTCCCATAGGCTCCTGAGGGGACCTGCTTAGAGCTGGGTGACGTGGCCGCCAGTGTCTCAAACTGACAGCTGAGTTGAGAAAACGTGGTGCCCCCTCCCCTCTTCAGAAGTCAGCAGCTAGGGGGAAGAAACATGTACCCCCTACTTGGCTCCCCAGGGTACACTCCTCATTCCTATTGCCTTCTCTCTGCGAGGCTGTGTATCCATGTGGGGAACTCTGGGCTCCTTATGGTTTCAAGAGTGCTTTATACGTGCTGGTTTAAGGTGTGAGGATTCCCTCACTCCTTATCGGGGAGAGGTCCTAGCAGGCTGGCGGTTGAGTCACCATCCTGCATTCTGTGATAAGCCCGCTGAGCTCTCTCTCCCTTCTGGCAAATTCAAAACTGACCTCCTCCATGGGGGAATAGGCACTGATTGCTTGCTAGAGTATGAATTCCAGTAGTCTTGGGGAAAGCGATTTGGACTATTTGGTCATTTAAAAATGTGTATCGCTTAACCCTCCAATTCCATTTCTGGGACTTTATCCTTCAACTACACTCTGAGGCATGTGAAATGACATATGTTTGTTGCAGCATTGTTTGTTTTAGCAGAAGGTTTCAAACAACCCAAATGTCTGTCAGTAAGGGACTCTTAAATAAAATCATGTAATACTACACCACGGAATACGACACAGCTGTTAAAAAGCATGGAGGGAAGGAGCGCCTGGGTGGCTCAGTAGGTTAAGCCTCTGATTACGGCTCAGGTCATGATCTCAGGGTCCTGGGATAGAGGCCCACATTGGACTCTGCTCAGCGGGGGGCCTGCTTCCCCACCCCCACCCCGCCTGCCTCTCTGCCTGCTTGTGATCTTTCTCTCTCTCTCTCTCTCTCTCTCTCTCTCTCTCTCTCTGTGTCAAATAAATAAATAAATAATTTTTTAAAAAAAAGCATGGAGGGGAGACGGGTCAGGTGTGTATGCAGATACAGGAATTCGGTTATAGGTGAAGTACAGTGTATATGTGTAAACACCATTTGTGTTTGTGTATGTGCTTGCAACATATGTATGAATGCTTCTGTCTGCACTGGATATCTCTGAAAGACGTAAAACCCCGTAAACAGTTGCCTCTGGGGAAAACTGTGGCTGAGGTACAGGGGTGGGAGGAAGCATTTGTAACTTACACTCTTTTGTTCAGTATTCAAAAATAAAGAGATAATGGTGTGCCTGGGTGGCTCAGTCCTTAAGCATCTGCCTTTGGCTCAGGTCATGATACCAGGGTCCTGGGATCAAGCCCGGCATCAGGCTCCTGCTCAGTGGGAAGCCTGCTTCTCCCTCTCCCACTCCCCCTACTTGTGTTCCCTCTCTCTCTGTCTCTCTCTCTGTGTCAAATAAATAAATTAAATCTTAAAAAAAAAAAAAAAGAAAGAAAGAAAAGAATTTTTAAAGATCCCTTGATCTTTCTGAGGCAGATCTGGTAGTGAACACATCTGTGGGCCACATCTTCCTAGTATGTCCACACTGGTGGTTTGCCTTTTCATTGTGAATGAAGCTATCATTGAGTGCCCAGCTTCTGTAATATCTCCCATAATTCTCAATAAATAAATAAAGAAACCTAGTATTTATTTAAAAATTTAAAAATTTTTAAATTGCCATTTAAAAAAAAGATTTATTTATTTGTTTATTCATTTGAGAGAGAGGGAGCCTCTCTCTCAAATGCATGTGGGGGGAGGGGCAGAGGGCGAGAAGCTCAGATGAGAGCAGAGCCCAGATGGTTGTGGGGCTCAGTCTCACAACCCATGAGATCATGACCTGAGTGGAATCCAAGAGTCAGACGCTTAACCGACTAAATTACCCAAATGCCCCTGAACTTGCCATTCTTTTTTTTTTTTTTTTAATATTTTATTTATTTATTTGACAGTGAGAGATCACAAGTAGGCAGAGAGGCAGGCAGAGACAGAGGAAGGGAAGCAGGCTCCCTGCTGAGCAGAGAGCCCGATGTGGGGCTCGATCCCAGGACCCTGAGATCATGACCTGAGCCGAAGGCAGCAGCTTAACCCACTGAGCCACCCAGGCGCCCCTTGCCATTCTTGAAGGTCAAAAGAATGGTTAAATGTTGATAACTTCATGTGATTGAACCTAATATTATTGCCCTCCTTTTCAAATATCATTGCTCTCAATTTCAAAATGGTGCTGAGGCTCAGAGAGGTTAAGCAGATGGTTTAAGGTCACAAGATTAAGGGCCAGAGCCAGTACTCAAACCCAGGCTTGCTTGGCGCTGGAAGGGGGAATCTTAACTACTACACTCTGCTGTTCCTCTGTACTGGTTTTGTTCTTAAAGGATGCTATTCCTGTTTGTCCTGGTCCCCTCTGGTATTTAGATCCCCAAAGGCTGGAACTTGCTCACCTTTTCCTGTCTCTTCCAACATTGTGAAATGTGCCACTCAGCCCCCAAGAGTAAAATGCATATTTTTGGCTTGATCATATGACAAGGTGTGGGCAGATGTGCCCTGTGTCCACTCACCCACCCCCAGCTCCATCCTCAGAAAGGGGCCACAAAGCTCTTCCCTTCCCACAGTTGGACAGGTGGTCAGCCTAGTGTAGCACTATTAGAAGATGGTGGTGGCCCATCACTAGTGAGTGGAAATCACAAAAGGTGCTCACACTCAGGTAGTGAACCGTAGTGAGGGGACACGGGAGAGCCCAGTGGAAACTGTACCCAGAACAGAGTCCATGTTCCCTAGGGAAGCCTCCTGCAGTGACCTCTGACCTCTTCCGTTTAAGGTCTTGTATTGGCTTGTTCTCTTTATAGGAAAGTTCCAGGATATACACTGTTGTTGACCTGAGCCTTGCAAACCATGAGATCTTTATTCATCTTTATGTTCCTGACTTTGCATGTAGGAATCACTTCACAAAAAAGTTGGTTGAATTATATTTAATCTCAGCATCTTGTCAATTTCTGGTCAAATCCCTACGCTTGCCAAAGTCATCCCAGGTCAAGTCTGTGTTTTCTCTGATACTGGCCCAGAGTCTGAGGTCACCTAACGACTCCCTGTGGCCTCTTCATCACCCTTCCAGCACACAGCTCCTGCCTCTGAGGCATTCTCCACCACCCTCCCTGGCTACGTCATTCCAGGATGCCGGAGGACTTAGGGAGTTCCAAAGCAGGGCCTCAGGCTGTGCGGTCATTTGTCACCTGCTAAACAGTTTAGCGCTCTGGGCACTAGAAGAAATCAAGAGAAGTGGGTTTCACAAGAGTGACTAGGAGCTGATCCTTGTAGCTTGGGGGGGAGGGCCCATGGGGACTCACTGTACTGTTCTCCCTAGTTCTTGTATATATATGAAGCTTTCCAGAATAAAAAATGAACAGTTGTATTGGGTTTTGTCCCTTCTCTCATTTCTGTCCCATCTGTTTTGCCATTGTGTTGTGTTAGGCTAGCCATGAGACTCCACCACCGCCACTGAAGCATGTGCATAGAAAGAGGATGGTCTGTGTGTTGGGAGATCGGGATTCTTGGCCCCACTCTGATTCTCCTTAGCTCCGTGTCTCAAGTCACAGATGTGATAGGATTTCTCATCTGTTCTTTGTGAATAATATTTCTTGTCCTACATCACAGGGATACTGAGAGGATACGGAGAGAAATCACGCCTTCATGGTGCTTTGAAAAGTTAGCCATTCTGTAAATTATTTTCTGTTCATCTTTGCACATCTTTACTGGAGGTACAAGTGCAAGGTGACTTAGCAGGTGAAGTTCAACGTAGTGGTATTTTGCCTTAACCTTTAATGTTTTATAGCTGCTGCGGCAACCACCTACTTCTGTTGGAAGAGCCTCTGGGGCACGTGCTTGGCAGCAGGCCCCTTGCTCCAGTTCCCTCTTGAAAGCCCATAGCTCTTCTCACATGCTGAGGCACGCCTAGCACAGGTCCAGCCCCCTTACCACATTCCCAGGGCGAGGGAGAGGCTTCAGCAGAGCACTTGATCTGTTCAGAAGTGTGATGTCATAAGCTGCTTGATTGGGACAGGACTCCCTGCAGGTTGGGTATAATTTCAACTCTCAGGGCTAGGCAGAGGACAGTGATGTCTTTTATTTCCAGAGCTCCTGGAGATTTTGTCCACTGTCCCCATGGAATCAGAGCTGCAGCTTTGACAGCCAGTTAAGAGGGAATTAAAATTCACCAAACCTTTCAGTGGCACGCAAGGATTAAGTTTCCCCTACCCCTTGGTTTTACCTGGGTGTTGTTACCGCTGATTCTTAGCCCTAAGCTAGGCTGCAAGACTTCCAGGTCCTACTTTCAGATCTGCCACACTTTTATTTTTTTTTTAAATATGAGGAAAAGCAAAATCCCTTTGAAGGACAAAGCAAATCAAACACCATGAGGCCTCCTGGCCTTCTCTGGAGGCCCCACAAGGTTCTGTTTTGTCTTTTCAGCTGCGATCTTAGCTCAGAGAAGGTCATGTTTTGTTTTTGTCTTTTGTCTTCCTGCCCGTTCCAGTCGGTCCCAGTCTTTTGAGGTGGGAATTGCTGGGAGATCACAATGTCGGGATTGTTCAGCAGGACAGTCCCCGGGGAGCAGGACTGAGGTCACATGTCTAGCATTCTGAGCTGCCCAGAACCCGAAGACTTAGACCCTAGACCCGTCAATGTATACTTGTGGGGCTTCTCTACAGGTCCACTGGCCCTGTATTTTAAATGAAAAGTCAGGACACATGATACATGTCTACGCTTATGGAGGTTATGGTGTCAGAATGTGTGAGACCAGGATGCCCTGGAAAACCTTGAATATAGGTTCACCTTATTGCCCAGGATGCTGCAAGATCCCATAAAATATTTTTCTCATTCTTCACAATCCAGTTCACTCTTTGTAAAATCAGAATTCTTTCCAGTTTTTAGATGGGTAAAAAGCACAGTTGCTCAGAGTAGGGACTTTGGAACAAGAATCCCAGCCCCGGGGCGCCTGGGTGGCTCAGTGGGTTAAAGCCTCTGCCTTCGGCTCAGGTCATGATCCCAGGGTCCTGGGATCAAGTCCCGCATCGGGCTCTCTGCTCTGCGGGGAGCCTGCTTCCTCCTCTCTCTCTCTCTCTGCCTGCTTGTGATCTCTGTCTGTCAAATAAATAAATAAAATCTTAAAAAAAAAAAAAAAAAAGAATCCCAGCCCCACTACTGACTAGCTCTAGAACTCTCTGTGTAGCTTAATAATTCCTCAGTGACCTCCTGCGTAAGTGTGGACAATGCCCGTACCTTGTCTTATGTATTGTCATGAGGATTAAAGAAGCCACACATGATAAATAAATGATAGCTATTTGTACTATGGTAAAAAGATACTTACAAAAGTCAAATGTGATAGTTGGAAGAAGGAAGGATGGAGGGGGAAGGGAGGGAGGAAGGGAAGAAAGAAGATTAAAAAAAGAAGTGAAATGTGAGGCGGTTAACCTATGGAGGACAGGCTCACTGGTCACCAGGGTTGTGTTAGCAGCAGTGCAGGAGGCGACTGGGTTTTCCCAGGTCATGTGGCTCCTGAAGAAGGGAAAAGGAATTAAAAAAAAAAAACAAAAAAACCAAAAAACTAAATTTTTATTACGGAAAATTCTAGGCATTCATTCAAGCAGAGAAACCAGTATAAAGAACTCCAGATGCCCATCACCTAACTTCAAAACTTACCAGCAATTTGATAAATCTTATTTCATGTATCTCCTCCCCAAACCACTGCTAGCCCCCTACTATGAAGTGTTTTAAAGCACATATCCCAGACATTATATCATTTCACATTTAAGTCATTTATATGTATATGATCTCAAGGTCCTGGGATCCAGCCCCATATGGGGCTCCCTGCTCAGCGGGAAGCCTGCTTCCCCTTTCCTTCTGCCTTCGGCTCCCCTTGCTTGTGCACTCTCTTGCTCTCACTCTTTCTCTGTCAAATAAATAAAATCTTTTAAAAAATAAGTATTTGTTGCATGGATACATTTTTGTTAAATGGATAATTGAATGAAAAACAAATGAGGCCCTACTTTCTACTGACCAGGGGGATGCCTGGGTGGCTCATCTGGTTAAGTGTCTGCCTTAAGTTAGACTCAGGTCATGATCCCAGGGTCCTGTTTCTTCCTCGCCTGCTGCTCCCCTGTTTGTGCTCTGGTGTCTCTCTCGCTCTCTCTGACAAATAAATAAATAAAATCTTTAAATAAAAATGAGACGAGGTTCGCCTTACAGTTTCTCAGACTTTGTGATTCCCTGAGTTTGCTTAGCTAGCTTACGATGGAATGGGACACACTGAGCCAAGAAAAGTGGCTGTGCAAATGACTCAGTCACCTCCCCAGCTCTGTTTTCTCCGCCCTCCTCCTCACACACTTCCTTATCTTCTCCTCTTGCTGTACTGGTTCCCAGGCATCCCTGGAATAGCCAGAAGTTGACTCCATCATGGCGGAACTCAAGGTGGAGACCCATGCCAGCGTGGACTGGCAGAAGCGCTGCCTGGCCCTGGAAACCCAGCTCTTCCGGTTCCGCCTGCAGGCCAGCAAGATCAGGGAGCTGCTTGCTGACAAGGTGAGTCCTGGAGAGCTAACCAACCTCCCTGCAGAGGTCAATGTCAGACAGGGCCAGAGTTAGAGAAGGAGAGTTGGGGAAGGTGAACTTTCTGCTACTGCTTCTTTTTTTGAAGTATTAATTAATTTTTAATTGAAGTATATTTGACATGTAACATTATATAATTTAAGGTATACCACATATTAATCTGATACATTTGTATATTATAATAAGGTTGCCTTTGTAGTGGTAATTAGTATTTCTATCCTGTTATGTAATTGTTATTTCTTTTTAGTGGTTGGAATAATGAAGTTCCAGTTTCCTAGCAAATTTGATGATTATAATGCAACATTATTGCCTATATTCACCATACTGTGTATTATATCCCTAGGGCTTATTTACTACTCATTGCAGAAAGGTGAACTTTTAATGAGATACTTTGCACACCTGCAAAATGCAACCCGGGGTACTTTTTTTTTTAAGTCCAAAATCAGAGCAGCTTACTAAGCTGTCGTCTTGCATTCTCTCCTGCTCCAGAGAAGTGATAGAAATCTTCTCGGCCCTCCATAACCTCTTGGGACAACAGTGGCTATAGTGGAGGTTCTATTATTCCCTTAATATTTCTTCTTCAGTGTGGGAAAGGAAGAGGGAGGAGTTTTTTTGTAATCTTCTTAGGGTAGAAGAGGGGAAAGCCACACCCTGCTGTCACCCTCTATTAAGCATAGGAGCTGTGGATGGCAGCCTGGTTTCCTGGAGGTGAGGACACAGGTTTTGGAGCCAGTACTACCTGCAACTTACTGGCTGTGTGACAGCCAGGCAGGTACACAAATGTCTGCCTTGCAGTTATTTTGAGAATTGTGTCAGGTCACATATATAAAGGTTCTGGCATGGAATAGGTCTTATTTTTTTTTTTTTATTTTTATGTATTTATTTGACAGAGAGAGATCACAAGTATGCAGGGAGGCAGGCAGAGAGAGAGGAGGAAACAGGCTTTCCGCGGAGCAGAGAGCCTGATGCGGGGCTTGATCCCAGGACCCTGAGATCATGACCCGAGCCAAAGGCAGCGGCTTAACCCACTGAGCCACCCAGGCGCCCCATGGAATAGGTCTTAAACGGGAATGATTATTATCTTTATAGGCTTGGGTGGTCTGGTCTGGGAAACTGACCATCATTTGTAATATTTCTCTGGGAAGATGCATTCTAAATAGCTGACTTTCAGAAACACTTTGGAGTATAACCTAGGAGAGTAGAGACCTGTACTAAAGGGAAAAAAATTATATATTATATATATAATTATATATTATATATAATATATCATAATATAATATATTAATTGTATATTAATTGAATCAGCTCTCTTCTAGTTTTGTTTGCATCATCCATCTGTGTAGCCAACCCTTTCTTTCATATGGCAAAAGTAAAACTCAGTCCACCCCTCTCCAAGGAATTTCCAATTCTGATTAGTAAAGCCTGAGGAAATGGCCAGTTTTACTGATAGCTCCACAAGCTGGCATTTAGGAAGACAACTTATTGACATTACCTCTGCATTTCCACTGCCGAGGATAGTAGCACTGGTTCAGCCTGAATAAGAACTTGTGAACTTTGGGTCTGTTGGCACTGCTGTCTCCAAGTTCAGGCTTTGCAAAACAGAGACCGGCTGTGTTCCTGTGGCCGTGGTTCAGGTACTAAGAGAAAGGGTAGAATTAGGCCACTTTGGGAGAAGGGAAGCCAGCCTTAAATAGTGGTTCTCAAAGGGTGGTCCTGGGGCCACCCATGCCAGAAACATGGAGTGCTTATTAAGCTTGTACATTCCTGGATGCCCCCTCGCCCAGTCCTCCTGGTCCAAATCTCCTGGGGGTGCCACTCATAATGTGCATGTTTAACAAGCTCCCAGAAATTAGTTTCATAAAGTTTGAGAACCTTGCCTTAGGATAGGTTACTGGGGAAGGTGTGGGAGGGGAGGAGAGGGTAAGTAAGAGTCTCCCAGCTGGTTTAAAACACATCTCAGAGGAAAAAATCTTCTGTTCCTAGTGATAGGGACCACAAAATAACCTTTAAAAAAAAGACCACTATGAAAAACAAAGAGGGAAAACCCAAGTGGTACTCAGCTTGGGCAGCTCAGTAGGATGGGCTGTGTGACTGGCCTCCCTGTAGTGATGAGAGGTTTGGGGTTTAATCTGTGGAGATAGAGATGAGGTCTGGCCCTTTGGAAGCTGGAGCTTAAACTGAAACTTTTACTGTAAAGTGAGGACTATCAAAGTTTTTTGCTCTAAGTTAAAAGGTAGACAAGGAAAAGAAAATCATCTGCCAACACAGGGAGATGACTGAACAGCTTCTTAGCCAAGGCTCGGGGCAGAAAAAAACAAAGAAAGCCAAAGAAAAGTATTCCTGGAAAGTGTGATGATGGTACTGGCTTAGCATTAGAATTTATACTCTTTGTGTGAATTAAGAACCCTGAGTTCTGGGCCAGTGATACCCATTGGAGACCTCGTAGGAACAGACAGAGAACCTCTCTGGAGAAACAAGACCTCAACCCAAATCACACAGGATCCTCATGTTATCTCATAGTAAACGCATAGTAAAGATGCATATATGATCCGAAATGACTAAATGCTTGAGAAAATAATCTGTCCTGAGTTAGAGTCTGCAGACACAACTAGATCCCACAAGAATTTGGAATAAGGAACTGTTGGCAAGACACCATAAAATAAATGAGTTCAAAATTATTGAAGAGGTAATGAAATGATTGAGCATGTGAGACAAGAGCAAGACACTATCCAAAAAGATCAGGTAGACTGGAAGAAGAACCAAATAGAACTGCTGGAAACAAAAGATGTCTTCACTGCAATTAAATGTTCAACGGTTGAATTAAACATCCAATGAGGCACCATGGAGATGAGCTTATAGAGTGGGAAGATGGGCCAATGCAAGAAACCATCCGGAATGCAGCACAGAGAGAGAAAGGCCCAGAGGCTGAGACCTGGATGCTTGGATGACAAGATCCTATAAGGTACCTGAAGTGGAGGACAGGATGAAGGAGAGACATTACTTGGAGAGATAATGGTGTAAAAATTCCCCAACTTGATGAAGGTTGTGCAGCCTCAGACTTGTGCAGCATAACGAAACTGGGCAGTATGCATTTCTTAAAAATCTGCTGACCGTATTAGCTAGATTGTAGGGTGGCTGCCATAAGAAAGAACCCAAAAACATGACGGCTTAAAACCCCAGCTGTTTATCTCCTTCTCGTGTAACCTTGCCGACATGAGCAGTATAGTCCTGGGGTGATGTCTGCTGCATGGTTGAAGAGGGTTCCCATGATGGCCACATTCCGGCCTCTTCCCTTTACGTGTATGACCTGGAGCTTCCATTCATCGCTTCTGCTCGTATCCCATTGGCCAAAATTTATTCTCATGGTCGTTCCCAGGTGCAGGGAAGATTGGAAAGTAGAGTCATTATTCTGGATAATGATGTGCTCTGTTCAAAGTTGGAGGCTTGCGTTGGTGGTATAGTGGTGAGCATAGCTGCCTTCCAAAGTTGGAGGCTTTATTTTGTGTGAGAAAGAAGAGGAAAACAGATCCTGGGGATCAAGGAGGAGTCACTAGCCTGGAATTTAAGTCTAGAATGATGATGATAAGTAGAAATAGAGTCTATAACTTTCAAATCAGTAGAGTAGGGAAATAGAATAAAGTCTACTAAATCTAGACCAGGAAGGAAAAACAAGAGTATTAAAAAAAAAAAAAAAAAAAGGAGTAAATAGAAGGCTGAAAATGCGACAGGAGAAATAAATCCAAATGTATCAGTCATAGGAGACTTATATAAGAATGTCTTGTCACGTACAAGAATATAGTGTTGCTCTATGAAAATTTGGAAATTTGGAAATATCCTAAACATCTGGATAAACATACTGAGGGTATTTGTAGGATGGAATGCTACATTGCAGGTAGAATGAATTGGGTGAGCTACGTGCTTAAATCTCAAACACCAGCACTGACCAAAAAAGATCCGGAGGACGTGTAGAGAACAATTTGGCTTATATGAAGTTTTAAAACCTACAGGACAGTCTATCTGTTGATTAGGGGTCTATGCAAATGAGATAAAATATAAACACAACCAAGCCTGGGGTTGATGCTAGAAATGAAATCCAAGAGTAGACTGGGGCCTTCGCCTCTCTGTAGTGGCCCATTTCTTAAGTCAGAAGCAGAGACAACAGAAAGTAAGATCTGATAAAGCTGAATGGTGGATACGTGTTTTAAAATATTATTCTCCATGTGTTGCCTGAAATATTTCATAATAAAAAAATGTCTTACAGTGCCTTCCTCCCTTGTTCCCCAGGGTCCTTAAACACATCAGTAAACACACTTTCTCCCTCCACAACCTCTTGGGCGTAAGTAGGTTGAACTTTTGTAAGAGTGGCCCCATCTCCTCTTCCAGGCTGCCTTTGATTGTCATGTAGCTGGAATGCCCTCCCACGAAAAGACTGTGACTTGGGTAAAGAAAGGGGAAGCGTGTAGACACAGGGCAGAAGAGGCTGGGGTGCCAGGGATGAGAATAGAGAAAGACATCTTGACTAGGGATCATAGGCTGGGAGAATTGAGGAAGAGTACCAGGACAGTAGCCCAACACCAGACCTCTTGGCAGGAAACCTTAAAAGCCATAAACACCACGTTGCTCAATGTCAGGGCTGGGCCTGTCACCTGCAATCATCCCCAAACCCACAGGACAGGTTCAACAGTTCACTTAAAGATTTTCCCCCATGCGTCAAGGTAAGTTTCAGATCACGGGAGGAGATGACTCAGGTTTCTCAGGAGAGCTGGTACTGGGGCCATGCCCAGGTCGGGTCTCCGTCGCTGCTCCTAGAACTTACTAGTTAATCATCACCAGTACCCACCTATACCGGCTAAGCCAGGTCAGCTCTCTGGGTCCCTCTGGCCAGCCCTCTCACTCGGCCACAGCCCGTGGGGATTGCACCACCTGGCTGGCTGATGGCCGCTCCCTCATGGCTGCCTGCGGTGCAGGGCAGGCCAAGCCTGGGTGCTTCCCCGGGGAGCGGCCCTTCCTGGGATCAGATCCTGCCCATGGGCTATGAAGTCTTGGAAACGTGCCCTTCCTCCTTCCCCACCCTACAGCCTCCCTCTTGCAGAATTGCTGTTTGGGATGTGGAATGATCTGTGCTAAAAAGCAAATTTTTCTGAAAGAAAAGACATCGATCGAGGTTACCTCACCTAAGGGCAAGGAAGGGCAGGGGAGGGGAAACAGTGTTAGACTTTTCTCTGCTGGTGCACCATACCAGGCCTGGTGTGCCGTTGCCATGGACACCCAGGCTGCCAGGACCACGCACTGTGGAGCCAGATGAACTGAGGGTGCACTTTCTGTCCAGGACAGGAGTCGGGGGGGGGGGGGTGGCTGATGCCGGAGAGTTCACATCTAGCTCTGCTCCCTGGGATCCTCCCCCACCGTTGTCCCGTCCATCTGTCCGTCTGTCCGTCTGTCCATCCATCCCGCCCCCCCTACCCCCCGCCCTGCTCTCTTCCTTGCTCTGCTGAAGAAGTCACAAAGGCTGCAGATCAATTTAAAACTTGATACTGTTCTAGGAGGATCTATAGATGGTATGAAAGTCCCTGGGATTTTTTTTTTCTCGTTCTTGCTAAACTTGTGCTTCAGTCATCCCATCAGAAAAGTGGGAGTGTAGTAACTGCGCAGAGGAGCCGTCCACAGTAGGAATGGCCATGATGAACACACGGCCTCAGTATTAGAACTAACGCATGTTTTAAGCTTTTTATGTATTTATCTCTCTCTGCTCCCAAAAGGGGTTTGAGTGGATTTACTGAAAAGAAGTAATGTAATGAAACATCCCTCATGTTTAATTTTTATTATTATTTTTTTAAGACTTTATTTATTTGACAGAGAGAGACACTGCAAGAGAGGGAACAGTTAGGGGGAGTGGGAGAGAGAAGCAGGCTCCCCGCAGAGCAGGAAGCCCAGTGCGGAGCTCAATCCCGGGACCCTGGGACCATGACCCAAGCCGAAGGCTGACGCTTAATGACTGAGCCACCCAGGCGCCCCAACATCCCTCATGTTTTAGCTTGAATATTTTTCACTGAAGCGGCTTTTTCCCAAGGCGCCTTCCAGTAGGATTGTGTGCACTCCCTCTTTTCTGGAAATTCTTACTAGTTCCACCAACCAAGGTTTTGAAATGCAGCAACCCAGTTTACATTTATATACCAAAAATGTGTAGGTTGACTTTTTTTTTGTATCTGTAAACACATAAGTGGTTCAGTCCCCTTAAACAAAAGAACAATGACTGTTGCTCCGCCCCCCTCAGGCCAGGGACTGTGCGGAGGCAGCGATTCTCTGGAGCCTTCAGCTTCTCAATGTATGGCTGGAACACAGAGGCCAGAAAAACACTTCCTTGCGTACCTCAGAAAAGGCCAGGAACTGTGAAAGGAGAGTACTAGGGCTCTCAGGACTAGTTGGAAATATGTTGAAGTCTGCATAAAGTCATCACAGAATTGGCCTTAGCTGACAGATCCAGTTTGCTTTGGGAGCAGATGCCTTCTAGAACTTTCATTCACTGTGGATGAGCTTGTGTGTACCTGTGCATGTGTGCACACACGTTGAGAGGGAGAGAGAGAGAGAGAGAAAGAGGCTTTCCATTCTCCTAACTACCTATTTTTGATAGGGTCCACTGCAGTATTTTTCTGGAACCTCAGTACTGATAGCGTTCTGTACCCCCTGTGAAGCCATTCGAGAAGCTCTGCCAATACGGGCCTGGCCCCACGATGTAGCCCAGAAGCTTTGCTATGCTTTGCATCCTGTGGCCAGTCTAGTGTTTTCCAGAGTGTGGTCTGTGGGCCTCCTACATCGGGATCACCCGAGATTTTCTTCCCAAGCGCATTCCCAGGTCTGTGCCTCACGCTTGCTCAATAAAACCGTCTGTGGGCAAGGCCCCAGAATCTGTCTCGAGGACGCTCCGTGTGGGTCCTTACATCCCTGACAGTGAGAGCTCCGGGCACGAACTCCCTCCACGGCCTCTCAGCATCTTGAGCCCCAGGTGCCCCGGAGGAGCAGTGGACCCACAGAGAAGACTCAGAGCCCCTTCACTCCTTCCTTTTCTATAGTCAGATACCAGGGCAGCCCCATGGTGCTGTATTTTAAATATTTAGGACTAAACATAGGATTTGAATTAAACAAAAGATCTAGTAAAAAAACAAAAAATGTTGAATGGCATGGGCTTTGATAACAGAGTTAAAACCATTTTTTTTTTAAAGATTTTATTTATTTATTTGACAGAGATCACAAGTAGGCAGAGAGGCAGGCAGAGAGAGAGGAGGGGGAAGCAGGCTCCCCGCTGAGCAGAGAGCCTGATGCGGGGCTCGATCCCAGAATCCTGAGATCATGACCTGAGCCGAAGGCAGAGGCTTTAACCCACTGAGCCACCCAGGTGCTCCGAGTTAGAACCATTTAATAGCCCAGATTGGGGGCTGCTGCTCACACATGGGCAGGTCACTTACACAAGTGAGACGGGTGGTCCTGGGAAGAATCAGGGGAACGGGCTGGAGCTAGAGGAGGGAGCCAGTTATCGCTGTAAGAAAGTGGAACCCTAGGGACGCCTGGGTGGCTCAGTGGGTTAAAGCCTCTGCCTTCGGCTCAAGTCATGATCCTAGGGTCCTGGGATCGAGCCTCGAGTCAGGCTCTGCTCAGCAGGGAGCCTGCTTCCTCCTCTCTCTCTGCCTGCTTCTCTGCCTACTTGTGATCTCTGTCTGTCAAATAAATAAAATATTTAAATTTAAAAAAAAAAAAGAAAGTGGAACCCTAGCATGGCCAGATCTTCTGAGTTTTCGAGGGAAGCTGGAAGCCAGGGATTATATGTGGAATCTGTTTTTATGTGACATGCGAGATCTGGATGTGAGAG
Source organism: Mustela erminea (assembly GCF_009829155.1). Classification (NCBI taxonomy): domain Eukaryota; kingdom Metazoa; phylum Chordata; class Mammalia; order Carnivora; family Mustelidae; genus Mustela; species Mustela erminea. The sequence goes on from NC_045618.1 coordinate 114,189,666, forward strand.
ACCCCGCGGCTAATGGTGCCATAGACTCTGGAGCCAGTCCTCCCGAGTTTGAACCCTGGCTCTGCCTCTCTCCCACATGGCCTGTTAGTGAGGTTTCCCAGCCCACCGCCGTCTGTTTCTGATCTGTACAGAGGGCTAATAGTAGTACGTGCTCCTTCCCAGTGGGATGAACATTCAGTGAGTCGACACGTGTGGAGTGTTTAAGCCGGTGCCAGACACACGCCAGTGGCCCTGTGGAGTTCTCTATGTGTCAGCTACATACCCCTAACACGTGAGGTCTTGCAAGATGCCCCAGAGGCTAGAGTTGGCAGCCTCAGGCTTGAAGCCGCTCTTGCTGTAGGTGGATGATTCATGGAATGGCTGTATAATTTATCATCTAACCCAGGATGCTCTGGAAAGAGAAAAGAAGGCCCTGTTAGTAATTATCATGGGACAACAGGGGAACCCCGGACAAATGGGTCTCCCTGGTCCTCCGTGTCATCTCTGTCTCTGAAAAACCAGCAAGTAACTGGCTGTCAAGTCACCATAAGGGCCACGCTGTGCACCTGAGCTCTATGCGAGGCACCTCGTGGTCCTCTTCCCGGTAACCATAGGTGGTAGAGACACGTTACCCTTTTTTCCCTGGTGAGGAAACTGAGGCACAGAGCAGCTCAGGAACTTATGTAAAGCCACACTGTGGCAGAGCCAGTCAGGTTCAAGCCTGAGTGCTTCCCTGTGCCCGTCTCTCCAGTGGGGGCATCGCGGCAGTAAGAATGCTGAGCCCCCATTTCACAGAACGGCTGAGCCCCAGCAGGTGCAGAGCTCGGCTCAGACCACCATTCAGCTCACGGGCGTCCGAGAGTGCCCACTGCTGCCACTGCCCGGGCACTGCGTGTCACGGCATCATGAGTGTACAAGTGTACGAGCTGCGGACACAGGGATTGAGCACCAGGTTGGCGCCCAGTGCGTGTTGTCAGGTCACCATGGCCAGTGCCGGGGCCACTCATTTAAGAGCCTTGTGTGCCGGTCACAGCTGGTAAGAGCGGAGCCGCCTCAGAGTCACCTGTCTGAACCCGACACCTCCTGGGCCAGCCCATCACCCCAGGCCCACAGACAGCTGAGGACAGCTGAGGACAGGGCTCTAGGGAACCCACTGAGAGGGAGAAACAGAACCCAGAGCAGGGGTGGCCCCGGATGTGGTGTAAGGAGCGGTCTGCCCTCGTGAGAACTATTGATGCTGGTGTTAAATGAAGTTCGAAAACTCTGGAGTTTTTCTCGAAAACCTGGAGTACTCCTGGGCCATGGAGGAAGTGTACGTTCATTACGACAGAGGGAGAGATGGTGTTAAAAATACTCTTCAAACAAGGATGGCAGGATGTCGGTAATCGTTGGACAGTAGTGAGGGATACGTGGATGGTCGTTACACTCTTCTCTTAAAAACGTTCCAGATGTTCAGAATGTTTTCAGTGTTCAGAAATTAGTTTTCGAGGAAAAAAAATACTCCAGCGTAAAGGCAAATACAAAATGCTTTGAGTTTTGAGTGTCCCTGCCGGGAAGATAAGAACAGCTGTAGGATCGGTAGGAATATGGGGACCCTGCGGCCGCCTGCCCAAGCTGGGAGAAGACCCCAGGCTCTGTGGAAGGTGCCTTCCATTGCATTTGCTTCAGTGATAGCGTACTTTGTTATTTTTTTAATCAACATATGACATACTATTTGTTCCAGAGGTATAGGTCTGTGATTCATCAGTCTTACATAATACCTTGTATTATATAATTACAACACATACCCTCCCTAGTGTCCATCACTCAGTTACCCCGTCTCTCTACCCCCGCTCCCCTCTAGCAACCCTCAGTTTGTTTCCCATGATTAAGAGTCTCTTATGGTTTGTCTCCCTCTTTGATTTCATCTTGTTTTTTTTTTTTCTTCTCTTCCCCTATGATCCTCTGCCTTGTTTCTTAAATACCACGTAGGAGTGAGATCCTATGATAATTATCTTTCTCTGATTGACTGACTTCACATAGCATAATACCCTCTAGTTCCATCCACGTTATTGCAAATGGCAAGATTTTATTTTTTGATAGCTGTGTAATATTCCTGTGTGTGTGTGTAACCTTTATCCATTCATCTGCTGATGGACATCTGGGCTTGTTCCATAGTTTGGCTTTTGTGGTTAGTGTTCTTTAAAGGGATGTCTAATAATAGATCATCTCAGTGGGAAAAAACATGCTCACTGTGTGGTCAATACCAGGGTGATTTCCAGCCCTCACCAGTGTCGTTGACTGCTCTTGGTCCAAGTGGGGATGCCCAGCTGGGCAGTAGAACTCAAATACAATTCTCTTCTTCACTCTACCTTGGTTTCTCCATCCATAGAATGTAAAGACAAGTTTTTCTATTAAAGGAGTTTGAACTGTGTAGCTAGAGGGGGATGTAGACTGACACACAGCGGTGGCCCCCGGTCACCATGGCCAGTGCCGGGGCCACTCATTTAAGAGCCTCGTGTGCCGAGGCTCTTTTGATAGCTGTGTCTATCAAACAGTTGTCTGATATTCAAGAAGGGTTATGAATATGAGTGATCATTTCCTGTGGGAATCTTATGTCTTCTGAGCTACAGAGATGTTGCATCTGAATGGTCCAGCTGAAGGTTCATCTAGGGAAACTTGTCAGGAATCCAAAATCTTCCTATTCTGTATTTCATTGTGTTTGTATTTATTTTATTTTATTACTTAAGTAACCTTTATACCCAGCGTGGGGCTCAAACTCATGACTCGAAGATCAAGAGTGAGATGCTGTCCCAGCTGAGCCAGCCAGGTCCCCCTCACTGTATTCTTAAAAAATTAAATGCTTCTGCGGCGCCTGGGCGATACAGTCGGTTAAGCGTCCAACTCTTGGTTTTGGCTCAGGTCATAATCTCAGGGTCAGGAGATGGAGCCCCACATCAGGCTCTGTGCTGAGCATGGAGTCTGTTTGAGCTTCTTTCTCCCTCTCATTCTGCCCCTCCTGCTTGTTCACGTACTCTCTCGCTCTCTCTCTCTCAAATAAGTAAGTCTTATTTAAGAAATGTAAATGCTCCCAGCAGCTGTATTAGTGATGGTTCTGAGGTGGGCCCAAACTCCAACTCTGACTAGCTTAAGCAAATGGAATTCATTTGGAGGATCCTAGGGCCGCTCACAGAACGGGAGGAAGGAGCTAACAATTGTGACTTGGTGAAGTTTGTGCACGATCTCCCATGCAGTCCCCTAGTTCTTGTCTCTGGTCTGTCAATCCCAGGTGTCAGATTCCTGGGGACAGAGAACCTGATTGGCCCAGTCATAGTACTAACCTGGTCACCGGGGGCCGTCGCTGTGTGTCAGCCTGCATCCCCCTCTAGCTACACCGAATTCTTGTTGCTCTGGGAAGCCAGCCCTGTCCCCATAATACCAGCTGATGCTAAGCTCTTATCTTCTGTGTAGCTGTTTGACGTTCAGGGAATTCTGTAGCGCAGGCTCCACGGCTGTTTGACTTGGGGAAGGCCATCTGGCTCTAACGGATGTCCGTGTCTGGCCGGCGCCACCCCACCCTCTCAGGCTTGAGTTGAGAGGCTCGATCTCAGGCTTGAGTTGAGAGGAAGGAGAGAAGAGCTGCAGGCAGCCTTGGCCTGAGAACATGAATGCCCCTCAGCGGTGGTCCTGTCTACTGGGAGCCCAAGGGGCATTTTTGCCCCATGAGTTGTAAATCTCGAGTTTTCCCTGGGATCCTCAGATCCTGTCATAGGGAATGTGTGCCAAAGCACCTGTATTTCCCCAGCCCCAAGAAGGAGGAAAAAGTGGGTGAGAAAAGGCTGGCCTTTGAAAAGAGCTGTCCCAGGTTCTCTGGCGTGCCCTCCTCCCAGAGAACCCTCCTTTCACTGCCCAGCACCAGGCTGGGGGGCTCCTTCTCCTGCGTGCTTGAATCAAGAAGGGCAGGCAGAATTGCGGTTGAGCAGATGAGAGATTGGGAAAGAAAGAAGGGATTCAGTTTTGCTGGTAGGTTTCAAACCAAGATCCAGGCCAAAAAGAGAAGGTTGAGTAGCAGGAGAAAAGGCCTGATCTGTAGAGAGGAGGTGGGTGAGGCTGGACTGGACCTGGGAAGGGGAGACCCGTCCAGCCTCATGGAGGACAAGTTGGGCCGTTTTGCCCCTCGTGTGTGTGTATAATGCCCCCTGGGGCAGGGCAGGGTAGGGCTGGGAGCAGGTGACCGACCGGGCTGTGGCACATGGAAGCAGGTGGCTCTTGACAGGAGAGTTGGGCATGTGACTGCCTTGGCGTGGTAATGTCCACGGGGCAGCGTGTGGCCCCTGAGCCAGGGAGGGTGAGAGCAGTGGTCCAGCCCACACTCGTCACGGGGAGCTTGTGAAGCTGTGGGGGTGTCCTGTGGGCTCGTGAGCATCGACTTAGCCTTTAGCTTAGAGCTGGTCCCTCAGGAGCCTCCATGGGTAAGAACGCTCATCCCTTAGCTTGGCCAGCTGTAGTCAGAGATGTCCTTGATAAGGGATTAATACTTGTCCCCCTCCAGTGAGCCGTCCTTGGGTGGGAAGGAACATTCTCTTACTGCAGGCGTGGCGGCTCACGTGGGAGCGTGTTCCGTGCCAGGCACGTGACGAGCAGTGGCAGGGCCCTGCCTGGGACGTGGTGCTGACAAGACTGAGGGCTGAGGGTAGCGTTGCCTCATGAAGAACGTTCCTGCTGCCCTCCTGGGTACGCCACGCATGGGAGACAGAGCTAGGCTTCTGCTCGCTCAGCAGAGAGGACAGCAGCTCTAGGCTCTTCACCAGCCCCCTAAATTTGGGATATGGGAGCAGAGGGTTGCCATGAAGATCTTTGCCCTGAGACCCTTGTGCCGCCCTTGAGTTGAGTAGTTTAAACCTGGCCCGTGTGGAGCGTCTACACAATTTGCTCACTTGGCCCTGAAGCCATGGTCGTGGTGGGGACACCGCACTGATATTTGTCCTTGCTCTCTGGTCGAGCAGATGCAGGAGCTGGAGCAGAGGCTGCTGGAGGCAGAGCAGAGGGCAGAGAACGCCGAGACCCAGGTAACTGGGGCGGGGGACGGGCGAGACTGTGCCGCAGAAACGGCTGTTGGCCTTCCTTGATCCTTCCCAGGGACACACACACACATACTCGTCACCCTCACCAGCTCCTCACGGGGACAAGGAAAACCAGCAGTCACGTGTCTGTTCTTCTGAACAGATAATTCAGGTGCCTGGAGCGCTCTTTGGGCACGGAGTCTTTGGGTAAGGGTTAGCGCGAGAGCAGGTGGCTGGGTTCGTCCACATAGGCCAAGTTATGCTAAGGTAACGGATCTCAGCAGTTTATCCTATCCAGTTCTCTGTCGTGGTGCATCTCCGTCCAGAGTTAGCTGGGGATTCTGCTTCCCACAGGGACTTGGGGATGGAGGCTGACGGAGCTCTCCATCTTCCGCCTGGACCCTCTGGAACAGGCGGCCTCCTTGGTTGCCGTGGCAGGGAGAGAGCTCTTAAATACCTCAGTCCAGACATGATGAGTCACTCCCTTCGGACCCATGGGCTGGAGGGAATTCCATGGCCATCTAGCCACGAGAGGGCTGGGGCAGGGTGAGAAGCACAGGGACTTTCAGTGAGCAACAGCCGTCTCGGCCATGGGGAGCTCGAAGCAGTTTGTCCTGCCCAGCTTGTCCCTGTTGAGGCCCCCAGAGTGACATGGCCAAGTACCCAGCGGTTTCTTCCTCATGTCCTTAGTTTGCCCACGTGAGGCTTACTAAATGGTCCCAGAGTTAACTGGTCCCCCTGTTGTCATGAGGGCTCTGCCTGGGGAGGGTCCCGGGGCAGGTTAGTGGCCATTTCACACACACGTGCTAACCCTGCGTGACGATGGTACTTTGAAGGTGGGTGTAATGGAGGAGAAGGTGAAACTGTCCAATCTGAAGAACGTGGACACAGCAGGCAGCCTGCACCGGAAGTACCAGGACCTGCTGAAAGCCATGCGGGGTAAAGATGAGCTCATCAGCCAGCTGGAGGCACAGCTGGAGAAGCAGGTAAGGGCCGACGCCCCACTCAGCACCATTGCCCCCTGCAACAGAACAGGTTTCCTCTGCTGGTGGGGGCCCCTCCCTCATGTGACTGTTCTTTCAGAGATTGAACTGTTAGAAGGCAGGCAGGGGACATAATGGGGAGAGGACCATGGAGGCCGACTGATCTGGGTTTGACACCTCCCACCCCACCCCCACCCTACCCACGAGCACCTGCTGCTCTCTGGCTGTGGGCAGGTAAGTCACGGATTCCCATTTACACAGCTGTAAACTAGGGGTCATCATACACCCCGGGGCTGTCCAGAGAGTAAATTCAGGTAATCTGTGTATAGTATCAGACATGAGGTTGGGTTTGGTAAGGAGAGCCCGTCCTTCTCCACCCTGGCCTTGGGCCCTGCCTGCATAGTATCAGAGCGGCACAGAGCTGGACCGTGAGCCTTGGTCAGCTGGTTGGCTAGAGTTTCTCAATGAACCTGAGTAGGCATACTCGTGTGCCCAGGAGAGGCCATGCCTAGCATTCCAGCTTCGTTAGCCCCTTTGCTCCGGAAAGGTTTTCTGAATCATCACTCTGCCAGTTCCCTATGCCCAGCCTCCTCCCCTTTACAATTCCCTTAACTTCTCCCACTGCTGTCCCTTCCCTCTGTCCTCGGCCTCACCTTCCCACTTGGCACCAGAGCACCATCATTTCCCATAAACCACGTCAGTGTGGCCAGATGACTGTTAATTTTCTGTGTGAATTCTCCATGAGGTGCCAGCTGGTCCTGGGAGTATCTCCCCACCATCATGGGCAAACTTGTAATCATTCATCACCAGTCACTGAACGTGTCCATGGTGCGATGGGCCTTTGTATACTCAGGGGCACCCAGCGTGTGTTCCTGAGAAGTCGTGGGGAAATATGACGTTGACCCGTGAAATCTCTAATCAGTTATTCATTGACTTTGGAGGTACCGCATTTTCGAGTGCTTCATAGAAGTGGCCACATCTGGGGATTCGTGGCAAAATGATTCCTGCTGAAGCCTGGATCAAAAAAAAAATTGTTTTCCAATAATAAAAGGTCAGAATAGAAAGAATGCTGTTCTACAAGTCAGTAGACCTAGCCTTAGTCCCAGCTGTGCTCCCTACGCTGATGGAGGCAAGCCACGTCACCCTCTGGGCCTCCGTTATACAGAGGGTATCAGACGAGGGCAGGGGTTGGCAGACCTGTTCTGTAAAGGGCCAGGGAGTACATACCTTGGGCTTTGCAGGCCATGTGGCCTCTGTTGAAACTCTTCAGTTCTCCCATTGTACCAGGAGGGTAGCCCTAGACAATACTTAAGTAACACGCATGCCTGTGGCTCTGTTTCTGTACAACTTTATTTATAAAAACAGGTGGGGCAGGGGGAGAGGAACCAGGTGGAAGGCTGGATGGTGGCCAGTTTGCAGAGCCCTTCAGCTGGTTAACCTTAAGGTCCTTCCAGTATTCCCTGTGAACATTTCTTGTGTATCAAAGGAAAGCATTCCATTTACGTTTTGTTTATTTAGCCAAGCCTGGATTTGTGGACTCCTAGGTTATGTCCAGTTGTGAGTTTTTTTGCTTGATCAAATAATACTGCAACTAACGATTCCTAAGCCGTGGGTTTGTCGGGTCAGCAGTCTATACATTTAAAACGTTGACAGGTATTATCAAATTGCTGCCCAAAAAGGCTTTGCCAGTTTCTAGAACAGGGGTTGTTTTCCAACAGCCCTGGCAATTTGGGATAACATCAAACTTCTAAATTGTGTTAGTCCGATAGAGGAAACAATGTCTGATTTTTTTGTGCATTTTTAAAATCACAGTTAGGTTGAACCACTTCTCATGGGTTTCTCTTTCCCTTTATTTCTTTCTCTTTTTTTTTTTTTTTTGAAAAGATTTTATTTATTTATTTGACAGAGATCACAAGCAGGCAGAGAGAGAGGAAGGGAAGCAGGCTCCCTGCCGAGCAGAGAGCCCAATGCGGGACTCAATCCCAGAACTCTGGGATCATGACCTGAGCCAGAGGCTCAGAAGGCAGAGGCTTTAACCCACTGAGCCACCCAGGCGCCCCTTTCCCTTTATTTCTCTGTTGACTTCTTGTTCGTATTCTTTTCACATGTATTTATTGGTTTGTTCATTTCAAATTCGCCCTCTTTGTGTAAGCCATCTGTGTTGTAAATCATCCCCTAGTTGGTCTTTTGGTTTTAGGGGGCCTTTTGTTTGTCATGTAGTAATTTATGGTGACGGTATAGATTTGATCGTCTTTTTCTTCATGGCTTCGGGGTATGGATCACGCTGAGGAAGACTTTTCCCACTTTCAGAATATTTTTAAAATTCATAAGTGAATTTCTTTTTTTCCACTGCCCCCCCCCCCCCCGCCACCTGCTTGATATTCCTTCTCAGGGTTTCCTGCCTCCAGTCATTCACTCCACTGGTGACCGCTCTGATGCAGAGTCCCTCCCTTTCTTGCAGAAGCAGATGAGAGCTGAAGAAGCAAAAGTTGTCCAGGAAAAAGCTGCGAAGATCAAAGAATGGGTGACTCTGAAGTTAGGAGAGGTGAGTGGAAAACTCATCTCAGGAAGCTTGGCGTGGACATGCGGAGGGATCGGGGGTCCCCTCCGTGCCCCAGCATTTTTCTGCCTCCTGTCTGTGGGGCCTTGACTGACCTTCCTTGTATTAACTATCTGTCCTTCACTCGGCTTAAACACCGAGGCTTGCTTCACTTTTCCTTTCCTCCTGTCGCCGTTGGGTTTTCCCAGAGCTCCTGATCAACTTTGTTTGCCCCACAGAGGACACACACCCTGCACCTACCCTCGCCACTGCACCTCTGCCCTCTCAGTTCTTCTCAACTGGCCTCTGTGCTGTTGGCCAAATACACGTGTCATTGCCCGTTTTCCCCATTTTCAGTGTACAATTCCGTGGCATTAGGTACATTCACACTGTCATGCAGCTATGGCCACCATCTGTTTCCAAAACTTTCATCGCCCCAGAGAGTAGCTCTGTGCCCAGGAGTCACTAAGTCCCCGATTTCTCATCCCCTGACAACCCCGTCCTGTCTCCACCTCTAGTTTGAGGCTCACTGCCACTCACTTAGGGAAGCCTGGGGCTAGAAGCTACTGTGCTCCCAGGAAAAACAAACAAACAAACAAAAAAAACAAAAAGCAACCTCTTTTCAAACCTGAGGGCAAGGAGTTGAAGTTTGGGAAAGGACAAACATCAGCTTCTCTTCCTCTGTCCCCACAAAGTGGTCATGCCTGCCGCAGGTGTTGGCGGTTTGGCCTCCCCATCTCCTGTCGCCCGCCAGACTATGAGCTCCTGGGGTGCAGAGCTGATGCCTGGTTTGCCTCTATATTTGCTGAAAGGTGCTCAAAAAACTGGGTTGGGTTTCAGTCGGGAGACAATGCAGTAACCGTGCACAAGGGTCTTGTAGACAGTGTGTTGAGTAAAGGAAGCCCGACCCAGAAGTATATACTGGATAAGCCCACTTATACCAAAAGGGGCACAACTGAGCCGATGTGTGCAGGGGTGCGGGCCTGGATGATAAAGCCCGGAAAGCAAGGTAGTGAGCCCGGTACACTTAGTGGTTGCCTTCCAGGGGAGGGAGAAGCGTGTGACTGGGAAGGGGCGAGTCTGGGGTTGTAGACCGTGCTGGCCAATTCCTCTTTCTTGACCTGGGCGGTGGTCACGTGAGTGTTCACTTCAGAGTCATTTGCAAAGCTCTTCCTTGATGTGGTCTGCGGATTTCTGGGCGCGTATTCCACTTCACGATTCTTTTTTTTTTTTTTTTTGAGAAATGGTATTTTAGAACAGAACGTTCAGGGGCTGCCAAATGGAATTCTATCCCAACCGAAACTGGTTAGCACAAAGGAAAGGGGATAGGTCAGGGCTCCCTGGGAGGGTCAGCCCTGGATTGCTGGGGCACCAAGTGTTCTTTTTCAAAGATTTGATCTTTGAAAAGGATTTTAATCTTATTTTGAGTTATATGCCTGAACCTGTCAGCTAAGTCTTCTTAAATCTTTATTTTTCTTTTTGCCCAGCTTGAGATGGAGAATCAGCACCTGAAGAGCAGTAATCAGCACCTGGCAGAGCAGGTGGGAGCCCTCCAGGATGCTCTAGAAGGTACTCGGGACAGGCTGTGTGTGTGTGTGTGTGTGTGTGTGTGTGTCCCCACTGAATGGAGGGAGCTCTCACTATGTCTGTTTTCCCCCCAACCACAGCTCTTCAGATGGCACCTTCGGGGAAGCTGCTGGTGGCCCCCCAGGAAACCCCAGAGCAGGATTCTGACGCTTCGGGGCCAGGGGTGCAGCCGATAGGGCAGGACAGTGGTCCCCAGGCCAAGGATGCCCTGAAGGCAGCTCTGCCTGCACCTTCCCCAGGTGCTCTGCCTAGAAGGGACTCTGGTCCTAAAGCAGGAATTTCCCTGGAGGATTCTAGTTCTATCGTGGTCCATCCTGGGGAAATAGCCGAGGCCAAGACCCTTCCACCTCATCTGGGAAGAGAGGGCTCTCCCCGCCGGCTGTGCATGAAGCCTCGCACCCACAGACATGGTTCGGCCTCCTGGGGGGAGGGCCTGGTCACTGCTCAGGGAGGCACGCTCCCTGGGACAAAGAACTCTGCCAGGGAAGGAAGCCCGGGCTGCAGCCTGACACTACCAAAGGCGCGGGTCCCCAGCACCCCCCGGGACAGCATCCAGCTGGCCAAGCGGCACCACAGCCAGCCCCAGGTGGGCCCCGGGTGTTTCAACCATGTGGTGAGCATCGAGATTGGGACCCTCTCAGCCCTCCACCCCTCCAGGCTTCCTGAGGCGGAGGCCCGAGCTGAGCTCCGGGAGGAACCGGAGAATATGGAGATGGGGGAGCCACCCCCAGGAGGGAAGAAGGAGGAAAGAGAGAGCCCACAGGCCCCTGGAGCTGAGCTGGAGGAAGTGGATTTGGGCAACACACCCCCCACGCCCCCCCTGCACCGGTTTCCATCCTGGGTAAGAGGCGGTTTGGTTGCGGGGCAGGGGGCAGAGTGTGAGAGGAGGCGACCAGCCTCGTGGCGACCAGCAGGGGCAGAGCCCGGACTTGCAGTGGTTGCGCGCCGGCCGCTGTCCTTTCATGAGCACGTGCCCCCACCCAGCTGGGTGCTTGGCGCACGTGTTCTCATCGAATCTCCCAGACTCTCTGCCGTGGTGCGGCGCACCGGTGAGGAACCCAGGTCCCGAATCAAACCACTAGGGTTGAACCGCTGACCCTGTGACCCCGAGATGTTACTAACCCTGCGAGCTTCAGTTCCCCATCTGTGACATGGGGATAACAGTACTTTTATCGGGTTGCTGTGGAGACGACCATGCGTGCGCAGGCCGGGGGCACCCGCAGTCGTGGTTCCCAGAAAGGGCGGGCTCTTGTTATCTGGGAGCCTTCGCTTCCTTCCTGCAATATCGGATGAAGGACGTGATGGCCGGTGGCATTGCCTCAGAGTCAGTGATACGGGGTTGGGGACACCGAGGAAGCAAGACTAGCCGTGCCTCAGTCTCCACAGAGCCGGGTGATGGCTACACGATCATTCTTTATTCTCTTCATTCCGCTTTTGTGTCTGTTTGGCATTTTCCGTGATAAACAGTTGAAATAAAAATGGGGGGTGGGTAGACATGGATAAGGCTGCCGAGGTCAGTGTGGAGGGTGAGACGAGATTTGGGGTGTGGAGCGTGTAGCTCAGGGCCCGGCACGCGTGCAGGACCCCGTGTGTGTGCGGGCCGTGAGGTGCTGTCCCGTTACCCCACAGACTTGCTCCCTTGCCCGTGGTCATGGAGCCCCTAGTGAGGAGCCGGGCTTTAAAGGTGGGCCCCACTGCCTCCAGACCCGGCTCTAACCTTCTGGCTGCACTGCCTCTTGGGGGACATCCGAGAGCAGATGTTCTTTCTTCCTTGTGCTCAGACCCCCCGAAGCTGCTGTGGTGGGAGATGTCTGAGTGTCTGGCTTCTGGCAGCATAAGGAGTGGGGATCCTGGGGACCCCACTTCAGGGCGACACTGCCTTTCATTTTCACTGCTGCCCGGAAGACCTGTCTTTCCAGCAGCATCTTGCAGGGGCTGGCCATAAGGGGGCCCGATGGCCAGAGACACGGCCATGCCTGGGAGCGGGGTCAGGGCGGGGGGCTAGCAGGTCTCCCTGGCCAGTCTTTAGGCCTTAGGCTGCTGCCCTGTCCCTGAAGCTCTGGGGTCGCAGGAGCCACATGAGGCACAGCCTTCCAGAGAGGCAGGGCTGGAGAGGACGCTGGAAAGGAGGGACGGGCCAGGCCAGGCCAGACCACCGTCAGAGCCGTCCCTCTTCTCTTTCACTGTTGTCTTGTAACTTCAAACACTCTAGAATCCTAAAGCAGAGGTGAGTGGTGAGGAAGCTTTCCGGCAAGGGATGTGACAAGAGGCCTCAGCAGGTGGTACCAGAGAGAAGCGCTGCTCACTTCTGCCATTGGGCCAGGACGGAGCCGTCCGTCCGTCCACCGTGATGGCTCTGAGGGGTTCTTGTGTTCTGCTGAGTGCGACTGAGGGGCGGGGGAGAGAGACCCAGGGCAAAGGGAGTGAATAAATAGAGAAGATGCTTCTGATGACACTCTCCCCGGGGGGACATCAGCTGAGCCGCGGGGGTGCAAGTGTGAAGGGGTGTTGGGTTTTCCCACAGGCCCTCCCTGCTCTCAGCCAGGCTGCGGGACCCCACAGCCGGCCATGCCAGCTAAGGAGTTGTCTCCTGTTCACAGTCCTCGTTGCAATTGGCCCCCAAAAAACCCCAGTGGGTGCCCACCCTCTCTTCCCTGGTGGGACCCGCTGTGCATGGACTGTCTGAAGGGGAATCAAGACTGGGAATGGAGAGGAGGGAGGCAGATGCACTGATCTGCTGATTCAGAGCCTCCAGAGCCCTTTTTTGGTTGATGAAATCATCCTCATGAATTGGGCCGTGGATGATTCTTGTGAAACACTCCCACGTCTGTTTTACCTACATCCCTTGGGCTTCGCTTGCATGTCCTCTGGGGGGTTAGAGGCCTGTCCCTGGTTGAATTCCATGATCAGCACTAGCAGGAATAATCCCCTCCTGGGACCCCCTTCCTCACTGCCCTTCGATCTCTTACCTCCTACCGTTTGCTCAGCTCAGAGTGGGTCCCACCCAGCCCTCCCTCCCCTAAGTACCCAGAGCTGCTACTCCCCCTGGGGGACACCCCAGGAACACTCCGCAGCCCTTCTAGCCCCGGCCCCCAGCCCTGCTGCCTCCCCGAGCCAGCCAGGCCTACTTTTCCTAGTCCTTCCGACTCTCCTGTCCCCTGAGGAGGTCTTTGTTTCCCTTTACCTTGAGTGAAGAAAGAGATGGGAAAAGCAGAGGCAGGGTCTCTGGGTTGTTTGATCAAAACCATTAGAAAAGCTCCCTAGGGGGGCGCTTGTCCACATGTCTTCTACAGCAGGGTTCAGGGTCCTGGGTGAGCTTAGGTGGCTTTCCAGGTGGGGCCTAACCATGCACATCACGTTGTTACTGTAGGAAAAAACCGTGTCCCAGTTTCCAAACACGGGCTTACCAAAGGGTCCCTTGCCGTGGGGCTCCCTTTTCCTCATTATCAACACCCCAGCTTCAGGGGGTGAGAGCCTGAGACCCGGGGCCTCTAAAATGGGTACGATTCAGAGAAGCAGGTCAGTGACCTCCTCCTCTTGAACTTCCTGTGCCAAGGGAAGGGTGGAGGCAAGAGAAGGAATGAATATCTGTTGGATGTCGATTATATTCCCCGTGTCAGATGCTCACTGACAGTTAAGTGTTAGCCCCACTTTAGGGCGGAGGAGAAGGAGGCTCAGGTGTAACCTGCCTAGGATTACCCCACCAGTAATTGGCCCAGGCCAGATGTGGACCTGTGTCCCCAGACCATCCTTTTCCCTCCACACTCAGGAGGGCCTGGGCTGGTCTCCGTGCTGGGCCCTGACCCTCTGGGCCCTTCCATTCCAGGAGAGCCGGATCTACGCGGTGGCCATGGCTGGCATGCGGCTCTCGGATGCATCTCCCAGAATGAATGCTACCTGCTGCGGTGAGTCCCAAGTGCACCGCACGTGCTGGACAGGGTGGGCATGCAGGGGGGAGACTCTCAGCAACACCCAGGGCCAGGGTCGCCCAGCACCGCATCCCCTCCCCCAGCAGGTGAGGTTCAATGAAATCACAGCCCGACTACCTCTGAGGCAAAAGGAAGCTGTACAGGTTTAGCTCTGGGCTTGCGGGGTGGGCGTGGCCTTGAACAGGACTGTAGCCAATTACAGAGCTGGAAGGGACCGTAGAGGCTGGGTCCTCCAGCTCATCCTCCTACCAGCCCAGGCTTCCCTTCTGTAGTGAGTGGCCGGTACTGGGGGTGGGAGAGCTCCCTAGTGCCTTGATTTAGATGAACCTCCTGAAGGAACCGCATCCCTACCCTCTGGCTCCTGAGTCAGCCGGCCAGCTACTGAATTCCCCCTCGACGTGAGCTCCATGGTCTCACAGTTGGTAATGCACCTTTGCAAGACTAGGACTGAAGGAGTCCTGGCCCCATCCTAAGGATAGCCAGCCCACCTGTTTCCTGGAGTGCTCTTTCAGGGAACCTGCGTGGATCTGCCCAGGTCTCTGCTGTGGCACCTGAGTTAATCTCCTCCCTCTTCCCGCACCCCCTCCAGCTTCAAGCCCTCCTGCCCTTGCGTTCCCTGGGCCTTTCTCTGGCCTTGTCTACAAGAATGTCACCGTGCCTGTCTACACTGCCCTGAAGGGGGTAAGAAGCTGCTGTCCAAGGTGGGGGTGTTCCCTCCAGGAGGTCCCTTGTCCACGTAGTGGCTCCAGTGGGGGTCAGGCTTCTGCACACACAGGACTCCGGGCAAGGAGCTCAGCTACCATGTAATGTCATTTTATTTTTAGTATTTATTAGGCTTTTATTATAAAAAGTCTAAATTTGAATTTTCAAATTGAAAATTTTGAATCCATACGATCATGGGCAAAGTGAAAAGTTAAATGCTAGACCTACCCCTGCGTCACGTGTCCTCCCCATCTTTTCCCATGTCTGTCCCAGAAGGACTCTGTCCAGAATGTTTCATACATGTTCAAACATATTCCCACGTATACTCTCATAATATCTCTGCGTATTTTTCTTTGAATGTAGTTGGCACACAATATTATGTTAGTTTCGTATCTGTATTTTTTAGATATAACTGCAACATAATGTTTTCACACATATTTTTGTTTCCTTTTGTTATTGGTTTTTGAGGTCAAAACAGTTAACTTTGTAAAAAGTTTTTTAGAATAATCGAAAAGCCAAAAGTTCCATTTTCTTTCACATTGCTTTTCCCTCATTTCTAACCCCGGGGGCAACTGTCATTCACGGTTTGTGTTTATTCTATGAGGCTCTCTGTTGCATTTACCAGTGCACTGACAGATACTGTCTGTGTCCCTTTCTCTCTCTTGCACACGCACACACACGCACACGCACATCCATGTGCGTGCACATGGCGGGAATCATATCATACTTGCCCTTCTGCCCCTTGCTTGTTACACGACCATGAGTCAGATCTCATGGGTGCACCTCCTTGCACAGCTCCGCTTCCTCTTTCAGGGCCCCTCGGTGTGGATGCCCCATGACTACCTTAACCTGCCCTCCACTGATGGACAGTTCCGGTCATATCTCTGCTTTTCTCTGCAGTCAGTGTAGTGATGAACGTCATTGTGCAGACACATCTCTGTGCACTTAAGTATTAGGCTTATGTATTTCCAGAGGACAGAGTTCCGGAGGGGAAATTTATGGGCTAATGATAGGTATATTTTAAATTGTGGCAGATAGCACCAAATTACCTTTTCAAAGCCTTTATCATGCTACAGAGTATCTTTTCCCCATACTTTCAACAACGTGGAGCTAGTCGGTGGCTTCTTGTTTCCTTATCCGCACACATGTTTAAAGCTCCTTTCACGTGCCTGGCCCGTGTGGCATTCTGGCCTCCTAGTGGCAGGAGGAAGGGTTACAGCTGCTGGTGCTCAACCTAGATGAGGCAGGTCCTTTGGGGACCACGGAGGATGACCATGTGTGGGAGCAGGAGGCCTAAGGAGAAGCGTGGAGGTGAGGACGTGAGAGTAAGGTAGAGACGGGACAGTTGTCTGTCGAGTGCCCCAGCCAGGTGAGGGCACCCATGTGCCCCAGACAGGCCGTGCTGGCCACACCCTGGGTGCTGGGGCTAGGGGTACCAGCGCTGACATCTTGCAAGGTGAGCTGCAGCAGGGGAGGGCACCTGTCTTGCAGAGAGCCACGCAGATCAGCACCGTGCCTTTTGTGGACGAATCGTCGGGCTCCGATGATGACTGCTGCTCTCAGGCCAGTTTCCGAACTTCGGTCCCCTGCTCTGAGTCCAGGAAGACCAGCGGACTGGGCAGCCCCCGGGCCATCAAGAGAGGTACAGAGGAGGGAGCAGGAGGGTGTGGGCAGCAGGCGGCCCCTCACCTCCTTCCGTGGGCGGGCTCGTCTGGGGCCCGCTGCTCGATCCCCACCCGTGAGCCTCTGCTGCAGACTCAGAGAACCTGGGTCAGAGAGGAAGTAGGCTCCTGCAGCTCCCGGACTGCGTGAGCTGGGGAGGTCTGGGGCCCAGGCCTTGACTTGTCCTTCCTCGACAGGTGTCTCCATGTCCTCGCTGAGCTCCGAGGGGGACTACGCCATCCCCCCAGATGCCTACTCACTGGACAGCGACTACTCCGAGCCAGAACACAAACTGCAGCGGACCTCCTCCTACTCTGCTGAGGGGCCAGGCCTGGCCGGGGTGCGTGGGGGGCACGGGCTGACGCAGGGCATGGGGGGAAGCAGGCCTCCAGCAGAGGCTGCCTGCCTGGAGCCCTCAACCCAGGACAAGGGGTCCTGGGGAAGGGAAAAGGCAGGGGCAGGGGGCTGCAACAAGGGTGAGGCGCTGGGGATGTAGGCTTGGCGTCATAGACCCTGTGAGGAAGGAGAGGGCACCCAGAGAGGGCACCCTCGTTGAACCAGGGGCAGCCAGCGGGCTTTCCCACAGCGGCCCACCAGGCCCCAGGCATTTCCGTGTGTTCCAATCCTGGAATGCCAAAAGAGGACACGCAGGAGTTTCTAACTGAGCGCCATGCACCGTGCTCAGTGCTCTTTGTGCCTTGTCTCACGTGTCCTCACCGTCCTCTCAGGACGAGGAGCCCATTTTCCAGATAAGAAGCCTGAGGCTCAGAGCCATGCTGCAGACCCACATCCTCATTCCCCAGCCCTCCGCCCTGGCCTGGCTGATGGGCCCCTTGTTCCCCAAACTTCACCCTCCCTTCTTGCTGCCTACAATGGCCTTCTCCTCCCCTTGTCATGGCTTTGAAGGGAAGCTGACTTTTCCTTTCGAGGCCAGTTTGGCTCTTCGGGAAGCCCTCCCTGGCTAGCCTCTCCCTCGTACAGTCCCTGAGGGGGCCACCTGGCTTTATTCTACTTCTCTCTGAACCCTTAGCAGGGTACGGTGCTCTGAAAATGCATCTAGTATGTATTCAAGAAGTTGTCTTTAATTGACAACTCAACAGGGCCATTCTGGTTTGTGGGACATTTACAAACCCCAACTAAGTCCCCCTTTCTGTCCACTCCTCCCCCCGCCATGCCCTCTCACCCCTGCAGGAGTCCCTGGAGAAGTCGGGCTACCTGCTGAAGATGGGGAGCCGAGTGAAGACATGGAAGAGGCGCTGGTTTGTCCTGAGACAGGGACAGATTATGTACTACAAGTCCCCGGTGAGACCCTCCTCCCCCAGGACAGTGGTCCGAAGGGGCCTGGGCCAAACTCGGGACTGTGTGGAGGGGCTAGAAGAAGGGTTGGTGGGGCCCACGACCAGAGGCCAGAGGTCTGGCAGGTGGGCACCTTGGTACCTGGGACTTTGAACCTCAAAGTTCAAAGTTCAAAGGCTGGTCCCGGGTTCCTGGAATGAAGTCAGGCACAGAGCAGTCAAGGCAGTTCTAGATGACCTGGCGCGGTGATTCCTTACTTCAGAAGCTGATTTCTTTTAATGCCTGGTCCTGTAATAGAATTGTTCCCAAGCTGCCCTCATGTCATCTGCGTTGTTCTAACAGCCCATCACCTCCTCCACCTCCTTCCTGTACAGTTTGGAGCGAGGGAGCCTTCGATGTTGAGATCTAGTTTGATAGGATCTCTTTGGGGAACCAACATGAATGTTTTACAGAAAGCAAAAAGGCCACATCTCTTGTGCAACTCCAGCCAATGCCTGTGGCTGTTGAGGATCCTGGGCCCGTGTCCCTCAGCGAGCGGGCACGCTCTGAGCAGTGAGGTGTGCAGGCGCACGGGGAAGGGGAGCGGTGATGTGTCTGCCACTTATATGCCACACTTGGTATAGAGAATGTAGTGGAAAGAATTTAAAGGCTTTAAAGCTCAGTAATGTGGTAGTTTCTGACCCAGTTGTAAAGGCTCAATCTATCCTTTTTGAGGCCTGGGTCAGATGGGCCCCTGAGTCTCTAATCATTGTTCCATTTAGCTAGAACCGGGATCCAGAACAAGTTACCATCTTACCATAGCCCAGGAAGGCTTGGGAATCACTTTCTCCGTTGCCTTTGACCTGGAGTAAGACCTGAGGGAGAAGGATGTGCTCTGGGAAGGCTCCTAACCGTGTTCCTCCCCATTCCTGTCTTTACAGAGCGATGTCATCCGAAAACCGCAGGGTCAAGTGGAACTGAATTCCCGTTGCCAGATTGTTCGAGGGGAGGGTGCACAGACATTCCAGGTGGGCAGGCGGCTTAGACGAAGGGGTGTGAGTTCAGATAGGACTAGGGTGGAAACACAGCTGGGGCACGATGAGCATGTGTGAGAGACATCACATCCACAGTTGGATGTGACCCTCGTTTGTGAGTCCTGGGAGAGAAGACGAGACCAAATGTGCGAGACAGAGTTAAGGTAGCAGAGACGAGGCGAAGAGAACGAGGGAAAGACGGGAGAGGGTCCAGAGTGGGAAGGAGGAAGGCCCCGTGGGTTCAGGGATCCCCGGTCCCTGGCATGCCGTCCCGCCATCTCCCCGCCCCTCCCCCAACCCTTCCTCCCCAGCTTATCTCTGAGAAGAAGACCTATTACCTGACGGCGGACTCACCAGGCCTGCTGGAGGAATGGATCCGCGCGCTGCAGAGCCTGCTGAAGGTGCAGGCCGTGGGGCCTCCAGCCTTGCCTCGGGGTGGCTCCAAGCCCACTGTGAAGGGCTGGCTGACCAAGGTAGGGGCGGAGCTGGTGGGGCGGAGAGGCAGGGGAGGCAGGCGCCCGAGCGCAGCTCTCCTTGCCGCCCCTGTGCAGGACTTGGCTCACTGGGATTAGCGGGTGGGCCCCAGACCCGGTCTGACGGCTCAGTGTCTGTGAGTAAACACTGAGATCTGGGCTGTGAGCAGCACAGCTGTTGTCAAGATGGGAGGACCTAGTTTGAGGTCATTAGGGGTTGCTGCCCACCACTACCTGCAAATAGAGGAAGCCGTGAGGCAGGTAAGGTAGGTGTGTGCACCATTCAAGGTCCGATCCCAGGCCTGCCCTAAAGGTGTTTGAGTTAGGACTCTTCTGGCTAGAAAGAGCAGAGAAGTACTTGTTAACCTCAAGAAAATGGAAGTTAACCAGGAAGAACATGAACTAGGCCACAACGCCACGAGAAGGCAAAGCCACGTGTGAGTGAGCTTGGTGCTCTTGGCTCACTTTCTGCCTTGGCATTCCGTCTGTGCTCGGGTCAGTGTCCTCCGCCTGTCGTACACCTGCTATGCCCTCGTGATTTACATTTGCCGGGGGCTTTAGCCTGCCAGCCATGGCCCTGCCTTCCCTCTCAGCATCCTTATGGCTGTGTCCGTATTCCTGGGACAGGATATCGGATTGGTCTGGTTAGTCTTTTAATGACGTGTTGTGCCAGGATGGATGGGCTGTCACAGGGTACACACCATGGCCCTCTCCATGTGAAAGGGCCAGTCCTCTTAGTAGGGAGTCTGGGTGGCATCTCCACTAAGGACCGGGGTTAGACCAGAGGTTTTGAGATCTTCCTTCCTCTGGCTTCTCTTTGGCAGACCTGGATTTACTTCTGGGATTACCTGGTTCTAATCACACAGTCTTAATTTCTTCTTATAGGTAAAACATGGCCATTCCAAGCTGGTCTGGTGTGCTCTTGTTGGGAGAACCTTCTACTACTATCGAAGTCATGAGGACAAGGTACTTTCTGGCTTCCTGACAACACCCACTCTCTGCTTTCCCCAGATCACATTCCTGTAGCTCCGTGTCCTGATGGAAAGGCCCCAGCTTTTCTGTCACACCACACAAGTACAAAGCTGGCTGGATCCCCCTCGCCTGTTGCCAGTGTGCACAGCCCACAGATTCTACCCGTGGGGTCAGTCTGTTCTTCTCCTGGCAAGCCTCAGCCAGGCAGCTCTAGTTAACCCCCCTCATTCTGGGAGCTAGACACATCCATGACTCCCAGCCCAGCAGAGCCTGAGGGTTCAGAGAGAGGAGACTGCCCGGCTCCCTGCTGGCTCTCCCATTCATGGAAGGCTCCTGTCCACAGCGACCCCTGGGCCATTTGCCTGTGCGGGACGCGCGCATCGAGGAAGTCGATCGATCCTGTGACTCCGATGAGGACTATGAGGCTGGGGGAAGCAGGCGGTTGCTCTCCTCCCACTGCACCCTGGTGATCCACCCCCCAGAGCACAGCCCTACCTACCTCCTCATTGGCACCAAGCATGAAAAGGTAAGGGAGGGGGTTGAGCCTCTGCCGCCAAGCTCCGGCCTGTGATTCTCATCTTCCCTTCTTTCTTTCCCAGCCTCCTCAGATTCAAGTTTCTTTCCTTCCTGGACATTTTGGCAACTAGCATTCCCTGATTGGGACCCTTCCTTACAGTGAATTCCCTCCCAGTGACCACCATCTCTCCACTGGGACCATGAGATGGCACCTTAAGCTTAGAAACCTGGGTTCATGTTCACCTGATCCCAAGTCTTTCAGAGACTGGTGGCCTTGACTTGTGCCAGCCAGACTAGCCCAGCCTCACCCTGGGCTTGGCCCCTTCAAGAGAACTGCAGACCCTTGCCTCCATTCTTCCACTCCCCTTCCAGGACACGTGGCTGTACCACCTCACAGTGGCTGCAGGGGGCAGCAGCGCCACAGTCGGCACTGCCTATGAGCAACTCATTGGAAAACTGATGGACGGGGAGGGAGACCCAGGTAAGGCAGGGTGGCCATCCTGCGTGGGCTCGAGGGTGGTGGCTGGGTAATGGTTGGTCAGAAACCCACGGAAAGCATTTCTGTACCCCGATGCTGTTTTAAAACCATCTAAGCCACAGAAGGACATTCCCATCCAAGCTCCAGAGCCCCTGTTTCTGGTGAAGATACTGGGGTTACCCCACTGTGTCCAGGGGAGTTGATTTGGGGGCAGACTTCCCAGTGACCCGGGTCAGTGATTTACTTTCCTCACGGGGCTTTGGCGGCTGGGCGGAGGGTCGAGGAAAGAAGGTAGCTGGTGAATTGTTACAGTTCGTTAACCCATGAATGAAGCCTGCACTGGGATGAGACGAACCCAAGCCTGGGTGTTCCGAGGTCTTTGTTTCACTCCTGGTTTTCAGGACCCTGAGGAACTAACAGCACCCACCACACACCCCTTCCCTGTTCCTCCGAGGCCTGTTGCCCTCAGGCTGAGGTGCACTCTCCATCCCGCAGGGAGGGGCTTCCCCTGCACACACAGGCTTGCACTCCTGTACCCAGCCCTGTCACTGCCCTGGGAGCGAAGCAGTAGCCACCTTTCTGGGAGCTGTGCTCATGCTGGACACAGTGCCCAGCTGCGTGGCCCACACCCTGGGGCTCTAACCGCAGCCCAACGCGTGCATCCGGACAGTCTGTCCTGGTCTTCCTCGAAAATCCGGGGGTTGGGGGGGTGCGGGGCGGGTCCAGTTCCCGCCCCAACTGTAACTGCTGCTGCTCTTGGTGCTGTGCTTTGGGCAGACTCCCCTCTCTGGAGGCACCCCATGCTGTGTTACAGCAAGGACGGACTGTACACCTCCCTCACCACCCTGCCCTCCGAGGCCCTGCAGACGGAGGCGCTCAAGCTCTTCAAGGTAACCTGGGAACAGAGCGCAGGCCCACCAGCAGGCGGCGCCCTCGCCGCGGGCCTAGGCTCTCCCCGGAGCAGTTTGCCCACCGCGGGATCCTGGGGTGGAAGCCGTCGAGTTAGGGGGAGCTCACGGAGGGCCCTGAGCGGAAGGGCCCTCGCGGAAGGGGCCTCACCACAGTCCTAGGGCGCGGAGGCATTCACAGCTTCCTGGGGACCAGCCAGTGAGACTCCCCGTTCAGGAACCCTCCTCCTCCTGGAGTGAACGGCAGGAAAGGCCGGATTTAGGTTGCTTCTGAACCTGAGAGATCCTGACCCATTTTAGAATGTTCTTTGTGTCTGTCTGAATATTCTCTTAAAAAAATGGATGTCTTGTTTATGTAATGGACACATTTAAAGAAGGAATTCTGCCATCCCAGAGTAGCCAAGAAGCACGCAGAGCCACCCTCAGGCAGGGGCACTGCTCCCTCTTCAGAAGGGCTGCCCATGGTGGGGATGGCCCTGTGTGCCCACTGTCACCAAGGATACTAACCCAGGGGTTGTGGGGCCGCCCGTGCCCAACGTCCTCTCCCCGCCAGTCCTGCCAGCTCTTCATCAACGTGCCGGTGGAGGCAGCCTCGGTGGACTACCATGTGTCGCTGGCGCAGACGGCCCTGCAGGTCTGCCTGGCTCACCCCGAGCTGCAGAGCGAGATCTACTGCCAGCTCATGAAGCAGACCAGTGGCCGCCCGCCTCAGAAGTGCTCCCTCATACAGGTGAGCGGGGCCCCCGGCCTGGAGCCCTTGCGGGGGGCTGCTGCTCAGGGCACAGGAATGTGGGAGGAGGGCGCGGGTAGCCTGTGGGCTGCCTCCCTACGGCTGGGCTGGTCAGATCTTGTGATGGCTGCTCTGGACGGGGCCTGACCAGGTTGGCCATGCTGGCAGCCACACCAGCTTGGGGGAGCCCTGGTTTGGAGAGTGCTGAGGGCTCAGTAGCTCAGAGCCGCATGGGCCCCGTCCCATGCTGCCTGTGCCCTGCAGTGCTGGCAGCTCCTGGCTCTGTGTGCCCCACTCTTCCTGCCTCAGCACCACTTCCTCTGGTACGTCAAACAGCAGCTCCAGCGCCACGCGGACCCCCGGTGAGTGAGCGTCCTTTCCCACACAGCACCAGCCCCGCCGACCACATGTGGGGAACCTTGGGGAAGCGGGCAGGCCGTGGGGGACCGAGAGGGACCAGACCGCCCTGCCCCTGAGGTTTGCACGGTGATCACGGAGACTTCACTTGGTGCTGTGTACACGAGCGGGCGCACAGAGGTCTGCGCAGGCCTGGGCTGCTCTGCATCCCAGTCTCTGTATGTGTGCATGCTTTTTGGGTGTCCCCAGATCATCCCCACATTTTCATGGTCTGTGTCCCTGTTCTTCTGGCTTCTGGAGACAGTATCTGTACAAGCCACCTGTAGCAGATAGACCCTGAATGATGGATGATCACCACAGACCAGAGCATTCTGGGCTTTTCTCACCACCAGCCCCACTGCAGATGGGGTCTTGGCTGGGTCACAGTCGGCGGCCAGGGGATCAAGATAGCAGGGATGAGTGGATTCCCTGGGATTGTCTTTCTTCCTGTCTCTTTAGAAATGAAACTGGCCAGTATGCCACCTACTGCCAGCGGGCCGTGGAGCGGACGCTGCAGACAGGGGAGCGGGAGGCCCGGCCGTCCCGCATGGAAGTCGTGTCCATCCTGCTACGCAACCCCTTCCACCACTCCTCACCCTTCAGCATCCCCGTGCATTTCACCAATGGGACTTACCAGGTGAGGAGGCTGCGCGGGCTCCCTTTCTTCCGTCCTCTCCTATCCCTCGCCCAGGGAACACCTTCAGGCCAGAGGGCTGCTAAACCTCCTTAGGTTTGGCAATTCTTTTTTTTTTTTTTTAAAGATTTTATTTATTTATTTGGGGGGAGCACAGAAGGAGAGTGAGAGGGAGAAGCAGGGAGCCCACTGTGGGACTCGATTCCAGGACCCCAGGATTATGACCACTGAGCCACCCAGGCACCCTTGGCTGATTCTGAACAGGCAAACCAGCAGAGGGCAGCCTTGGGATTTGGAGGTGGGTAGGACCGTGAGCGCCAGAGTGCAGGGAGAGAGGAGCTTGCATTGCGAAACTGCTTCACTCTTTGGCCCTTGGAAGTCGATCTTTCGAAGCCACTGCAAGGACAGGAAGCTGAGACGCTGACCGAGAAGGTGGCATGATAAAACGCCTCCAAAAGTGTGGTGGCAGAGGGCCAGCAGAGCCGCTGACTCCAGCTTACAGCGGGCGGGCTTGTCCCCAAAGCATGCACCCCTCTGCATGGGACCACGGAAACCAGCTTCCTTCGGCTTTTGCATTTGCCCTTGCTCTTTGCAGCCAAGACTTTCCACCTTCCAGACTCACAGGCCTCCACTAGCCCTCACAAGCTCCTCGGGAAGTTTCCACTGGGATTGATCCCTCTCCCACGCAGGTGGTCGGTTTTGATGGCTCCTCCACGGTTGATGAGTTCCTCCAGCGTCTGAACCAAGAGACGGGCATGAGGAAGTCCTCCCACTCTGGCTTTGCCCTCTTCACAGACGATCCTTCCGGCAGGGACCTGGAACACTGCCTGCATGGGAGCATCAAGGTGATGGGCTCCCCACTGAGCCAGCAGAGCCCCTCCTGGGATTCCTCTGGGCCTTGGGGTTTGGACGGTGGGGCAAGAGCCCCTCTGGCGGGTGCCTTCCTGCTGCATAGTCTGTTAGATTGGGAGCCCAAGGTGCTCTCTCTGGCCAGCATTCTGTGGCATGCTAAAACCTACCTGTACAGGCAGAGAAAAGTTGTTTTTGCCCTTGTCCCTGGAGAGAACATCTCCATATGTTCTCTCCCCCAGCCCTTGAGGGGCTGTGCTGTATCCTGGGGAAAAGCTGCTTCTTGGCTTGGTACAGGAAGGACAGGGAGGCACTTGTCCCTGTGCACATGCAGAGGTAGATGACCATCCCCCTGGGTCCCCAGTTGTGTGTTGTGCACTGCAGCTCATTCTTGCCCTGTCAGGGCCTCTGCTACACTTACAGGCTCGACCATATTTGAAGCAGGTAGATCTATGTGGCACGTCTACAAGTAAAAAGCCCTTGAATGGGATTTCCACCTATCTTGTCTTGTGGTCTGGGAGTAGCGTCATGGGGGATGTTAAGTATTTGTGGGAATGTGTTGTAGCTTTGATGAGTTTGAGGGTTTTGGTTCCAAGTCCGCTTTTTTTAAGGCGACAGGACAAAGGCTCCTGTAATCCTTTCCTGTTGCCTGGAAATCCTGCGCACATGTCCCCTTTGTAAATGTCTGGGTGTCTCTAAGGCTTGGTTACACAGTAGGCCTCTGGGGGTACTTGTTGAAGACAACAGTGATTGGGGGAAGGGAAATGGAGCTGGTAATAGGAGGCCACGGTTTTTGACAGAGGGCTGCCTGGCCTCTGGGGAGGCCCCCTTAGGTGTCAAGGCCAGTGGGGGGCAGCCTCCCACACTCTGCTGCTCATGCCATGCCCGGGCTCTACTGCTCTGTCTGGGGGGAGGTTGTAAGACACCTCTAGTCCCAGGTGCCTGAGGCCTGCCCCCGATGGGACCTGCTCCCCTCGTCAGGGCCTCTTCTGACTGTCCTTTCCTGCCTGTTGTAGATCTGTGATGCCATCTCCAAGTGGGAGCAAGCCGTGAAGGAGCTGCACTCTGGCAAGGCTGAGGGTGGCACACGTGTCGTGAAGCTGATGTACAAGAACAGGTCTGGAGTGCTGCCCGGGGGTGGGGGAGGGGGGCACTCATCACTGCCACCGGCTGGCCTGTGCTGGACAGACAGCACACCCACAGACAGCACTGTGTTGTGGACACTAGTTGGTGGCCCAGGCTGGCTCTGGTGATCCTCAGTGAGACCCTGGGCAGTTCAGGCTCTCAGTCCCTGTCCTGCATGTATTTGCGCATGCGTGTGCACACACACCCCCACACTACACCACACCTCCCCCCCCACCCCCGGCAAGAAAATAGACCAACCTTGTGGGATGGCTGCAAGGGTTCCATTAGAAGAGTGAAATTTCTCATGAGCACTAGATATTTAAGGCTCAAGAATAAATAGCTCCTGTAATAATTCCAGCAAATATGGGAGATACCATGATTTTTAGTCCATTTGGATAAGAAAATCCCATCCCAGATCTGTCTGCAGGCACATGATTTCCATTATTCTCTTGGAATCTTCAACTCCTCCAGTTCCCCGAGAAGCTGTGGTTCTGGGGAGCAGATTCTGCTGAGCAAATCCAGTAGGGGAGGGGGTAGATAGGTATGGCCCGGGCCACTGTTGGCATGAGATCTCATGGCCCCGTTATCTGCCCTGTGTTGTGCTTAAATCTTTCTGGAGGCAATAGAAAAAGAATCTCACAGATGGTATAAAAAAAGTAGTTTCTTTCTTTGGAAATCAAGATAAACAGATGCCAAGATGACCTCATCCATTCGGGATCCCAGCTGAGTCTTGGCTGTTTCTCGCTGTCTTCCCTGTAGGCTGTACTTTCGGAGTCAAGTCAAAGGGGAGACAGAGCGGGAGCGGCTGCTGCTCGCCTCCCAGACCAGTGGGGAGATCGTGGCAGGGAGGTTTCCTGTCAACAAAGAGCTGGCGCTTGAGATGGCTGCCCTAATGGCCCAGGTAAGGTTCTGTGCAAGAATTGGGAGGACCAGGGAACCATCTTTGGACTCACAGGGGGCACATAGCACACAGCCAGAAACTGCAGACCCTGCTGTCTCTGGCAATGGAGAGAAGCTGACTCCTTACCATCAGAGCCCTTTACTGCAGATACACATTACACGCAGAATTCTGGACATGGAACCCAGAGCAGAGCCCTGCCTTTGAGAGCTGGCCACCTTCCCGCCATGAGATCTTGGCCAAGTCACTGCAGTGGTCTGTGCTTTAGTTTCCTTCTCTATACAGTGGAAACAAAAATGCCTCCCTGCCTGCCCCCCACAGGGTTGTACTAAGTATGCTACTGAAATGATGTGTGTCACATAATAGATGTGCTGAGATTTGTACTTAAAACTGTAGAACATTGTAAATAGAATCAGGAAGGGGAAGGTGCATTCAGACTTTGACTCTTCTCTCTGTTACCTTTAAGAGGCTGTCTTGCCAAAGGTATCTGGGATGCCCTCTTGGTATGCATGAGAAAGCATCTGACTCTGCATGCTGGAGAGGAAGGGGAAATAATAAACATTTACTGAATGCTCTGTAGAGGATCCATTGCTGAGTATGTCATGTGTATTATCTCCGTTCTTATCCCCGTGTAACAGATGAGGAAATTTAAGTACTTGCTCAGGTTTACAAGGCCAGCAGATGGCAGAACGGGGACCTGAGCCGGGTCTGTGATTCCGAAGGCCACGTTTGGAACATGTTAGGATCTGTAGCATCTTCAGTCCTGGATCTCAGATGTTTGGATTAGAAGCCAGAAGATCCATAGTTCTCCCTTGTCTGCCACTAATGAACCGAGTCTTTGGATAAGGCACTTAACCTCCATTGCAGAAGGAAAGTGAATATAAATAATCATCGAGGGCCATAAGGTGGTTTCTCTAGGATCCGTGAACTGTGAGATGAAGGGTCTGTCATGAGAAGTGTTTTCGCATCTGTCCATACCCCATCAATGAAGTAACGAAGTGATGGTTGATTTCACCTCCCCAGCAGCCCCGGCCCCACCCCATCCACTTCCAGATTCTTGACTGCCCTCTGTGTGCTTCCAACACAGGTAGAATATGGGGACTTAGAGAGGCCCAGCCCACCAGGCCCCGGGAGCCCTCCCCCTGCCAAGGTTCAGCATCATCTCCAGCAGGTCCTAGACAGGTTCTACCCGAGGCGCTACAGACACGGGGCACCCCCTGAACAGCTGAGGTAGGCTGGCCAGATCTTGGAGGGAGTTGCTGTGGGGAGGCAGGGGCTGTAGGGCAGGGAAAGGCTTCAGAGCTGCAGTGAAAACCTGTTGGCCCTTCACTGGCCCATTTCTCTCCATCCATCCAAACCAGGCACCTGGCAGATCTGCTGACCACAAAGTGGGCAGCCCTACAGGGCTGCTCCCCTCCTGAGTGCATCCGCATCTACCTGACGGTGGCCCGGAAATGGCCTTTCTTTGGTGCTAAGCTCTTTGCTGCTCAGGTAAGTGCCAGTGGTTTTCAGGGGAAAGAGTGATTACCACACCCTCAGCAATGTGCCCTACATTTCTCCTCCCGCTACTGTCCATATCTGATCCCCTTTGAGCCAGTCCAGTCTGGAGGGCCGACCTGCACAATAGCAACCAGCAGAGGGCGCTATTTCTCCACCCATTTCTGGCCTCCGTTTTCCATGGTCCAGAGCAGCATTGTGGTCACTGCTTTTGGGCCCGGATGATTTCTGGGTGACCTTCGTCTTTCCTTCTTCTTTTTTTTTTAAATCTGATTTATTTCTGAGAGATAGAGAGCAAGCATGCACAAGCAGGAGGAGCTGCAGGCAGAGGGAGAAGCAGGCTTCCCCTCTGAGCAAAGAGCCTGATACGACACTCGATTCCAGAACCCTGGGATCATGACCTGAACTGGAGACAGACACTTAACCAACTGAGCCACCCAGGTGTCCCTTCATCCCTCCTTGTTGACTTCTCTCTCAGTGCTATCCCTGAAGAAGAAATAGAGGACCAACTAATTGATACACACATTGTCATGTCAAACTTGACATGACAACCATCTCAAGAATACCTCTATTTTTAAAAGAGTATAAAAGAACAATATATAATCTAAACAAATACGTCTCTGCAGACTTAGGAGGGCCAGGGGGGACTCCTTAACCACTCAGGCAAGAGTTAATTTCACCTGCACAAAGCCCAGGGGGCCAGTAGTCATCTCAGCTGGAACTTTTCTTGGCCAACTGTCTGGTGTGCATGAACCATATTCGTAATCAGAGTACCATGTCCTCAAAGCTGGGTCACGATCCTATTCACTGATGGTACAGATTTGACAGTGGACATTCACTCATTCATTCAAGAAAGAATTGTTGAGCTATTAGGTCTCAGGCACTGTTCAAGAAGGCAAGAGATGAGCGAATCAAATACCATCCTGGCCTTTGTGGAGCTTCCCATCTAGTAGGGGAGATACTTGTTAATCAGATAATCATATATATTCTCTCTCTAAATACAAATTCTCTCTCTCTAAATACACATTTTACAAGCTTGTCATAAAATGACAAGCTGTCATTTTACAAGCTATCAAAGAAGTATCAGGGTTATAAAGGCATAGAACAGGGGAGCCTGGGGCCCTCTCAGTCCGGGAGGTTGGGAAAAGCTTCTGAAAATGAGGACATGTCCTTCCCTCTCCCCAGCCTTTTGGGTAGGAGAGCTAGGAAATCTGGATTGCCCTATTGTAGCTGGGCAGTGAAAATGAGTCATTCCAGGAATTGTCCACCAATAGCCACTTTTCTCACTAGTAAAGCCAAAAGCCCATAAGATTGCATTCTTGCTTTCCTGTTTGTTTCACGGTCCCTAGGAAATTGGCTGAACCAAGATGTACTTCAGCTGGGAGAGACTGTGGGTGGAATGCCGTCAGTCTGTGAGCACTAGGAGAACACAGCCCGCTCTCTGTGCCCGTGACTGAGCAGCCAGGGCTGGCCTTGTTCAGCAGCACAGAGCCTCTCAACCTGTGTGCTATGGGTACCCCTCTCCTCTCGAGATGGTAATTGGGTGGCCAGAGCCCCAAGACCAGATGTCTTCTATTTACTTCAGCATGCTGTACAAATACCATCCTTCATGTTTTCCAAGACAAAAGATTGGACATCACTGCCTAGCAGATTCCTGGATGTGCCTTCTTCCTCCAAAATCTCTTATGGTTTAGCATTCCTAGCTGTGGATACGTCTGATGGGATTTTCCTGTTTCCCCAGCCTGCACAGATGTCTTCCAAGGACAGCTCTCTGGTGTGGATTGCTGTGAATGAAGACGGTGTCAGCATCCTGGACTACAGCACTATGGTAGGAAAGAATGAGGGCTGGCTATCTGACCCTTCCTTCTCCTAACAGCACCTTTTCTTCTCTGTGGACTCAAAGAGCTGAGCTAAGGGACCATAGTTTCCCAACCCACCCTACCCAAGCCTTGCTTTCCTCTAGGCTAGACACAGCTTGTAGACATTCAAGATGTAGATCTCCAAGTTAGGACCACTTCCAAGTTCTCCCTTTCTGGTTAAGACGACTTGTGCTTGAAATAGACAGGGGGTGCTGGTTCATCTCCGGAGGCAGGTGGGAAGTTTCCCCAGAACTGACTGGCTTCTTCTCACAGCAAGTGCACGTCACTTACCCCTACTCTTCAGTAACGACCTTCGGTGGCTGCCGGGATGACTTCATGCTTGTGATTAGATCCATTCCAGACCAGAGCTCTGGAAAAGGCCACATTGAGAAGTTGCTCTTCCGGATGGCCGCTCCCAAGGTGGGTCTGACAGCTGTTAAAACATGATACTCGGATCTCTCTAGAATGAGGAGGTGGGCTTGAAGTTAAGGAAGCTGGGTTATGACGGCCTCTACAAGGGCCCTGCCCCAGGTAAAAAAGTCTGGTCTTGGCTGTAATCAGTCCTCCGAAGGGTTCAGGTAGGGCTGCAGCTCCATGTCCCTGCCGAGCTGGTGGTGAGGGGCTGGCTGAGAGGGCACGCGCTCTGGTCCAGCAGCTCCCCTGCCCTCCACATGGTACTTTCAGACCCCGCAGCCCAGCACCGCACAGGCTGGAGGCGGGTGCCTACTCGCTGCTCTTGCAGCAGACCGGGGGCCAGGGCAGCCAGCTGCCTCCCCTGTGTGCTCTTCTCCTGGCTTCTGCCAACACTAGTCCCCAGGTGGGACAGTCTGCACGTGCTCCCCCTTCCTTACGGTCTTAAAGTCCATCCCAGAGACCACTTCTGCTTTAAGGGCTTTGTATCCTGCTTGGTGCGGGAGATTCAGACTAGCAAAAATAACAAAGACTCCCAAAACCCAAGTTCTGATTTATAGTTTCTGACTCCCTTCTGAGGGTAAGTGAAAACCCTGTTGTTTTAACCCTAAAATTGGAGTTTCCCCAACCTCCTCCTTTTAATGCTGCCCCTGCCGAAGGAGAGGATACACAGACACTTCCTCCAGGGAGGCCCACTTCCCTGGCTTGGAGGTGAGCAGAGCAGAGTATCGCCTCTCCTGTTCTCAGGAGGGTACTCTGCATCAGTGGCCCTTCAGACCAACAGGCACCCACTTCACTGGGCCTCTGAACCTCCCAGAAATGATCCCCTTTCAACATTTTCTCCCAGGTATTTTTAAGAGATAAACTGAAGCCCAGGAAGGTTATGCACCCAGTATAGCAGCTAGTATGTGAAAAAGCTGGCATTCAAGCCAAGGCAAGTTGAATTCCTTTGTTTATGTTGTCTCAAGATTGCAGAGGCTACGTTCATCATGGCCAGCTACATGAACCACTGCTCTGCGACTGTGAACCCCCGCAACAACCCGCCCGCTGACCACCAGCTATGGGAACTGGATGGACAGCAGTTCTTTGCTTCTGTTCCGTGTGCTGCCAGAGGGCCAACGTTGCTGTGAATGCTTCTCCTACCCCTTTCCCCCCAAACCACCTGGTACCTCTGGGATTAGAGATTGTATCCTAGGGTATGATACTACTGTGATGGGCCGGACAGCCCTCCCCCAACCCCACTCTGTTTGTTCTATGAAATGTCTAGTTCAGTGTCCCTGAAGCCTTTACTCTCTAGGTGCCTTATGTTTCAGGGCCCAAGTTTTAAAAATCCAGACCCAGTATAAAAACCACTTTTTTTCACCAGAATACTGAGCTCTGGATCCTGCCCGATTCTAGACACAGACTGGGATGGTCTACTGTTACTGGTTACTGAGGGCATCAGTGCTGTAAATTAAGGCTTTCTGCATGGATACTCTTGGGAAGGCCAGTATCTTTTATACTGCACATGGTCCTTATGTGGGGATTTATACTTGAAGTTTTCCCAACATCCCCAAACAAGATAGGACTAAAATTTCCAATTCACCTGAACTGTGACAAAAGCCTAGAACTCATTAAAACTGGACTGCTGTTCCCAGATGGGAAAGGTATTAGCAGGGCTGAAGAAAAAGGAAGAGACTCACCTTTTCCCTTCCCCACTGTAAGAGAGCAGGCATTTGCAGTGCCCTCTGGGGCAGCAGCTCCTGTCTTTGCAGGACAAGGCAAGGCACTATCCCTGCTGAGATTGAAGCTATTCTCCCTCACACTGGACTGTCAGCCCAACTGGGTACAAGCAAGGGCAGGGGGTAAGTCCAACGCGACCTCTCCCTGTCTCATTTTAACCACTAGCTAGGGCTCAGTGAAGGCTGTGCTTCCTACTGTAGGATGGGGTGGTCATCACTTGTTTCCTTGTTCTTTGAAAGACCAAACAAATGCACCGTTTTTTGCTGCTTTGTGAGGCCACCAAAGATGAGACAGAAACAGAATCCAGGCTTATGGGCCTGGATTTACTCAAGACTTCTGGCGAACTTTCGCTGGGAATTAATTGGAGGGCAGAAGGCACATAGGCTAAGAGCATCCTGATGATACAAATACCCCCTAACCCCAATGGAGACCTTATGTTGAGTGCAGAGATGATCCTTGTCTCCACCCTCCCCTGAAAGAAAACAAAAAGACGAAAGAGTTCATTCATGCTCTGATTTTCCAGCATTGGAGAAACTTGAGTTTTATTTCATAGCTCTGAGGCAGTCTGAGCATTTGTCAATAAAGTGCTGAAAACTGTATGGGTTTAGCAGTAGCATCTAAGAACCAAGCCTTTGACTTCAGCGAAGTGTGTGTCTGTGTGTTGCGCACTGTAAGAACTTCAAGGCTGGAACTGGTTATCTGAACACCTCAGCTGCTGTAGGCTTCCCCTCTCTCACCCTTTAAACGGAAAAGCATAAAAAAAAATAAAGCAGCACATGATAGTGTCTGCCTCTTTTAAGTGAACTTGACTTTGCAAGACTGGAAATTTTATAGCCATCTCTCATTTCTATTGCTGCCTTTCCCCCAGGATTTAGAAATTAGATGAGACATTTCTACCTCAAACAAGTCACACGTCATATGTACCACAGGCTCCAAACAACCCCTCCTGTACTGATGTAAAATTACGGCTCTGGTTTATAATGCCCTGAGTGTCTCCAGGCCCATGAGGATAATTTTATCCACCTGGGAGTTTAAAGAGAAAAAAAAAAAAGGAATTAGGATTCTAAGGAAAAAGCAAGCAAGGATGGAGCTGTGTTCACACTGAACTTGGGGGTCAAGCGATTTCCCCCACCCTATCTCCTTCCCAGCACTTCAGAAATCCTCCCACAGTTTATTAATTCTACACAGAGGAAACTGCCTTATAATCAAAGGCTTCTACAGTTGGTGTGTTTATCCTTTTTTAACATGTGTAGAAACCAAAGTCAAACTTCTGTCTAGCCTTTGGTGTCACCCCTCTCAGCAAAAGACGTTTTCTAAACCCTAGACAATGCTGACTAACAGCAGAGTATTAATGTGCTTGACATCCATGACTGCAATGCTGTGTTCATGTTGTCAATAAAAAGCAGCTGTGAACCAGGCAATTACTGTGTATGTTTTGGAAGGGGATCGATTTATTAAGACAGTCATCATAAATTAACCCTGTACAGAACACGGGAGCTAGGTGCACAGAGACTGGTCTTTCGTAGGACATTTCTTCCTAGTCACCAGTACCTGAAGGGCTTGACTTTTACACAGAAGTACTGTGTAGTAGGAAATTAGTTTCTTAAGAGATCTGCTGTCAGTGTCCCATGTCTGCGCCACAAACTCTACAAAATGTAAACCTGCATGTGCTTAGGAATTTCAAAGTGCTCTTTGTCAACATTACTTTTGACATACCACCGCTTAAGATCTCCCCTCAAACAATAAAGTAGGCAGAACCTTACAAGGGGATCACTAAAACAGACAAATACTTTGCTCCACATCACACAATGAGTTGGGTTTCCAGTCACCTGCTCTGTGGCTCTGAGATCCACTGCATCCATCCTGGTTCTTAGAGCTGTGTCCACCAGATGGTTTAGAATACAGAAAATATACCAGCCACTATGGCTTAGGAGTCCTCTCCCATGGAAGACAATACTGGCCTTCTGAAATGCTGGGACTCATGGACTTGCTGATGCAGCTTTCTGGTGTGCCAGGATCTCCTGGCAACTCCTGTACACTTCAATCAAGCAGTCCAGGCGGGGCTTGGTACTCTGAATTCCAAAGGGAAGAAATGCACAGTCAAGATGAACAAAAGAGAGAGCTTAGCAGTGCAGCAGCCATGTGCAACCACAAGCTCTCCTCAAAGCAGGGGTCTAAACCGCTCAGGTGTGAGCTCGGAGAGGCAGGAGTTTGGGCCACACCACATCTAACTGGCTAAGGAAGCAAGAGGCTAACAAAAGACAGACCCTCTCGGAAATGTCACAAGCTGTGAGAGTCTTCAAGGACAAGAAGGGCAATTTAATATATAAATATTAAAAAGTATTTTGTACAATGAAATGTGATACAACCAAAACTAAAAGTCACAGAATGGGAAAAATATATGTGGAAAGCATATTTAATAAAAGTTCATTATCTAAAATATGTAAGTTGTTACAAAATGTATAATCAATATCTAGACTTTACTTGACTAATAGAGGAGATGGATAGTTTAAAACAAGAGGAAAAAGAGGTAATTCAAGCAAAGATGAAAAATCTCTTTGTCATTTAAGAAGCGATTTAGAAACTTCAAATTCCCTTACCTACATACTAAAGGAAACAAATAATTAAACCCGCTGTTAGCCAAGACTATAGAAAAACAAGTACAGATTCCCAAAAGTATGGTAAAGTTGTCCGATCTCTGGAGCCAAATCTCAAACTGTAAAAATCTATGAAACTGTTCATAAGCTTTAATAAAATAATTTTGAGGGCGCCTGGGTGGCTCAGTTGGCTGAGTGACTGCCTTCGGCTCGGGTCATGATCCCGGACTTCCAGGATCAAGTCCCGCATGGGGCTCCCAGCTCCTTGGGGAGTCTGCTTCTCCCTCTGACCTTCTCTCTCATGCTCTCTCTCACTCATTCTCTCTCAAATAAATAAAATCTTTAAAAAAAAAAAATAATAATAATTTTGAACTGTAATGCAAAAGAATTTTAGCTTAGTGGTCTTAAATCCAAAGGGAGAAAAGGAAGGGCAATAAGGCAAAATTAACTATATATACAAATAGTCTACATATCTATAATCCTGTTTGTGTATTTCATGTAAAAGCAAGGCAAAAAATAACCTGGAGATGATTTCAAAAGCTAGCAATAGAGTGGCTAAATAAACTGATACTCAACATGATAATATAACTGTTTAAAATAATAATTATAATGGATTCTGTTGATGCATGAAAATATGTACATTAGATTTAAAAAGCAAGACATAAATTAGGTGTAACAGTATGTGCAGATCAATGGACATCAATGTAAAATATATTGGCAGACTAACAAAATAGATGAATGGTGATTTACAGGCAGAAACTGCTGTTTTTTTCTTTAAAATTTGGATAAATTTGTAATATTTCTGAAAGCCTGTATCTGCTTCAGAAAGAAACTTTTGAAATAACTAAAATCCTAACTTTGATTAAAAATAGCTGTCGGGGGACGCCTGGGTGGCTCAGTGGGTTAAGCCGCTGCCTTCGGCTCGGGTCGTGATCCCAGCGTCCTGGGATCGAGTCCCACATCGGACTCCTTGCTTGGCAGGGAGCCTGCTTCTCCCTCTGCCTCTGTCTGCCATTCTGTCCACCTGTGCTCGCTCTCTCTCCCTCTCTCTCTGACAAATAAATAAATAAAATATTAAAAAAAAAAAAAATAGCTGTCGGGGGCACCTGGGTGGCTCAGTGGGTTAAAGCCTCTGCCTTCGGCTCAGGTCATATCCCACGGTCCTGGGATCAGCCCCACATATCATCTGGCTCTCTGCTTGGCGGGGAGCCTGCTCCCCGCCCCCCCCCCCGCCCCCCCGCTCATCAGGGAGGCTGCTTCCCCTTATCTCTCTGCCTACTTGTGATCTCTGTCTGTCAAATAAATAAATAAAATCTTAAAAAAAAATAGCTGTCAGATGTCCTCAAATACTCTTGGCAACTAGAGTTTACACTCCTATTGAGTATAAGTAGCAGTAGATATGCAGAGAACGGGGAAAGGTAATGAATTTTTCTGAAGAAACTTTAGACAACTGTTCTGTGCTCACCTGGAAGACAGGTACTACTTGGGATATCCCATGTGGTTCCACTGGATCCTTCAATAAAATGCAGAGGTAGTAAATCACCTTCTGCTGTAAGACAATAAACCAAACAGAGATCTAAGTGAAACTCACTTTGTTTTCTTTTTCTTCAAGGGAAGGCTATAAGCTTTTTATAAGCAGTTATCTCTATTAGAACACTTGATTGCTTTTGAAGTGAAGAAAAAATATATTCTCATTCTCTAACGTCAGCAGCAACAAAAGTAAGGTGATTCTGATGGGCGCCTGGATGGCTCAGTGGGTTGAAGCCTCTGCCTTCGGCTCGGGTCATGATCCCAGAGTCTTGGGATCGAGTCCCGTATCGGGCTCTCTGCTCAGCAGGGAGCCTGCTTCTCTGTCTCTCTCTGCCTGCCTCTCTGCCTACTTGTGATCTCTGTCTGTCAAATAAATAAATAAAATCTTTAAAAAAAAAAAAAAAAAAAAAAGGTGATTTTGAAGCTGGGCTAAAAAAGTTGAAATGTTGACTTCCTTTCTACGAAAACCTGCTATATCTCTGTAAAAATAAAGGAATGGACCTTTCCAATGTAAGTTTCACTTTCATGGTTCATGGACATGCCAGCCAAAAAGGAAACACTACAATCCCGGAACTGAGTCTTCAAGTTTAATTCTTTGACATCAAGGTATTAAGACTCATTTTAGACTCTGGCAAAGGCCTTGGGCTACCTCCTCCAGAGAAATCTGTAATACTTACAACTTAACTACTTACCATGTAAATAGCCTCATTGATGACCACATCTTTCACCTTGCCCATCTCTATGAAGGTAGTGCTTTCTTTGCCAGAGGCATAGGATGAAGTCATCTGGATGCCAAGGGAGTCAATGATTAACAGAGTCTCCTGATCAATCTTGACAAAATGGAGATAACCAAGCAGCCCTAGGAGGGTGATGAAGATGGCAGCGGAGAGGATCATGCTGTTCTGAAGAAAGAGCCAGATACAGGCGGTAAGATTACCAAATGGTCCTCCACACAGATCTCTGCTGTTTAACTGGTCCACTCCATGCAATATGGAAAAAAGCCTGTGTTCTATGGTGAGTTGAAAAGATGGGAGGAACATGCATGGAGGAAGAGAAAATCCCTTTTATTTTAGCTCTGCAGTGCTATGAAAGCGTATGATGAAGTACATCCAGACAACAAATGGATAGGTGTAGGAGGAGAACTTTGATCACCAAAATAGTACCCACCATCACACCACTCTCAGAGGTTCTTCTTTCAAAACCGAAAATTAAGGACTCAGACCTTTTCCTCTCATGCTCCATCAGTAGAATATACCGTGCAAGATCAGACAATACAATAATAAAATGCTTTAGCACAGTGTAGCAGACAGGACTCAACAGCCACTCCGCCTAACTAACAGAACTTGGGAATCTTGCATGATACCACTACACCAGCGGCGCGCTAACAGAACTTGGAATCATGATTGGTTTCCACTACTGCCAATGACTGGTTTAGAAATGGACAAATGACACAACTCTGGCCAATACAAGGGGAGGTCTGCTGAAGGGGCCTCTGGAAAATGAAGCCCATCCTAAAAAGAGATCTAAGGAAGAAAAGGTCACTTCCTCTTGAGGTTTGATGCCTGAAACTACTATGAAACTACTACTACTCTGCCAGGCCATGTAGAAAGATTGAAGATGAGAACAGCAGTGGAAAAGCAGTAACATGAAAATAATTAAAAGGCCTTTAAGAGCCTCTTATGCCCTCAAGAGCCCTCTTTCCTCCTGATTCCTTTGTTTAATAATAAAGATCACATCATTTGGAGCTCTTCTAGTTCTTTTGGGTAGTGACTAACTGATGTGGTAAGCCTGACTGAGTAGATGAAATGACTAACTTATGTGTTAAAGGCTCAAAAAAGGGTATTTATTCCTTTGATTCTAAGACATATTTACAATCCTTCAACATTTCTGAAGTTGAATATGTTTTTCTATTGATGCACATTTTTTTGTGCCATTTTCTTTTTCCAAAAAAGCTATTATTTAGAAGGATGGCACAGAGAACAAAATCACTGATGACCTAGAAAGAAAACAGATTCAGTACTTTATGAATATCATTCCTTGATGGCAGAAATATCTATACTTTATTACTGGTAAGATGCTCCCTCTGACCTAACCCTAATCACACTCTTCTAAACCCTCATCCTTGGGTGTCCATCCTTGTTAGGCCTGCATTGCTCAGCAAGCTGTACCAAGAATCTTGCTAAGTCGGTTTAGAGAGAAATCTTTGGCCTCTGATCACTCTGGCCTGCCTTTAGCAAGAATCATGCCAAGTCAAGTTAGCCAGAATCCCCCTTTATCCCTGAGGTTTCTTTTCAGTCATTTTCCATCCACCCTCCCAACAGTGCTCCTTGGCTATCAATTCCCACTTGTCCTTTCTGTATTAAGAATTGAGCCCAATTCTGCACGGAGGTCACGCTTTTCTCCTATTGCAATAGTTTCTGAGTAAAATCTGTTTTTGCTGCTTTAACTACTGACTGCCTTTGGTTTTCCTTGAAAATACTTTTCTACTTCATTCCATCTAACACATAGTAAGTGTTTGATCAAGAATCTGTTTGGGCCTGATCTATTTTTGTCTGGTCCACCCTGAGCTTGGAATGGTTTCACCAATTTTTAAATGGTTTAAAAAAGAAAGGAAAAGAAACAGAAGACTGAGACAGAGACCTGTAAAGCCTCAAAAATTTACTATTTGGCCTTTTAAAGATAAAATTTGCTTACCTCTGTGCTAGGTAATTCCTTGTTGATTAATGAATGGAGAATGGAAAAATCTATGTGCTGGGTCTCTGATGATCCAGAAATATCTACTTTGAGTTAATTAAATGCCTAGTATCTAGTACAGTGTCTGGTTCATACTCTGAACTCAATAAGCATTATGGAAGAATAGAGAGAAATAAAATTCAGTCCTGGCCCTTACAGATGTGTAAGAGACAAAATTAATACACATAAGATATTTTTGGAGAATACTACGAAACTGGGTATAACTACCTAAGAAAGGATTAAAAGAGAGAGAGAGCAAGAAAGACATCAAAGCACACAGGATATCCCATGAAGACTTCCAAGCAAGAAGGATTTTCACTGGTACAGAAGAGGTAGTGGTTATTGAGATATACTTAATTAAGAGAAGGAAGAGGGAAAAGCATTCCAGATTGGAATAAATAAGGTAATAACCTGCAATTTTTTTTTAAGATTTTATGTATTTATTTCTCAGAGTGAGCACAGGCAGAGTAGCAAGCAGAGGCAAAGGGAGAAGCAGGCTCCCTGCTAAGCAAGGAGCCTGAAGTGGCACTCGATCCCAGGACGCTGGGATCATGACCTGAGCCGAAGGCAGCCACTCAAAGAACTGAGCCACCCAGGCGTCCCATAACCTGCAATTTTAATAGAACTGTGAATTTAAAAACCAGTTTGAGGGGCACCTGGGTGGCTAAGTGGGTTAAAGCCCAGGGTTCTGGGATCGAGCCCCACATCGGGCTCTCTGCTCAGTACGAAGCCTGCTTCCTCCTCTCTCTGCCTGCCTTTCTGCCTACTTGTGATCTCTATCTGTCAAACAAATAAATAAAATCTTTAAAAAAAAAAAAAAACCCCAAGGGCACCTGGGTGGCTCAGTGGGTTAAGCCACTGCCTTCGGCTCGGGTCATGATCTCAGGGTCCTGGGATCGAGTCCCACATCGGGCTCTCTGCTCAGCGGGGGCCTGCTTCCCTTCCTCTCTCTCTGCCTGCCTCTCTGCCTACTTGTGATTTCTCTCTGTCAAATGAATAAATAAAATTCTTAAAAAAAAAAACACAGTTTGATTTGAAGGCCATGTATGCTATTTACTAGCTTTGTGACTTTGGGTTTTCTTCTAAGAAATGAGACATTCAGGAAAGCAGCTGGCAGTCAGGGGGCATTTAAGCAATTATACGTTCCCTCCTCCTCACATGACCATGTGACCAGAACACAGGCTAGTATTAAAATTCAACTACATTATAAATTAAATCCTTTTAAGGGGAGGGAGAAGGACTGTCTTGGCAGCTTAACTACTTCAACTGACTTTTGAACAAACTTTTAGATATAGTTTGGTACAAATTAGAGCAGTCTTAATTCTGCATATTATCTACACCAAATTACCATGCTCTGATCATAAAAAAGCCAATGAAAACAAGATCCAAATTATAAATAGCCGTAGCTCTGGTCAGATCACTCCTAGGATAATATGTTCAATTCAGGGCACTACATACAAAACTAAACTCATCCTGAAAAGGGCAGTTAGGATGACTCTTTTTATTTGAGGGCTGTCACAAAGCTACTGCACGTGACCCTCACAACACTGTTAATCTGGCATGGCAGAGAGCAATTCCATTTTAGACATGTGAAAACCGATGCTCAGAAAATAGGAAGGAGGGGCACTGGGTGGCTCAGTGGGTTAAGCGTCTGCCTTCGGCTCAGGTTGTAATCTCAGGGTCCTGGGATCAGCCCCACATCGCATCGGGCTCTCTGCTTGGCGGGGAGCCTGCTTCCCCCTCTCTCTTTCTTTGCCTGCTGCTCTGCCTACTTGTGATCTGTCAAATAAATAAATCAAATCTTTTTTTTAAAAAAAGTAGGAATGAGTCTAGAAAGAACACAGAAACAACTCATCTCCAAAACTTCACAATTCTTTAGAAAGTACTTAAAAGTTGGGGAAGGGGCGGTGGGGAGTATTATCTTGAAAAACAGATTAGGAAGAACTATCAAGCTCATTGTGGAGACAAAGGCAGTTCTTTAAGACTACAGGGGCGCCTGGGTGGCTCAGTGGGTTAAAGCCTCTGCCTTGGCTCAGGTCATGGTCTCAGGGTCCTCTGATGGTACCCCGCGTCGGGCTCTCTGCTCAGCGGGGAGCCTGCTTCCCTCTCTCTCTCTCTGCCTGTCTCTCTGCCTAATTGTGATCTCTGTCTGTCGAATAAATAAATAAAATATTAAAAAAAAAAAGACTACATACGGCGCTGCTAGCAGTGACTCCTCTGAGGAATGGAAGTGATGGATAAGGACGATCCACTTAATAGTTCTCAGAACTCCTGGAACTGAATTCCCGTGGGCGTGTACCATGTGGAGCACATGCACGTTAAAGCCTTAGGTCGTGGTGCAAGGACTAACTAAATGT
The DNA here is from genome assembly GCF_009829155.1 of Mustela erminea. NCBI lineage: Eukaryota > Metazoa > Chordata > Mammalia > Carnivora > Mustelidae > Mustela > Mustela erminea. Next base: position 114,231,083 of record NC_045618.1, read on the forward strand.
ACGCTGGGTGGAACCGCAGCGCCCCACCCACAAGACCCACAAGAGGGAGAGTACAGGTGTAAAAAACTTCACTAAAGGTGAAGAAAACAACTGTCCAGCGGCGGAACCAGCTAATTCCCGCCCTCCGACCCAATAACAGGAGGTCCGGGCTCGACCCGATGACCCCAAAGACCCTTCCCAACTCCAGCGCCCGACTCCGACGGCGGGAAGGGGCCGACCGGCCATTACCTCGCAGAGGGTGAAGAGTCCGTAGGCCGCTAGCCACACGGTGCAGGTGACAGCGGTGAGCGAGCGCAACGACAGCCGAGGGCAGCTGAGGCAGAACTCCCGGCAGGACGGGGAGTAGTAGCGGCGCTGCAGGGCCAAGCGACCGCCGCAAATATCCGAGAAGCTCTGCTCGTCCTCCATGGCCCGATCGCCCCCTTCCCACCCGACCGCGCCGCTCTAGTCCACCCGCCAGCGCCCTCTCGCCGGCTCTGGACCCACTTCCGGGGAGCGACGTCAGACCCGCCCCTCCCCGCCCCACGCTCCGCGCAGCCGCAGCACCGCACCGAAAGGCGAGGCGCGGGTCCGGCGGCGTGAGTTTCGCGTTCTCCCGCTAGGCTGTGTTTCTGCGACTGACTGCCCCGGAGATTCGCGGGGGGCTGACCCAACTGGCCGATTAAAACCGCTGTTAACGCGCTTTCGCTCGGCAAACCGTTTTCTATTTCTCAGCCAGAGTACGCCCCAAGGAGACAGTCCGCGGGTAGAGACTCACTCCAGGCTCCCGCTCACTCACGCATTCGTGCGTGCATGCGTGCATTCCTGAGCCAGGCGGTTTTAGGTGCTGAAGATACAGCGCTGACCAGTGCTGAAGGTCTCTGGTTCAAGCAGCGTCCCTCCTAGTAGAAGAAACAGTATGGAAGTAATTTCAGAGAGTGCTGCTGGCAGTAACAGGACGGGCAGGGGTGGCTTGGGGACTTGCAATAGGGCAGTCAGGGGAGTCTGAGGACACTGCAGGGGCACGGACGAGGAGCCAGACTGGTCTGGGAGAGCTCTGCAGGAGGAATTTGCCGGGTTGGAGGGCCAGGAAAGGCAAAGCCCCCGGGGCTGGAACAAGGTTGACTTCCTGGAGGAATCAAGAGGCTGACGAAAACTGAATGTGGAAGTTGGGAAGGTAGTTGCAGGGCTCAGATCCTAGAGGGTCTTGTAGGGCCTGGTAAGAAGTTTGGATTTCAGTGGCTGGGAGTTCTCTCTTCCCAACCGCTGCTTGGAGCATTGAGTAGGTAGATGAGTCCTGGCTAGGAGGTTAGCAAGAGAGGAAGATGCACAGGGTGTGGATAATAAAATTACTAAGCTCATGAGTAATAGCGGCCTGTGGGTTCTTCTTTCTTTCTTTTTCTTTGGATGTGGCTTAAAAGTGGCTTGTGGCCCGTTAGAGTTACGGCGCTTCAGACCCGAGGCAGCATCTTGTATGAAAGAATTGCTCCCTCTGTTTATACAGATAAATGGCATAACAGTCTTAGCAGCTTTAAGTCTCTGATGAGTCAGGTTCCATTTTTCCATCTTCATGCCGGATTTTGTTTCCTTTTTTCCCTCCAAAGGATATTCTTCAAGTGTTACTTTGTTTTTCCAATTTTATTTCTATACCCTTAATCTTACCAAGCATAAATAAGGTAAATAACATGTGATGTCTTTTAAAATTATGAAAGTGATGTTTGCTTATTGTGGAAAATTTGAAAAATACAGAAAAGAAGAAAAAGCCACTCATATTTCCACCACTCAGAGAAACACTGTTGATGTTCTGAAGAAATCTCCAGTCCTGGAGCTCTTAACCTGAACTCCATGGATAAAATCAGAAATTTATCTTTAGTTTCATTATCTCTTAATTAAAATTTCACCTTTTTTGTTGTTGTTGTTATGAATGCAGGCAACAAACCACTTAGTACCAGCAATACTTGTTACTCTGATAGAAAATGCAAATATTTTCATTTCATAATAATTGTTATCTCCAAATGTCATTTCCACTCATCACTACTTCAAAATTGCAGTAATTATTTGATCCACTCTTATAGCTTACTAATCTGTCAATAGAGACACATACAACACATACTAAAAATATATTTTTTAAGATTTTATTTATTTATTTGACAGAGATCACAAGTAGGCAGACAGACAGGCAGAGAGAGGGAGAGGAGGAAGCAGGCTCCCTGCAGAGCAGAGAGCCCAATCCAGGACTCGATCCCAGGTTCCTGAGATCATGACCTGAGCTGAAGGCAGCGGCTTAACCCACTGTGCCACCCAGGCGCCCCACATACTAAAAATATTTTGATAACTATTTTAATTCAAATGTTTTAAAAAATCCTATGTATTGTATTCATTTTAAGACATTATGGTGATAAAGGTTACCAGATTTACAGAGGGTCTGTGACACAAAAAAGGTTAAGAACCTGTGCAAGTTCAGAAGGTTCACAACTATAGATCATAGAAAGAGAAAAAGGCACTTAATATACTTAATTTTTTTGAATATTAAATGATTCAGGGTACATAGTGTGGTAATATAATTCCAAAATCCTTATAGCTCCTTTGTTCTTTCAGATCGCAGTGTCATCTTAACTCTGTTCTGCAGTTTGAGACCTCAGTAGAGATTGAATTTCTATGTATTTGCCATTTAGCTAGATGCCATCCATGAAGTGATAAGTTCTCATGAACATGACCAAATAAAAAGGGCAAGGAGGGAGGGGTCCCTGGCTGGCTCAATTGGAAGAATATGTGACTCTTGATCTTGGGGTTGTGAGTTCAAACGCCATATTGGGTGTACAGATTACTAATAAATAAATAATAAATAATACTAATTTATACTATTTATTTATATTTATATTTATATATTTTATATATATTATATAAATATATTTATATTTATATTTATACATATATTTACATATTTTATTTATATTATATATAATATGTTATATATATTTATATTTATATTTATACTAAATAAATACTAAAGATAAATAAGCTTTAAAATAAAAACAGCGGGGCACCTGGGTGGCTCAGTGGGTTAAAGCCTCTGCCTTTGGCTCGGGTTGTGATCTCGGGGTCCTGGGATCGAGTCCCGCATCGGGGTCTCTGCTCAGCAGGGAGCCTGCTTCCTCCTCTCTCTATGCCTGCCTCTCTGCCTGCTTGTGATCTCTGTCAAATAAATAAATAAATAAAATCTTTTTTAAAAAATAATTAAAAAATAAAATAAAAACAACAAGGAGTGGTTGTTTTAGCTCTAAATGTTGGATTTCAAAGTATTGATAAGCCTCAAAAGTTCAGTAGAATATATCAGCAAAGAAGGACAGCTGATGAAAAGAGCTTACTTACCAATTAGCAAGTTTCTCCAAGAAAGTTTATTATCTTTTTGCAGGGTCACAACCAACATGTGTACTCTGTATTTATCAAGATAGGCTGTTATTTTAAAAACAAAACAACAAAAACACAATTTCAGAGGCTGAGCACAAGTGTTTAGTTATTACCTCTCTGTTCCACTTGGATGCTTGTAGTCAGATGCCTTAGAATTTCTACCAAGAGGTTATTTGGAAACCCAGGCTTCTTCCAGATGGTGGTTTCATGATCCCTTGGGACCTTGTCATGCTCCTCTCCATTGGATCCTCTGTATCTGGACAACAGATGAAGGGCAAGAAAGGGAGATCATGCATGGGAGGGTTTTATGGCCAAGCCTTCCACCCACATCCCACTGGCCAGAATTTATTGACTTGCTTATACGTAACTTCAAAGGAGGCCGGGAAACATGGTTTATCGGTATGCCCAGAGGGGAGAGAGATGATTTGGTAAGAACAACTACTAGCCTGCCTTTGCTACATTTTCCAAAGAATACTGGCTACTAGAAACAGAAAATATATTTGAGGGAATTGAGCATTATGGTCATAGTACACAGAACTAATCTGACTTACTTTTAGTAAGATGGGTATTAGTTATTTCTACTAGTGAAATTATTCTTGGAATGAGTATCTATGAAGATGAATAGTAAAAAAAAAATCTGATGAAGTGCCTGGGTGGCTCAGTGGATTAAGTGGCCAACTCTTGATTTCAACTTGGCATGAACTCAGGGTCCTGGGATCCAGCCCTGCATTGGGCTCCCTGCTAAGTGGGGAGTCTGCTTCAGATTCTCTTTGCCTATCCCTCTGCCCCTCCGGCTCATGCTCTCTCTCTCTCTCTCTCTCTCAAATAATCTTTTTAAAAAATAAAATAAATAAATCTTTAAAAAAAAAAAGAATCTGATCAAACCAGTTAACTCTATTTTTATGGCCCATGCTGGGTTCTCAAAACTCTTTTATAGAACCTTCATTTTTAATATTTACTTGCACTTAAAGATTGAGTAGTTGCTCTAAGAATCCTATCTCATACTGTAGTTTTTATTCTATTTATTATTTTGTGATGAAGCATTAATGAGTGCTGCTGCTGTGTTAACTGAGTGTAGGTCTCCTATTTAGGACCACTTAAATTGGGATGAAGAAAGCAAAGGCCCATATAAATGAAAAGAAATTCCAAATAAATAGGTTTATAAAAGGATAAATATTTTCCATTATATCTCAATTGTATAAAAAGCCAGTGAAAAGAACTTATAAAGCTTCTTGCAATTTAGTAAAGTTGATTGAGAAAATAATTCCCTTTCATTAAAAAAGATAAATCTAACATATTTCATCTTTCTAGGTGGAATACGTCACCCTCCCCGTATGCGGATGTGTTCACCAACCTGGAAGCTCTCCAGATCTCATGTTTTGGGGATTTTCTTGAGGTTTCATCATGTAGCCACAATGAATCATTAACCCTAGACACCATGGAGTGGCACTGGGGGAAGCTGTTACCACTCAAAAGGGATAAAATCCACGCTCTGCACTCAGTCTTCTCTGCTACTACCCCAGTAGGAGGACTGTAGCTCCTCCTAACAGCCCGGTGAAGTAGAAGTCTAGGTTCCCCAGCTGGCAGGAGTCGGGAAGGGTTGCTTTTTTTTTTTTTTTTTTTTTTTTTGTAGTGTTTGTCTGTAGTAGGTATGTCTCAGGAAAAAAAAGTTTTGTTTTGTTTTTAAGATTTTATTTATTTATTTGACAGAGAGAGATCACAAGTAGGCAGAGAGGCAGGCAGAGAGAGAGAGAGAGGAGGAAGCAGGCTCCCTGCTGAGCAAAGAACCCGATGTGGGACTCGATCCCAGCACCCTGAGATCATGACCTGAGCCGAAGGCAGCGGCTTAACCCACTGAGCCACCCAGGCGCCCTATTTTATTTTTTTTAAAGATTTTATTTATTGGGGCACGTGAGTGGTTCAGTTGTTAAGCGTCTACCTTCAGCTCTGGTCATGATCCCGGGGTCCTGGAATCAAGCCCTGCGTCGTGATTCCTGCTAAAGGGGAAGCCTGCTTCTCCCTCTCCTACACCCCTGCTTGTGTTCCCTCTCTCGCGGTCTTTCTCTCTCCCAAATAAATAACATCTTTTTAAAAATTTGTTTATTTGAGAGCGAGGAGAGAGAACATGAGCAGGGTGAGGGGCAGGGGGAAAGGAAGAGGCAGACTCCCCACTGAGCAGGGAGTCCAATGCAGGGATCCATCTCAGGACCCTGGGATCATGATCTGAGCTGAAGGCAGACACTTAACTGACTGAGCCACCCAGGCAAACCAAAAATGTCCAAGGATATTAGCTGTTCTCAGTGGGAAGAATAGGGAAGGGTATATCTACCCCATCTTTTAGAAATGGAATTTTCCTTATCCATTTAAAACAATCTTTTTAAAGATTTTATTTATTTATCAAAAGAAATGAAATCTTGCCATTTGCGACAACATGGATGGAACTAGAGCGTATCATGCTTAGCGAAGTAAGTCAAGCAGAGAAAGACAACTATCATATGATCTCCCTGATAATGAGGAAGTGGTGATGCAACATGGGGGCTTAAGTGGGTAGGAGAAGAATAAATGAAACAAGATGGGATTGGGAGGGAGATAAACCATAAGTGACTCTTAATCTCACAAAACAAACTGAGACTGAGGGTTGCTGGGGGGAGGGGGGTTGGGAGAAGGGGGGTGGGGTTATGGACATTGGGGAGGGTATGTGCTTTGGTGAGTGCTGTGAAGTATGTAAACCTGGCGATTCACAGACCTGTACCCCTGGGGATAAAAATATATGTTTATAAAAAATTAAAAATTAAAAAAAAAAAGATTTTATTTATTTGACAGAGAGTGAGAAAGTGCAAGTAGGGGGAACGGGAGAAGGATAAGCAGGCTCCCTGCTCAGGATTTGGGGCTCAATCCCAGAACCCTAGGATCATGACCTGAGCTGAAGGCAGATGCTTAACCCACTGAGCCACCCAGGTGCCCCTAAAACAATTTTTACTGAGGTGTTACCATCCATGCAGTGAAATCTACTCTATGCCTTACGTTTTCCTATTTTTTTTTTTAAAGATTTTTATTTATTTGTTAGAGAGAGAGAGAGAGAGATACAGAGCGCAAGCACAGGCAGACAGAGTGGCAGGCAGTGGCAGAGGGAGAAGCAGGCTCCCTGCCGAGCAAGGAGCCCGATGTGGGACTCGATCCCAGGACGCTGGGATCATGACCTGAGCCAAAGGCAGCCGCTTAACCAACTGAGCCACCCAGGTGTCCCCATTACGTTTCCCTATTTTTAATGGTGTCTTTTGGTGAAGAGAGGTTTTAATTTTAATGAAGTCTAATTTATCAATCTTTTCTTTTATGGTTAATGCTGTTTTAGATCTTGTGCCAGACAGTTTGCCTGCCTCAAATTATGAAAATTTTCTATTCCTTTTTTTTCCTAAAGCTTCTTTTACTTTTCATATTTAGATTTATGATCCATTTTGAATTAATCTTTGTTTAATAGGAGGTAGGGGTCAGTGTTCTTTATTTTCCCCCACTAGCTTGTTTTTTTAAAAATTTTTAAAAATTTATTTAATTGTGAGAGAGAAAACACAAGTGGAGGGGCAGATTCCCCACCAAGTAGGGAGCCTTGTGGATCTTGATCTGAGTACCCTGGGATCATGACCTGAGCCAAAGGGAGATGCTTAACTAACTGAGCCATCCAGGTGCCCTTCCCCCAATAGCTTTGTTGAAAATACCGTCTTTCCCCACTGATTGCAGTGGTGGCTTTGGTGTAAATCAAGTGACTACCTTTGTGTCCATCTGTTTCCAAACTCTGTTATGGTCTGTTTTTCTATTTTCTATTTTGTCTTTTCTTGTATCAACATCAATCTGTCTCAATTACTATAGTTTTGTAGTAGGTTTTGATTTCTCATGGTGTTGTCTTTTAACTTCAATCTTTTTCTTCAAGATTGTGATAGTTGTACTAGGTTCTTTGTATTTTCCCCACAAATTTTGCTTGGGTTGTATCAAGTATCAAGTCTATCAATCTATTTAGGGAGAATAGACGTCTTAACTATGCAGAGTCTTCCAGCCCATTGACCTGGTATATTTCTCCACTTATTTAATTTTTCTCTAATTTCTCTCAGCAATATTTTGTAGTTGTCTTGCACATCTTCCTTTAGACTTATTTCTAGGTGTTTAATGTTTTTTGACATTCTTATAAATATATATTTTTAAAATCTTATTACCTGTCCTTTTTTTTTTTTAAGATTTTATTTATTTATCTGACAGAGATCACAAGCAGGCAGAGGAAGAGGGGGGAAGCAGGCCCCCCGGGACCACAACCCAAGCCAAAGACAGAGGCCTCAACCCACTGAGCCACACAAGGCACCCCTACCTGTCCATTTTTAATAAGATATGTTTTTTATTTTCCCAGCATCAAATTGAAATTATGTAAAAGAAAATACATCTATCACCCTGACACCTAAACCAATAAATCTTCATTTCCCAAGGATTAAGTCATCTTGTTTTTTTTTTTTTAAAGATTTTATTTATTTATTTGACAGAGAGAGATCACAAGTAGACAGAGAGGCAGGCAGAGAGAGAGAGAGAGGAGGAAGCAGGCTCCCTGCTGAGCAAAGAACCCAATGTGGGACTCGATCCCAGGACCCTGAGATCATGACCTGAGCCGAAGGCAGCGGCTTAACCCACTGAGCCACCCAGGCACCCCAAGTCATCTTGTTTTAATGTTTTCATTGTTGAAAAGATAACATAATACAGAAAATTTTTGAATGAGAGAAAAATATTATACCCAATCCTAAAAACCTTTCAGTGTTACATGTTACTCTCTCATTCCATCTCTTAATTAGTGCACATTTTAAAAATTTTATTTTATTTTAAAGATTTTATTTTTTTATCTCACAGAGAGAAAGATCACAAGTAGGCAGAGAGGCAGGCAGAGAGAGAGGGGGAAGCAGGCTCCTTGCTAAGCAGAGAGCCCGATGCGGGGCTCTATCCCAGGACCCTGAGACCATGACCTGAGCCCAAGGCAGAGGCTTTAACACACTGAGCCATCCAGGTGCCCTTGCACTTTTTTTTTTTTTAAGATTTTATTTATTTATTTGAAATAGAGTGAGAGAGAGAGTGAGCACAAGTGGGGGGGCAGTAGGCAGAGGGAGAAGCAGGTTCCCACTGAGCAAGGAGCCCCACATGGGACTCGATCCTAGGACACTGGGATTATGACCTGAACTGAAGGCAGACACTTAACCAACTGAGCCATCCAGGTGCCCCTAGTTATTGCACTTTTTAAAATTATTGTAGTCATAGTGTGTACAACATTTGTAATGTTAAAATGTAAACTGAGGCATATTAAAATTTTTAAGTTTGGGACACCTGGGTGGTTCCATCAGTTAAGCATCCAACTCTTGATCTCAGGGTTGTGAGTTCAAAGCCTGTGCTGGGCATGGAGCCTACTTTAAAAAAGTTTTTTTTTTTTTTTAAGTTTGAGCAAAAATCTGTTTAGGGGATCCTGGGTGGCTCAGTCGGTTGAGCATCTGCCTTTGGCTCAGGTTGTGATCCCAGAATTCTGGGATCGAGCCCCATATAGGGCTCTCTGCTCAGCGGGGAGCCTGCTTCTCCCTCTCCCTCTGCCTGCTGCTCCCCCAGCTTGTGCACTCTCTGTCAAATAAATTAAATCTTAAAAAAAAAAAAATCTGTTTGAATAAGGCAATGTTAAACCAGAAGTAGTAGGAGCTATTACTACTACTACTACTACCAGAAGTAGTAGGAGCAATGTTAAACCAGAGAGTAGGAGCTCTCCACTTGACAGGAGGTAGGGGAAAAACTTTTAGAGAGAAGAGGTGGAAGCAAAGCAAGGAAATTATGTGATTGCCTATAGCTTAAGGTTGCCTTATTTGAGAACTTATTTGTTGACTGTCATTGGTTGTGCTTGGGTTTAGATTTCTTAATCTTGAGGCATCTACAGGTTCGGTTTTAGTTTGCTTATGTAGGCAGCTGAACTATTAGAAACACCCTGTCTAATGGCCTCCTTGTTTAATTAAGCTAACAATTATTAAAAACTAATGCTTGGCAAACATTTTCCATATTTCTTTTTTTAAAAGATTTTATTTATTATTTATTTTTTAGTTTTTTAAAACTACTATTTATTTGAGAGAGAGAGAGAGAGCAAGTAGGAGGAGGAACAGAAGGACAGGGACAAGCAGACTCTGCCCTGAGCACAGAGCCCAACAATGGACTTGATTCCATGACCCTGAGATCATGACCTGAGTTGAAACCAAGAGTTGGGTGTTTTAACCAACTGAACCACACAGGTATCCCAAACATTTTCCATATTTCTACAGATTTTTGAAATAAATACCGTTTAAAATAGCTGCATAGTATTCCGTCTTGTTAATCTTCTACTGCTTATTTAGTGTCACTGTGTTGCTTTCCTGTCTGGTGAAAATGGCTAGTAATTATTTCAAATAAGGAAGCATGATGGTGGAAAAATCAGACAACTAGGGAAGAAAGGAAAAATAGACACACAGAAATAGAAAGAAGCCTATTAGAACAGTTAGAGCAGAAAGTAAGATGTGTTTTGTTTTTCATAGAGTCACATCCCCATCATGTGGCATTCCAGGATGGTTGTAAGGACCTATTTAGCAAGAGGCTTTCATTGAAGTTAACTGTCCCTGCTCCCCTTCCCTCAGGGGATTTAAAAAACTTGACAGGAGGTCCCGGAAACCAGCTCCAGGTAACAAAGCCCAAATACAAGGGTGGGTCAGGCCAGGTGGAGACATCTATCAGTGGAGAGTTGCATACTGTCTCCCTAGCTACCAAGGAGTATGGGCCCCTGCCCTTTGGGAGCCTTTTTGGTGCCAATCCTAATGAAGGTGTAATAGGCTGGTTCAAATGTCTGCTAGGGTAAATTGTAATTCAATTGGTCACCTAGCATCACTGTGGAGTTTCCTGTGTGTGTTACAATCTCATTGGCCACCTGTGCATGGCCAGGCCTGACCGCATGGCCTTTGCCCTTAAAAGCTAGTCTGTGGGGGCGCCTGGGTGGCTCAGTGGGTTAAGCCTCTGCCTTTGGCTCAGGTCATGATCCCGGGTTGCTGGGATCGAGCCCCACATCGGGCTCTCTGCTCAGCGGGGAGCCTGCTTCCTCCTCTCTCTCTGCCTGCTTCTCTGCCTACTTGTGATCTCTCTCTCTGTCCAATAAATAAATAAAATCTTAAAAAAAAAAAAAAAAAGCTAGTCTGTGAAACAGAGAAGGGTCACCCTCTCTTGTAAGAGGTTCGTCCCCGAACGTTCGGTTATATTCTTTATGCTTGGCACGAAATAAAGCTATTAATCCCTTCAGAAATAATACTCCCTTAAGAACTACTACTCCAGGGGTTCCTGGATAGCTCAGTGGGTTAAAGCCTCTGCCTTCAGCTCAGGTCATGATCTCAGGGTCCTGGGATCTAGCCCTGCATCGGGCTCTGCTCAGTGGGGAGCCTGCTTCCCCCTCTCTCTCTCTGCCTACTTGTGATCTCTGCCTGTCAAATAAATAAATGAAATCTTGGGGAAAAAAAACAAACAACCTATTACTCCAGTACCGTCATTTTCCCCCTGATCCAGGTTTAACACCCTCCCTTTTCTAGTTCCCTCCCTAATCTATAGTTAAGTATTATTGACTGCACCTGTTCAGTATTCTTAACATCTGTCCCTCATCCCCATGACACTAGTTAACGTTCTCCTCATACATACCCTCAACCACGTTGCCTTGTTTTATTTTCATACCTATTAGTACCCGTAATCTCTATCTTCAGGAGAGGTTGGACTCTGTTTATCACAGTATCCCTAGAACATTGTCTGACCAATGGGCTCTCAAATACTTATTGACTCTCCCCGTCTTCTAGCAATCATATTCATGCCTGTTAGCTGACATCAGTATTCTCACCGTTCCCAAAACACCCTGCAGATTCCTCCTAGAAAGTCCTTAAGGCTCAGCTCAAATGCTAATTCCATAAAATCTTCTGTGTCCCATATAAGAATGATAATTCCATCATCAGAACTTTCATAACATAAAGAGATATGACTTATTTAAAAAGACTCTTTCAGGGGCACCTGGGTGGCTTAGTCAAGAGTCAGACTCTTGGTTTCAGCTCAGATCATGATCTCATGGGTCATGAGATTGAGTCCTGCTCTGTGCTCAGCAGGGAGTCTGCTTGAAGATTCTCTCCCTCTGCCCTCCCCCACCACCATTTGTGAGCACTTTCTCTCAAAGAAATCTTTTTCTAAAAAAGACACTTTCATATGCCATTTAATATCTAACCATTCAATAAAAATTTATTGAACACCTCTCGTGGTAGGCACGGTATTAAATGACGGTAAGGCACCATTCCTGCTCTCAAAGAAGCTGCTCTTAAGGAGAAGGTGATAGTCCTTTAAATAGACAATTAGGGGGCGCCTGGGTGGCCCAGTGGGTTAAAGCCTCTGCCTTCGGCTCAGGTCATGATCCCAGAGTCCTAGGATCGAGCCCCACATTGGGCTCTCTGCTCAGTGGGGAGCCTGCTTCCACTTCTCTCTCTGCCTGCCTCTCTGCCTACTTGCCATCTCTGTCAAATAAATAAATAAAATCTTTAAAAAAATAAAAAAAATAAATAGACAATTATAATTCAGAGGATTAAGTGAACCATGCCAGGAGTATTTAAAACCCTTGATCTATCTCGAGTTTGAGATTCTGCTTTTGGCCACTTCCTGTGTGAGCCCTGGCACATTTGTTAGCCTTTGCACGCATTGGTTACCATATCTGAAATGGAGATGATAATAGTGCCTCTCGCATGCCTTGTGATGGGGATTAAATAACAACTGGGAAGCGGTGGGCAGGGATCTAGCATATGGTAACCATTCAGTAACCTTAGCAAATTCTGTGATTATGTCTAATTCAACTTGGGAGGTCTGGAAAGGCTTCTTCAGAAAAGGGACTTTGACATGGAAAGAGAAGAAATTAAGGAAAGGAGGGAGGCGGGAGGAAGTGAAACTGTGCCCCACAGGGTTATAAGTTTACAATTGTCACCAGCAAGACCCTTATGGACACCGTTCTTCCTCATGGGAATGTTAACCTTATCTTTTTGAGGCAAACAACAGGGAAAACTCCACAGCCTAGAGCACTGTGAGATTGACCGCTGATTTACAACAGAGCAGAGGGACCATGGAATGTCTGACAGTTACCTGGACCTCATTATACCCTTAAAATCTCTGCTCAAGGAGGAGCACGAGCTTCATTAACATAACATGGGATACCTGTGTAGGTGTGTCTTTTAAATGCACCTGTGCAACCTTATGCCCGTCTTTACATGTAATGACAAAGCTCCCCTTTCTGAATATTCATCCTTCTGTTCAAAGAAACCCACTAACTCCCGAAGCTAGCTTTGGAAGTTGTTCTCCATGGTCTCCTGATTTGCTGCAAATAATGTTTCCTTTGTGTGACAACTACACCTAGTGCAGTCTCTCTCTGTAACTCACCAAGGAGAGAACTCTGATTAGTTTGGCTACAGAATGTTCCAAATAGAACATCCAGGTGCAGAGGGCTTAAGACTTGTTTTCGGTTTGGAACCTGAACAAAGGAAAAAGCATTCAGGTGTCCTTTGAAGCCTGGCCTCCACTGGTGCTAAAACAGATTTCACACCTAAGTTTCATTTATACGTTGACGGCAGCCATGTTTCTGCTTTCACACCCCTTTCACTGATCAACGCTTGTGATGAAAACCCCTCTGTTTGTGGTGGTGTTGGGGGCGGTGAGCAGTATGAAAGGGGCTCAGGTGGCTGCCTCCAGACCAGGCTGTGGGTTGGGTAGACGATGAAACCATCACTTAAAGTTATTCCCCTGCCTTATTCCCAACTCCCTAACATAGATTCAGAAATTTTAACCCTCTACCTTTGTGTAAAAATCCTTCCTCTGGGAGCGCCTGGGTGGCTCAGTGGGTTAGTCTCTTCCTTTGGCTCAGGTCATGATTCCAGGGTCCTGGGATCGAGTCCCACATCGGGCTCTCTGCTTGGCAGGGAGCCTGCTTCCTCCTCTCTCTCTCTGCCTGCCTCTCTGACTACTTGTGATCTCTGTCTGTCAAATAAATAAATTAAAAAAAGTTCTTCCTCTGAAATTCAGGCTCTTCACTGCTGCCTCTGAGATCTGTTTCCTGCCTATGAATCTGATTCAATTGACTATACACCCTTTGCTCTGCACATTTGGGTTACACAGGCATTTTTGTTCTTCTTCTGATCTGTTAGCATGTTTTAGCTTTATGGTTTTGGATCTTGCTGTTCCTGTAAACCTAGAAGGCTCTATTCCCAGAACTTGTTATGACCAGCTCCTTTTCATCATTCAGGTGTCTGGTTCAAAGTTTAGCTTGGAGAGATCTTCCTTGATATGCCTTTCTAAAACAGCACGTTGTGTCCCATTTCCCTGCTTTATTTTCCCTATAGCACTTACTACTATCTGAAATTATTTAACTACTTGATTCTTTTCCCCACTAGAATGTAAGCACTGGGAGTGTTGAGCTATTGTTTTCATCTCTCTGAACAGCACATAGAACAATGCTTTGCACACACAAAGTGCTCAGTAATTACTGGCAATAAATGATTGAACACATTTTTTTTTTTCTTAAACGAAAGGGAGGCTCTAAATTTTAGAGTCTAAAGGTGTGGTTGGTGAGCTCAGTTCTTTAGGATGTTAGAAAGTAGAAGTAGAAATCCAGAAAGACTTCCATATCAGAACCAGAGACCAAAGCACATAAGGATTTCATTAAAAATCTGGAAGGTCTATTATTTGCCATGCCCCTGCTATGTACCAAGCACTGTATTCAGTGGGATAAAATGATGAGCAGAAAGAGTTATGGTCCCAGCCCTTGGGAATTTCCAGTTTAGTCTTTTCTGTGTTCCCTTGGATTTTCAGTAAACAGCGGTATGTTGGATCCTGCTGGAGACATACTGAAGGCATGCTTGCCACCTGCAAAACCCTATTGTTAAATTTTCAAGAGTATTTCAAACCAGTTGTTAAAAATCGTTAAAAATCAAATTATATAAACTTACAAGTAAATTGTATTAAAAACAAAGATAATATACATTCGAAACTTGTCATTGCCTAATTATTTTATAAATCTAGTGTTATTATTTGTGCTCTTGAGGTTATTTATGTTGATCATATCTGTACAGTGGAAATACTATATGAGGAGCACCTTTCCCCAACTCCATGATCAGTGACGTCACAACGGTAGCTTGGGAGTATATACACCTGGAAACTGGCAAATACCATTATCAGGGCTTCCCTATTCACCAGGCTCCCCCGTCCCACTCCCCACACACATACACACTGCCAGCAACCTGTCAAGCATAGAGTGTGTGTTGGAAGCCACTGAATTAGAGAGAATATTTAGGTCCTCCAATAAAGGAAGAAGAAAAGCAGAGCAACTTGTTTTGAATATGAGGAAGGGTCCCCCACTTACGCTATAACAAAACAAGTTGTAAATTTTTTTTTTAAAGATTTTATTTACTTATTTGGCAGAGAGAGATCACTAGAGGCAGAGAGGCAGGCAGAGAGAGAGAGAGGAGGCAGCAGGCTCCCTGCTGAGCAGAGAGTCCAATGCGGGACTCAATCCCAGGACCCTGAGATCATGACCTGAGCTGAAGGCAGAGGCTTAACCCACTGAGCCACCCAGGCACCCCAAGTTGTAAATTTCTAAAACAACTTATTCTTCTATGACTTTTACCACTTTTGAATATTATCTTTAATAGCTTATTTAGAAAACAAATGCCTATTTTGAAAACAAAAGCAGACCACATTTTTCAGGGTCTAAAAATGAATTATAAAATATTTTAAACGTATGGAAGCAATAATTAGAATTTTATTTTATTTTATTATTATTTTTTTAAAGATTTTATTTATTTATTTATTTGTCAGAGAGAGAGAGAGTGAGAGCGAGCACAGGCAGACAGAGTGGAAGGCAGAGGCAGAGGGAGAAGCAGGCTCCATGCGGAGCAAGGAGCCCGATGTGGGACTCGATCCCAGGACGCTGGGATCACGACCCG
Source organism: Mustela erminea (assembly GCF_009829155.1). Lineage (NCBI taxonomy): Eukaryota > Metazoa > Chordata > Mammalia > Carnivora > Mustelidae > Mustela > Mustela erminea. The sequence continues at coordinate 114,246,499 of NC_045618.1, forward strand.
AGCCGAAGGCAGCTGCTTAACCAACTGAGCCACCCAGGCGTCCCAATAATTAGAATTTTAAAGGACAATAGTAATATAGCAATCTGCTGCCCGCCCCCCACCCTGGACCATAATAATGTGGAAAGGATGATTCATCTCTGACTAAACTATAGATAATCCTGAAATGATGTTCAGGATTAATGTAGCACAATTGAAAGGTCAACCTGGTGACCCAAAGTAGGTACTCCAGAAACCAGTTTTGCTGGAGTCCAGGAGAGCCCGAATCAATTTGAGAAAATACAGTCAAGGGGGAAAAAATTAAATGTGTTGATGGATAGGAAAAAGGTACCAAGATAATTCCAAGGATCTGAAAGAAGTGGGACCGCATCAGTGACTGAATCCCTGACCACACCCCTACTGCTCTCCACAGCTTCCGACCCTGGAGAGATTGTTAAAATTTAGGTTGCTGGTACTCCACCGCAGAGTTACTGAGAGTCAGTAAATTTGGGGGAAGAGCCCAACATATTCCATTTGACAAGTATGTAAAGTCTGATGCTGCTGCTGTGAGGATCACACTTTCAGAACTACTGCCTTACAGTAATGGTTTGCTCATTTTGCTAAAGCTTCAGGCATGTCTTTGTTAAACCAGCAGGGGGAGACAGGTATAAAATTTATCCTCTAGAAATAAACTACCTTATAATAAAGCTCCTTGGAGTTATGATGTTGCCATGGAGATTTCTGACTGTTTTGTTGGAGAGCAGCATGTAAGTTGGCATCAGTTGAGATAATTTTCTGTTGTTTAGGTAAAAATGTATTTTGGTAGGACTAATGTCCAAATTTATGCAAGCCCGCCCTTGGTAAGAACTTGGTAGGAATCTGGAGTCACACAACTCTGTCACTTACAAGCTATATGACTTGGGGGGAGTTATCTTCTTTGATCTTGTTTCCTCCTCTCTAAAATAGTCCCGATTTACGGAATTGTTAGAGGGCTAAACGTTTTTGGAACTTACGTTGGCTATGATTATTAAAGTATTATTATTACGACTCTAGTTGTTTTCAGTTCTATAACCTCCCCAAATTTTAGGAACAGTCCAGATACACTGCTTAGATTTTTAGTAACAGTGCTCCCGTTATACAGGCGAAGAATTGGAAACACTGCAAAGTGATTGTTTGTAAAATCCTAATCTCCCCGACCAAAATACCTAGGATAGATGAGGCTTTTTTGTTTGTTTTTTGTTTTTTTATTATTATTATTTTTTACAACCCCGTATAGGTGAGTTTTTATTAACATTCCCGGCCCAGAGAGCTCTATCTGTATTTGATCTCCTAGCCTTCAAAGCCCAAAGATGGGTAAGTGTGTTTTTTTGGACCCAGAGCTGAGACGGAACAGAGCAGATGGATGCTGGCTTCCTCTTGGCAGAACACTCAAGCGGGGTCAGACTAGCCCAGATCCAGCCCGGGCAGCCCTTCCCTAGAGTTGGCACCTGCCGGGCATGCGTTTGTGTGAAGAGTCGCGATCTGCGTGGTCGCTAGTTGGTTCCCCTGTTCCGCTGAATTCGCTAACTTCACGGGGGCCGGCCGCTTCCCGAGGCGGGACAAACCTGTCCGTGACCGCGCTCTTACTGGTCCGACACTGACACTAGCCTTGTGGCGTCCGCTGCAGGGGCTCCTCCCGGGAGGGAGAGCCCGGGCTGGGGCGGGGTGACGTCAGCGAAGGCGTGTCCAGGCCAGGAGCAGTGGGCGGGGTCTACGGGAAGGTGTGTCGGGGGCTGGTGTGGGGGGCGGGGCCGGGTGGCTGTGACGTCACAGGGCGGTGCGGTGCCGGGGGCGCCCGGGTAGGAGTAGCGCTGCGCCCGGCGGCCGCGCTCAGTTAAGGCGGCGAGCCGCACGGAGTAGCGTTCCTCTCTCTCAGCTTCCCTCCTGCGCTGCCAGTCATGTCCCTGAGAAGCAGCCTGTCGCGTCTCCTCCGGACGCGAGTGCATTCCATCCTGAAGAAGTCCGTTCACTCGGTGGCTGTGATCGGAGCCCCGTTTTCACAGGGACAGGTGAGAACCGGGACCTGGCACCGAGGGGCAGAACCAGGAAAAAGCAGGGGTGGGGTAAGGAGCGGGAAGACGAGGAGAAGATGAAGAGGAACAGAGAGGGGGACGAGGTGGTGGGTTCCCACGATTGGGCACCGGGAGAGCACGTGGGGTTTCCTCTGGTAGAAGATGGGGAAGGAGAAAGGAGATGGAGGGCATCCTGCTTGCGCTGCGGGCAGGGGCCGCGGGCTGGAGGGTCTCCGCGGCCTTCCTCCCGAGGAGAGGGAAAGTGGTGGGTCCCGCTTGGGGAGTTGGGGCAGGATTTCAGGGAGGGGCTGGAGGGGGACAAATCGGCCAGAATACCCGGTGGAATGTCCGGAGAGAAGAGGTTGAAGTGAGCGACCGGGGATTTAAGGCTTCAGGGTGCATTCTCAGAAACCATTCATTGGCGGGGGATATTGGAGCTGTCGTCTTCAGCGGCGAGGGGACGAGAGGGGCGGTTTTGTTCTCTTCAATGGAAGAAACCTGCAGTCGTGGAGACCTCACTGCTCGAGAAGCCCAGGCTCAGGCCTCTGCCAGCCGCACACACCCTCCCCCCCACCCCCCCAAGCACCGGATCCAGACCAGGCTAAGGCCCTTCCCTGTCTTGGCCTCTGCTTGCTCTTCCCACAGTCAGGGGCTTGGAGGTTGATTTGATTCCAGTAATTTTTTTTGCTCCTCCCCTGCAAGTGTTTGAAACGAGGCGACCTCAGTTGAAAAAAATAAAAGGAAGGGCTGATGGTGTCACAGGTTTTCAGAGGGATCTGTTGGCAACTAAGTATAGAATAGCAGATTTCTGTATTTTTGCGAAATAAAGTGGTCTTATTTCTAACCCACTTCTTTCACATCTGTGTGATTTATGTGACAGAAAAGAAAAGGAGTGGAATATGGTCCTGCTGCCGTGAGAGAGGCTGGCTTGATGAAAAGACTGTCCAATTTGGGTAAGTGGCTGGAGTTTAGATGCTGTGATGGCTGGTAGCAGGCCATTCAGTCTCCTCTCCTGTCCAGGGACTGCACAGTGTCTGCTTGTACTTGGGAAGCCTCTCGTCCTCCCTTTGATTCCATCTGCTGTTTAAGATCTGGGAGTCTTCAGGCAAAGTCTTGTCGGCAATAAAGAGAGGAACTGTGTAGAAGGCGAGGAGGTGGAGTGACATGGGGTCTGGAGCAAGCAGTGGGAAGAATACTGGCTAAGTTCAGCTCTAACTGCTCAGTCAGCTTTTCCCTCTCATATTCCAGCTCTCCGAACTCCATCAGGGTGTGCTTCTGATTCATCAGTCTAGCCTGTTTCCTCTCTTCCTCTCCTTCATTTCCTCCCCAGGATGAATAGCTTTTTATTACTATAAGCAGAGTTTTAGATCAGTGTTTCTCGAACTTCCCTGTGATGAAAATCACTTGGATTACTTGTTAAAAAATACAGGTTCCTAGGCTTCTCCCTGGAATAGTCTGATTTATTGGCTCTGGGTGGGACCCAGACACGTGCATTTTCACAAGCTCCCAAGTTACTGTAAAGTTACAGAACCTGACCCAAAGATAAAAGCCATTTATATGGTAATAGAGAACCCTTCTTTTGGTCAGAGGGCACCAAATTCCAGCTGTTAGATAGGAAGGCTCCTTTACCTAACCTGAATGTTTCTAGCTGCTGTTTAAAGGCATTTCCTCCATTTATATGAGGACAACTCCCAGATCTTTTCTGAAGCTGTACGTGCAGAAGGCGTGGCAGCAGTGAGCTGTGGGTGCTGCAGATAGAAATGGGGAATCTAGGTTAACTATAAATCTCTTCCCCACTCTTGCTTTGAAAACTGAGTCCGTTCCAGGGGTGGACCATTTCCTTCTAAAACACAGGTCGAGTGAAGTCACCAAAACCACCTTGGGCTGAGGTGTATTTCCTTTGCCTCTGGCTAGATCTAGATGTGGTGTCTTTGGTTCACTACTCAAAACTTTTCTCTGTTAAATAATTACAGATCCTTCTTCAGTAGGATCTCTTAATTCTTTTAATGACTCTCTAGGCTCACCACCAAAGATGAAAGAGAAATGAAGATTCAGTTTTAATGTGTCATCAGTTACCTAACAAGAAGAAGTTTCTATTCCTGCTTTTTTTTTTTTTAAAGATTTTATTTATTTATTTGACAGACAGAGATCACAAGTAGGCAGAGAGGCAGGCAGAGAGAGAAGGGAAAGCAGGCTCCCCGCTCAGCAGAGAGCCTGATGCGGGACTCGATCCCAGGACGCTGGGATCATGACCTGAGCTGAAGGCAGAGGCTTTAACCCACTGAGCCACCCAGGTGCCCCTCTATTCCTGCTTATAAATGAGGATCCTCTCCCTTTAAATCAGCTGTACACATTCAGCCTTTTTAATTTTTTTGAAGATTTTATTTATTTGTTTGAGAGAATGAGAGTGAGAGAGAGCATGAGAGGCTGAGAGGGTCAGAGGGAGAAGCAGACTTCCCGCTGAGCAGGCAGCCAGATGCAGGACTAGATCCCAGGACTCCAGGATCATGACCTGAGCTGAAAAGGCAATTGCTTAACCAACTGAGCCACTCAGGGGCCCCTCAGCCTTTTTAAAAGGCAGCGTTTTACACTGAAGACCATAATCTCTGGGAATAACTTTTTTTTTTTTTTTAAATACTGGATAAACCCCTGCAGCCCGTCAGATGAACTGGGCCTGGTCTTGCTTGAATTGCCTGCTCAGTCCTCAATTCTACCTTTAGAGACAAGAATCAGTTTCAGCCTCTTACACAGAACACATTTATAATATTCAGTTGAGGCTGCCGAATGAGGGGGAGAGGCACATCTGTGGCTCATGCTTTGTGGACTTTTCCTGTCCTAGCTCATGGTACTTTTCCGCTTCAACCTGGAATAGCCATTCTCCCTTAAAACACTATTCCCTCAAATACATCCTCCCTTAAACACTACTCCCTCAAATACATCCTCTCAACCTAAAGTGATGGGGAAGCTGCAGTTTATTTTGGTCTTCTCTTTAAGTTTTTTTTTTAGCCTTACAATTGATATCCTTGCCCTGTAGCTGACTGGTAGGCCAGTATGACCAGCAGCCCAGAATAGAATCTCATTGCATATTAATAAGAGTGTGGCACTCAGCACATTTGCAGCGTGTGGTTTTGGCTAATCTCCAAAAATAGGTTGAGAAAAGTACCAAGAGAAGTTCAGTTGCTCTGTTGTGAAGCAGTACTGAGGTACCAGTGCACTTTCAAACAGGCAGCATGGGTCAGATTTCAAGGCGGAGAGGACCCACGGAAAGATAACTTTCACAAATCCCTTTGTTCCTTGCCCTCAGCTCTGATGTCACAGGCTGCTGGTATTGCCATGGCATTGGTCAAACTTCCTGTTTTCTGGAATGAATGGATTTGATTTAGTGCCTGGGTTTGGTTTTCCCTTTTTTTTACCCTGGATTTAGTAAGGACACTCGGCTTCTCTCTCAGGTGACCCCTTATCTGAGCATACGCAGAGAGCCTGGGAGAGATGAAGAGGCAGTTGGCCTGCCAAGTCTCAGATTCGGTGCCTCTGCTTCTGATTCTGGTGAGCCTTGAAATCCACGGTCATTGATCATTGGCCCCTTTTTTCTTTGGAAGTTGAAGGAGTGTTCTGCTGGGGGGAGGGGATCACTGTCAAGGGAGATGTACAGTTTGAGGGCTTTATCATTGTAATTAGGTAATTCCACTCAGCTGAGGCACTGAAAAGAGATGCCAGCCACTGAAACAACTCTTTAAATTAACTTAGGCTGGAGTTCTGGAAACCATGTGGGAGCCCCTCTGGTTCCTCTCGACTAGGCTAGAGACATTTGTCCTTCCTGTTCCATTTGGTGCTCCATCAGACAACAGACCAGAATCTGGTCTGCTTCAGGAAGAGCTGATTGAGGGCCTGAGGTAGTTTAACAGGAAGATCTGAGAACTATTCGGTACAGATTGATATGTGAGTTCCAGGATATGTATTTGCTTGCGGTGGGGTGTTAATACTCATTAGCTGTGTGATCGTGATACTTGGCCTGGCCTCTACCTTGCTATTCCACTGAAATTACCTCGAGCAAGCCTACTGATCTGTCAGCCTTTATTTTGCTGGGCCTCTCTATTGCACAACTGATCGCTTTATTCTGGAAATACTGTGAGCAAAGACACCCCTCTCTCTCTCTTTTTTTTTTTTTTTTTAAAGATTTTATTTATTTATTTGACAGAGAGAAATCACAAGTAGATGGAGAGGCAGGCAGAGAGAGAGAGAGGGAAGCGGGCTCCCCGCTGAGCAGAGAGCCCGATGCGGGCCTCGATCCCAGGACCCTGAGATCATGACCTGAGCCGAAGGCAGCGGCTTAACCCACTGAGCCACCCAGGCGCCCCACACCCCTTCTTTTGAGTCTCTTGTCTCCATTGAGTAGTCTTTCCTGGACTCCTTTGTGGGATCTTCCTCTTCTTCCCAACGCTTAAATGCTGACCCCAGTGTTTCTCCAGCTTGGTTCTAAGGACCCTCATCTCATTCTCACAGATGTCTCAAACTGCACTTGTTCAAAACAAAATTCCTTATCTTCTTCCTCAGATCTGTTTCTCCTGCTGTTCTCCCCTTGTCTGTTTCATGCTATCACCCATTATTCAGTCACTCAAGTCAAACTAAAAAGACCATCACAATTCTTTGCTCCTTCCGTTTTGTGCTTTACATCTGTTGGTCACAAAGTCTTGTTGATTTTGTCCCCCTCCTAAAAGATTAGAGTTCTTCGCCATAATGGTGCTGCTGTGGTTTTCTCTCTTTACACTTGACTGTAACTTTCCTTTGGTTTCTTTGGTCCCTTGTCTACCTTCCTTGGTTCACATTCTTTGCTGCCACCAGAGTAAGCTTTCTAAGACCATTTATCCTTTGCTTAGTCTTTCCATGGCTTTCTTTTACATGCGTCCATGCTTTTCAGTCTTTTCATTCATATACCATCTTTTCTAATTTGCCATATTATTCACTTTGTATTTCTTAAAATTGGTTTTAAAGGTTCATAATTTTTAAATGTAGCCTGAACCTATTATAAGCAATGAAATCTCAGGCTTGTACTAGATACATTTTTCTAATCCAGTTTCATTTAATAGTTTTACATTTTGCTATTTGTCCTTCGACCCCTAGGTTGAAGTGTAGAACACATAGCACTGCAATTTGACCTTCATCTATGTCTTTAGACTTCTCTCTACCCACATTCTGCCCTATTCTCATTGCAGCTAGAGTTGTGCGCCCTTGACCTAGGCTCCACATATAGAAGCATGCATCCTAAACTTTTTGACTTGAAATTCGAGAAGGGGCAGCAAAGAATTCATTCTGTGATGTGCAGGGTGGTAACAGTGCCAGCAGTGGCTTCTGTCCAGCGTCATGGGGTCAGTCGTGCCAGCTGCATGCAGTGCCTTTCCTGAGTAGTGGAGCTCTAGATCTTTACCGGACCATCCTGCAGTGGGACTTCGGGAGCCATAATTGCTGGTACTGTGGCCTTTAACCCAGATATCAGCCCTCTTAAAAAGATTCCGGCAGTTACCCAAATTGAATAAATTGCTTTTCTGCTGTAATTAGCTAGAACAGGTTTCTGTTGCTTGTAGTTTAGAGATCCCGATTGATACGCAGTTTACAAATTCTAGGGAGAAAAATTGCCATGTGGACTGGGATACTCTAAGTCCTCTCTCTAGTCTCTTGATAATAAATTCTTGTTCTTTTGTTTGTCTTTTTCCCTAGTACTTGACACAGTCTTCTTGTAAGTTAATATAACTCATTAGGTTACAGTTTCTTTGGCCTTTAGTTAATTTAGGACTAGATCTTAGTCTCTCTGGGTTTTAGCAGCTCTCTGTTCCTTGGTGCTTTGATTTTTGAACCATCACGTTCATTAATGTGACTCCTGAAAACCGCCTCAAATTTTAACTAAAGACATTTTTAAGTTCTGGGCATGCCTGACTAGTAAACAGACCAATTTTAGTGTATTACCATGACTTAAATCATTTTCAGTGTTCTCGATCTTAAGCCTATATCTTAATAGAGTTATAAGACTGTAGACATCTGTAAAAATGATTGCACTTAAAATGTAAGTAATATAAAGTATGTATCAAAGCATTTTAAATATCATTTTCAGGTTTACTTTTCTAGGAGCAGCTTTTAGTCACTAAAAACTATAACAAGTTCTTTCGCTAATTTCTATATTCCAAAAATTTGAGCACTGCTAAGGTTTAGGTACTGGGAATATAATAGTGGACAAAAGAAAGTCTTGTTATCTTGGAGCAGCCATTCTAATGAAGGGTGGTTGGAAACAGACTTAAGTAAAACATACAGTATGTCAGATGATAAAAAAATGAAAGCAAGTGGTGGGGGATAGCAAGTATTGGGGATAGAGTAGGCATTGTGTATGTAGTTGGGGAGGCCTCAGCAAGAAGGAGTCCTGTGAGCAGACCTTTGGCAGGTGAAGAAAGGCACAAGGTATGTAACTGGGAGTATTTCAGGCAGAAGGAACAGTAAGACCCAGAGAAAGAAAGGTGCCTGGGAATGTTCAGGGAACAAGATGCTATTATCGAGCTCTAGCCAGTGATTGCTCTGTGGGAAGGGGAAGGCCTTCTATTCTTCAGTTTTTCAAGAAAAACCAGAAATCTGGATTTTGATGGGAGATCTAAGTTGTTTTAATAAAAAAAAAATAGGCTATATCCACACAGTGGAATATTACTGAATCATAAAGAATGAATTTCTAATTCATGCTACAGCAGGGTTGAAACTTGGAAGCATTATAGTAAGTGAAAGAAATACACAAAAAGCTACATATTCTATGATTCCATTTATATGAACTATCCAGAATAGGCAAATCCAAAGAGACAAAGTAGACTAACTGGGGACTGGTGGGTAGAAGCAATGGGGAGTGGCTGGCAATGGATGCTGGTTTCTTTCTGGAAGGTGATGAAGCCGTTCTTCAGTAGGTAATTTGCTGAGTAATATGCTGGAGCAAAAGCCAACGTAGCAGATGTAGGTAAATCTCTTAAAGGCATTATTGGGATTTACCAAATTTCAGTATAACCAAATCTTTCCTTCTTAGAAAGGGAGCAGGCAGCAAAGAATTTAACTTAGACCTTTCATTTCAAAGTTGTTATCCATTTGCCATGTTCTGGACATTGTGCTAGGCTCTTGCTACTAGGTCATTCTTAATTTGTTAAAAACAAACAATACCCATCAAGATGGCCAGTGTCAAAAACAATAAAAACAACAACAAAAACAAACAAAAACCCCGAAAATAACAAGATTGGTGAGGATGTGGTGATATTAGGACTCTTGTGCACTATAGTAGGAATGCAAAATGATATAGCTGCTGTCAAAACCAATATGGCAGGGGCGCCTGGGTGGCTCAGTGGGTTAAGCCTCTGCCTTGGGCTCAGGTCATGATCTCAGGGTCCTGGGATCCAGCCCTGCATTGGGCTCTCTGCTCAGCAGGGAGCCTGCTTCCTCTGCCTGCTTCCTCTGCCTGCCTCTCTGCCTACTTGTGATCTCTGTCAAATAAATAAATAAAATCTTAAAAAACAAAACAAAACAAAACAAAAAAACAAAAAAAAACCCAAAACACCAATATGGCAGCTTCTCAAAAAATTAAAAATGGTTAACATATCAGCAATTTCACCTCAGGCATATACCCAAAAGAATTAAAAGTAGGGTCTAGAGGAGATATTTATACACCCATGTTCATAGCATTGCACACAATAACCAAAAGATGGAAGGAACCCAAGAGCCCATTGATGGATGAATGGATGGATAAAATGATACAAACGTACAGTGGAATATTAGCCTTAAAAAGGAAAGTTCTGGGATGCCTGAGTGGCTCAGTGGGTTAAAGCCTCTGCCTTCAGCTCAGGTCATGATCCCAGGGTCCTGGGATCGAGCCCCACATCAGGCTCTCTACTCAACAGGGAGACTGCTTCCTTTTCTCTCTCTGCCTGCCTCTCTGCCTACTTGTGATCTCTCTCTGTCTGTCAAATAAATAAATAAATAAAATCTTTAAAAAAAAAAAAAAAAGGAAAGTTCTGACATATGCTGTAACATGGGTGAACCTTGAGAACATTATGCTAAGTGACATAAACCAGTCACAAAAAGACAAATACTGTATTCCACTTACAAGGTACCTAGAGTATTCAAACGCAGAGGGACAGAAAGCAGAGTGGTGGTTACCCAGGGCCCCAGAGTGGTGGTTGCCCAGGGGAAGGGGGAATGAAGAAATATTGTTTAATGGGTACAGATGAAAGGAATTCTGGAGGTGGATGGTGGTGATGGTTATATAATAATGTGAATGTACTTAATACCACTTAAACGTGATTATTTTTATGTGTATTTTACCACAATTTAAAGGAGAATTAAAGTAAGTTAGAATATAATGTGAGTTAAGAATGAGGCCGTAGCTTGAGGTTGTAGCTTTTCTTAGGACATGACCATGCCATGTGCTTAAAATGATTTTTTTTCAGCTTTTTAGCACATTGTTTTGCTCTATAAATCTGAGAATGAACAAACCAAAAAAGTCTGTCCTGGAAACCATAAGAAACTTTCTCTAGGTCATACAGTCAGTAGAGTAAGAGAGACTCATTTCTTGCCCTGTGCAACACGATCCCTGGACTGGGGCAGTCGGCTGCCTTCTCAGTTCCTGTGGTGGTGGAAGAAACTCAGAGTGGCTCCGTCATAAGTGTATGGCCTCCTACTTTTTAAAGTCCTGCGTGTTCCTGGTGTACTCCCTCTCACATTTCCCATGATTCCCATGACGGCTGTTTCAAGTCTTTACCCACAATCCTCAGGGTCTTGTCTTTCTGACTCAGGCACAAACTCCCTTAACAGCCCTTTTCCCCATGACTCCCCCCAGTTAGTTGTATGGACCAAAATTCTTTTACACCCTCAGAGGATGAGGGATCCCGTCCTCCTGGTGTCGGGTAGATACAATTGCATGTGATAAAGCACAAAATAACAGCAGTTTTAGAAAAATCATGTCAAGGGCACTGGGTGGCTCAGCTCGTTTGGCTCAGGTCATAATCCTGCAGTCCTGGGATCAAGCTCCCCATCGGGGGTTCCTGCTCAGTGGGGAGCCTGCTTCTCCCACTCCCTCCTCCCTGGCCTTGGGTGCCCGCACCCTCCCTGGCTCTCCCTGACCCCCTCTCTCAAATAAATAAATCTTAGGAAACAAAAAACAACAAAAAACTCACTCTCCAGTAAACAGGTCTGGAGAGAAGTCCAGAGCAGGTTTGGACCTTCTGTTTTTATAGTTTGGACCTAGATTCTTAGCTCGCTGTTCCACCAGCAAGGTCTCTATCTAATGGTCCCAGATGGTGTGGGGTCCTATCTGGCAGCAGGGGGCAAGAATGGACAGAAGCAGGTGAAGGGAGAACTTGTGCTTTCCCTGAAGGAAAGTTTCCAAGAAGCTGCAGGGCACTCCTGCTTATCCTGTTGGCCCCGATGGGTCATATGGCCACACCCAGTTACAGGGGAAGATGGTGAGTTTAGTCTTAATTCTAAGAGGTCATGTTCCCAGCTAGAGGTCCGCTGTCTCACCGGAGAAGTGAAGAACAGATCTTGGACAAGGAACAAATGGTCACACCACCTCCCTATGCTCCAGATCCTATCTCTCCTGCCTTCAGAGTGTTCTTGTTCTAGCAATTACCCTTTCCTTCCTCTTGTTCTTCAACTTCTAACCCATCCCTTCAGTAATTAACTGCAGATCTTACTGTCATGGTTTCTCCACTGCCCTTGCACACTTTGACTTGCTGAGTCTGACGTCCTGGGCCATCATTGCAACAAAACTGGTTTTGCTGTGGTCTTGGACCTCCTATGTTCTATCAGGGGAGACACTGCAGCATTCACCTTACTCATCACTGTCGGCCACTCCTTCCTTGTTATTATATATATATTTTTGAAGATTTTATTTATTTGACAGAGAGAGACATAGCAAGAGGGAGAACACAAGCAGGGGGAATGGGAGAGAGAAGCAGGCTTTCCATTGAGCAGGGAGCCTGATGTGTGGCTCAATCCCAGGACCCTGGGACCATGACCTGAGCCCAAGGCAGATACTTAATGAGTGAGCCACCAAAGCGCCCCTCCATTCCTTCCTTATTGAAACAGACCCCATGTTCTTCTGGTTTTAGCTCTTCAGGTTCCTTGACTAGATTTTCAGCTATCTGGTATTCCTCAGGGTTCTGCCCTTGATTCTCTTGCTTTAATATTCTCTCAGTTGGCATTTTGTCTATTCCCCGTGGCTTTTCTGTCACTTGTATGCTGATGCCTCCAAAGCTTTATCTCCAACACTTGTTTCTTTGCTCAGCTCCAAACCTGTCGCCCATTTGGCTTCTGTGTATCTTTTTGACTTTATATGGAAATGTTCAAACATAACCAAGTAGAGACGGTGACCTAGTGAATTTGTTGTCTCTGTTACCCAGTGTCAATCATCAATACATGGCAGTGCCTTTTTTTTTTTTTTTAAAGATTTTATTTATTTATTTGACAGAGAGAGATCACAAGTAGGGAGAGAGGCAGGCAGAGAGGGAGGAGGAAGCAGGCTCCCTGCTGAGCAGAGAGCCCGACGCGGGACTCGATCCCAGGACCCTGAGATCATGACCTGAGCCGAAGGCAGCGGCTTAACCCACTGAGCCAGCCAGGCGCCCTTTTTTTTTTTTTTTTTTTTAGATGTATTTATTTTAGAGCACCAAGCTTGCAAGCAGAGGGGAGGGGCAGAGGGAGAGGAAGAGAAGCAGACTACACCCTGAGCTTGAAGTCCCAATTAAGAGGGCTCCATCCCAGGACCGTGTGATTATGACCTGAGCCAAAGGCAGATGTTCAACTGAGCCACCCAGGTGCCACTCCATGTAGTTTCAACAAGGTAGTCTCTAACACCTCAAGGCCATCTATCCAGTACCGAACTTCTCATCTTCTTCACTCCCTTCCCCTGTGTCCTCCTCAACTCTGGTAGTAAACCAGAGAGCTGGTGTGAGGGCCCTTAATCTCCATTCCCACTGTAAGTATTACCAGCATCTGTTGCTTCTCCTATGGCCTTGTCTTTTTTTTTCTCCCCTTGTGGAGCTGCTCTTCTCTGGGCCAATCCCTTTCCCTCAGGCCCCGAGGGCACTAAATCTGCAGCACAGATTTGATTGGTCACTTCTTGATGTGGAAACCTTAGTAAGCTCCCTGCTTAGGATCTGTGTCCTGCCCCTTCCCCACTGTCACTCTCCTTTTGCAACACCTCTACCCCCACCCCTGCATACCCCCCTCTTCTCCACAGTCCTCCCAGGAACCCTGGGCTCCCGGGAATTGTGAATTGTTCTATAGGGCTGAAGGTATTCTGTGCCTCTTCTGCTTGAAGCCTTTCCCTCTTCCACTTTTATTGCTGGCTAATACCTTCCAGATTCAGATATGAGGTTGTATTAATATAACAGGTGTAGTAATGCTCAGATTGGGAGAAGACAGACCAAATCTTCCTGGCTCCTTCCCCCAGGCCACAAGGTCAGAAACCACTGAAGAGGAAAAGAAGTAAAAAACTCCTTCCTGTATGACCCAAGAATTGAGTCACAGAGCAGATGGCATCGTGCTTAGGGCTTCAGAGAGTCGGCGTTCCAAGATTAATTGGCTTTGCCTTAGTAGTATTTCATAGATTTGGAAGATTCAAGCTGTGTGTGAGAGCTGGAGACTCTAACAGCCGTTTCAGTGTGCGATCTGTGGGCCTGTGTGTGTTTGCAGCTTCTCACCAAAACCTGATTTTATCAAAATGACAGTCTATTACAAACAGGTTTTGGGAAGTCTTAGGTTACGCCATCAGTTTCAAGGAAAAGAGAAACGGTAGGGTGGGGCACAAAACCACAAAGATGCTTCATCCAGTTGAACTAAGATATAAACCTTAGCATGTGGAGGCTTTCCCTTATCTCAGGTAATACTCCTAAGAGCATGTGAGATAGGACAAGCTCAGAAACTGAACTTGGTTGGTGATCTTGACTCGTCCAGGAAGTTAGGGGCCAGAGGGCAAGAATTCTTCCTTTTGTGTCTGTTGTGGCACTTCACCTCCTGTGGCTATCTTGTATGCACTCTGTTTTCCGCCTAGAGGGGTCTGGAATGTGGTCTGTCTGGTTCCAGGTTCCCTGGGAACACTCCCTAGGATGCCAGCCTAGGCTCTGGGGAAGAGAGCTATACATCAGAACTGTTAGCTCGTGAAGCTGTAGTCCGTCACTAGTCTGATATGTTTCCCTTCAAATCTTTTCTGGAACAAGGTCAAATATGAAGAACTTAGAAAAGATCACATTTTCTGGAGAGCTGTTCTTTATCCCCAGGGATTGTCGTTGTCTCTTCCTGTGGCTCTACATTGGAGCAGGTTGAAGTTTTGTTGGCCTGTTACCACTAGCAGATCTCTCTCCAGAGAAGCTCAACGATCTTGTTCTGAATGGAGGAGATGGTTATGTTGCTGTGACTTGGGAAGCCAGAGGCACCCTCCTCTCCCTCTACCCCTGCCTGCGCTGGAACCAGGCTTATGGGGGTGCCACCAGCTAACGGTCCATTTGCAAAAGCCTGAGTTGGTTCGCCACGGTCTAGAGGAGCTTCGAGGGTTGACGTGAGTTTGGTCCAGGTGATGAAGTTCTAGAACCTAGGTGAGGTTCGGTGGGCTGAGGTCCGGAGCCGATGACCGAGAAAGAATTCTTGAGACATCTTTGGTGCAAAATGATAGTTTATGAAAGCACGGGGACAGGACCCCTGGGCAGGAAGAGCTGCTGCACCGGGTTGTGAGGGGTGGCAGGTTATGTACCCTGTGGCTGGGGGAAGGTGAGGGGAAGGGAGGTTTCTACGGAGTTTTCATATGCTAAAGAGGGCCTATAAGGTGCCAAGATGTCAGAGGCCTACCGGAGGCCTTGGAGGCCTTGCCCTTGCGGCTTGATCAATGTTGTCTTTAGACCAGCCATTAACATTAAGATAGTTGGGAGACTTTTTGGTGGGATGTCACAATCCTGCTATAAATCATCTTTGTTAGTGAGATTTAGGACATTTGTAAGCCAAGGGAGACTCCTGTCTAGCAGGATTGTGAGCTCTGCAAGTTAACTATTTGCTTATTGTTCATGGCAGTCAGGGCTGCCTGAGGGATGCTACACATAGGACTGAGGGGGAGCGGATGGAGGCTGGGGGTACAAGGCGCCAGCTTTTGCTTTGTCTTCAGCCAGCCTCGTGCTTCCTCATCACAGAGGGCAAACATTACTCAGCTTTTCTTCAGACAGTGACACTCTCTTCTCCTTATGAAGGACCAATGTTGCCAGAGAACCAGGTAGCAAGAAAACTATAAATGGTGTTGTAAGTCATCTCCATTACATGTCGTGAACTGAATTTTCAAGTCCTGTATTTAGAATTTTTTTACTCAAGTATCCCATTCCTGCAAAGGCATCTATGGACACCATGTTTGTATCATTTGATTTTTGAGGCGAACTCTGGTGCATGCCAGCTGGACGTGTCTGACATGAAGCCTAGAAGCCCGGGGTCACCCTTCCTCCTCAAGCCACTCTCCCTGCCCTGGTCTTCCTCAGCCGGCTCCTCACTGCCTCAGACAACTGGGTGAGGAAGAAGGAGATGTTGAGAGCCCTGGTTAAAGCAGTCCTCTCAGAGACCCAGAAGTGAACCAGAAAAAAAATAGGTGTTATCTTCGTGATGGGATTTCTTTCCCCGATACACTCAGCTTCTTTTGGAGCCAGAGACGAAGAAGCAAAGAGCGGATTTTGAGAGGCCTCTGGGACTCCTGATTCTGGGGGTTGTACAGCCCCTACAGTCAGATGCACTTACTAAAATGCAGACATCTGCATTTTCTTAGTGGTAATCAAACGACTTTCCCTTAAGTAACAGCCTCTTCAAACGTTATTACCCAAATCACATTTTAGAGATAAGCGAGAAATTCTTATTTCAAATGGCCTGAAGTAACTCTGGCCTTTTCCCCTAACTTTTAAACCTCTGGTAACCTTGCAACTTTGTGTTCAATAAGCTAGTTTTCTAGGTACAGTTTTGAGGTTCTAAGGATTAGCAGTTACATTCCCTTATAATACCAGGAATTCCCTTTGGGGCTAAGTCTATCCTGTATGATATTTGAGTCTGTAACTTTAAAAAAGCCATTAATATTTGTACCCTCCCAGCTGCAAGTGAGATCTGCATCTTTTTCTTTCTCCAAGTTTCACTGATTTGTTCTTCCTGACAATTCATAATAAACATGCCATCCTATTCAGTGACCGTTTATTTTATTTTTCTTTAAAGATTTTATTTATTTATTTGACAGAGATCACAAGTAGGCAGAGAGGCAGGCAGAGGTGGGGGAGGGAGGAGCAGGCTCCCTGCTGAGCAGAGAGCTCCATCCCAGCACCCTGGGATCATGACCTGAGCCAAAGGCAGAGGCTTTAACTCACTGAGCCACCCAGGTACTACCCTTCCGGGACAGTTTAAAAAAAACTGCACACTACTCGGTTCCTAGCTTTTCTTGAAATCTGTTATTCAGCTAGTGGGCTCCCTGTGGTGTGGCAGACTCTTCTGTGTGTCAGCCTCCTCCTGAGGCCATTTCTCTTACCCTGCTGGGAGCCTTGGAAGCAGTTAGAGCTCCCTGTGAGTGGAAGTCAGAGCAGGAGACAGAATGGGGCCCCTGTAGGGGCTGCTGACTCAGAACACTGTCTTCATGCGAGTCTCTAGTGAGAGGGTGATTCAGGCTTGTCCTACACAGTTGGAGCTATTCACTTGGCTGAATTTCCTCCTCTCCACTGGGTGGACGCTGAGAGCAGCTGAGGCTGTGAGGATTGGCTGCTCTCTGTGAAACATCTAGAATGGTGTGGTGGATGGAGACCATTTTGTTCCTTTCCCTATCACTGGCTTCCTTCAGGGATTCCCCAGAGATTGGGGCCCTGGAACAGAAGTGCTGTCCCCAGATACTGCTAAGGTCAGGGAGGGCTGTTTTGATTTCTTCCCCACAAGTGGGTTACATCATTCTGCTGATGTACGTGTGTCCTCACTCCTCTCTGATGAAGACTGGAGGGGTTTATCAAGGCCAAAGGTGACATTTCGGCTTAAAAGATCAGTAGTATTCGGTGGATTTTTATTACCCTCACTGCAGAGAAAAGCAGCGAAGCTGTTCCAGTGTCTGCAGAGCTGTCCTTTCCCCACTGCAAGTAGACACGAGAGCTCTCTCATGTTGGTTCAAATCAGTTTGTCAGGAGAGCTTCTCTGAAGTCTTAAGTTGTCCTACCATTGTCCTACAATGCCTTCTGGGAAGAAGGAGCAGCAGGGCAACGTCATCTCATCTGATCTAGACTTGCCGATGAACTGACCTGAGCCACAAAGTCCAACAAGGGGACAGCTCCTTCAAGCACGACAGACAGACACTCTTCCCATATTGTAATATTTGCTCTTCTCACTTGGACTCTAAGATTCTTTAGAAATCAATGAGACCAGGGGTGCCTGGGTGGCTCAGTGGGTTAAGCCGCTGCCTTCGGCTCAGGTCATGATCTCGGGGTCCTGGGATCGAGTCCCACATCGGGCTCTCTGCTCAGCAGGGAGCCTGCTTCTCCCTCTCCCTCTCTCTCTCTCTCTCTGCCTGCCTCTCTGTCTACTTGTGATGTCTCTGTCAAATAAATAAATAAATCTTTAAAGAAAAAAAAAATCAGTGAGACCATTTCTTGGGCCTTCCTAACTGAAAGAAATCGCCACAGCTCTCTATTAAAGTAATAGCTTCATTATTACTGTTCATCCTGTTCTTACAAAACATGAACCTCCCGTCAGTCTCCCCGCTCCTCAAAAATGCTGCCCTGTGGGTTACAATGCCTGTTCTCTTCAGCCTCATTTGCATTACTCCCATAGGCAAACTTCTCATTTCTGTTAAGACACTCAACTCTTTCCAACATGGAAAGAGTTGAGTGACTTCTTTCAGAACCTTGTTAATTCTTTAGAAACCAATCCTGGGCTCTTCTCTGCTGGTCCTTTGGTGTTACGATGGTTTTGGTAAAGCAGGCATTGGAGGAGAAAGGTCCTAAGAGGCTCTATCAGGATGGCCTAGTATGTTCACCAGCTCAGCTCTGTAATGAACTAGAATAGTTAGGATTGCCAAGAGTTAGAATCAGCAACATAGGCTTTTGTACTGTGAGTTCTTAATCACTTTAAGGTTATGGCAGTAGAAATTAAAAGTTGAGATTGTGGCAGAGATGGCTAGCTGTCTGCCAAAACACATTTTCTTCTGGACAGAAGTCAGACCTGCCTTTGTTGACTGGTACCATGTGAGCAGGTATGATGAGCCACTTTTAGGCCAGAGCCTTTAAAAGCAGACGAGCCTTCTTTCTTTCTCTCCTGCTGCCTTGGCCCCAGGGAGACCCAACCTTAGCCACACAGATGGCAAAGCTCTCATGATGGCAGAGCCACAAGCCAGAAGGAGCTTGATCTCTGAATTAGTGCATGGAGGAAAGCCTCCTGCTGACCTAGAATGCCCAACCCCCTCCACCCCGGGATGTTAAATGAACAAGAAACCAGTTTACTGGGTCTGAGCCATTGTTGTAGGAGAAGATTAGTTACAGCAGCTAAGCATACTCCAACCTTATTTAAAAATAGTATGAATTGTGTTTATATACAAAGGTCTGTAAAGCTAGAGTAGTCAAGCCTGGGATGTGGGGTGGGGCTTTCACGATTAGATACTTCCTTATTGATTTTATAAAAATTTTCTTCCAGTAAGGAAAGAGAACAACAAAAATAGCAAAACAATGCTAGTATAAACTTTACTTGATGGGCGAGTCATTCTTTGACCCCCACCCCACCCCCCAATCCTCTCTGAATTTCCTTAAAGTCATTTAACACTCATTGTCCTTAGTCCTTATCTGGCACTTTTTGTTTGTTTGTTTGTTTAAATAAAGAGCAGAATTGGGAGTCCTATAGGGTGGACAACTCAGGCAGGGTCTCTTAAGATATTAATCCTTTCAGGGGGTCTGGTCCTCAGTTTTGTAGACCCAGGAAGAAAAGAGTTTTTGTTTAAATTTTATTATTGAAGTATAGTTGACATACAATAGTAATTTCAAGTACACAACATAGTGACGGGACAAGTCTGGAGATCCACAGTGCTCACCATAAGGGGGTCAGCACCTGTCCCCAAACAATGTTACTACAGGATTACTGAGTATACAGGACTTACTTTATAACTGAAAGTTTGTACCTCTTAATCCCCTTCACCTACTTTGCCCATCCCTCTACCCTTCTCCCTCTGGCAACAGTATTTGAGTCTGTTTCTGGTTTTGTTTTTTAGGTTTCACATATAAGTGAAATCATATGGTACCTTTCCGTCTGACTTATTTCATTTAGCATAATGCCCTTCAGGTCTATCCATGTCGTTGCAAATGGCAAGATTTCGTTCTTTTTATGGCTGAGTATTTTAAAGATTTTATTTATTTGACAGACAGAGATCACAAGCAGGCAGAGAAGCAGGCAGAGAGGCAGGCAGAGAGAGAGGGACGAAACAGGCTCCCTGCTGAGCAGAGAGCCTGATGCGGGACTCCATCCCAGGACCCTGAAATCATAACCCGAGCCAAAGGCAGAGGCTTTAACCGACTGAGCCACCCAGGTGCCCCGGCTGAGTATTTTATATATATATATATATATATATATATATGTGTGTGTGTGTGTGCGTAATGGTAAAAATGCTGCAATGAACAGAGGAGAGCATTTACTTCTTTGAATAAGTTAGGAACAGAAATCTTTATGTGCAGAGCTTATCAGGCTTTCCAACCCAGAGACTCACGCTAACTGTGATGTGTATACCGAAATGCCCATTCATAGTTAACAGTGAGCAACAGTCCTTCCGACATCCACTATTAGGAGGCCCTCTTGCTGGTATGAGGGCAACAGGGAGTCTAAGTGAATAATCAGAGGGAGGTTGTTTGGAGAGTAAGGAATGAGAGCAAATGGAGTTGGATAATCTTAGAAGAACCCATTATCTAGGCTGTGAAGTAATCTGCTGATCCACTTCACAGAGTTACACAATTAATGACCCAAATCCTTTTATGAAATTTGGTCTCTCTTCCTTGGAGAGCATTATCTTAGACTGTCGAATTCTTTTTAGGGTCTTTTATAGGCTTTTTGCAGCTTTCTTCTTTAATAGTGAGCTGAGTACTATATTCTCTGTTACTGGAGTCTACATCCTAGATTCCATGCCTGGACTTGTTGTGTGTTCCCCCAAGTTCTGTCACTTATCCACTGGGTTGATTCCTAGGTATTTCTTATTGATCATGTGAAGATTAAATGAGTTAGTCATCAA
Source organism: Mustela erminea (assembly GCF_009829155.1). Taxonomy (NCBI): domain Eukaryota; kingdom Metazoa; phylum Chordata; class Mammalia; order Carnivora; family Mustelidae; genus Mustela; species Mustela erminea. The sequence goes on from NC_045618.1 coordinate 114,266,791, forward strand.
TAATTAGTTAATATTAACATTAATTGGATAATATAGCTTTTCTATTTATATGCTTAATATTATAAAACACCAGGCATGCCCTGATGTCTTATACCTAGTAAGAATCTAAATGCTTGATGTGGCTCAAGGGGGTACACAGATAAACATGGATAGGGAAGGAGAAACTGACATTCAGAATCTGTCCAGCCCAAGATTATTGCCAATAGCAAGACCTGATAAAGATTATTTGACAGCACAAGCAGCGGGAGCAGGAGAGGAAGAGCAGGTTCTCCGCAGAGCAGGGAGCCTGATGTGGGGGCTTGATCTCAGGACCCTGGGATCATGACCTGAGCTGAAGACAGAGCCTTCACTGACTGAACCACCCAGGTGCCTCTGTACTGAGATCTTCTTTTTCTTTAAGATTTTATTTATTTATTTGACAGAAAGAGAGAGAGAGAGAGAGAGAGAGATCACAAGTAGGCAGAGAGACAGGCAGAGGGGGAGGGGGAAGCAGGCTCCCTGCTGAGCAGAGAGCCCGATGAGGGACTCGATCCCAGGACCCTGAGATCATGACCTGAGTGGAAGGCAGAGGCTTAACCCACTGAGCCACACAGATGCCCCTGTACTGAGATCTTATAAAGTGCATATTCCTTATGTTTTTTTATCGTTTCAAAGGATTTTTATAGATGTTTTATTTGGTCATACTTTTTTCTCTTGGATCCCAGTGACTTTGGTCTGTTATCGTATTCTCCTACCTTCAATATTTTCTCTTTCAGTTTCCAGATCTCTGGGCATTTTCAGGATTATATATTAAAATGCAGTTACTGGGGTGCCAGGATGGCTCAGTTGGTTAAGCAGGTCCCTTTGGCTCGGGTCATGACCCCAGGGTTTCGGGATGAAGTCCTGCCTTGGGCTCCTTGCTCAGCAGGAGCCCAAGAAGGCTGCTTCTCCCTCTAACTGCCATTCCCCTTGCTTGTGTGCACTCTATCTGACAAATAAAATCTTTTTTTTAATTTTTAAAGATTTTTACTTATTTATTTGACACAGAGAGAGAGACGGCGAGAGAGGGAATATAAGCGAGAGGCAGAGAGGGAATATACACAGAGGGAGTGGGAGAGAGAAAAGCAGGTTTCCTGCTGAGCAGGGAACCTGATGCGGGGCTTGATCCCAGGACCCTGGAATCATGACCTGAGCCAAAGGCAGATACTTAGCAACTGAGCCTCCCAGGCACCTCAATAAATAAAACTTTAAGAAAAAAAAAAAGCAGGGGTGCCTGGGTGGCTCAGTGGGCTAAGCCTCTGCCTTCAGCTCAAGTCATGATCCCAGGGTCTTGGGGTTGGGCTTTCTGCTCGGTGGGGAGCCTGCTTCCTCCCTCCCCAGCCTGCCACTCTGCCTACTTGTGATCTGTCAAATAAATAAATAAAAATCTTTTTTTTTTTTTTTAAAGATTATTTATTTATTTATTTGACAGAGAGAAATTACAAGTACACTGAGAGGCAGGCAGAGAGAGAGAAGGAAGCAGGCTCCCTGCTGAGCAGAGAGCCCGATGCGGGACTCGATACCAGGACCCTGAGATCATGACCTGAGCCGAAGGCAGCGGCTTAACCCACTGAGCCACCCAGGCGCCCCATAAATAAATAAAAATCTTAAGGAAAAAAAAAATTATCAGAAATCCTAAACCCTTAAAAAAAAATGCAATGACCAAAAGATACATAGAGTTCTGAAGCTGTAGCTGCTTCTTAATTTTGGGAATAGAATAAGGTTTTCCATTTTGCTTCTGGTATTCCTCTTAGCGGTGATTCATTGGATGGCCTTTTGTTACAAATCATTGCTTCTCGAATTTTTACATTCTCTTGGTTTAGCTTTGAACTGAGTATGGATTCAAGAGGTAAAGCTCAAGGGGTACCTGGGTGGCATAGTTATTAGTTCAATTGTCTGACTTCTGGCTTCAGCTCAGGTCAGGATCTCCTAGTTGTGGGATGGTGCCCTGTGTCCAGCTCCACGTGCAGTGCAGAGCGTGCTTGGGACTCTCCGCCTCTCTGACCCTGTGTGTGCAGATTCTCTCTCTCAAATTAAGTACTTTAGGGGGGAAAAAAAGGTATAAAGCTCAAAACTGTAGTTTAAATTCAAGATGGATCCATGCTCCTCTTAATCCAAATTTTTTTTTTGAAAGATTTTATTTATTTCAGAGAGAGAACATGTGCGAGCACAAGTTGGGGAAATGGTAGGAGAGGGAGAAGCAGGCTTCCCACTGAGCAGGGAGCCTGATGGAGGGCTTGATCCCAGGACCCTGAGATCATGACCCGAGCCAAAGGCACTTACCTACTAAGCCACCCAGGCACCTAGGATCTTAATCTAGTATTAAATCTCTGCCTGTGGGGTGCCTGGGTGGCTCAGTGAGTTAAGCCTCTGCCTTCAGCTCAGGTCATCTCAGGGCCCAGGGATCAAGTCCCACATCGGGCTCTCCGCTTGGTGGAAAGTCTGCTTCCCCTCTCTCTCTGCCTACTTGTGATCTCTCTCTCTCTCTGTCAAATAAATAAATAAAAATCTTTTTTTTAAATTTTATTTATTTATCAGAGGAGAGAGGGGGAGAGAGCGAGCACAGGCAGACAGAGAGGCAGGCAGAGGCAGAGGGAGAAGCAGGCTCCCCGCTGAGCAAGGAGCCCGATGTGGGACTCGATCCCAGGACGCCGGGATCATGACCTGAGCCGAAGGCAGCTGCTTAACCAACTGAGCCACCCAGGCGTCCCATAAAAATCTTTTTTAAAAAATCTCTGCCTGTATTACTATCCTGTGACCACTCGTCTCCCCACCCCTGTCCCCTAAAATTCCCTGGACTCCAGCTTGAGAAGCAGGGCCTTAAGGATACAATCTAGGGTAATGTTATATTCCCTGACAGTTCAGATCTGTTCATGAGAGTTGGATTACTTAGGCCTAACCCTAAAAATGGCACCAACGAATTTATTGATATAGGGTTACATGGCAAGAATGCTACTTAGGTAAAAAATGAATGTGCAGTGAAGGTGGCATAGTTCTTCGGAATATGTGAAATCTGAGAGAAGTATCCTAGCACATTGTCAGAATGTATCACTAGTTCTTTTAAAACAGTTTTTTAAAAGAGAAGTCTATACTTTATTGACCTAATGGGCTACTTGAGGGGGTCTGAGGTGGAGGAGTGGGTGACCCAGATGGTGGGCCAGCCATAGTCATGGGCTTGTACACGGTAGTGTACTGATCATCATCAGGTAGTGGCTGACCATCTTGGGCTTGAAGGTCACCTGGGTGAAGGTGAAGGTCTTGCTGTTGTCGAGTCCCACCATGCTGCCCACGGTCCTGGGCAGGACGTTGCTGTCCCACATGTGTGTATTCACCATATCTGGCTTCTCTTTGGGCACTGCCTCCTAACTGGCTCTGCACAGGTGCTTTGGCAGATAATTTGGGTCCTGCTTCTGCCACTTAGCAGCTATGTGATTTGGGGACTTTATTTCCTTATCTCTAGAATGGCATGTTTTAGTTGCCAATAGGACTGTTGTGAGTTTAAATAATTTATGTCAAATGGGGCACCTGGGTGACTTAGTTAATTGGGCATCCAACTCTTGGTTTTGGCTGAGGTCATGATCTCAGGGTTGTGAGATCTGGCCCCAAGTCTGGCTCTGTGTGCTCAGTGCAGAGTCTGCTTGACATTCTGTTTCCCTTTCTCCTCCCTTTTCTAACGTAAGTAAGTAAATACATAAATCATTTTAAAAATCAATAAAAAAAAAAGCATTTACATCAAGCAATTAAAACACTGCCTAGGATCTTTGTACGTAACAAATATTTGGCATTTCTCTTTTAGGATGCTTTAGATCCTCAGACTGGCCTTTCATTAAAAAAAAAAAAAAAAAAAGTTTATGGGTGCCCGGGTGGCTCAGTTGGTTGGATGCCTGCCTTCAGCTTGGGTCGTGATCCCAGAGTACTGGGATTGAGTCCCACATTGGGCTCCCTGTTTAGCGGGGAGTCTGCTTCTTCCTCTGACCCTCTCCCCTCTCAGGCTCTCTCTCTCTCAAATAAATCAATCTTAAAAAAAAAAAGTTTATAACATGAAAATTTCTATTTTTTATCTAAATTAATAGTACTTAATTTACTGTAAATCCTATGGTTCCTTTTGGTATGGTATTTGTACTCTATAACTCTGGGATATCTAAGGTCTAATTGCTACCAATTTTGTGACTGTTGGGTTAAACCAGTGGATGTTTCTGGGCTTCACATTCCAAATCCAAGCTTCTTTGTAAAATGGCATTCCTAATGGGATCTACCTCCACAGGACTGCTGGGAGAATGAGACCATCCTGCCAGTCACATGACATTTTGAATTTTACTGTGGCAAAATGAGTATGACATGTACTTTGTCACAAGTTCTGTTTTGTGGCCCAGGCCGAGTTGGAGTAACAGGGACGCCTGGGTGGCTCAGTTGGTTAAGCAGCTGCCTTCGGCTCAGGTCATGATCCCAGTGTCCTGGAATCAAGTCCCACATCAGGCTCCACATCGGCAGGGAGCCTGCTTCTCCCTCTGCCTCTGCCTGCCATTCTGTCTGCCTGTGCTTGCTCTCTCTCCCTCTCTCTCTGATAAATAAATAAAATCTTAAAAAAAAAAAAAAGAGTTGGAATAACATACAATTAATCTTGTCATACCCCCATGTGTTTCCAGGCTGCCGCCTAAAAGATTTTGGAGATTTGAGTTTTACTCCAGTCCCTAAAGATGATCTCTACAATAACCTGATAGTGAATCCTCGCTCAGTGGGCCTTGCCAACCAGGAACTGGCTGAGGTGGTTAGTAGAGCCGTGTCAAGTGGCTACAGCTGTGTCACTGTGGGAGGAGACCACAGGTAAGCTGGGATGCAGGGGTGGTGGGGGAGCTGGATTGTATGGTGCTTTGGGCTAATCAGTTAGCTTGTCTTGTTTCCCCACTTAAGAGCACAGCACCCTTCAGAACTTTTATGAAATGATGTGCTTAATAGCATTTTAATAGCTAAGATCCTGAGCTGCTGGAGGCACCTGTGGTTTTCATTGTTAAGACACACCGGATAGTATGATGACAAGTTCAGAGGCAGACTAAGCCAAGTTTTTAGACACGGTATGTTCCTATTTCATTTTGTGCTTATCTCTTGTAAAGTTTTCCTAGGAAGAAAGGTCTTATGACCTTCATTTGGCTATTTGGGAGAATTAGAAGGATCCATCAGTAGTCTGAATTTGTGAGGTATTTGTGTGTGTGTGTGTGTGTTTAAAGCATTTCTGCTAACCTGTTATAGATTTCCCACTTGCCAGGTGACTTCTGTTCTCTACCTTCACCGTGTGGACCCGTAGGTTACTAATAGGTCCTTCTCTTAGCGAATCAGCATGTACTTTATTGAACACTGCTTGGTGTGTTCTCAAGCAATGCTAGGAATTGTGGAAACTGTGACCTAGTAGGACTAGATAAAATAAATACACATGGGATGAAAAAATATACTGAATTCTACAGAATTTTAGAGAAGGGAAAGATCATTCTGGGCCAGAGGAGTCCTATTTGAACTAAATAATAAAGGTTTTTGGTAGAAAGAAAAACAGCATTCAAATACTAGGATTGCTGACTGGGCACTTCATATATATTCTCATTTACCCCTCATAATGCCATGAGGCAGATGCAGTTTTACCTGATTTACTGCTACGAACGCTGAGGGACAGAGGTCAGATAACTCAACTTCTAGAACCAGGAAGCAGCAGGGTGGGATTCAAATTCAGTGTGACCTCTGAAGGCAATTAATTAACTTCTTTTGAGAGCCAATCCAGTAACTTCCCCTGTGGTGCACAGAGGGCTTTTTTTTTTTTTTTTTTCCCCTTAACAGAGGTTGAAATCTTTGTTACAATTTTAAGTGCAGGTAGATTTCCTCAATAAGAATAAAATTTTAGGTAGAGTAAGAGTAGTCCACGTTCTCTACAGCGATCAAATTAAATCAACTAGAGGGTGGATATTCCTCTTAGCTCAGTGTTCGCTCTCATTTGTATTGACCTTCTAATGACTGTCTGATTATCACAGTCTTTAGCTTTTCTTTTGTCTATAGCTATCTATTGCAGCCCTGTCACTATTCCTTATTCCCTGTTCAGTGCTCAAACCTAGGTCATCTGAAGATTCTAGAAGGGATGAGTATATAGACTGAAGAGCTACTGAACATTTTAAAGGAAGGTGGCTTCATTAGGTCACCCTGCTCCTTTTACACAGTATAAAGTATTCCCTTAGACATCAGACTGACTTACATAAGACAAATTATCGCCTTCTTCTAGAAAAAGGAAACTGTCTGGTAAAACTAGATGATTTGTCCTAAATCACCTAAATTTCCCTTTCTGGGAAAAACCTGATTCTGACTTAATCCACTACTTTTCACACTAGACTGTGCTATCCCTCATGAAGGGCCCGTCATGGAGCATGGAGCTTAAAATGCTGTCTCATGCCATACTCAGGAGAGCTGTAGTTAGTTCCTTAGATGCTTAAGTTGCATCTCCCATCTATGTCAAATTCTTCAGTTACTGGGAAGCTGGGCAGCTTTCCAAACAGGATTTCATCAGCTATATTCCTATAACTGGGACAGGACAGTTGGCCAATGTACACAGAGTCCAAGGACAAGGAGAGGCAAAAAAATAAACATGGATATTTGAATGCCATGCTAATATATAGAAGATAACATGCAAATAAACAATTATTCAGTCATCTAAATGAGGTCTTTAATTGGGTTCCCATTACTTTAAGGTCTCTATGTGATACTTCCTAAAAGGAAATGTCAAAATTGTTACTTGCTAAAAAACTGTAATGCAAATTTTTATCCTTAAAAAGTGAATGATTGATTCTTTGAAAATAATTAGATCTCCCTGGTCTTCCTTAAGAAGTATTAAGTATTTGTGACTTCTTACATGTAGAACACATCATTTAACTGGATTTCTTTTTAAAAAATATTATACATTTATTATATGTTATATATTTTGAATATGAACTGAATATAATATATAAATATATAATAGACATTTATATATTATATATAAAATTCATAGGATACTGCCTTATAGCAATACAGAAATTTATCTGAGTTCAGGACTGTGTAACATAATTTTCTTTCTTAAGGTAAGGCACAAATAGTAAAAAAAATCCTTTGTGATCGAGGAGTCATTAAAAAATAAAGTTTTTGAGACAGAATAATTTAGAGGAAAGAAGGGGAAAAAATCTTTGATTTTACAGGCATTTTGTTCATGGCTTATCTTATTAGTTGTTTTGCTAATAAAAGAATAACAGAAGAGAATTCACAGGTAAAATGGGGGGTATACATGCTAACTAATCATATACTCAGAAAATTTTTTCTTCTAATTATATACATATACACATCTGTGGATGTATATGTATGTATTTTTTCTTTCATTTAACTGGATTTCATTCACTGAACAATACTGAGGTCCTTTTCTGGGCCAGGGCTAATGAATGAAATTTTAGGGATTTGGCGGGGGGGGGAATACTGACCTCTTTCAAACTAGAAGGGTAACCAGTCAACAAGCTTTGAATCTTTAGAACCTTCTTTCTCCCTCATTCAAGGTTAATCTTTGGGAACTACAGGCCTGGAGACTTTTGGTCATCTAAATCCAGCCTTAGTCTGGGGCCCTGACTTTGCCCTGAGGACAAAGTGTGAGCTGCACTGACTGAGGATATTTGTTATTAGTGATGTTTGCCAAACAGAGTGCCTCAATTACTGTGTTTGTTCCTTGTAGCCTGGCAATCGGTACCATTAGTGGCCACGCCCGGCACTGCCCAGATCTTTGTGTGATCTGGGTTGATGCCCACGCTGACATCAATACACCCCTCACCACTTCATCTGGAAATCTCCATGGACAGCCGGTTTCATTTCTTCTCAGAGAACTACAGGACAAGGTCAGTGGGCTGAAATGAAAAGGCTAAATGGCTTTGCAGGGGTTATGCTGGGGCTTTGAAAACTAGTTTGGTTAAGATTTCTATGAAGGATGGGCTGAGGGTGGTGGTAGAAATGTTTGGTGTACCTTCATTTGTTGATCAAACATTATTATGGGCTAAGCAGTCTAGTCAATGCTAGGGATATAAAGACTACTAGGACAAGGTCCCCTGCTCTGGGGGGAGGGTGTGTGCGCGTGTGCTTGTGTGTCAGTCATAATTTTCAAGAAAGGAAAGTGGCAGTGGGTAGTAACTCTAGTGATTGATACACCCTCTGTAGGAGGACTTCTTGGTTAGAGGTTCCCAGGCCTGCCTCACTCTCAGACCCATTGGTCTAGAGGAAAGCAAAAACCATGATTAACACTAGGTAATATTTTCCTAGGTTGGTCAGAAGACATGGGAGTCCATGTTAAGCATAGACTAGAATCTGTATATTCTTCCCCTCAGTGAGGGACCAAGTTAAACCAGGATAGTACAAGAAGTTATTCATTAGGCAGAATTTGTTTTGGCTGTAGACAAATTAAAATGGCAACCAGATTGTGTTTCAAGAACCAATCTGTAAACAATTCAGTAATGTACAAAGGGGTGGAAAAGGGCTAATCAGCAGTGTTCCTGCTATTTAGGTTAAGTTAATGAGAAACCGTGGCCACCTTAGGAGAATTTTTTTTTTTATTCTGAGAAATCTGTTCTTCAGCTGCCTTCTGAATCATTTCCACTTTTGTAAGTTCTCTTTCCCAGATCAGGTGAGTGTGGTGTTGCTTTAAGCATGTCCTGTAGGTAGGAGGAGAAAGCAGATGGCATATATTGGGAAACACACAGTGATTATCTTGGTGAGTCCAAGAATCCTTGATGAGTCCTGTCCATTCCTCTTTTGACAGGTACCACAACTCCCAGGATTTTCCTGGATCAAACCTTGTATCTCTTCCCCAAGTATTGTGTATATTGGTCTAAGAGATGTGGACCCTCCTGAACAGTAAGTTGATACACTGGGGTGAAGCTTTGGGTCTATCCCAGCCATTTATGTTTTTGACAGGGTGTTCCTTGCCTTAATCTCTTAGCGGTCACTAACAGGACAGACCCCCCCACCCCAATATACTTGATTAAAAATGTTCTTTAGGGACGCCTGGGTGGCTCAGTGGGTTAAGCCGCTGCCTTCGGCTCGGGTCATGATCTCAGGGTGCTAGGATCGAGTCCCGCATCGGGCTCTCTGCTCAGCGGGGAGCCTGCTTCCCTCTCTCTCTCTCTGCCTGCCTCTCCATCTACTTGTAATTTCTCTCTGTCAAATAAATAAATAAATAAAATCTTTAAAAAAAAAAAAAATGTTCTTTAAACTAAGGACTCCTGTGCTTGCTTTGGAAGCACATACACTAAACTCAGGACTCCCTTTATCTCTCACACAGTTTTATTTTAAAGAATTATGATATCCAGTATTTTTCCATGAGAGACATAGATCGACTTGGTATTCAGAAGGTCATGGAACAGACATTTGATCTGCTAATTGGCAAGTAAGTAACTTATAATGGATGTCTACTTACAAAGGGAAAAGTCCCGAAGGAAAGAGGGCAAACTCCCAGTGAGCAGCACATTTTAGCCTATCTCTTAAGGACAGCAGCGTTTCTTTTAAAATAAAAGCAAAATATGTACACACAGAAAACACTCAAATAATTTGGAGATTATGAAACATAGGTCCTGTTCTTCCTCTGGGGTTGAGATGGGGTTTCCTTGAAGTCACTGGTCACCTCCTCTGTGTCTCGTGAATTTTTTAGCTCCATTTTTAATGCCCATCTTTTGAGATGGGAAGCATTCACAACTGCCCCCTTCTTCCTAAGCTCACTGTTGATTCATCTGAAAGTTTTATATTGAGCAAATCTTGGTAATATAGAAAGATGAAAGATAAATGCCAATCAAAGGCTAGTTTTTTAAAAAATTTTTAATGAATGTTTAATGTATTATTAGCCCCAGGGGTATAGGTCTGTGAATTGTCAAAGGTTAGTTTTAAGAGCATGTTCTCAGTGCTGAGACTTTATGTTCAAGTGATTAATGTAATTGCTACCTAGTAGTATGTCATTTCCTAAGCTGTAAGAAATTTAGTTATCTACAATGTAAGTGTCAGTTGCTAGTTTCTACTTTAGGATACCTGTGCTAAACTGAAGATAAAACTGGAAGATAAGATTGCAGACACCAAATCAATTCCATTCAGCTGTTGTTACACGAAGAGAGTAAGAGCAACTGTAACCTAGGTCAGTCTAACGTGAGTCAGATTCTGTCAGAGCCCAGTCTCATGGGGAAGTGAAGAACTGTTAATGCGAAAGGCTCTAATGCCTAGGGTAAGTCAGAAATACAAACTAGAGTCAGTCCGAGGCACAAAGAACAAATGGCAAAATTATGAGGTGGTGTGTAGGAAGCAAATATGGTAATACATAGTAATTTCCAAGAGTAGAAAACCTAGAAATGTGTATTAGCAAAGTACCAGGACTAACAGCAGCAAAATCAAGGAGTTGCAACTGTAGAAAGGATCAATGTCCAAGCACACCCAAATGACTGTTCTTATCTTCCCCTCAAGAAGACAAAGGCCAATCCATCTGAGTTTTGATATTGATGCCTTTGACCCTACCCTGGCTCCAGCCACAGGAACCCCTGTTGTTGGAGGACTGACCTACCGAGAAGGCATGTACATTACTGAGGAAATACACAATACAGGTAAGAAGGGATCAATCTGCTAACTGTGTGAGTAAATACGCTGATGCCTTTTGCATTCTGGAGGGCTTCTTCTACTATTTCAAATCATTACAGATACTGTTTTGTTTAAACTTCTTTAAAAACCCCATGGTCAGGCTAATAAAGGATAGTCATTTGAAGGCATTTATGGACCTGACTCATATCAAAATATAAGAAGTACTGAATAAAAAACTGTCTACTTAAATACTTATTAAATACAAGAATAACTTGCCAAACCGATGTAGTTCTTCGCATCTGAACTGTCTAAAGGCAGACTCAGTTTAAAAGGCAAGGCCAAGAGGCTTACCCTAACATTAAAATGAGTTAGTTCCCTTGGGAGTTGAGAATGGGGAGTTAAACCTTCTCTTAAAGATATTTCAAAGCTGGACAGTATCTTGGGTCCCTTCATAAAGGATACGCCTTATACTAGAGCTTTGATAGGAGCTTTAATGTTTGATAGGAGTTTTAATATGGGGATACTAAAGATGAATGGTGGCAAAGATTACTGAGTTGGCTACACAGGTTACTGTAACCCCATTCATCCTAGTTTGCAGTTTCCATTTCCGTCAGAAAGTTTCTAGTTCCATGAAGGTTACTTTAAATGACCTCTCCTTGCAAAAATTAAACAACTACCACATGGTACTTCAATACCATTTCACGAAATTGGGGTCTAAAGAGCGGAGAGCCCACAGTGAAAGGTCTAGTGCTATGGGAAACCCTTGAGTGGTTGGGATACATAGGGAAACTGAGAAATGTTCTCTCTGGAGCCTACTGGAACCTCAGACACTAAAGGAAGAAAAGAATGCTTTGGTTTATCAGGTCTGACAGTGGTAAGATAGTCGTATTTTCAGACCCACAATCTTAGATGTTATCAGTTGTCCTTCCGTTAGTGGCCACTGAACCTGTGTGTTCAATCCTCCATTTTGGTTCCCAATGACCCTACTTAGAGCAGGGGTTAGTAATCTCTAGGAGTTAGGTGGGGTAGTGGTTATACCTCATCGCTCCCTCCCCTGCTACATTATTTCTATTCCAAAAGACTATCATAACAGTGTTAACTAGCTACATAAAGCATTTTGCTTAAATTAGAGGGTGACAATAGTCTGGAGAACATGGGTAATAGCTTTTTAATAGCTCAAACATTCTTGATTACTTCAATTCAGGTTTAGCTGAAATGAGACACACAGATCATCAAACACCCAGATGTTCGCACAGTGGAAATGCTGCAGAGACATGCTTGGGACTATGCACTCCTAATAAGACTGCATGCTAAACAGATCTATACGCCCGTGTTTCTAGGCATGACAGCTACCATAAATATTTGCATACATGTATTCTCCAAACTAGTTCAGATGACTTGAAGAGGTAGATTAACTTTATCCAGAATAACCAACTAAAAAGTTAAATACCTCAGAGAAGTAGGCTTGTGTGTTAGGGGTATGAAGTAGAAGGCAGGTCTAGATAGGTTCTTCCCTTCTCAAACCCTTTAGTGTAAGTTCTTAACCCCTCACAGAAGGCAGTAAGTTCAAATTAAAGTATGGCCAAGTCTTCCCTTGACTAAGTGCAAGATATTGGGTCACTATAATGGGACAGCTCAGACCTGCAGCGATAAGACTAAGAGATGCAGGGGCGCCTGGGTGGCTCGGTGGGTTAAAGCCTCTGCCTTCGGCTCAGGTCATGATCCCAGGGTCCTGGGATTGAGCCCCGCGTCGGGCTCTCTGCTCAGCAGGCTTCTCTGCCTACTTGTGATCTGTCAAATAAATAAATAAAATCTTTAAAAAAAAAAAAAAGACCAAGAGATGCACTAATGACTACACCTAGGGCATGTGGGGTGCCTTAAGAGAGCAAGGAGTTCAAAAATGGGATGGCTCAAAAGAGGGAAGATGATCTCTTCATACAGCTACAGACGGACATCTGGAAGGTTCCTAGTAATACTGGACATGGCACACATTTTCCCATGTAGGTGGGAAAATTCTTGTCTACCTCTTCCCCACAAGCTCTTTCCTTATCCAGACAGCGTGACAGCTATGCCTATTAAGTTGGTTAACAGGGATGATAAATTGTAATCTTACTCTAGTATACAGTGTTTGAACTTCCTGCCCAAGACGAGGTAGGTATAAGGCTTCCTGACAGTGTGTAATTTTAATAGTAGAAAAAGACTTTTTACCTTGGCTTGTTCTGTCTAGTGGGATGACCCTCTACTACCCTGAAAGTAGCAGCTAGGGTAGCTTCTGAGGTTCTGTCATATTTTGTTCTTTCAGGGTTGCTGTCAGCACTGGATCTTGTTGAAGTCAATCCTCAGTTGGCGGCTTCAGAGGAAGAGGCCAAGGCTACAGCTAGCCTGGCAGTGGATGTGATTGCTTCAAGTTTTGGTCAGACAAGAGAGGGAGGGCACATTGTCTATGACCAACTTCCTACTCCCAGTTCACCAGATGAATCAGAAAGGGAAGAACGTGTGAGAATTTAGGAAATTTTGTGTGCTGACATGTTTGTCAGGAAAGACATTCCAGAATTATGAGGCATTTGAGGAGACATACTAAATGGTCACCTGGGTCAATACTGCCTTAATGAGAACATCTGCGCATTCTTACAACTGTAAAGTTTCCTTTCCCCCTCCATTTTGGTGACCAATACTACTACTGTAAGTTTGTTTTTTCTTTTTGCAGTTCACAGAGTATTAATATGTTGGAATACTACGTAAATTTAAAGACGTCATAAACAGCATTTATTACGTTGGTATATCATACTGGTCTTGTTGCTGTTCCTTCACAGTTATGCGGTTTTTTGTTTTCCCTCCCACCTCCCACGGTCTGGCTACACAGGGCATCCTCGAACCATTACCTCAGAGCAGCACTATGCTTATTCCCCATCTTTAACACCATTCAATCACAGGGTCAAAGTTCTGGTCCACAAACCCTTCCCTCTAGGAAGTTCAGTGCTTGTGAAAGAATTTGTAGTACACCAGGCCCCCTAGGATGGCCAGCTCCAGTATGATGACGATGGAAAGTAGCAGCTTGTTGGTTGTCACTCTACAAAGAGAAGCAAAGTAGGAACAGTCAGAAATGTGGATGACCTTATTTCTTTCTGTTCTTAATACTTAGGGGTTTGACGCTGTAGCCAGGGCTGCTGGATATACTGTGAGGCACACTGAATTATTATTATTATTTTTTTTTAATCACATAGCCACTCAGCAGTTCTTTAGCTGGTAAGTGCCAACTTGAAAGCTTTTTTCAGTTTAACTTAAGGGTAACACTACCTCGGGGCGCCTGGGTGGCTCAGTGGGTTAAAGCCTCTGCCTTCGGCTCGGGTCATGATCCCAGGGTCCTGGGATTGAGCCCCGCATCGGGCTCTCTGCTCAGTGGGGAGCCTGCTTCCTCCTCTCTCTCTGCCTACTTGTGCTCTCTATCAAATAAATAAAATCTTTAAAAAAAAAAAAAAAAAAGGGTAACACTACCTCACAGAAATACTGATGATTGGGATAACAGATGATAACAGATACCAACACATAAAAATGGATTCTTCATTTTAAAATATGTTCAAATAGTAGTTAATTCCTCAATTTAAAAACGGGTTTTCTAGGGGTACCTGGCTGGCTCAGTTGGAAGAGGATGCAACTCTTGATCTTGGGGTCGAGAGTTCAAACCCCACACAGGATCTAGAGATTACTTAAATTAAAAATCTCACTTTTTCATATTTAATATATATTTTTATAAATAGCTCCTTCCAGAAAAGGTTTTTTTTTTTTTTTTTTAAAGTGGGCTCCACACCCATCATGGGGCCCGAACTCACAATCCCAAGATCAAGAGTTGCACGCTCAACCAATGGAGTCCCCTGAAAAATATTTCTGACATCAGGTTGAATCATATTTCAAAAAAGCAGAAATACAATACTGCTAACTATTCTTCCTCCATCAACCCAAATGAACATCTTTATAAAGGTAGTATAAAAGCTTCAAAAATTTACTCTTTTGTTAACAAAGAATGTCATCTCTGGTTCTCATGTTAACTCTAAATTGAAGGTTTCCTTTTGTTTGACAAGGCATTTACCATTGTTTAGGAAAATCTCATTCTTACTAATTCCATGGCTTAGATATAGTTTTGTGTATACTAACTACCCATTTTAGGGTTTTTTTGTTTTTGTTTTTTAAAAGTTGACTTTTTGCTAACAGGACAGAACTCCCTGATAAGGAAGAGGCTGACTACCATGAAGGACAAGCAGAGCCAAAAGCAAGTAGTAAGCAGTAGCAGTAAAAAGTTTTTTTCTAACCAAGTTTATACAAATATACTTCAAGGACTATAAAGCTCCATGAGTCCCATGTGCTCTGAAAAATATAAGCTGGGATTAAAAGTGGACAAATTTCTCACTACTCAAGTCAGAGCAGCATATACTTTTTTATTTTTTAAAGATTTTTTTTTTTATTTGAGAGAGAGCACAAGTGGGGGAGGGGCAGAGGGAAAGGGTGAAGCAGACCCCCTGCTCAGCTCCATCCCATCCCTGGGGCTCCATCCCAGGACCCTGGGATCATGACCTGAGCCGAAGGCAGATGCTTAACCTAACTGACTGAACCACCCAGGCACCCCTCTTAACTCTATTTTTAAAATTACTTTCTGGGGGCGCCCGGGTGGCTCAGTCATTAAGCATCTGCATTCAGCTCAGGTCATGATCCCAGGGTCCTGGGTTTGAGCCCCACATCGGGCTCTCTGATCAGCAGGGAACCTGCTTCCCCCCTCTCCAACTCCCCCTGCTTGTGTTCCCTCTCTGTCATGTTCCCTCTCTGTCAAATAAAATATTAAAAAAAAGAAAACAAACTTACTTTCTGGACATTGAACGGAGAATCTTTCGACTTTTGCTCAAGTTTTCACTTGTGTTTACCAGCTGGGAAGAGAAAATAGCAATTATTTCCCCCTGCTAAAGTATATACTGTAGAACTTGAAGGTTCCTAAACTGACCGTGGGCATTAAAGGGTGCGTGCTGAAAAATTCCATCAAACCAATTTGAATGATGGCCTCTGAATATATATGTAGAAAAATTGGAAAGGACAAGTTACTCGAGTACTCAGTAAGTAGGCTTAGGTATTATTATATCTCTATATATCTTAGGAATTATTATATCTCAATTATTATATCTCAAGGTAACTCAAAGGTTACCTTGGGGAACTCCTGGGACCAAACTGATTCTTCACCTTGGCTACGCAAAACAGAAAAAAGCTTCAAGTGTACCTCCGTCAGTAACTGTGAGGAAACTTCAGATTTGAATTTCATCAGCCAAACTCCAAGGGAGCTTCTTGAGGTTTTGTTTTTGCAGGCTGGTGGATTTCCACTTTTGGGATCTGGTTCTTTTTTCTTTACCCCTTTTACAGATACATTGAATTGTGAAAGGGATCATTCTTCTAAAAGCTTTTTAAAAAATTACTTCCTTTTGGTTGCCTGTTAATATCTAGATTGCTGGGGGATATTTCAACAGATGCCATCTGCCATCTGTTCCATTCCCCAGTGGCCATAAGTAAGCTGATCGCTCAGCTTGTTCCTTGCCTTTTTAAATTCAACCAATCCATCTGATGTGTTAAAACCACCTAGTCGGTAAACAAGATGCCTTCTCTACAGTATACCTTGAATTCAGTGGTTGTGAATTTTTACTGAGGAGGCAAAGGCATCATTCTGATTAAGAATGGAGAACTGCAACTCTTAGGATATATGAGGAGATCTTCTCCAATTCCCACATGGAGGAAGTCATCCAAGTCTTGCCAATAGTATCTGTTCTTTAATTTGTATTGGCTTCATAATGTTAAGAATATAACATTCTATTGGCAAGTTGTACTATTTTTTAAAATTCCTATGCAGGTGTATGGAAAGGGAGGAAGGAGATGTTCTTCAGAGGCCTTGATATAGTTATTTCCCGTTTTCTTCCCACAGCGATCTAGCTTACCTTGGGTAACAATAGAGTTATAGTCCAGGACTGAACCTCTAAACTGTCAGCAGTACTATTTTATGACATGTGGAAAATAGCCTTGAATCTAAAGGACAAAAAAACTAGGATTGTTTAAGTGGATGGTGCTTTCACAAGAACAGGATAATATCCCATTATAGATAGATTAATATGAGAAAAATCTCAGGTTGGTAATCTAGGAATTGAAGGACAGAGTGGCTACAATCTTAAGAGTTGACAATCTTCCATAAATGCAGAAACTGGGTTTCTTCAGTCTTTTTTTGGCCTCCAGTGACCTCTAAATCCAAGGGGTAAAATATTTTTAAGATAAATCTCTCAGCTGAGAAAAGTGTAAGCATCTAAGCATCTAAGAGGTCCTGACCCTGAATTCTGAACTACTATAGCTTCTAACTGTGGCAAGGCATCAGGATATAAAGGGCCCACCTACTCTCCCCTATCTGCTCAGACTTACCCTATTCTTAGTACGTTCCAACTGTTCACGTTGTTCCCCCAGCTCTTCTATGATTTCTGAGCCAATCTGGTCAGTCTCTGTGGCAATCCGATGAGAACGCTCAATGCTCTGTGTGGCCCGGTTCAGGCTGTCTGTGCCTTGTAGAAGCAATGCCCTTTGAGACTGTAACCGGTTCTGACAGGAACCGGAAAGGAAGAGAAATGTTAAATTCATTACCAGCACATTCCTTGTGACCCTTCTGATGTAAGAAGAGATATAGTGCATGCAGTGATTTTCATTACTTTTAAGACTTTAAAATGCTAACTATAAGATTATTAGAATCCAATACAAGATCACATACCTCCCATGCCACTGCTTGTTATACTTAAATGTGAGGGAAGAAAAGCACTTTCCCTGAATCGGTGATGAATTCGAACTGACTTGTGGACTAACAACAACTGAGAGGCAGTGGCCCAAGTTTGGGGTGCAGGAGCTATCTGAATATGCATACAGCCTGTAACTGTTGACAGAGCAACAAACCAACCAACATAACTCCACAGCCTAGAACTAGATTAATTCACTGAAGATTTCCACCTGACCAGTACAGAGGATTGAGTGACCATGAATAAGCTATTCATTTGCAGCACATACAGAATTCACTTAGAAGTCTGAAACACTACTGCATTTTGGAAGACACTTAAGCGATTACAGTCTTGGAAACCCAAAAAGAATTTCACCTCAGACCAAACAAAACAAAACTCTGAAGTTGCCACAATGGTGACTGCTCTCAGGGAAGGAGGATCTGGGTCCATAAGCTGCCCTCATTTCCCAAGTGCCCTAATTTTCTAAATCCCTGCCAAAGTTTTACTTCACCTATAATCCCAAGCACAGCAGGCAAGATGACAGAAGTAGCCCTTGTCAGTCAGAATTGACCACTGACAAATGGGTAAGTTCTTCACTATTCAAAGCACTTACACATTCACAAAGGGGTTGGTTCACAGGGCCTATTACTAAATAGGTGACTCCTCGCACTAGATACTACCATCAAGAAACCAAAATACTGAGTTTTCAGATAAGTAATTAGTCTTTTCATATTTGGCATACACATCAGTGGACGACAGAACCACTGCATGACACTGAAATAAACCCCAGTTAACTTTAGCTTAAAAGAAGCAGGAATAAGGATTTTTTTTTTTTCAAGTAAAAGATGGGGATTTTTAACTAATTAGACTGAAGAGCAGTAAGATCATATAAATCAACCTCAGGTTTGGAACAATAATGCCATGAGGGTCGTATGTATATCTAAATTGTCTTTATAATTTCTGAAACTAGTAATTCTAAAGCAAATTATTGTTTGGTTTTATCTCCCCTTTTTGGGGGTTACTGTTGATTTTTGGTAACAAACACCCAAAGTCACATTATACCTCTCATCTTACTTTAACAAGCTTCATCTGACTGCCATTTCCCAGTCTCTCTTCACAACTGAATTCTGAAGAGTTTCTATCATTCCCTCTAGTTTTGACATAAGTAATGTCAGACCAGTATCATCTGAATGTCTTCTGAATCACAATCAGGATGCATCATGAAACAGAATTGTTTAACGCTGCGCTATTAGCCTTTCTACATATGTGCAGTCTGTAGTTGTGGGGCCCCATCCACCTCTCTCCCACACTATTTGCCAAACCACTTGCCAGGCCATTTATACTTTGTGCAGTGGAGTGTTAATTCCAAATGCAACATATCACATATAATCTTTGTAAACTTGTATTCCTTTATCAAGCTTCTCTAGATAGTTTCAAAATATAGATTTTCAATTCTGTCCATCTAATTTTATAAATCAGAACAGTGGAGTCTAGAAAGGCACTATGGCTTACTTTCCATTACAACTAAGTGAGCTCTTAGCACCCGCCTGAGAAGATTCCTGCCTTCTCTACTAGGTCTCTGGTCTTGGGCCATCTTGATATAATGTAAAGGACAGCTAGGGTTAATCTGTAACAATACTCCGGATAAATTAAAAACCTAACTGAATTTTTTGAGTGTAAGTGAAAAACTGGATCAATGGGGCAGAATACAAAATCCGGATACTAAGAATAGGAAACACTTGTATTCTTCCACTAAGTACCAAGTACTAGTACATTAAAATATACTAAGAAATCTAAATAAGCATGGATTGGAAAGATCTGCATTAAATAGAGTAGAGATGGTTACCCAAGAGACAAAGGGGAGTTGGATGCAGGAAACAGGTGGGAAGAACAAGACTGTACAACATGACTAATCTTTGTGCCACAGGCCCTTAAGGGGAAAAAAACAACTGAAGCTTACCAAGTGCTCATTCTCTACAGCGTATGAGCCATATTTCATGTCTCCTCGGCCCCCAGGTGTGGCTGTCAAAGGGGTGCTTCTCACTTCCCGATGGAGTTTGGCAAGGTCCTTCCGGTAGGTTCGGAGTTTAGACATCATAGGGTTACGGAAAGAGAGGGGTGCATAACGTAGTTCCTCTTCCATCTCTGCCAGCTAGGAAGGCAGAAAGTAGAGAATAGATGGGCTGGGTATTTTTCTCTCTCATCTGGGCTTATGCCTAGTTTGGACTAACAGAACCACGGACAACTGCAAATAAGTATTCAACCCTGTGTTCCACGAAGGCAGGGATCACACGTGACATGTCGACCTCTTTTCTCTGAGTGCCTGGCATAGTGCCTAGCATGCAGAGAACAGGCATTCAGAAAGTATGTGATGAATGAGTGAAAAAAACAAGGATCTTACTTCCTATTATACATTTTTATATACATTATCTTATTTAATCCGCATTTAATCTTTCCCCTATCCTCAATAAGGTAGGAGATACTTACTACTTCTATTTCATATATAAGAATTGAAGAAATCTGCTCAAGATTCCACAAATCTCCACATTCCCTTTTCAGTATACCAATTTGTTTGTTTGTTATGGTTCAAGTGCTATCATGAAGCCCTTTGAAGTCTACTATACTACAAATGATAGGGGGTCTGGCATTCTTTTTCCCTCTTCTTTCTGAAAACTAGTCATTTGTCTCCATGTGGATAACCAATGGTCCAAATCAGATTCCTATTTTATTGGGTAAGTAAAATGTAACACCCACACATGTTCACAAGAGGCCATAAATTATTTTCATCTGCTTGGGATGACCAGAGTTGGATTGGTTAATTTTGCTAATGTCTTTACAGATGTCTTTTAAAACAAAAGGGAATGTGGCTACAACCACTTCTGAGGTACATTTTTTTGGTGATTTAGTTAAGTTTAACAAGAAGAATAACTGATTTTATTCTATTATTTTATTTATTTATTTGACAGACAGAGATCACAAGTAGGCAGAGAGGCAGGCATAGAGAGAGAAAAAGGGAAGCAGGCTCCCTGCTGAGCGGAAAGCCTGGCGTGGGGCTCAATCCCAGGACCCTGAGATCATGACCTGAACCGAAGGCAGAGGCTTTAATCCACTGAGCCACCCAGGTGCCCCAAGAATAACTGATTTTAATGGCCAGCTTTTTATTTTTGAGAGAGAAAGAGTAAGCAGGGGGGAATGCCGGAGAGGGACACTGGGAAAGAGACAATCCCAAGCAGGCTCCATGCCCAGCACGAGACAACTGGGACTTGATGCCATGACTCTAAGATCATAACTGACCTGAAATCAAGAGTTGGACACCCAGCTAAGCTACCCAGGTGCCCCAATGGCCAGATTTTTAAATGAAATTTTATTTTTTATTTTTTTTAAAGATTGTATTTATCTGAGAGAGAGATGGGGATGGTGCAGAGGGAGAAGATGACTCCCCGCTGAGCAGGGAGCCCTGCATAGGGCTCAATCCCAGGACCCTGATATCATGAGACAAAGGCTGATGCTTGACTGACTGAACCACCCAGGGACCCACAATTTTTTTTTTTTTTAAGATTTTATTTATTTGTCATAGAGAGAGAAGCGAGAGCAAGCACAGGCAGACAGAGGCAGAGGGAGAAGCAGGCTCCCTGCCAAGCAAGGAGCCCGATGTGGGACTCGATCCCAGGACGCTGGGATCATGACCTGAGCCGAAGGCAGCTGCTTAACCAACTGAGCCACCCAGGCATCCCCACAATTTTTTTTTTTAAAGATTTATTTATTCATTCTAGAGTGTGTGCATGTGGGGGGAGCAGAGGGAGAGAATTTTAAAGCAGACTCCCTGCTGAGTACAGAGACTGATACAGTCCAATCCCATGGCCCATGAGATCATGAACCCAGATGAAACCACGCTTAGAAGACTGAGCCACCCAGGTGCCCCTAAATGAAATTTTAGAAGACCACCCAGGTAAAGGTTTGAGAATGCCCTTACTAACTCATATCATCAAAGACTCATTTTAAGAGAGTATCCAAGCTTTATCCATTTCTGTTTGTCAAATTCCCTCATCACGGACCTCACCAATGGCCTCATTTAGTAAGAAATAATCAAGATCAATAGACAGGAACAGTTAATCTGTGATCAGGTAATAAGCATTACTTCTAGAAAAGACTAATTCCAGATAGAAGAAGTAAGGCTTTGTTCCCTGTACTCACCGTTTCATTTGCTTCTTGTTGCTTTTCATCAAAATCTCTGATCAGCTTCTTCTTCTCTTCTAGAAAAGAGAGACAAGTTTTAAGTGCTAAGTCCTCTATTCATATATTTAGAGGTCATTCCCTCTGCTTAGAATAAACAGCCCAACTCTCCCCTGATGGGGCTAGTAGTACTTAATCATCTCTAAAAAGTACTTTTTTTTTTTTTACAATTTTTTTTTAGCACAAGTACATGTGAGCTGATGGGGGTAAGGAGAAGGAGGGGGAGAGGGAGAGAAAGAATCTTAAGCAGATACCACATCTAGCACAAGGACGATGTGGCATGGGGCTGTATCTCATGATCCTGAGATCATGACCAAAGCCAAAATCAAGAGTTGAATGCTTAACCTTAAGATTGAGCCACCTGGTCACCTGTAAAAAGCATTTAGAAATGCACTGGAACTTGTTAACATGATGATGGGGGAAGGGAAAGGGTAGGTATTATGAACGGAATTTAGTACTCAGGGAACAAAAAATATCCATGCTTGGGACACTCCTGCATGACAATTATCTGGCCCCAAAGGTTAGTATTCTCCTACTAAGAAACAGTAGAGGTCTAAGTTAACCACTGTCAATTAATTGTCCCCTAGAAGGATCATGCACACCTTCATCAACAAGAATGTTTAGCAATACTGATTCTTGAAAATCAGTATTGGGAAGCAGGCTTCCCACTGAGCAGGGAGCCCAATGCGGGTCTCGATCCCAGGACCCTGGGATCATGACCTGAGCTGAAGGCAGACTCCCAACGACTGAGTCACCCAGGTGGCTCCTTGTCCCCACTCTTACCTCCACTATAAACATTTCTCTATATTAACCCTTATCAACTGCTTCTCTGCAAAACAAATTCAAAACTCACCTACTCTGCTTGCTGGGAGAGTGCATGGCATGGTACATATTTCTTGGCCATACCCACTGATGGTAATATGTAAAATGATGCAAATACCACTGACACACACAGTGAGTCATTCCCCTTTCAATTCTGTTTCAATCCTTTAACTTGTCATTTTGTCTTTATATGTTTAATTGACTAGTATGTCCTTAATACCTAAAACTACTAATTTCTTCTTTAAACAAAAAGAAGAAGCTTCAGCTGCCAAGCAGTAACACTTAACTAAAACAACACTGTTCTGCCTTCACTGTATTTTTCTGATCACTTAGGTAGGTTTGAAAGATTTTCCACTGAATAGATATATATATCATTCCATCCAAAAACACTGCAATACACATTCAAGTGTACATGGAATAGTCTCCAGGATAGATCACATACTAGCCACAGAACAAGTCTCAGTAAATTTAAAAAAACTGAAATTCTATCATGCATCTTTTCTGAACACAATGGTACAAAACTAGGAATCAAACATAGAAAAAATTGGAAAGAACACATATATGGAGGCTAAATGACATGCTACTGAACAATGAATGGGTCAACAAAGAAGACATCAAAAAAATACATGAAGACACAAGTATTGGCAAGGATGTGGAGAAAAAGGAACCCTGATATGCTGCTGGTGGGAATGCAAACTGGTGCAGCCACTGTGGAAAACAGTATGGAGGTTCCTCAAAAAATTAAAAATAAAGCTACCCTATGACCCAGTAAATCAACTACTAATTGCCCAAAGAAAACAGAAAACACTGACTCAAAAAGATATATGCACCCCTATGTTTACTGCCGCATTATTTACAGTAGCCAAGAAACATGGATGCAGCCCAAGTGTCTATCCGAGATGAATGGATAAGATATGTCTCTCACACACACAAACACAAACACACGGCTATTACTCAGCCATAAAAAAGAATAAAATCTTGCCATTTGCAACAACATAGATGGATCTAGGGGTGTAATGCTAAGTGAAATAAGTCCGCTGGAGGAAGACTTAACACCGTATGACTTCACTCATATGTGGAATTTAAGAAACAAAAACAAACTGGAAGGGGCGCTTGGGTGGCTCAGTGGGTTAAGCCTCTGCCTTCAGCTCAGGTCATGATCTCAGGGTCCTGGGATCAAGCTAACATTGGGCTCTCTGCTCAGCAGGGAGCCTGTTTCCTCCTCTCTCTCTCTCTGCCTGCCTCTCTGCCTACTAGTGATCTCTCCTCTCTGTCAAATAAATAAATAAAAATATTTAAAAACAAAAAAACAAACAGGAAAAAAAAAAAAAAAACCCAGATGCTTAAATACAGAGAACAAACTGGTCTTTTTCAGAGGTGAGGGAGGAAGGGAAAAATAGGTGAAGGGTATTAAGAGGACACTTATCATGATAAGCACTGAATAATGTACAGAATTGCTGAATCACTATATTGTATACCTGAAACTAATAAAACACTGTATGTCGACTATACTGGAATTTTTAAAAAAGTACATAGAGACCAACACAATGGTCCAAAATTGTTGGGATGCAGCAAAAACCGTTCTAAGAGGGGAGTTTAAAGCAATACAGGCCTACCTCAAGAAGTAAGAACACTCTCAAAGAAATAACCTAACGTTACACCTAAAGGACCAAGGGAAAGAACAAAGTCCAAAGCCAGTAGAAGAAAGGATATAATAAAGATTAGCACAGAAATAAATGGAACGGAGATAAAAACAAACCAAACAAAACCTCAAAAACAATGGAGTGCCTTACACCTAAAGGAGCTAGAAAAAGAACAAGAAACAAAACCTAAAACCAGCAGAAGGAAGGAAATAATAAAGATTAGAGCATAAATAAATGACAGAAACAAAAACCAACAGAAGATCAATGAAACCAGGAGCTGGTTCTTTGGGGGGGAAATAAAACTCAATAAAACTGATAAACCTCTACCCAGACTTAAGAAAAAAATAGAAAAGACTCAAAATCATAAATGAGAAAGAAGAAATAACCAACACCAAGATATACAATTATAGGATTATGAAAAACTATATGCCAAAAAACTGGAAAGCCTAGAAGAAATGGATAAATTCCTAGAAACATATAGATCGCTAAAACTGAAACAGCAAGAAATAAAAACCGAACAGACTGATTACCAGCATATATATTGCATCAGTAATCAACAAACTCCCAACAAACAAAAGTCCAGGACCTGAGAGCTCCACAGGCAAATTCTATCTAACATGTACAGAGTAGTTAATGCCTATTCTCAAACTATTCCAAAAAAATAGAAAAGGAAGGAAAACTTCTAAATCCATTCTAATCCAGCGTAACCCTGATATTAAAAGGTAAGACACAACAACAATAAAAACTACAGGCCAATTTCCCTGATGAACATAGATGTAAAAATCCTCACCAAAATATTAGCAATCCATATCCAACAATACCTTAAAAAAGTCATTCACCACAATCAAGTGGGCTTTATTCCAGGGATTCAACAATGGTTCAGTATTTGCAAATCAATCAATGTGATGTATCACATCAATTAACAGAAAGAATAAAAAACCATTATCACCTTAGTAGATGCAGGAAAAGCATCTGACAAAGTACAACATCTGTTCATGATAAACTCTCAACAAAGTTGGTTTAAAAAGAGCATACCTCACCATAATAAAGGCCATATATGAAAAACCCACAACTAACATCGTACTCAATGGGGAAAAACTGAGAGCTTTTCCTTTAAGAAGGGGGAACAAGACAAAGATATACAAAGATATCTTGGGGCACCAGGGTTGCTCAGTGTAAAGCCTTTGACTTTGGCTCAGGTCATGATCCCAGGGTCCTGGGATCAAGCTCCGTGTCTGGCTCTCTGCTCGCCAGAGAGCCTGCTTCCCTTCCCTTCTCTTTGCCTGCCTCTCTACCTACTTGTGATCTCTGTCAGTCAAAAAAATAAATAAAATCTTAAAAAAAAAAAAAAGATGCCCCCCCCCGCTTAGCACTTTTATTCAACAAAGTACCATAAGTGTTAGTTGCAGGAATCAGACAAAATGAAAATAAAAGGCACACAAACTGGTAGGGAAGAAGTAAAACATTCCCTATTTGCAGATGACATGATTATATATACAGAAAACTCTAAAGACTCCAGCAAAAAACTACCAGAATGAATGAATTCAGTGAAGTCATAAAAAACAAAATTAATGTACAAAAGTCTGTTGCATTTCTGTACATTAATAATGAAGTAGCGGAAAGAGAAATTAAGAAAACAATCCCATTTACAATCATACCAAAAATAATAAAATACCTAGAAATAAATTAACCAACAATGTGAAGGTTCTGTATTCTGACAACTATAAAACACTGATAAAAGAAACTGAACCTGACAAACAGAGATATTCCATGCTAATGGACTGGAAGAACAAATACTGTTAAAATGTCCACACTACTTAAAGCAATTGACAGATTTAACGCAATCCCTATCAAAATACCAACAGCTTTTTTTTGTTTTCCCAAAGATTTAATTTATTTATTTCAGAGAGAGAATGAAAGAGGGCATGAGAGGTGAGAAGGTCAGAGGGAGAAGCCGACTCCCCATTGAGCTGGGAGCCCGATGTGGGACTCGATCCCGGGACTAAGGGATCATGACCCAAGCCAAAGGCAGTCACTTAACCAACTGATCCACCCAGGCACCCTACCAACAGCATTTGGTATCATCATAGCATCATAAAAACTAAAACAAATACTACTAAAATCTACATAGAATCACAAAAGACCCTGAATAGCCAAAGTAATCTTAAGAAAGAACAACAAAGCTGGAGGTACCATAATCCCAGATTTCAACATACACTATAAAGCTATAGTGATCAAACAGTGTGGTACTGGCAAAGAAATGAACATACAGATCAGTGGAACAGAAGAGAGAGCCCAGAAGTAAACCCATGCTCACATGACCAATTAATTTACAATAAAGGAGCAAGAATATATAACAGGAAAATGTCTCTTCAACAAATGGTGCTGGGAAAACTAGACAGCTCTATGCAAAAGAATGGAAATGGACCCCTTTCTTCCACTATAACATATATAATGGATAAAGACCTAAACGAGACCTGAAACCATGAAACTCCTAGAAGAAAACATAAGCAATAATTTCTTTTACAACAGCCACAGAAACATTTTTTCTAGATATGTTTCCTCAGGCAAGGGGAACAAAAGCAAAATGAAATTATTGGGACTACACCAAAAGAAAAAGCTTTTACACAGCAAAATAAACCATCAACAAAACAAAAAGGCAATCTACTGAATTTGCAAATGATATATCCAATAGGGGTAAATATCCAAACTATATAAAGACCTTAGAAAACTCAACACCAAAAAACCCCCCAAATAATCCAATTAAAAAATGGGCAAAAGGGACGCCTGGGCGGCTCGGTTGGTTGGGCTGCTGCCTTCAGCTCAGGTCATGATCCCAGGGTCCTGGGATCGAGTCCCACATCGGGCTCCTTGCTCAGCGGAGAGCCTGCTTCTCTCTCTGTCTCTGCTTGCCACTCTGTCTGCCTATGCTCATTCTCGCACTCTCTCTCTCTGACAAATAAAATCTTAAAAAATGGGCAAAGGATCTGAATAAACATTTTTCCAAAGAAGACCTACAGATGGCCAACAGACATATGAAAAAATACTCAACATCACTAATCATTAGGGAAATGCACATCAAAACCACAATGAGATATCACCTTACACCTGTAAGAATGGCTAAAAAAAACCACAAGGGAAGCATGGGTGGCTCAGTCGGTTAAGTGGCTGCCTTCGAGCTCAGGTCACGATCCCAGGACCCTGGGATGGAGCCCCACATTAGGCTCCTTGCTCAACAGGGAGCCTGCTTCTCCCCTGCCTGCCATTCTCCGTGATCGTGCTTGCTCTCTGTCTCTCTCTCTCAGTCTGTCAAATAAATAAAATAAAACAATGAAAAACACAAGAAACAATAAGTGTTGGCAAGGATGTGAAGAAATAGGAACCCTCATGCACTGTTCGTGGGAATGCAAACTGATGCAGCCCCTGTGGAAAACAGTACGGAGTTTTCTCAAAAATTAAAAATAGAATCACCATATGATCCAGTAATTCCACTACTGGGTAACTACCCCATGAAAACAAAAACACTAATTTGAAAAGACATATGCAACCCTATGTTTAATATTATTTACAATAACCAAGATATGGAAGCAACCCAAGTGTCCACCTATAGATAAATGGATTAAGATGTGGGGGGGTGTGTGTGTATGTATATATGAATATGCAAAATGGAGTATGATTCACCCATAAAAAAGCAAAAGAATGAGATCTTACCATTTGCAACAACATGGGTAGATTTAGAGGGCATAATGTTAAGTGAAGTAAGTCAAAATGAAAGACAAATACTATATGATTTTTTTTTTAAAGATTTTATTTGAAAGAGAGAGCACGAGTGTGTGCATGCATGAGCAGAAGGAAGGGGCAGAGGGAAAAGGAGAAGCAGACTCCCTGTTGAGCAGGGAACCCAACTCGGGGTTCAGTCCCAGTACTAGGCAATCATGACCTGAGCCAAAGGCTGACGCTTAACTGACTGAGCTACCTACGCACCCTGACAAATACCATATGATTTCACTCATATTTTGGAATTCAAGAAACAAATGAACAAAATAAAAAAGAGATAAAGAATAATCCAGATTCTTAAACACAGAGAACAAACTGATGGTTACTAAAGTGGAAGCAGATGGGGGATGGGTGAAATAGATTAAGGGAATTAAGTACACTTCTCTTGATGAGCACTGAATAATATATAGAATTACTGAATCATTATATTGTATACCTGAAACTAATACAACACTGTATGTTAATTATACATCAAAAAAAGCCAAAACAAAAATAAATTTTAAGAATCTGGGGTGGTTTGGTGACTCAGACAGTTAAGCATCTGCCTTTGGCACAGGTCATGATCCCAGGGTCCTGGGATCTGGCTCCCTAAGCCTGTTTCTCCCTCTTCCTCTAAGCTCCTCCAGCTAGTGCTCCTGCACTCTTTCACTCTCTGTCAAATAAAACTGAAATCTTTCTAAAAAAAAAAAATTTAAGTAAATAGCAATATTTGGAGAATTGAAATTTACATAAACATTCAAATACTTCAAACTAAAAAAAAGATTTTCCACTTAAAGCAGTAAAGTGAAATATCCTTTTAAAATAACTACATATTGGGGCGCCTGGGTGGCTCAGTGGCTGGGCGGCTGCCTTCGGCTCGGGTCATGATCCTGGAGTCCTGGGATCGAGTCCCACATCGGACTCCCTGCTTGGTGGGGAGTCTGCTTCTCCCGCTGACTTCTCTCCTCTCATGTTCTCTCTCTCAAATAATTAAATAAAATCATTTAAAAAATAAAAAAATAAAAAAATAAAATAAAATAACTACATATTAAGTAAATTTATTTTAGAACTTGATATAAAGAAAACAATTAAGTGACAGTAAAAATGGTACTTGGACATGGCAAAAATGATGAAGGGAGTACTGGCATGGTATCACCTGGTAAACATTTGTGTAAGAGAGAACCGCTGGTGTGAAAACAGAGTTAGATTCTGGACCTTTCCTTGGGGTTGACTCGACATGTAAGCCTGGATAATAATTGTCTCCTTGGGACCTATATAAAGAACTTAGAAAACTCAACACCAAAAAACCCCCCAAATAATCCAATTAAAAAATGGGCAAAGGATCTGAATAAACATTTTTCCAAAGAAGACCTACAGACGGCCAACAGACATACAAAAAAATACTCAACATCACTAATCATTAGGGAAATGCACATCAAAACCACAATGAGGCCTGACCTCCTTCATTAGGTATAAAACAGGAGACAGGTCATCCCTTCATATTAACAAGCAAAGATTAGCCCTACTTATGAGCAGTTTTATTTCTAAAAATGTGTGCATCCGAATGAATATTCTCCCTGAAAATCCACATATAAGCAACATACTTACTACCAAAAAGTTATCACTGCTTACATTGTTTTTCTGAGTTCATTTGAGTTTGGAATTATCTTTACAATCTGGGGATACAGTCTTTTTTTTATTTTGGTAAAATTTATATAACATAAAATTTACCATTTTGACCATTTTTAAGTATACAGCCAAGTGGCAACAAATACATTCACACTGTTATGCAACCATCAACACTACCCCATCTCCAGAACCTTTTCACCACCCAAACTGAAACTCCATACCCAATGAACACTAATTCTCCACTTCCTATTCCCCCAAACTCTGGTAACCACCATTTTACTCTCTGTATCTATGAATCTGATGAGTCTAGGTATCATAAAATCGTAAAATATTTGTCCTTTTGTGTCTGGCTTATTTTACTTAGCATAGCGCCCTCAAGGTTCATCCATGCTGCATCATGTGTATGCTGACATGGTCTTTCAAAGCTATGTTATTTTTTATTCATTGTGACTCCTAAATACAAGCCAGAACTTCAACTGAAAAAAGAGCAATTTTATTCAATGCCAAAGAAAACAGCTGAGTTGGGCTTACGGAGGGATGGCATGTGGGTATTCAACATGCTGTCCTCAGATTTTCTTGGCTAATTTCTTTATCCTAGTTGTCATCATAAGCATTTGAACGCAATCCCATATAAGATATAATATCACTGTAATGCTTTATATGGATTTACATTCTGTTAATCACAACAGCATCTATCACATGTCAACTGTCAGCTGCTTTTTAAGTGATCATGAACCACTCTAGACATGGACATTCTATATTCACAAGTGGAGATCAAACTCCTCTAGAAGAAAGAAATAAATCTACTTTTTCTTTTATAAATCCCATAGCTTCCAGAACTGTTAACCTGGCAGAGGGTTCCCTAGATGTTGCTACTGCCTGCAAGAGCAAATGACAATGCACCCTTTCCTATGCCTCCTCCATTGTTATGCGACATACCCTTAATAGACGTAAGACATTGCAAGTGAACTATTTCTTACTCTACACTGCTCACAAAACTGAGGGTTTGTTGTTGTTGTTTTAAACAGGAGAAAGTTCAGCCATGGCAAATGGTCTGCATCTTGACCATCCATGATGTAACTGATATAAGCACAAAAGCAGCTGTCACTATCCCTGAGTCGTGTTCTCAGACACCAGCAGTGAAATAATATCTGCAATCAAGAATGGCTACTTCAATGGAGAGGTATCATATTACTCCGTAATACGCTGTCGCTGAGCGTCACTACGCTTCTAAATAGGCACATCTCCACACTCAACCACTCCTGATCCAAGAAACACTTGACATGTAAGTGCATTCCATTCCTAGCTTTGATTTTTCTACAACTGTTAGTCATAAAGTTTCCTTCTTTATTCTTCCTTTGCTAAAGACAAGAAAATCTGCATTTTTAAGAGGCTAACTCCAGAATGATTCAAGGAATGTTACATAATTAAGAATAGGGAGCAAAGAACAGCTCACGGAATCTCCATCCTTTCACCTTGATTCTGTTCCTCAGTCTTTTTGGAACTGGGGTACTCCACTCTCTACCTAATTTCAGAAGGCATACCTTATCTTAGGAGTGCTCCACAGCCTGTATGTTTTTAGAAGAAATATGCTCCCTTTGAAAACAATTTTAAGAATTTTACCACATTATGAGATCCTTTATGGAATCCTAAGGTTAAAAAAAGCCTCTGAAATTCTCCCTTCTGATGATGAAGCCAGGGAGGAAGATATTTAAAGGTTCAAAAGAGGCTGAACTCTACCCAACTGAGAGGTTATCAGTGGGTGCTTCTTTATACGTTAAGTCTCAGAATTGTGAAACCCACGAATGTTAGAGTGGAAATGGATCTCTGAGATCATCTAATCTAACCTTCCCATTTTACAGCTGAGGAAACTAGAGCCTGGAGAAACTGTCTTTCTTAAGGTCACAGGAAGAGCAAATGTGTAGTGATACTCATTCTGGAATGAAAAGTCTCCTGACTCCCAATCCAAGGCTTCTGTATATTATAGCACTGAGGGACATTTTTGTGCTCCCAGGGAATAGCCTTCAGAAAACTTGTTCAGACCATTTTTTACAGAGTTAGAGTTAACACCACAGTTAACTACAAAACTGCAAGACTGCATGCTGAGAGGAATGGGCACCAAAAAAAGAGTGAGCCATTTCAAACACTATCTCCCACCCCACATGCCTTCCCACAATAGTCACATGGCAGTGACTCACTCTAAGACTCACTAACTGGCAAACTCGGTGGATGGGGGCATCATGAAAGGGTCAGCTCCGAAACAGCTAGAGAAAGCCTACCTTAATGTTTAACTAAGGTGGCAGCCTCTCTTCCTCATCAGAGGGTTCATTTACTATCTCCCAAGAATGACTAACCTTAAACCATTAGAGCTGTGGTGAAAACTTCAGTTTCACCAGGATCATGTGGTTAATTTGCTTTTGGCGCCCCACTGTGGCATTTCTAGGACCTACATCCTCTATTTGTACACCACAATAGTTTACCTGATCTCATACTATATATAGAAGGTAAAAGCACAGGCATACCCTGGAGATACTAATTAATTATTTAGCTAGATCTTCTGGATAACTTGCTGTGGCTTTTACATCAGCACTTGGAGCTTCACCCTGCACTTTGAGGTTATGGAGACGGCTTCTTTCTTTTAAACCTCATGAACTAACCCCTACTAGTTTCAGACTTTTCTTCTTCTGCAGCTTCTTTTTACCTGTCTCAGCCTTCACAAAATTGAAGAGTTAGGGCCTTGCTCTGGATTAGGAGGTGGCTGGTCTGATCTTTTTATTCAGACCACTAAAGCTTTCTCCATATCAGCAATAAAGCTGTTTTGCTTGCTCATCATTCGTGTGTTCAATGGAGAAGCACTTTTAATTTCCTTCAAAGCCTTTCCCTTTGTGTTCACAACTTGGCTAATTCTTTGAAGAGGCTGAAGTTTTTGGCCTATTTCAGCTTACAATATGCCTTCCTTGATCATTTTGAACTTTAGATTTAAAGTGAGAGATGTGTAACTCTTCCTTTCATTTGAACACTAAGAGGCCAAGGTAGGGTTATTAAGTGGCCTAATTTAAGTCTGAAGTGTTGTGAGAATGTGAGACAGACAAAGGGACCGAATGCTGTTGGAATATTGGTACTAATCACAAATTTGCTCAACACAGGGTTGCTACAAATCTTCAATTTGTAAAAAAATGCAGTATTTGAGAGGCACCATGAAGTGAAGTACAATAAAGTGAAGGGCAACAAAACAAGACAGGCCTGTATTCGAGCCCTCTAAGTCCTTTTCTTCAGGAAAGAAATGTAGCAGTACTAACCTTGTAGGGTTGTCTGAAAGGTTTAAAAGATAACACACATAATAAGCACTTAGTAAATGCTAGGCATATTAAGAGTTTCATAAACAGTAACTACCATTATTTTTAAAAGTAAATCCTTAGATGGGAGGGAATTAAGAGCAAAAACAAAATTCACCAAAGAATATGAAGTATTAGAAAAATTAATTCAGGGGCGGCTGGGTGGCTCACTGGGTTAAAACCTCTGCCTTTGGCTCGGGTCATGATCCCAGGGTCCCGGGATCTCTGCTCAGTGGGGAGTCTGCTTCCTCCTCTATCTGCCTGCTTCTCTGCCTACTTGTGATCTCTGTCTGTCAAATAAATAAATAAAATCTTTTAAAAAAAAAAAGAAAGAAAAATTAACTCAATGAGTAATTGGTGTTCACCAACCAGTTGCATACGATTATCCATAGTGATTATTTTTGCTGTTTCCCAAAATAATGGGGTCCTGTGGACACACACTAAAATTTGAGTGAATCAAAATGGCAAGCTTTCAATAATTTTACAACACTCATTAATACATTTGGAGCTGCATTCAGGCACTACGAAATCAAAACTAAAACATGATGAGGGGCATTTATTGTATTATCTGGATAATAATTTGTAGCATTCTGAGGTTATCTGGAGAGAACTTCAGATACTACAAAACTAAAACTAGAAATTATGGCTGTGTTTAATATAATATTAAATGGCTTAATAATTAATCACATATATTAACAGACTATCATTGCCATACAAACTTCCTAAAAAGAACATATTTTGTCTATTATTCAGTCCTTTGTTTTAATAGGTGTGGATACCCGGTTTACAAGTAATGACAGGGCTCCT
Source organism: Mustela erminea (assembly GCF_009829155.1). Taxonomy (NCBI): domain Eukaryota; kingdom Metazoa; phylum Chordata; class Mammalia; order Carnivora; family Mustelidae; genus Mustela; species Mustela erminea. The sequence continues at coordinate 114,300,409 of NC_045618.1, forward strand.
CAGCGGCACAGTCGGCAGGGCACCTGACTCCTGGTTTCAGCTCAGGTCATGATCTTCAGGGTTGTGGGACTGAGGCCTGCCTTGGGCTTTGCGCTCAGCTTGGAGTCTGTCTAAAATACTCTCTGCTCCTCCCCCAGCATGTGAGTTTTCTCTCTAAAGTAAATAAATAAATCTAAAAAAAATTTAAAAAGTGATTAAAATGTGGAAAAACATGGCAGAATAAAAATAAGATTACACTCAGTTTCAACACCCAATCATATATTATTAATAGTCTCTCCCCAACAATTCACAGTACTTATACAATCATTCAACAAATATTTATGGAGCACCTCATATGTATAAGGCACTCTTCTAGGTGGTTAGGATACATAATAAACAAAACAGACAAAAGACAGAGCTTGTGATAAGAAAGGGAACACTTACAAACTTTTATGAAGTCAGCATATGGCAATACCAAAAGAAAACAAGGAAACCACAAAAACTATCCCTGATGAACATGGGTACAAAAATCCTCAACAAAATTATCGAACCAAATTCAATGTAAACATTAAAGGATCATACATCATGCTCAAGTGAGATTTACTCAAGGGACACAAGGACGGTTCAGTATCCACAAACCAACATGATATACCACATTAACAAAATGAAGGGTAAAAACAGTATGATCAGCTCAAAAGATGCAAAAAAAGCATTTGACAAAATTCAACATCCATTTATTATATAAAATCTCAACAAACTGGATACAAAAGGAACATACTTCAACAAAATAAAGGCCATACATGACAAGCCCACAGCTAACATTATACTTACTCACTGGTGAATATAAAGCTCAAAGCTTTTCCTCTACGATCAAGAACAAGACAATGATGCCCACTCTCACCATTTATATTTGACATAGTATTGAAGTCCTAGCCAGAGCAAACAGCAAGAAAAAATAAAAGGTATCCAAATTGGAATGGAAGAAGTAAATTCCGTCACTATTTGCAGATGACATATTATACATAGAAAACCCTAAAGAGGGACGCCTGGGTGGTTCAGTTGGTTGGACGACTGCCTTCAGCTCAGGTCATGATCCTGGAGTCCCAGGATCGAATCCCGCATCGGGCTCCCAGCTCCACGGAAGTATGCTTCTCCCTCTGACCTTCTCCTCGCTCATGCTCTCTCTCACCGCCTCTCTCTCAAATAAATAAATAAAATCTAAAAAAAAAAAAAAAGAAAAAGAAAAAGAAAACCCTAAAGACTCCACCAAAAAAAGCAGTCAGACTTAATAATCAAATTCAGTACAGCTGCAGGATACAAAATCAATATATAAAAACTGACTGCATTTCTATACACTAATAATAAGCTATCAGAAGGAGAAATTAAGAAAACAGTGCATTTACAATTGCAACAAAAGGAGTAAAACACTAGGGAGCCTGAGTGGCTCAGTCAGTTAAGTGTCTTGCCTTGGGCTCAGGTAATAATCCTGGAGTCCCAGGATCGAGCCCTGCATCAGATTCCCTGCTTAGTGGGGAGTCTGCCTCTCCCTCTACCACAGCTCTTGTTCTCTCTCTCTCAAATAAATAAATAAAATCTTTAAAAAAACCCAAAAGACTAAGTTTAACCAAGGAAGTTAAAGACACGTATATTGAAAACTACAAGACACTGAGGAAAGAAACCGAAGAGACAAAATTAGTGGAAAGATAGTCCATGCCAATGGACTGGAAAAATTAATCCTGCTAAAGGTCTATACTACCCAAAGCAATCTACAGACTTTGAAATCCCTATCAAAATTCCAAAAGCATTTCTCACAGAAATAGCATAATCAATCCAAAAATTTGTATGGAACCACAAAAGACCCCAACTGGAACAAAGCTGGAAGTATCATGCTTCCGGATATTACAAAGCTATAGTCATCAGAACCGTATGGTACTGTAATAAAACAGATGAAAAAAATCAATGAAATAGAATACAGAGCCCAGAAATAAACATACACACACAGTCAATTAACTTACAATAAAGGAGTCAAGAATATACAATGGGAAACTATACTGGGAAAACCCAGTCTTTCCTGCTCCTGTGTCTTTCTTTCTGTACAGAGAAAAACTCTGCGTGTATGCTTCTTATGTTTCTCCTTTACTACTCATATAGAACACTTCACTTCTGGTCACCAAATGTATGGAGGTTTTTCTCCACACCAAACAATTCTCTACAACACCAAGTGAGTGTCCACAGTTGAACTTAATTCGGCCACTATTTGCATGGAGACAGCATTAGATTCCACAGGTTAAGGGTTCAGACTCACTAGATTACCCCCCAACCCAAACACACACTTTAAATGTCAGGGACAAGTAGCAGATCCCCAGGTTAATCCACAACTTCTGTCCAATTTGGGTACAAATTGGCGGTTCTTATGACACTCTCTTCAGGCTCAATTAATTTGTTAGATATGCTCACCCGCTTCAGGGAGATGGCCACTTAGACTTACCAACTTATTAAGGGTTATGATAAAGAATACAGAGGAACAACCAGATAAAGAGATACACAGGGTGAGGTCTGGGAGGGTCCTGAGTGCAGGAGATTCTGTTCCTGTGGAGCTGGAGTGCATCGCCCTCCAGGTCTGGATATGTTCACCCACCTGGAAGCTCCCTGAACCCTATATACGACTGGGATTTTACAGAGGCTTCCTCACATAGGCATGGTCAATTAGTAACTCCAACTTCAGCCCCTCTTCCCTTTCTGGAGGACAAGGCATAGAGCTGAAATCCAAGCTTCTAATCACTGGTTGGTCTTTCTGGCGACCAGTCCCCATCCAGGAGGCCATCCAGAGTCATCTCCTTAGAACAAAAGATGCTCCTAGTGTTCTTATCACTTAGGAAATGACAAGGATTTCAGGAACTCTGTGCAGGAACCAGGGACAGAGACCAATGTATCTATATATTTGTGTTATCTCATAGGAAAAGACAATCTCTTCAATACACAGTTTGGGGAAAATTTTACAGAAAAATACAAAAGAATGGAAATGGACACTACCTTATACCATATACAAAATTAACTCAAAATGGCCAAAGACTTGAATGCAAGACCTAAAGCCATAAAACAACTAAAAGAAAACATAAGAGTTCCTCAACATGTCTTGGTGATGATTTTTTTGGATTTGACAACCAAAAGGTAACAAAAGCAAAAATAAACAAGTGGGACTACATCAAACTAAAAAGCTTCTGCACAGCAGAGGAAACTACCAACAAAATAAAAAGGCAATTTACCAAATGGGAGAAAAGATTTGCAAATCATGTATCTGATAATGGATTAATATCCAAAATATATAAATAACTCATACAACTCAAGGGCGGGCAAACAAACAAACAAACAAACAAAACCCCTAAACAATTTAACTAAAAAAATGGGTGCAAAATCTGTATAGAATTTTTTCAAAGAAGTCATAGAGATAGCCAACAGTACAAGAAAAGGTACTCAACATCACAAACATCAGGGAAATGCAAATCAAATTACAATGAGATACAACTACCTCACACTTATCAGAGAATGGCTATTAACAAAAGATAAGAAATAGGGGCGCCTGGGTGGCTCAGTGGGTTAAAGTCTCTGCCTTCGGCTCGGGTCGTGATCCCGGGATCCTGGGATCGAGCCCTGCATCGGGCGCTCTGCTCAGCAGGGAGCCTGCTTCCCTTCCTCTCTCTCTGCCTGCCTCTCTGCCTACTTGTGATCTCTGTCTGTCAAATAAATAAATAAAATCTTAAAAAAAAAAAAAAAAGATAAGAAATAACAAGGGTTAACAAAGATGTGAAGAAAACAGAGAGCTTGGTTTTTGCTCAGTTGCTTTCAAACTTGACATGAATCAGAAATCCTCTGGACGAATGTTAAAACAGACTGTTAAGGGGCACCTGGGTGACTCAGTTGTTAAGCGTCTGCCTTTGGCTCAGGTCATGATCCCAGGGTCCTGGGATGGAGCTCCGCATGGGGCTCCGCGCTCATCAGGAACCCTACTTCTCCCTCTCCCACTCCCCCTGCTTGTATTCCCTCTCTCACTGTCTTCTCCCTCTCTGTCAAATGAATGAATAAAACCTTAAAAAAAAAAAAACTGTTCAAACAGTAATAAGGTAAAGCTTGGGTGGGACCCAATAATTTCCATTTCTAAAGAGTTCCCAAATGATGGCAATGCTGGTGGTTCAGGGATCATGCTTTGAAAAACACTGTTCTAGTGAAAGGAAGACAAATACTACACTATTAACTTCAGAAATACACAAAGCGTCTAGTATATTAGAAGGTGAGTGCTCTAGGAAAAAAGAGAAAGTAGAGCAACATAATAGCTGCATACAGAGCTGGTATTCTTGGGTTTTATCTAAATATCCAAATTTCCAAGAACAGTAACAATGGCTAATGGCTCTTGTCAGGCAGTATTTTAAGGGCTTTATATATATTAAATAATTTAATCTTCACAAAACCCTTATTAAAAAAAATACTATGATTTACCCCCATTTTGAAGAGACAAAGTAGTTAGCTTGAAGTAAGCTGTCCAAGGTCACACAGCTACTAAGAGATGGATCCAGGATATGAACCCAGGCAGTCTGTTTCTAGAATCCTTGCTATTAAATATTATAGTATACTGCCTCTCAATTCACATAGTATCTTCTTCCTAAATGTTATTTTTAATGTCAAGAGAACTACTTTGAAGGCTTTGAAGGGCTAGACTGGATATACATTATGCTCTCTATTCTATAAGCACCCTGATGCTTTCATCTACAACCCAAATAAGCATGTTTCTTTTATATATTTTTTTAAGATTTTATTTCTTATTTAAGTTTATCATTCAGTCCAATGACCAAGTGAGAAAATGCAGATATCCTTGAATCTTTCCCTCTCACTCCCCATGGCCAATCAGTCTGGTTAATTTCTGCCTCAGAAATTGGATTTAGGACACTCCTAGATTCCTATGTTACTCAGACAATTGCCACAAAGGCTCCTAACATGGTCCACTGTATCCAGGGTCTTATGCTTCTCCTTCATTCTCTGTTCAGCCATCAGCATTCCCCTTCTAAAATAAAATCTGACCATATTAGTCAGCTGCTTAAAATTCTTTACTGATTCTTTATATCAAGCCCAAATGTTTTTTTTTTTTTTTTCCATATAGGTAATTTGTTTATCCAGACCAGTGATCACAATTATATACAGAAAGATACTTGGGTAATTATTTGCTTTTGACTTACAGTAAATATTCAGTAAATATCGGATGAATGAAAGTTAAACAAATATTTGCTTTAAGTTTTCTCTTCTGCACTTAAATTTCATAGGAGCAAAGACTGTCTGTGTCTTTGACTACTGTATTTCTGCACCTAGCTCAGAAAAGGCTGTATAATATGTGCTCAATAAATATTTGACAAATAAAACGTTTTGCTGAGTACTTTTTTTTTTTAAGATTTTTATTTATTATTCATTTGACAGAGATCACAAGTAGGCAGAGAGGCAGGCAGAGAGAGAGGAAGGGAAGTAGGCTCCCTGCTGAGCAAAGAGCCAGTTGCAGGGCTCTATCCCAGGATCCTGGGATCATGACCTGATCTGCAGGCAGAGGCTTTAACCCACTGCGCCACCCAGGCGCCCCTCCTGAGTACTTTTTCCATGTCAAGTACTTTGTGAGAAGTCCAAATGTCTTTTTTTTTTTTTTTTTTAAGATTTTTATTTATTTGACAGAGAGGGAGAAACAGAGAGAGGGAATACAAGCAGGGGGGAGCTGGAGAGGGAGAAACAGACTTCCCACAGAGCAGGGAGCCCGATGTGGGCCTCAATGCCAGGACCCTGGGATCATGACCTGAGCTGAAGGCAGCTGCTTAACGACTGAGCCACCCAGGTGCCTGACACCAAAATGTCTTAATGAGATATACAGGTCCCTTCACAATCTGGCTGTGTCTCACTCTGCTCATCTACTATTATTCTCCCACACATACCCTAAGCTCTGTCTGGCTGTGAGTATTCAACTTTCTATTCTGTTGTTGCTTTTTCCCATTTCCCTCTGTCTGGCAAACTCCCATTCAACCCCTTATACTCAGTTCTCCTTTCTGCAAAGCTTCCCTCTCCCAACACTCAAGTAAGCCTTTTCTTTATGGTCTCAAAACCATCTTAGGACCAATCACAAACTCTTTTGTAAATCTGGTCCCATTTAAGGCAAGAACTCTTGAAACTTTGTAGGGCCCAGGACAGTGACCAATACATAATAATTTTTAAGTATTTACTTAGAACCAGATCGAGTTCATTTATAGAACATGAGCAAACACAACAGCTGTATTATGTACATTATTCAGAACCTAATAATTCATGATGGAAATTAAAGCTCTGAAAAGCCTATGAAGTAATCTCAGAACTAGAAAAAAGGATTCAGAGATGAGGCACTGTGTGTTTGCTCAGCTAAGTTCAATTTATTCAACAAACATTTACTTAACAGTGTGAACAAAGTAATGAGCAGAGATTGAAAGCTGCTGGAATTCTTTTTTTAACCTATGGATATGTGTACATTGTATTTATTTACCCATTAAACAACCAAGTCTATTTCCAGCAACTTCTATTAAGAGTATTGTGTTCTTGGGTAGACATTCATACCTTTTTTTTTTTTTTTAAAGATTTTATTTATTTATTTGACAGACAAGGATCACAAGTAGGCAGAGAGGCAGGCAGAGAGAGAGGAGGAAGCAGGCTCCCCGTGGGCTCAATCCCAGGACCCTGAGATCATGACCTGAGCTGAAGGCAGAGGCTTAACCCACTGAGCCACCTAGGCGCCCCACATTCATACCTTTTTAATTGTCCCTTTGTAGTAATGAGAAGGTTAGGTAGATGATGAGGTGAACATAACTCAGTTTTCTGTTAAGGGTTAATAAACCCTTCCAGAAATGAACACTGCAAAATTTAATTCAGCACTGAGCTGAAAAAATGTCTATTTTTCAACTATGTAAATCAGATCCCATCACTCTCTTGCTCAATACCCTGTAAGTGCATCCATCACATTTAGAAAAAAGTGTGAATCTTTCACTTGGGTCTATAAGGCCACAGAAGATCTGGCCCTGCCTACCTCTATTTAGCCTCATCCGCAACCACTGTCTCCTTTGCTCATTTCACACTGGCCTCCTTGCTCCTTCTAGAACCCACCAAGTTTATTTCTGCTTAAGGACCTTTGCAATGCTATTCTGTCCTCCTCACACTCACTTCTCCCAAATTTTCACATACTCTCTTCATTCAAGTCCTTGCTCAAATGCCACCTTCTCAAAGCCTTTCACAGCCGCCATATTTAATATTAGAGTCCTCCCTTCCATTCCTTTGACCTGCATTACTTTCCTCTTAATATTTATATATCATCATCAACCCACTAGAACAAGAATTTGTAAGTCTCCTCACTGCAATAATCTGCAATATTACCAGCATTTACCAGAGTGCCTGGAACACAGCAGTCTCTTTCAATAAATAACATTTATTGAAATAAATTGAAACATCTAACATTCTCTGGCATTCTCACTAGAGTCATTCAATTCACCTGACCTCAGGAAACTCGCAGAGCAAACACTCTCAATCCCTGAACCTTAAGTAAAAACAAAACCAAGTCTTATCAGCCTTGACATCAAGATCTATTTGTTCTGAGTGGCAATGAACCTGGTGGGTCTTCCTAGGGATTTAATTGGAAAACTAACTCCAGCAGGCAAAGTCTGCATCGAGCTGAATTTTGCAATCAAGGAATAGGAAACATTTTAAGCATAAAAGTACCTAAGAGGACCACCCCTAAACCCACAATCCTGACTTTAAAGACCCCCCTACCCCAACCTGATACTTTACCAACCCCAAAGTTATTTTTCCTTTGGCTTCTTAGCCCTTTTGGTGCTATGGATCCTTTGCCAGTCGGGTGAGAACTACAGACTTCTCTTGAGAACGCTTTTAAATGCACAAAATAAAAGGTACAGGCAGTAGTGAAAGAAACCAGTCTCCTATGCTCTTCTTGCCAGGGTGAACATGAGACAAGAAAATTTTGAAAGCACAGCAGGATCAAGAGGAAGAATCCCTAGGAGACAACACTCTGAGGTTCACCCCCGAGCACCCTCAAGTGGTAGCAGGGAATACTGAGCGCCGAGACCCAGCCAACCCTAGGGGGCGTGTCTGAGAATATGCATCCGATGGGAAGAGAGACCCGGTTCAGGAGAAGGGGGTGTGTGTGTGGGGGGCACCTCTTATTCCCCAGACCCGCGCGGGGCCGAGTTCCCCACGGCTCGTCCCGCCCTCGCCTCACCTGTCCCGGCCATCCCCAGGAGCCGCTCCGGCACCCCTCGCAGGTCTTCATGGAGGCCGCGGAAGATCTCGTGAAGTTTCTCGAAATGCTCTGAGGAGGCGGCGGAGGTGGCCATGGCGCAGGCCGCGCTCCAGCACTGGCCACCGAGATTTGGGGCACTGGGCCCGCTCCTATCTGGGCGGTCAGCCGCCCAACCCCGCAGACATCACGGCGACCGCCTCCACCACTGCCGAGGACGAGACGCTTCCGGGGCCGGGGCGGGGTCCTCCCGAGCCGGAATGCCCACCCTCCCTACATTCCGTCACTGAGGGAGCGCCGGGCGCGAAAGCCTGACGGAAAGTCGAGTTGGCTGCCCGCCCGGACAATTCCTGAGAGGGTGGCAGCGGGCCGGGCTAGAGGCAGTCCTGAAACCCCGGAAATACCCTGTCCTGGAATGGAGAGAGCGCCACAGCAGAAGGGACTATGGGGACCCGCGGGACGGGCAGCGCGCCGACCTGTCCCGACGGCTCCGCCTTCGGGTGCTGGTGGGGGAACGCTGCAGTGCATGCTGGGAGCTGTAGTTCAGCGCGAAAGACGGCCGGAGTCCGTGGTCACGCGTTGGTGGGGGCGGTGGTTCTGTCGGCGCCACAGCCGCAGTGGGTTGTACTGACCAGACTATATAGTCTGGTATCGGTAAGCGACTGAAGTTATCTTCACTGTCATCTCATTGTTTGGCCGCTCTGACTTCCTCAGTTCGCGTCCTGACTAAACGGTAGCTTTCAGCCCCGGAAAGCTAGCCGGGCCAGGTTCCAGCTTGCCCTCGAGCGGTAAAGCACTTTCACTGGGCAAGTCAACTGACCAGGGTCATGTGCTTTCAGAAATGGTCTCCAGGGTGATTCCCAAAACACCCACTCAGCCTCTCGCGTCTGGGCTCGCCTAGTGCATTCCTTCACTCAGCAGGTCTTTGTCGATGTTACACGTAGTCATCACACCAGGTATGGGCCTACGTTGTTGAATAAAAGAGCCCCTCCGCGCGCGGTTATTTTATAATGTGGTGAGCAAGGCGGGCCCGGCTTCATCAGGTCTCTTTCCCATCATGTAATGTGTTAACAATCACAAAGTCCTTTTCTGCATTTCATGGGTTTTCATGGTTCAGTGGCGGGAAATTCCTATTTTCAACTTATGTCATGATTTTCTTTTCGAAACCCTTTCTGAAGTATTTGCTTGGCAGCCCAAGATATAAAACAGCCCAGACGTATTAAAAGATATATGACTGTTCAGGGGGAAATGATGAGATTTATAACTCCTGGACCTTTATTTTTCTTAGACTGATTCATTGACCACTGATTGAACGCATACATTGAGCTCCTAATGTTCACTGAGTATAGAGACAGCAAAATCTGAGTTAGTGGAACTGTACTGTCATAAGTCCCACAGCACTGTTAGAGAAGGGGCAGGTACAAAAAGGAGATGTGGGGGCGCCTGGGTGGCTCAGCGGGCTAAAGCCTCTGCCTTCGGCTCAGGTCATGATCCCAGAATCCTGGGATCGAGCCCCACATCGGGCTATCTGCTCGGCAGGGAGCCTGCTTCCTCCTCTCTCTCCGCCTGCCTTTCTGTCTACTTGTGATCTCTGTCAAATAAATAAATAAAATCTTAAAAAAACAAACAAACAAAAAAAGGAGATGTGGAAAAACGGGATCTTTGAACAGTACCATAAAAGACAAGTAGACAAATGGGTGAATCAACAATTACATTATCACACAACATTAAGTTATAACATCTGAATTGAGGCTGTACTGTGGCTAGATTCTGGGGACAAATTATCCTTAAAAATGAGAAATGAGGGCGCCTGGGTGGCTCAGTGGATTAAGCCGCTGACTTCGGCTCAGGTCATGATCTCAGGGTCCTGGGATCGAGGCCCACATCGGGCTCTCTGCTCAGCAGGGAGCCTGCTTCCCTCTCTCTCTCTGCCTGCCTCTCCATCTACTTGTGATTTCTGTCAAATAAATAAATAAAAAATCTTTAAAAAAAAAAAAAGAGAAATGATTGTATAACTATAATAATGAAAAGTGTTCTTATAATTAAACTTTGTTTTTTTCTGTTGACTCTAAACTTTCATTTAATTCTTAGTTATTTTGATGAATAAAAGCATAGTAATCAAAAAAATTTTTATTTGTCATTGACAGTTCAACATAAATTAAGTAAAATATTAGTTCAATGATGCTACTTAACTATTATTAAAATTTTCCAATTTTTCCATAAATTGACCATTTCTAAATTATATACCTTAAAAGTCAAAGCAAGTTCAACAAAATATTCATTTACAAATATGAGAAGACTGTGGTCCTAGAACTCTTTACCCCCACCAAAGTGAATATGTAATTGTCAGTCCAAGACAATCACAAACTATTAGAATAACATACTCCAAACAAATGATGGGAACATTACTGATTCTTCCATTTCCTATGGCAGCATTACCTTTGATAAAAGTTCTCCAAATTAGGGGCGCCTGGGTGGCTCAGTGGGTTAAAGCCTCTGCTTTCGGCTCAGGTCATGATCCCAGGGTCCTGGGATCAAGCCCCGCATTGGGCTCTCTGCTCAGCAGGGAGCCTGCTTCCTCCTCTCCTCTCTCTCTGTCTGCCTCTCTGCCTACTTGTGATCTCTGTCTGTCAAATAAATAAATATATCTTTAAAAAAAAAAAAAGTTCTCCAAATTAGGGGCACCTGGGTGGCTCAGTGGGCTAAAGCCTCTGCCTTTGGTTCAGATCGTGATCTCAGGGTCCTGGGATCGAGCCCCGCATTGGGCTCTCTGCTCCACAGGGAGTCTGCTTCCTCCTCTCTCTCTCTGCCTGCCCCTGCCTACTTGTGATCTCTGTCTGTCAAATAAATAAATAAAATCTTTAAAAAGTTCTCCAAATTAAATGTAGGTTTTTGGCATACAGACATTTTAATCTTGTCAAAATAATGTAAGGAAGTGCCCTGAAGATTATTAAATTGGCTATAAATTATAGTATCAGTCCTTAGGATAATTTTGCCTAATAAAGAATTGGGGTTTTTTTGTTTGGGGTCTTTTTTTTTTTTTTTTAAATAATCTCTATACCTCATTAGTGGTTTTTTTTTTTAAGATTTTATTTATTTATTTGACAGTGAAGTCACAAGCAGGCAGAGAGGCAGACAGAGCGGGTGGGGGAAGCAAGCTCCCCGCTGAGCAGAGAGCCTTGTGTGGGGCTCGATCCCAGGACCCTGAGATCATGACCTGAGCCCAAGGCAGAGGCTTAAGCCACTGAGCCACCCAGGCACCCCTGTTTGGGGTCTTTTTCTACCACATTGGTTGTTTGGCACTTGTTAAAGACAGTGTAGGATCAGTCTTGGTAATTCTTCCATAGTTACGTATTGCCATCTTTAGCTGTTTTTTTTTTGTTTGTTTGTTCGTTTTATTCCTTAACTAGTCCCTTCACTGTTCGCATTATCTTCCAGGATTCTTCTCTTTTTTGGACTTCTTCCCTGCTACCCCTGTGCTTTTTGGTGAGTAGTTATCCACATATACACAATGTGTTTCCCTTTGTAGCACCACCCATTTGTATTAAAGACTGAATGACACTGTTTACTCCATCTTTGAACACTTACCTGCCCCAGTGTCCGGTTTAATACTGATCCTTTGTAGCTATTTTGAATTTTGTAAAAATAATCCCAATTGCATGCTACATAAGAACACATACAAAGATATCCTCAGTGACAATCACCAAATAGCCTTTCTCTTCTTCTTCCGGTTTTCTAAGAGAAACTAAGGCACAAGAAGGCCTCCATGGGTCTGGGGTCCGTAAACTGAAGTCAGGTAGGTGGTCTACCTTCCAGTACTGCTCCTTTCTTTACCCACTTGCTGGCCTGAGAAACAGTAGGAAAATGATGGCTTGAACTTGATTTTTATTTCTGCCTTCCCCCAAATTTCTGCCTTCCTCCCAACCCCACAAACTTCTTAGAAAAGGAAGCTCTTCTGTGGTCCAGACATGTAAAGGTGTCTTAACAGCAGTGGCTGTAGGTTGCCAGAGATAAAGCCCATGCCATAATCCAGATTCAGTTAAGAGTTTCCTGAAAGAATCCAGATGTTGGTTTATGATCGTTTTCTTAGCAGGTGAGGGATGAGCCCTGCTCTTGAGCCAACCCACTGTTGACTGTGGGAGTTGAACTGGGGCTGCAATACGGCCCTCCTGAAAAAAAAAGCTGGTTGGTGGCTGGGAGGAACTATATTGTTAACAAAGTTGGTAGAAACTAATCAAAACTGCCACAAATTGACCCTGCCATAGCTAAGATTCTCCCAGGTAGTAGGTTTCAGAAGGCAAATATGAGTTTGCAGGTCATATGAAAATCTTATATTAGGATACCTCCTGTAAGTCTGGCAATAACAAGAGCAAAGTCTATCTGGATTAATGCAGGGTGTTTTGATCAATCTGGCAGTGTACATTGGGCTTTTATCAGATATCAAGCAGGCAAGCCTGGAAGGTTTGTTTTCTTTGTGCTGGAGGTTTTGGCCGTCATGAAGGAGAATCATTTTGGCAGGGAGTACTGAGGAGTCTGCTGGAGGTTTCTCTTGAGTCCACCTGCCACCACCCGTCATTCCATAGGTATGCCCAGCAGGTCACAGCTGACGTCCCATAGCCGCCTTGCTATCGTCTCATTCCGAGCCTGGGCAGAGACCCACGCCACACTGCAGTCACTAGAAGGAAAAGAGAGAGGCTTAAAACACAGGCTTTATGAATGGAGTCTGTTCTCTGCCTGGAACAAGGAATGTGACAGAAAAACAACCTAGGGATCACATGTCCTCTATACACTTCATAAGGCCAGTCTTTGTCTTCTCTTCATTCTCTAATCCTTACCCCAAAGAAAATGTAATTACTGTTTAGATCTCCTCACTAGACTTCCTCTGACCAGAATGTCTGATACATAATGCATAGCATTTAGTCTTTATATTCCCCTTTATATGTATATATTTACTTAATATCAGTGCTCACCTGACACCTATGTATGTCCAGCTGTTCACACAGGACCTTGTACAGTGTCGTGTTGCTGAGATTACACTGGTTACAGATGCTTGGAGTGGTAAAAACAAAACCACCCTCAAAACTTACTATTTCTGGGGGTGCCTGGGTGGCTCAGTGGGCTAAGCTTCTGCCTTCAGCTCATGATCTCAGGGTCCTGGCATCAAGCCCTGATTGGGCTCTCTGCTCAGCAAAAAAACACCTTACTATTTCTGGCCTACTGCAATTATAACTTAAAAAATATATATATTTTTTTAAGATTTTATTTATTTGACAGAGAGAGAGAGAGAGAGAGATATCTCAAGTAGGCAGAAAGGCAAGCAGAGAGAAAGGGAAGCAGGCTCCCTGCTGAGCAGAGAGCCTTATGCGGGGCTCAATCCCAGGACCCTGAGATCATGACCCAAGCCAAAGGCAGAGGCTTAACCTCCTGAGCCACCCAGGTGTCCCAACTTTTTAAAAAATCTTTTTAAAGATTTATTTATTTTTGAGAGAAAAAGAGTGCATACCAGGAGAAAGGCAGAGGGAAAGGGAGAGAGAGAATCCCAAGCAAACTCCCCACTGAGCATGAAACCTGATGCAGGTTTCAAACTCATGACCCTGAGATCACGACCTGAGCCAAAACCAACAGCTAGACACTTAACCAACTGCACCACCCAGGCACCCCCAATTATAAGTGTTTTTAAACTCAAATAACAAGTAAAGCCAGCCTCATAAAAAATGAAGGAAGGAAAAGATGATAGCATAAAAGAAATGTAATAATAGAGTACTATGTGTTTCATATACCTTCTCTTCATTGCTGTAATCTCCATAATTCAAAATCCCCGTTAAATGCAGGAGGCGTATTCAAACTGCACTGCCCAGAAAATTTTCTCAAAGAACATTTTACTCATTTTTCATTAGCTGCATCTAGTACACAGTGGGTATTCAATAAAGGGTTTTTTGAAAAGTGATTGAGAAAATGGACTGTAATCTTCTAAGTCAAGTCACGTAAGAAGCAATGTAAGAAGTTATATACTATTTCAAGAGAACTGCTTCCAGGACATCCTTAGCAAATTCTGAAGGTGAAAGGAAAGTTGGCAAGTCTGAAAAAAGTACATGAAGCAAATCCTTAACACTATGTCCATAAAGACACTGCTAATCAAAGAGTAGGTTATGGACTAGCAGGAGCATCATCAAGGAGTTTGTTAGAAATGCCAATTCTCAGGCCCCCCTCTCAACCTGCTGAATCAGAATCTGGAGGGCAGAGGCCCAGGCATTCGTCTTCAGCCACTTCCTCAGATGGTTTTAAAGCACATGAAAGTTTGAGAAACACTACTTAAAGATACGTTCACAATTACAAAACAAGCCTTGTAAGTATAGTACTTCTGTTTAAGGAAACTTACCAGCATGACCAGCACAACCTGCAACTGCTGAGCAGAAAGACCATCACAGAGAGCCAAAGACTCTGTAAGACTCTAGAAATGAGCTGGCCTTTGTAAGCCTCTGTAGCCTCTACTGCATGATGCCTTATGTTCTTTGCATATGACACAGCAAATGACACAACGGACAGGAAGGTGCCTTGTGTCGTAGTTTATGACATGCTGTAAAATTTATTCAAATACCAGAGTAAAAGCTACTTACGTGTGGTTATGGCATCAGCACAGTCATGGTGCTGGTATTTTCAGTAGGGTTTTGAGAAGTATCAATCAGTATATATAAAAAGACCAATTTCAAAACTTACTACAAAGCCATAGTAATCAAGACACTGTGCATAAGGATAGACATATAAATGAACAGAACAGAACTGAAAGTGTAGAAGTACCCTTACATTTATGGTCAATTGATTTTTGATAAATTTGTTATAGATTGAATCATGTCCCCTTAAGCCCATATGTAGAATCCCTAATCTATAACATGACAGTAGCTGGAGATTGGGCTTTTAAGGAGATAATTAAGGGTAAGTAAGGTTATAAAGGTAGGACCCTAATTCCACAGATCTAGTGTCCTTATAAGAAGAGGAGACACCAGGAGTGTGTACACACAGAGTGAAAGCCATCTGAGGACACAGCAAGAAGGCAGCCCTCTGTAAGCCAGGCATAGAGGCCTCACCAGAAACCAACCCTGCCAGCACCTTGATCTTGAACTCCCATTCCCAGAACTGTGAGAAAATTAGTTTCTGATATTCTGTTACAGCAGTCTAAGGAATTTTTTTTTTTTTGAGCCCAGTGTGGGGGTTGAACTCACAGCCAAGATCAAGATCAAGAGTTGGACACTCGGGATGCCTGGGTAGCTCAGTTGGTTGAGCAGCTGCCTTCAGCTCAGGTCATGATCCCAGCGTCCTGGGATCGAGTCCCACATTGGGCTTCTTGCTCGGTGGGGAGCCTGCTTTTCCCTCTGCCTCTGCTGCCACTCAGCCTGCCTGTGCTCGCTCACTCTCTCTCTCTGGCAAATAAATAAATAAAATCTTTAAAAAAAAAAAAAAAAAAAAGAGTTGGACACTCAACCAACTAAGCCACCCAGGTGCCCCAGCCCAAGGAATTTTAATACAGCTACCAAGAAAATTCAATGGAAAGAATAATCTTTTCAACAAACAGTTCTGGGACAATTGGATATCTACATGCAAAAATGAAATGAAGTCAAGACAGATCCCTACTTCATTCCATATGTAAAAATTAATTCAAAATGAATTATAGACCAAAATGTAATGCTTAAATTATTAAAGAGTTAGAAGAAAACATAGTAGTAAACCTTCATGACCTTCAGTTAGGCGGTTGGGCAATGGTTTCTTAGACATGGCACCAAAAGCACAAGTGACCAAAGAAAAAATCGGTAAGTTAGACTTCATCAAAACTTCTCTGCTTCAAAAGATACCATAAAGAAAGTAAAAAGACAAACCAAAGAATGGGAGAAAATATTTATAAATCACACATCTGATAAGGGACTTGCATCCAGACTATATAAAGAACTGTATATATATATATATATATATTTATAACTATGTAAAGACCTGTTACAATTAAATAATAAAAAGACAGTGATCCATTTTAAAAATGGGCAAAGGATTTGAATAAATGTTTCTCCAACAAAGATAAACAAATGGACAGTAAGCGCATGAAAAGATGCTTAATATCATTAGCAGGAAAATGCAAATGAAAACCATAATGAGAAAAACTAGAAACACTTGAGTAGAAAAATTATTCCGTGCTTACCAGGAGGGCTTAAAATCAAAAGGACAGATAATAAGTGTAAGGAAGGGTGTGTAGAGATTAGGACCCTCATCCCCTGCTGGTGGCAACACGAAATGGTGCAGCCACTTGGGAAAACAATCTGACAGTTCCTCAACAGTTAAACAGAGTTGACATATGACCCATATTTCAGTGGGATTCCATTTCTAGGTATATAAACCAAGAGAAATCACCATACAAAAATCTGTACATGAATATCAGAGCATCATTATTCAACTAACCAAAAAGTGATAACCCAAATGTCCCCAATTGATAAACGGATAAATAAAATGTGGTATATCCAAAAATGAAATAATATTTAGCAACTAAAAGAATGATGTACTGGTACATGCTTTGGGGTGGATAACCTTGGACACATTCTGCTAATTTAGCAAGAAGCCAGTCACAAAAGGCCACTACTATAACTGCATTGATAGGAAATGTCCAGTACAGGCAGATCCATAGAGAGAAAAAATAGAATTGTTGTCTCAGTCAGGGAAAATAACCAGTGCAAAGTTTCTAATGCTTCAGTCAAGACAGACTTATGTTCATTTCTTGACTGTGGTCAACACAGTTGCAACACAGTTTAAGCCTCCAATGCTTAAAATTAGGAATCCATGGCACTGGAAAGGCTCTTCAAAAGTCAATTAAATAATTACTATGTCATGGATTTGAGGCTCACTTGCTTTAAGCTATTCAGTCAAAACCTCAAAATCTCCAGGGAAGAAGAAAACAGTCACCCATAGAAAATCATTCTAGTATATAAAACTATGAAAATTTATCTCTCTGGATTTTAGCTGTACATTTCCAGTGATCTGCACTATACACTTCTACTCACATGGAGTCTCATGGAACATGGACAGAGCCAGGTTTACTACGTAGTGGGCAACCGATCCTTTCCACATTCTTTTTTTTTTTTTTTTCCTTTTTTTAAGGAGGGAAAAGGGCAAAGGGAGGGGGAGAGGGGCAGAGAGAGGAGGAGAGCCTCCTCCATGCCCGGCATGGAGTCTGATGTAAGGTTCGATCTCACAACTCTGAGATTAAGATCTGAGCTGAGATCATGACTCAGACGCTTAACGGTTTAACCGACTGAGCTACCCAGGCGCCCCACCCCCCTTCCACATTCTTTTCACAACAGCAACCTGATCCTTTTCTGAGGAATGACCTCTTTCCCACAGTATGAAGACCCCATTCATCGAGTGCCTGTCTCTGCCTAACCAAGGGAGTAAGGATGAGAGGATGGAAGATGTAGAGCTTCCTTGCTAGAGGGGAATGGTGAGCAACAAAACAAAGACTGAGGATAACTGGCTTATACTCATTCCAGCAGAAGTGCCCCAGCTAGCTGACTGGCCACTCTGTCTGTTCTAAGCCTGGCTCTTCAGTCTTCTCTTTCGTTCTTAGGAGAACGCCCATATTTTAATAAATTCCCTTCTTGCTTAAGTTAGCATGCGTCTGTTTCCACTGCTCTCGAATCAAAGAACTCTAAGCTCTACCCATGATTTTTCCAAGTCTGCTGTCTCAGTTGATGTCATCATCAGTCTCCAAGTAAGTCAGGCTTGATCCCAGGTCACTAACTCTTCCCAGACCCCTTACTCATTTCATCATCAAGCCATAAAAATTCCACCTTTTCAGGGCCTCTCCCACTTAACCCTTCTTCGTGTTCCAACTATCATTACCCTAAATCAGGAATTCATTCTCTCTCACTTGGGTTATTTATTCATTCATCAAGCAAAGTAACCAGGGATGTTTCTCTGTGCAGATTATTTCTCTCTCTTCTGGAACAATTTCTGTGCCTCCTCTCCAAGCCTGGCGTTATGGGCCTTTCATGATCTCTCTACGTTTCGTTCCAATTTTAATTTATTTACAGCACTTTCTCTAAAATTTCAAGTTATTTCCATAAAATCTTGAAGGGGGAGGTAAGAACATGCTAAAATTTCAATTTTTAAATAGATTTTATTTATTTATTTATTTGACAGAGAGAGAGAAAGCACAGGCGGGGGAGCAGCAGGCAGAGAGAGAGGGAGAAGCAGGCTCCCCACTGAGCAGGGAGCCTGATATGGGGCTCAAACCCAGGACCCTGCGATCATGACCTGAGCCAAAGGCAGACGCTTAGCTGACTGAGCCATCCAGGTGTGCCCCTAAAATTTCAATCTAATATGATGCTTGAGACCTGCTTAAAAATAATATGAGAGGTGGGGCGCCTGGGTGGCTCAGTGGGCTAAGCCACTGCCTTCGGCTCAGGTCATGATCTCAGAGTCCTGGGATCGAGTCCCGCATCGGGCTCTCTGCTCAGCAGGGAGCCTGCTTCCCTCTCTCTCTCTCTCTCTCTCTCTCTCTACCTGCCTCTCCATCTACTTGTGATTTCTCTCTGTCAAATAAATAAAAAAAATCTTTAAAAATAATATGAGAGGCAAAAGATATGGGAAGGGCTGGTGCATGGGGATGGGGGAGTACTGGCCATGGCTTAATGGTTGTTGAGACTATATTATGGGTATATGGGGGTTCAACTGTTTTATCTACTACTATACATATTCAAAGTTCTCTATAAAAAAAAGTTTTATTTTTTTATTTTTATTTTTTTTTTAAAGATTTTATTTATTTATTTGACAGACAGAGATCACAAGTAGGCAGAGAGGCAGGCAGAGAGAGAGGAGGAAGCAGGCTCCCTGCTAAGCAGAGAGCCCGATGTGGGGCTGGATCCCAGGACCCTGGGATCATGACCAGAGCCGAAGGCAGAGGCTTTAACCCACTGAGCCACCCAGGCGCCCTTATAATAAAAAGTTTTAAAAGTCTTCACTTAATCATGAAGGGAGTCCATTGATACTATTTTAGTCCTGAAGACAATAGAGAAATACAGATTCAAATTCTTCTTTTTTTTTTTTTTTTTTTTTTAAGATTTTATTTATTTGACAGAGAGAGACACAGTGAGAGAGAGGAAACACAAACGGGAAGTGGGAGAGGGAGAAGCTGGCTTCCCGCTGAGCGGGGAGCCTGATGCAATACTTGATCCCAGGACCCTGGGATCATGACCTGAGCTGAAGGTAGACAGTTAACGACTGAGCCATCCAGGCACCCCTCAAATTCTTTCTAAGGTACAGGGGGAAAAAAATTGAACAAGGAGTTCAAAAAGGAACAAAGAAAACTCGACGGACATAAGAAAAGGTAGGAAGAACAGAAACAACCAGAAAACATCATAAAAGACAGCCACAGAAAAAACCAAACCCAGCAGTACCATGAAAAATGCAAATGAGTCAACCCCCTTACTACAAGGTAAAAACATAAAAAGACATAAGCTATGCCGCACAATGTAGGAGTACAGTATACCAGACAAATCCAGATTATTTCCCTTGAGCCATAAAAACCCCATCTTCAAAAACAGACACATTCATACCTGAAATGATGCCCATTTAGAATCTCAAGTCCTTCTGTGAGAGCACAATACAGGCTGGTCTGTGCTCCCTGCTGAGGGGTCTTGATGAAGAAGGAAAAAAGCCACCACATCCATTTCATGAAGGACGAGTGCCGAATCAGTTCAGACTTGACTGTGCCCGGGTGGACAGAATACGCCGTAACGCCAGAGCCTAATGGGGGTGCCCCATAGAGAGAGGAAGGCAGGACTTGATATTGCTGGACAGCCGAGGACAGCAGGGGCCGTGAATAAACATTTAACCCCAGGAAGACTCCCTTCCCACAATGGTATTATAAGCACTCCTCACAGTTACTTACACCTCCATATTTCACAGGTTAGGATTGAAGCTCAAAGAGGTTATTAACTGTTAGGAAACAGCAGAGGGGTGCCTGGGTGGCTCAGTTGGCTAAGCAACTGCCGTCGGCTCAGCTCATGATCCCAGGATCCTGGAATCGAGCCCCGCATTGGGCTCCCTGCTTGGTGGGAAGCCTGCCTCTCCCTCTCCCTCTGCTGCTCCCCCTGCTTGTGCTCTCTCTCTGACAGATAAATAAAATCTTAAAAAATAATAATAATAATAATAATAATAAAGGAAACACTAGAGCCAGGAGTCAAACCTCTCTCCCGCACTTTGACTCTAGGGATCACTCTTTCTTCAAAGCTGCCTTTTTATTGGCTGCTGGGATCCCACACTTCTGTTTTTCCAAACCTTTCTTGTTGCTCCCTCTCAGTTTCCTGGACCAGTTCCTCATCTTCTACCCAAACTGCAAATGCTGGAGCTCCCATATCTTGCTAAACTCCCTCTCTAGAACTATATGGCATGCATTTTTATGCACATCGTACTCCTTTGAACTCTTGGCTGACTTTGAGGGGCTAAGGGCACGGGCTCTGTGGTCAGACTGTCCAGTTTTGAATCCCAGCTGTACCCTGGGCAAGCTCCCTATGTTGTGATTCACTTTCCTCTTGAAATGGGGATAATCCTAATACCTGCACCTCACACGGTGGTTTGGAGGATTAAATGGATTCATATCTATAAGAGGCTCGATCGTCTCTGGTACATGGTAAGTGCTAAATGACACTTAGGCATGTGCTGGTGAGGTCCCCAGTTCCTTACTAAAACCTTGGGGCCAGAGAGGTTTCCAAATTTCTACTTATTTTAGAAAAATAATATGACACAGATACATTTATTTCTTATTACCTAATCTCCCTGGTACAAGGGAGGTTTTGCTGCTCAAGCTTTGGAGTCAAGCTTCCGAAAAAAATGAATTCTCAGGTCTTTGTGGATTTCATGATTGCAGATAAAGGACTATGGACATAAATTATTTCCAACTTGACATCTACTCTATTTTTTTTTAAGATTTTATTTATGTATTTGTCAGAGAGAAAGAGAGAGCACAAGCAGCAGGCGGAGGGAGAAGCAGGCTGCCCACTGAGCAGGGAGCCCAATGCGGGGCTCAATCCCAGGACCCTGGAAACATAACCTGAGCCGAAGGCAGATGCTTAACCAACTGAGCCACCCAGGTGTCCCTTGATACCTTCTCTAGATGACCCATAGTAATGCTGACACAGAGGCCCCAAACTAATTTCATACTTTAAAGGCCAAACCTGGCTCTTGCAGTGTTCCATAACTCCCAATCAGGCAGGCTCACAGAGCAGTTCTTGACCATTCCTACCTTACCACACATATCTGTCAACAACCCCTGGGGGTTTCCCATCGTAACTATCTCTTAGGAGTGTACACTACCCTCTATCTCCACCACTTTAGTCCAGGACACCCTCACTTCTCACCTAGACTACAGAAATCACCTGCTGCACACACTCTGGTCCCCATTTTAAAAAGGCTTTCATTCTGAAGGTTCTCTCCTGCTCTTCCACTAAAGTCCTTACCATAGACTCTAAGGGTTTTGACTCTGTCCACTGTCTCAGTTCAGACCTCTGCTCCCTTTGCTTTCTACATTTTAATCATAGCAGCCTCTCAGTTACTCAAACTGAATCTAGACCTCTGTGCATTCTCTTCATCTGCCTGGAATGTTTCTCAATATCCCGAGATGCCTCATCCCACCCACTCTGTAACCCATCTAATTTCCATGTAGCTTGATGATCCCGTATCAACAGTCGGGCTCCTATGTCTGATTCCTAGCCAAAATTCTGCCTGCCTCAACTCCTAAGCGACTCTAGGAGTCCACCCTGGATTACCCTTCTTTATCGAAAATTCAGAGTAGACAGTGTTAAGGACCTTTGTATATTTGTGACTGAAGACTCCCCTCTTCAAGCATACATTTCTCTCTTATTTAACCTTTTGTCTAAGGAAGACACTCCCCCACCACCACCACCACCAGAGTCCCAGGACCTTTTTTATCCTAATGGTTGTATCTAGTACCAGCTCAGGTCCCTCCCTCTGCCATTTCCCCCCTCCCCCAGATTTTATTTATTTATTTATTTATTTATTTTTAAAGATTTTATTTATTCATTTGAGAGAGAGACAGTGAGAGAGAGAGCATGAGCGAGGAGAAGGTCAGAGGGAGAAGCAGACTCCCCATGGAGCTAGGAGCCCAATGCGGGACTCGATCCCGGGACTCCGGGATCATGACCTGAGCCGAAGGCAGTCGTCCAACCAACTGAGCCACCCAGGCGTCCCTATTTATTTATTTTAGAGAGCAAGAGAGCACATGTGCAGGAGGGGCAGAGAGGGGGATAGAGAGAATCTCAGGCAGACTCTGCACTGAGCCCAGAGCCAGAGCCAGGGCTTGACCTCACAACCTGAGACCATGACCTAAATCAAAACCAAGAGCCACACGCTTAACCCACTGAGCCACTCAGAAGCCCCCAGGTCCTTCCCTTCTATCTAGTCTCATTATGAGTAAAAAACCTTGCTTGATTGTGAGGCCTGACTTAATGAGGACAATAACCTATAAAGTAGTCCTATTTTACTTATGAGGAAATAAGTCTGGAAAAGTTAAGAAAACTTGTTGCAGGTCGCACAGCCAGTAAGTACTAAAAGTCAAGCCTTACAACTCAAAGTCAGAATGTCTCCATCTCCTGCCAGCCACCTCCAATATTCAGCTGTGGGCTATTTACTAAAATAATACCCAGTTATAGTCATGGCAGCAGGTTTGTCCAGGGAATGGGCTCCAGAAAACGGTATTTTTGCTACTTTCCATTGACTGGTATCTCTATAATTACTTCTTCTAAGCCTACCTTTGAGCCTCCGAGCCAGTTCCTGGGTGAAGAGAATGTTAGCTAACTTGCTGTGACAGTAGGCCAGACCCGCATGGTAGAATTTCTCGCCCTGAAGGTTATGGAAGTGGATCCTTCCCAGGTGATGTGCTAGGGAAGACACATTCACTATCCTTGATGGGGCCGATTCCTTCAGCTTCTCTAGCAGCAGATGGGTCAGGAGGAAGTGACCTATGGGAAAAACTAGAATTAACAGAGTTCAGGGCCAATGCCAGGGTGAAGGGAGTCATAGTGAGCCCTGGAGAGAACACAGGAACAAGGCTTTTTGCCTTATTAATTCATTATAAACTGCAGAACAAGCTCAGGGAGGGTTTGGGGAAATAGGACAGCCATCTCTCCATGAGGGGCGGCTGGATTATGTGAATATGAACTCTTGTGTCCTTCCAACTTGGATTAATAATACTCTTTAAGAGCAGGCAGCCTCTGCCTGATGCTGGTCGTAAGGTTCCCCACAAAGAAAGCAACACAGCCCCCAGTCCAATGAAGCTGTTCAAAAAGGCCCCAAGGTAAGTTGAATCTGGATTGCAAATTAAAAAGTGGGTGGCACCTCGAGGAGGCCTAAGTTTATATCTGAGCTATCACAGAAGGACCAGAGTATTCACTATCCACTTATGGTCTCTTAGGGCCCAGAGGCAGCTCAGTCTGACCCCTAGGTTTTCCAAGAAGAACTTTAAGCTGCTTCTAGTTTGGTGATGAGACCAGATTTCTTACCCAAGTGGTTGACTCCCATGTGCATCTCAAAGCCATCTGCTGTCTTAGAGTAGGGACACATCATCACTCCTGCGTTGTTGATCAAAATGTGTAGATGTTTCTCCTCTGCAGGGGAAGAGGAGATGTGATGGGGAAGCAGCCAGCCACAGCAGTTACATCTGAGAAATCTGCCTTACATCCGGGCTTTGAAAATGGGGATGCATAACTTACTTTAATCTTCCTCCATTTCTCCTTCATATGTGGTTTGTATCATTTTTCATTGTTTAAGACTTTCATTGTTTACCTACTACAGAGCAAAATTCCATCTTACACAACCAAGTTGCCTTTCCGATCTTTCCATTTAAGGAGCTACTCACTCACTGCTTTGGGGGAAAATGTTCTGTTCACCTCTCCTAGTAGAAGGACTTCCCAAGCTGAATCAGAAGAGTCAAAGCAAGAACCAACAGGCTGTTCTGTACACACCCCGTGCCACTGGAGAACTCCAAAAGGTGCCAAAAGAAATACTGGTTTCAACTCTTTGTTGCATCTGGCAACTCTTTTCGTGGTTTATTTTCTCACGTAATTTGTAATTTCTAACTATGAGCTCATATCTATAGACATTTTTTACCTTGGGAGGCCAAGATCCATGTGTTGTGAGGGGTTATGCCTACAGAGTACTCTTGGGTCTGATTTTGATGTGTTACTACAGGGTTTTATGTTAGCTCCTCAGCTCAAGATTCTTACACTAATGATATAATAAATTCTCCCCCACAGATGATGCCAACTTGAGGTTCTAATATCTTGCAGTTGACTCTCTAACCACCATGTCCTAAAGAGAAGATAAACTTCTTTGCCATGTCTTGGATCTGATGGCCTACTTTTTTTTTTAAGCCCCCATACCATGGACCTGATGAGTTTTTGTGAGTCTCAACCTTATGCCCAAGATACAGCTCCCCACTCTCAGGGCCTGAGGCCTCATCTCCTTTCCTTGTGAGGTTTTTGGCTTTAGTTCCTATGCACTGCTATGACTCTTTAAACTCCTTTTTTGTTGCTGCTTCTTGAGGATTCCCTCTTGTTATTAAGGAGTTCAGCTATGAATGAAATTTTTTATTATAGTTTATCTAGTATTTCTATGTATTAAAGAGAAGGCTCTTTTCCTTTAACCAAGACTGCCATGTTGATTGCAAGATCAGCAACATAATCTCCAGTTCTGTACTTACCTGCTAAGAAGTCTTTAGCAAAGGCTCGAATAGATTTCGTATCAGCCAAGTCCAGTTTCCGCACGAATACCTGTTGGTTCCCCGTTATGAGCTGGATCTCTCTGGCTACGGATTCCCCCTTTAGCACATCCCGGCATGCTAAATACACACGGGCACCTGTCAACAAATACATAAAAGAGACACACTGTCAGCTCTGCTTTTGAGTGGACACTATAGACCTACAGACTTATAAATGTCATTTTCTACTTAAAAAAAAAAAAGTTTTATTAATTTATTTGACAGAGATCACAAGTAGGCAGAGAGGCAGGCAGAGAAAGAGAGGGGGAAGCGGGCTCCCTGCTGCGCAGAGAGCCCGATGCAGGGCTCGATCCCAGGACACTGAGATCATGACCTGAGCCAAAGGCAGAGGCTTAACCCACTGAGCCACCCAGGCGCCCCTACTTATTTTTTTTTAATGGGAATTCTATGCCTACTTCATGACAGGGGTATTTGATGAACAACAACAACAACGAAAGAAAAATAACCAAAATACGAAGTATCCATTATACAGAGAGCATTATACTAGGTTCAGAGCAGTGAATCTGTGGGACACTTGTAAAGTTCTTGAATTCCAAGACTGGGAGGGAGTAATAAGCATCCCCCGCATCCCCTTGTGAGGGATAAAATGGCAGGAGTAGGAGGGAATTAGAAGCAGATGAGCTTGCCTCTTTGAGCCAGTTCTTTGGCTGTCTCCTTTCCAATGCCCGTGTTGGCTCCAGTGACCACAGCTACCTTCCCAGGAAGCTGGACAGTTGATGTACACATCCCACTACACAGCATTTTCCTGTAGAGAAGGAGAGCTCATCAGTTCTTCATTCCTGTCTTAGCCAGAGGTTCCTGTAACTACCATGTCTTCCAATCCCAAGACTAGAGTTTGCTTTGGTTCTTTATAGTGCTGTCATTTTATAGATTTAAGGAAGATTGAAGAAAAATTCTCTGCTCTTGCTCAAGGGCTTTTGCTCAAACATTTTCTGCTTCTCTCTTGGGAACAAAAACGATTCTATTTTAAGGGCAAACCTTAGAGCTGCCCCCTGCAGTACAAGAACTGGGTAAGTATTTGATTATCCAGGCACCTGGCTTCAGTTTGAGCCCTTTGACAGGCTTAGGGAATCATAAGACTCAGCCTAGAAGAAGCAAGAACTAGTCCACTTACGACAATCTGTCCATAACTGGCACTTTTTGGCCTTGATATGCAGCTAATCCAATACAAAAAGTTAAAATTATGGAAGTTTGTTTGCTGCAGTAAAGCAAACAGAAACACGCACATACACACAATTAAAAATAAGACAAAGAAAAGACATAAACCAGTACCAACGGGAGCTGGGATTTGAGTCCTGGTTTAATTAGTGTCCTTGTTCCTAAGCACGCCACTCCCCTCCCTTTCCAAAGAAATGAATGCACAAACAGGGATTAGCATATCTCAGATTGTTCTTTTTTTCTTCTCTGCAAATTGTCAAGACTCAAGTTAAAAGAATCTGTTGACCAGGAGATGCACTTTTAAAGAGCATTTCAGCCTTCTTCATTGAACTGGGAGTCGCAAGGCACACACTCCTAGCCACTAAAACTACCTGCTTAGGGCACACAAGTCCGTAAGGAAGCAAACTGGTGCTCATCAAAAGATATCTTCCTCCTTAGAGAACAAGCCTCCCTGCTCGGTTTTTCACATCCTTTCAGGGTTCGCTCCAGGAGCGACAACATATCAGGATCTCTACTGAGTTCTTTCTTCTCTTTACCAACAGGATGAAAGAAACAATCAACTATGAAAAATCCAGTTCTGGGCTAGCTCCCCCTGACCTAGCCAAGTGGTTGGGGAGTATAAAGGTTGCAGTAAAATCTTCCTGAGAAAAATCTCGCAGCGGTGTGAGCACTATTTTCAGTTCAGGCTTAACTTTTCACTGAGATTCTATTTGGGTAAAAGGATCTTGTGGTGTAAAGAAATACAAAGCGTTCTCATCTGAGTGGGAGCACTAGGCGTTCAGAAGGGAGGAAAAATAAAAGTAAAAGAGGAGCGCGAGGGTGGATGGTGACCACGCCCCCGCCCCCCGCCCCCGAGGAAGGACTGTCTCTTCAGTCTCCGGTTCACCGTCACTACTGGTGATTTACTCAGAACCAATCAGCAGGCGCCCATAGTGCAGCTCTTCTCCGATTCTCTGCCGCACTTAGCCAGCCATTGGCTGATTTGTCACCAGGTCCGGGACCACGACCCTTATTCCTCTCGGCCTCACCCCCAAACCCTGGGCATGATTCAGGTCCCCCAGATACTCCTGCTCTGAAGGCACAATGCGGCTCATGATGAAACCCTTCCGTTTCTTTCCTCTACAACATCCGCCCAGAAAAAAGGCGAATCTATCTGCAACAAGAGAGCAAGCAACGGGCCGGCGATCCGCACGATTCCCACCGACAGAGTTTCAGAGAGCAAAAGGTCGAATCGCTCCACCGTACTTCAAGGCTGGAAGCAAGACGATAGATAGGGCTGGTTCAAGGCGTGGGAGCTAAGGGGAAAATGAGTGTTAAGGTCCACATCCCACTTTAGGGTCTGAAATCTCCCAATGCTGATAACTTAAGGGTCTGAGGGTAGCCTTGCACTCAGGGTTCTCTCGAGCAGAAAGCAAGGGTTTCTGAGACGAAAAAAATGATCGGGAGAAACAGAGTCAGGTGAGCCGGACTACAGCCCCTTCCCACCGCCTGGGGTCTCCTGATCTCGTTCCCCTGTATCCAGGACAGCTGAACCTCCTCTAACCAATCGAACATCCGGCCTCGACCTACTTGGAAAGCCCCCAGGGATTTTCCTTTTCCTTTTCCTTCTTCTGGAAACAGAGGTTCGGTGAGGATTAGCGTCCTCCTGAATTCTTCTCAAGAGAAGGCAATACATTTGCACAGACCTGATTTGGGGTGCAGCGATGTACAGGAAAAGGGGTAGAAGGAGGAGCAGGAGCAGCAGGACCCCGATCATCTTGCCGGACGGCTGCGGTGTGTCTAGGTAGGAGCGGAGCGAGATGCCCCAGCAGCGCTCGAGGACCGTGCGGCTCCTCCCAGACACGCCCTAATCTTAGTGCGGCAGCCCAGCGAGCAAAGCCGTCTGGGAAATGTAGTCCGCAGCTTGTGCTGGAGGGCGCTGCTCGCAGCCGCTCGAGCAAGCGGACACGCAACAAATCCCCAACTATTTAGGTTCTAGGCCTTCTAGGATCGTCCAGCTTTACCACAGCCCTCTGGCCACCACGGTTGTCATGAAACCTCCCTAGTCCTCTAGCTCTTGGTGCCCAATTTCAGATCCTGGTTAAGTTTTCCCTTATAGTGCAACAGTTACCGCATTGTTCCTCCTGGAGATCAAAGATTGGCGTCTGGGGAGTGTTATGAGGCTGATTACGCAGGAGAGGAGCCGTTGGAGTCTGACAGTTGGGAAGGAAGTGGGGAGGTGGGAATCCTTCCTCCTTAGAGATTCCTTCATTCCAGGGGAGTGTAAGCAACCCAACCCTGAAGAAATATCCAGGAGAATCGCTTTATTGTGTCTGTTTTGTATTATAATGCTTTCATCATTTTCCTGTTGTTTGAGTGTTAATTGATAATAGACCATGGTTCTCCTGGTGACTTGGATTAGATATGTTAATTCCCAGGGTGGCCATGAATTTCCCAGATTAGTACAGTTGATTTTGCTTACTCGTGAGAGTCTATAATCCTGTCTTGAATTAAGGCCACGGAAATTCTTTGAGAACAAACAGTTTCCCTGTTCAATTATTCCTTACCGCTTTGCCAGCTGAGGCTTGTATCTAGCTTCCAAGAGGTAGAGGTAGAGGATGTTTTAACAAGTCAATAACTGGATAATTCATTTCCATTTGATGGAAAAACATGTTCCAAGCTCAATTTAAATGAATATATCTTACAGAAATTGAAGAGGTTTCCTTCACACAGTACAAATTTTTACTGATTTAACGTTAGATTGTCTAATAATCATCAGATTTTGTCAAATGCTCATTGTGGTACCTAATATATGTATAGGCTTTTACACCTTTTACACCTTTATTAAAAGCCTTTCATGTGTTTTGTACCTTATTCGTTCACTTATTCATTTGACGAATGTGCTCTTCCTACAGTGTACGAGGCACTGAACTGAGGATCAGCAGGGAGCCAGCAAAAATGACCACTGCCCTCTCAGAGCTTGTGGCCTGTCAGGGAGGAGCTTCATGTGATCACCCTGAATAAACTATGATGAGGGTTATGAGGGAAAATAAAGGTTTGGGAGGTCTTAGCCTGAAGCTCCTCCTGGTCTGGAGGTCAGGAAAAGCTTCTTTGAAGAAATGCATTTGAGCTGAGGCCTGAGGGAAGGTCAGGAGTTAGTGGGCAACATACAGATGAGAGTTCTCTGAGCAGAGGGAAGAGCCCACTGGAGAGCTCAGAGTCAGAGAAAGCAGGAGCACTAGGACAGTGGAAAACATTGGTCTAGGGGCGCCTAGGTGGCTCAGTGGGTTAAAGTCTCTGCCTTCAGCTCGGGTCATGATCCCAGGGTCCTGGGATTGAGCCTGCTTCCCCCTCTCTCTCTGCCTGCCTCTCTGCCTACTTGTGATCTCGGTCTGTCAAATAAGTAAATAAAATCTTAAAAAAGGAAAAGAAAAAGAAAAAGAAAACATTGGTCTAGCTGTGGCACAGAGGTAAAAGGGAGTGCTAGAAAGAAATGACAATAGCCAATGTCTAAATGGTGCTTATTATGTGCCAGACCCTGTCCAAGTGCTGTTAACTACCTTAATTCCCATAATAACTACAATTTTTTTTCTATTTTATAGACAAGGATACTGAGCCAACAGCGAGGTTAAATAAATTATCCCAGTCCGTGGTGGCAGAACTGGGATTCAAATTTAAGAAGGATATATCCAGGCTCTGTGCCCTGGATAAAGGCCATATTGCCCAAAGAGGAGGCTGGACACCTCCCCGTATGTCTGTGCTTTTGCACATCCACACAAAATTTGCATGCAATTTTATTCAGAGAATCTAGATTAAAAACCATCGGTTAAACCCACTAACGAAAGATGAGTAAGCAAACGACTGGCTTAGAGAAGCTATGACAAAAGCAGAGAGGAGGGTGTTGGGGAGCACTAACATTGTGGAGTAGGTAGAGGAAGGTGAGCCTGAAAATGGACAGCGACGAAGGGACAGAGGTTGGTGAGGGGTTAGAATGGGTTCAATGGGATTAGAGAAGCCATACAGTAATTTGAACAGGAAGAGTTTAATATCAGAATTATGAAACCTAGGGGTACCTGGGTGGCTCAGTGGTTAAAGCCTCTGCCTTTGGCTCAAGTCATGATCCCAGGGTCCTGGGATTGAGCCTCACGTCGGGCTCTCTGCTCAGCAGGGAGCCTGCCTCCTCCTCTCTCTCTCTCTGCCTGCCTCTCTGCCTACTTGTAATCTCTGTCTGTCAAATAAATAAATAAAATTAAAAAAAAAAAAAGAAAGATAAAGAAAAGAAACTAAATCTGGGGAGAAAATATTTGCAAATCACATACCTGATAAAGTATTTGTAGTCAGATCTTTTTTTAACCCCCAGCTCCGGATTAAGAAAATAACTCCATTTTTTAAACTGTCAAGTGATTTGAACAGTATATCCCCCCAAAAGATACACAGATGGCTAATTAGCCACAGGAAAAAATGCTCAATATCATAAGTTATTAAGGGTAAGCAGATTAAAACCACAATAAAATGCCACCCCGCATTTACTATAGTGGCTAAAATAAAAAAGGCTGACGATACCAGGAGAATGTGGAGCAACTGCAATTGTCACACACCACTTTTGAGAATATAAAATCTGCAACCACTTTGGAACATAGTTTGTCATTTTTTTAAGAAGATATATGTTGGGCGCCTGGGTGGCTCAGTGGGGTAAAGCCTTTACCTTCAGCTCAGGTCATGATCCCGGGGTCCTGGGAATGAACCCCACATCGAGCTCTCTGCTCGATAGGGAGTCTGCTTCCTCCTCTCTCTCTGCCTGCCTTTCTGCCTACTTGTGATCTCTGTCAAATAAATAAATAATCTTAAAAAAAAAAAAAGTTGTATGTCAGTTAAATTGTACCTATCTTATTATTCCTTGATAATTCCCAAGAGAAATTAAAGTTTATTTATACAAAGGCTGGCTTGTGAATGATCCTGATGGCTTTATTTGCCATGATCAAAAACAGGAAACAATCCAAATGTCCAGCAACAAGTTGAACAGATAAACAAGAGGTTCTATATGCACACGTGAAATAGGTATTACTCAGAAATAAGGACTAGACTTCCAACACACACAGCAGCCTGAATGAATCTCCAAGTAATTATGTTGAATGACAGAAGCCAGACAAAAAGTGCTTATTATGTGATTCCATTTACATAAAATTCTAGAAAATGCAAAATGGGGATTATAGATTGTGGTGATTGAAAGCAGATCACTGTCTGGGACGCCTGGGTGGCTCAGTTGGTTAAACATCTGCCTTTGGCTCAGGTCTTGATCTCAGGGTCCTGGGACTAAGCCCTGCCTCAGGCTCCCTGCTCAGCGGGGAATCTGCTTCTCCCTCTGCCCCCGCAATTCACGCTCTTCCTCTCTCTCTCTCTCCTGAAGAAATAAACAAAATCATAAAAAAGAAAAAAAAGAAGGAAAGAAAGAGAGAGAGAGAAAGAAAACACTCTTTCTGGGGATGGGAGGAAGTGGAGGGGGATAGGAAGGTTTTACCAAGGAATATGAGGACGCTTTGGGGGGTGATGGACATGTTCATTGTCTTAACTGTGGTGATAGTTTCATGAGTGTATACAAAGATCAAAACTCATCAAAGTGCATACTTTATTTTTTAAAAAATTTTATTTATTTATTTGAGAGACAGTGGTCACAAGTAGGCAGAGAGGCAGGCAGAGAGAGAGCGAGGAAGCAGGCTCCCTGCCAAGCAGAGAGCCCGATGCGGGCTCAATCCCAGGACCTTGAGATCATGACCTGAGCTGAAGGCAGAGGCTTAACCCACTGAGCCACCCAGATGCTCCTAAAAAGATTTATTTATTTATTTTGGAGAGAGAAAGAGCAGGAGCAGGAGGCGGGAGAGAAAGAGAAACCCAAGAAGACTCCCTGCTGAGCCCTGAGCGCCCCCTCACCCCGGGGCTTGATCCCACAACCCTGAGATCATGACCTGAGCCCAAACCGAAAGTCTGATGCTTAACCCACTGAGTCCCCAGATGCCCCTGTACGAACACTTCTACAGAGCACAGAGAAGAAAGATGAATGAGGACATAGAAGATAAATGACAAAGTAAGTTCCCCCAGAAAGCAGAAGATGATGAGATGGAGACAAATTCATCTTAGAAGGAGAGAAAGATATGCTGAGCATAAATTCAAAAAGATTTATGAGCTTGGTAGCGGAATATTGAGGAATTTTCCTTCTCATGGTCCCTATTTGTATGTGTGTGTGCACGTGAAGAGGCTAGGACATATGCGGAACCTGAGAGTGTAGGCAAGAAGAGTAAGAAGAGTAGCAAACATGGGGCACCTGGGTGGCTCAGTGGGTTAATCCTCTGCCTTCGGCTCAGGTCATGATCTCGGGGTCCTGGGATCGAGCCCCTCATGGGGCTCTCTGCTCGGCGGGGGGCCTGCTTCCTCCTCTCTGCCTGTGTCTCTGCCTACTTGCGATCTCTGTCTGTCAAATAAATAAGTAAAATCTTTAAAAAAAAAAAAAAAAGAAAGAAGAAGAGTAGCAAACATGTGAGATAATCATTGTAGAGACTAGGTCAGTGGGATTAAGGAAATAAAGAAAGGATGGATGGTTTAACTGGAGGCCCTGGGTGATGCCAGTGGCTGTATATTATAACAGCATCAACAAGGAAGGTAATGTGATTTTTCTGTAGCAGCTCTCATCAGTCAGCCTCACAAAGCAGACAGATGGATAGTTCATTGAGAGTTGGGGTTTTCTCAGACTCTAGGGGCAGAGAGACAAGCCAGGAGGCTGAGGGGATTGTCAAGAGAATGACTAAAGTGAGGAGTGTGGAGTCTTGGTAGGATAATTTGTGGAAGTGACGGCAGTGGGGGCCTATAATGATCTGTAGGGCCTCCTGGGGCTAAAGAACTAACACATTGGGATTCACCCCACCAGAGAGCTAGGTGAGTAGGAGGTCCCTCAAGATGGCGGGGGGTAGGAGTATAGGAAGTTCGTGGTGGATGGTTCCAGATGTTGACAGACTGAGGGGCAGGGATGAGATAGGGAACGAGGTTCTTGGAGATGAGGAGATCAAGGGACTGAAGGTCCAGGGAATTGCTGGCTCAATGGAAGGTAATGAAGTCACCTATAACATTCGTGTTCAAGTCTCTGTGTAATTGTGTGTTTTCATTTAGTTTGGAGATACACCTGGGAACAGAATTGCTAGATAATATGTTAACACTATGTTTAAATGCTTAAGGAACTATGGGACCATTTCCCAAAGACGCTATTTCATTTTCTATTCCTACCAGCACCATATGGGTTTTCAATTTCTCTACATCCTTGTCAATACTTGTTATTGTCTATTGGTTTTAGTCATCCTAATGGATGTGAGTATTGTCTCACTGTCAGTTTGATTTGCCTGAGGACTAATGATGCTAAGCCTCTTTTTCTTTTTTAATATTTTATTTATTTATTTGGCAGAGATATAACAAATAGGCAGAGAGGTAGGCAGGGGGAGAAGAGGAAGCAGGCTCCCTGCTGAGCACACAGCCCCATGTGGGGGCTCTATCTCAAGACCCTGAAACCATGATCTGAGCTGAAGACAGCCACCAAGTGCCCTGCTAAGCCTCTTTTAATGTATGTATTGGCCATTTTATTTTTGGAAACATTTCCAGAGAGCTATGTCTATTCCGATCCTTTGCCCAGTTTTAATTGTGTTACTTACTATTTTATTGTTGAATAAAGCCAGGATTTGGGGGGCGCCTGAGTAGCTCTGTGGGTTAAGCCTCTGCCTTTGGCTCGAGTCATGGTCTCAGGGCCCTGAGATCGAGTACCACATGGGGCTCTCTGTTCAGCGGGGAGCGTGCTTCCCCTTCTCCCCCTGCCTACCTCTCCGCCTACTTGTGATCTCTCTCTGACAAATAAATAAATAAAATCTTAAAAAAAAAAAAAAAGCCAGGATTTTGGACCCAGGAAGTGTAGCCCTGAATGAGGGCTTAACTCTCACGTTCTCTTGTTTCTTCCTATGCATCATGGTTACAAAGTGGTACAGATTTTGTTTTATTACTATTTACTCTATGTAAGAAGTCAAATAAAAAGGCATTTAAAAGCTGGAAAACATAGTTTCTCTTAGAGGTGATAACTGTCTTGTTTTGGTTTGGGACAATACCTTAATAGAATCTTTAGGAAGGGGAAGGAGACCTGACGAGACAGTTTAATAAAGAAATAGCTTAAAAAAAAAAAGAAAGAAAGAAACAGGTAAACTGTCTTATATGAGAAGATACAGAAATTTGGGAGTTCAGACTAACAGTTAAAAAGGACAGACGATAAGACTCACCAAAGAATAGAGATGACAAGCCACTACACTGTACACTTTAAATATCTTCTCATTTGACTTCTTAATTATACCTCAATAAAGCTTAAAAATAGAGAGAGTTAAGAAAAATGTCATGAGCTAGAATTTACAGATAAAATTGATGAGTGAAAAAAGTTCAGTGGCCAAAGGACTTTAAGAACATGGCTGTTTAAAAAAAAAAAAAAAAAGGAAAAGAAAAAAAGAACAGGGCTGTTTAAAGTTCTGTTTTGTCAAACAGACACATAGATCAATGCAAAAGAATAAAGAACCCAGAAATGGACCGTCAATTCCATGTTCAACTAATCTTAGACAAAGTGTGTGTGTTTGTGAAAACGCAGGTGTGGGATGTGCGTGCCGAGGTCCCGTCCTGCTGGCCTGTGTCCCTCCCCAGAGCGTGGCTGTGTGCAGACCTCGTTGTTCAGATGGATTGCAGGTTCTCACTTCAAACCTATGGAATGGAGGTTTTAGCACCTTTAAAAAAAAAAAAAGAGAAGTTCGCCGAGTCTCTGAG
Organism: Mustela erminea; assembly: GCF_009829155.1. Lineage (NCBI taxonomy): Eukaryota > Metazoa > Chordata > Mammalia > Carnivora > Mustelidae > Mustela > Mustela erminea. The sequence goes on from NC_045618.1 coordinate 114,335,487, forward strand.
TTGATAAAGCGGTGTGCGGACAGCTGGCGCCAAGGGTCTCCTCGTCTCCGCGCGCAGGGCGCAGGTAGCTGTTCTAAGAGGCACTGGTCTGTGTATAAAGATACTTGGCTTGTTTTGTATCTTTTCCCAGTGGCTGTCCTAGTGCTTGCTGAGGTCATCATCCGGGAGGTGACAAGTGGCAACCCCCCACCCACCCACACCCTCCACTGCTTTGTGTCTTTCTTGTTCAGTTACCAAAACAGCTGTAAGCCCATCTAAAACTAGGTGCGTGGAAATTGTGCTAGGGTAGTTCCAGTGTGTCAACTTTATGAATTGAAATATAAACCAGTAAAACTGTATTACTATTCCTTTTGTTGGTTTTATTTTAACAGCATATTCATTAAATATTTTGGTACAAAGAGCCTCAAACAAAACAAAACAAAACAAAACAAAACATGGAATTGACGGTCCATTTCTGGGTTCTTTATTCTTTTGCATTGATCTATGTGTCTGTTTGACAGTGGAAAAAAAGACCATCTCTTCAGCAAATGGTGTTGGAAAAATTGCACAGCCACATGCAGAAGAATGAATCTGGGCCATTTCCTTACACCATACACAAAAATAGACTCAAAATGGTTGAAAGACCTAAATGTGAGACCAGAATCCATCAAGATCCTAGAGGAGAGAGAACACAGGCAGCAACCTCTTTGAGCTCAGCCGCAGCAACTTCTTGCTAGATATGGCTCCAAAGGCAATGGAAACAAAGGCAAAAATGAACGGCTGAGACTTCATCAAAATACAAAGCTTATGCACAGCAAAGGAAACAGTTGACAAAACCAAAAGACAACTGACAGAATGCGAGAGGGTATTTGCAAATGACTTGTCAGATAAAGGACTAGTATCCCAAATCTATAAAGAACTTACCAAACTCAACACCCAAAGAATAATCCAATCAAGAAATGGGCAGAAGGCAGAAACAGACATTTGCCCAAAGAAGACATCCAAATGCCTAAAGACCTGTGAAAAAGTGCTTAACATCACTAAGCCTTATGGAAATGCAAATCAAAACTACAATGAGATACCGCCTCACATCAGTCAGAATGGTGGCTAGAATTAACAAGTCTGGAAACAACAGATGTTGGCAAGGATGCAGAGAAAGGGGAACCCTCCTACACAGTTGGTAGGAATGCAAGCTGGTGCAGCCACTCTGGAAAACAGTATGGAGGTTCCTCAAAATGCTGAAAATAGAGCTACCCTACAACCCAGCAATTGTACTACTGGGTATTTACTTAAAAATGTAGTGATCCCATGGGGCACCTGCACCGAATCATGCCCACAATAGCCAAATTATGGAACGATCCCAGATGTCCATTGACAGATGAATGGATAAGGATGTGGTGTATGTATACACACACACACACATATATATATATGAAGTATTACACAGTCATCAAAAATTGAAATCTTGCCATTTGCAATGCCGTGGATGGAAATAGAGGGTATTATGCTAAGTGAAGTCAGTCAATCAGAGAAAGGCAATTATCATATGATCTCACTCATATGTGGAATTTAAGAAACAGGGCAGAAGGTCATAGGAGAAGAGAGAAAAAAATGAGACAAGATGAAACTAGAGAGGCAGACAAACTGTAAGAGACTCTTAATCATAGAAAACAAACTGAGGATTGCTGGAGGGGAGGAGGGTGAAAGGATGGGGTAACTAGGTGATGGACATTGGGGAGGGTATATGTTGTAATGAGGACTGGGTATTATGTAAGACTGATGAATCACAGACCTGAAATCAATAATACATTATGTTAATTCATTGAATTTAAATTTTTAAAAAGTTCTGTATTATCATTTATGCTGCCAAATTGTAAACCCCCTCCTTCTTCCCAAACCTTTTTTGGAATGTCTGTTGCACACAAATGGAAGCCTGCAGGAATTCACAGAAACCTGAGGGAGATTCTTGGTCTTGCCAATAGATATAGGAAAGGGGTTTAGGTCAACTTTAGGTAAAATCAAAAGATAGAGTGATTAGGTTACATCTTTCTCATTAAAATATAATAATCAAAGATTGTTAAAATAAATGTGGCAGAATAACTTTCTGAAACCTTCAACTTGTTTGGCTTTTCACTGCTCTGGAAAAGAAATCTCCCTCTGATTTATGGGGGCGGGTGTAGGAAAGCCAGATACTGTGTCAACGTATGAATGCAACTCATAGTGCTTAGCACTGCAGACTTGTGGGTAGGAAATGAGTAATAAGGTTTGCAGTGCATGTAGCCAGGGGCATCTATCTGGGTGGCTCAGCCGGTTAAGCATCTGACTCTTGATTGTGGCTCACGTCATGGTCTCAGGGTCCTGGGATTGAGTCCCACATCAGGGTTCACGCTCCGGAGTCTGCTTGAGATTCTCTCTCTCCTCAGCCCTGATCGCTCTCAAATAAATGAATAAATAATAAAATCCTAAATTAAAAAATAAGTGTATGGAGGTAGAAGCTAATCAGTGGAAAATTCTTCCAATCATCTGAAAATGTTGGGCACCTGGGTGGCTCACTAGGTTAAGCATCTGCCTTCAACTCAGGTCATGATCCCAGGGTCCTGGGATGGAGCCCCTCATAGGGCTCCCTACTCAGCGGGAAGCCTGCTTCTCCCTCTGCCTGCCACTCGCCCTGCTTCCGTGCTCTCTCTCAGTCAAATAAATAAGTAAAATCTTAAAAAAAAAAAATAAAATAAAAGGTAAAAGTTTAAGTGGAATGTTTGGTTCTCATCCATGTCTCATCAAAATGTGAAAGATCTAAATAAACCTCACCCCACCCGAGATCTGCACAAGCATGTAAAGTGTTTATTAACCAGCCACTTCTGCTTCTGTATGAATGCTTGCTGAACGCACCGGCTGACCAGCTACTTCCGCTTCTGTACGATCGCTTGCTTAACGCGCGCTGGCTCCCTACACCAATCAACCAACGCCAGGTATGATTTTTTTTTTTTTAAAGATTTTATTTATTTATTTGACAGACAGAGACCACAAGTAGGCAGAGAGGCAGGCAGAAGGAGAGGAGGGAAGCAGTCTCCCCGATGAGCAGAGAGCCCGATGTGGGGCTTGATCCCAGGACCCTGGGATCATGACCTGAGCCGAAGGCAGAGGCTTTAACCCACTGAGCCACCCAGGCGCCCCCATGTATGATTTTTTTAAATGTTCAAAATGCCGGCCAGTCAGTTTAACTTGTTTGTACCCCACCCAAAACTTGTTTCTACCTGCTTATAAAAACCCTGCACCTACTCTGATCAGGACCTCTTAGTGTCGCCAGCAACAAGTAGCGTGGAGGTCCGGGCTGGAACCTGTAATAAATGACCCTTGCCGCTTGGCTTTGACTCATGTCTCTGGTGGTCTTTTAGGGTGGGAATAGCATATGGCGGCTTGTGGCATTACATTTGGAGGTCCCACCAAGATATCCCCCCACAAGCCCACCAGCCAACTAGTCAACGGGTCGCTGGAAACAAATCGGTAAGAAAGCCAGCTTTGTTCTGTGTTCTGTTTGTTCCTATGTTCTGTTTCTGTGCTCTGCTCTGTTCATGTGTCCTTTCTACGTTCTATATCTGGGTTCCAGTCCCAGATGGAGGGCTGGCAAATAAGTCCCTGGCGGACGCGCTATAGGGCTGCCAGCGGGCCTACAGGGACGTCCCTCGTTGCCCAGCAGGGGCCCCTCAGGGATTGTGAGTTCGAGTCCCACCTGGGGGGGGCATTAAAGTGTATTGTGTCCCCATGTTATGTTGTTGTACCGGCCCCTCAGGGATCGTGGGTTCGAGTCCCACCTCTGGGGCCATCAGGATCTGGTTTGGAGGCCTCTCGGTTTGTTTTCTGTCTCTTTCCTCTGTGCAAAGTGTGTTTTTGTGAACCTAGGGCTGTTTACCCAGCCTATCCAATTAGCCGCAGAGCGGCCTGAAGCCCACCGGCAAATTGTGTTTCCATGTTGTGAATTGTGTGTGTGTGATCTGTGTCCCTTGTGCCTGTGTGTTCTCTGTCCCTTGTGCCAACTAACTAAGTTACAGCAGTAAATGGGAAGCTTTTATTCTATCAAAGGGGAGGGTGTCCAACCTGTTTGAATCTGAAGAGTGCCTGGCTGTGTGAATGTCTCTGTACCGCTCCAACACTTCGGCTACAGAGTCTGAGTGGGCTGCACCCTGAGTCTTGCAGGGCATCATATGGCATACCGGTCATCTACTCCATGGAGTATCCTGGTCTGGGGTTTATACCGACAGACCTTAGCTAAGACGCTCCTAAGTTCCCGTGAGAAACAGGAGCAGGACAGCATCTGAAAGATCCCCCTCCCCTTGTCTGCGAGGGGGAGCAGCGGGGCCGCTGCCTCCTCCTCCTCCTCCTGGCTAGATGGGAGGGAAACCCAGAACTCTGTTTAAAAGGACAAAGTTTTCTTAGATTAATTGATCTGCTGTTAAGAAAACCCAGTTTCTGGGGAGCCTGGGTGGCTCAGTGGGTTAAAGCCACTGCCTTCAGCTCGGGTCATGGTCTCAGGGTCCTCGGATCGAGCCCCGCGTCGGGCTCTCTGCTCAGCGGGGAGCCTGCTTCCTCCTCTGTCTCTGCCTGCCTCTCTGCCTACTTGTGATCTCTGTCTGTCAAATAAATAAAATCTTTAAAAAAAAAAAAAAGAAAAAAAAGAAAACCCAGTTTCTATGTTTTGTTTTATCAGGTGTTTAACATCCCTAATTATATTTAGGCATGTGTTTTAAAATCTTCTAAGGTTTTAGCAATTGTTGACAAGATTTAGACCAATGATAAACCTTGGGTTAGATTTGGGTAAATGCTATAGCTACTCTAAAGGTTCAATCAGTACATTTACTAGAGTTCAATGTTTTCATAAGAGTCATCACTTGATATTTAACCATATCTATTCTGAGTTTTGTCGTTTGTAATTGTTTTGATTCTCTTGTAAGAGGAGTTCCGCCTTAAAGGAAATTCATATGGGAAGACTTTCAGGACAAATACAGGTCTTTGATATGTTAAAATCATGGGAACTAAAATGGGTAAAAATTTACAAAAGTAAAAGCTGCATTCGGACTAAACCAGAATTAGTAACATGGGACTAAATGAACTAAAAGATTATAGTGTTGTGTCTCTTAATGTTTAGTCTTATTGCTAGTTCTCCAATGTTTGCTCCTCCAGACTAGGGAAACTTTTTCCTAAATTATCTGTAACTTAAAGAGATGTAAAAGTGCTCATTTGTAAATGAATCAAGGCATTCAACTTTTCTCTCTATCTGAACCCTCTGAAGCCAAAAGGTCTCAGTAAGTATTCTTTCTTCCTTGGTAATCAGTCATTTGCATAAGTTCAATAAGAATCTGTTCTCCTTGTAACAGAATCAGCAGGCAGGACGAGGGGGCGCACCCACACCTCCCCGATTCCACCATTGCACTGCCCCTGAGGGAAAGAGGACCCCCTGATGACACTGGTAACCCTAGACTCCAGTATTGGCCTTTTTCCACTAGTGATCTGTATAATTGGAAAGCTCAAAATGCCCCTTCTCTGATAACCCCCGAGACTTAATTGCCCTTTTGGACAGTGTAACGTTTACCCATCCGCCCACCTGGGACGACTGTCAGCAACTTCTCCGGATCCTGTTCACCACGGAGGAACGAGAAAGAATCCAGGTGGAAGCCAGAAGGCTGGTCCCAGGAGATGATGGCCAGCCCACTGTCAACCCTGACCTGATTAACGCTGCTTTTCCTCTGACCAGACCCCCACAGGATGGCTGGGACTACAACGCGGCAGAAGGTAGGGGACGACTGCTCATTTATCACCAGACTCTAATGGTGGGTCTCCGGGCTGCTGCTCACGAGCCTACTAATTTGGCCAAGGTATATACTGTATTACAGGGAAAAACAGAGAGTCCAGCAGAGAGATTAATGGAAGCCTTTAGGCAGTTTACCCCCAGGGACTCTGAAGCTCCTGAGAATCAGGCAGCAGTGGTTATGTCCTTTGTGAACCAGGCAGCCCCAGACATTAAGAATAAATTACAGAAATTAGAGGACTTAGAAGGGAAACAGATCCAGGATCTACTTAGGATCGCCCAGAAGGTTTTTAACAATCGATAGGCACCGGGAGAAAGGCAGTTAAAGGCCATGGAAAAGATGACTAAAGTCTTGGAGGCAGTAGTACAGCAGGACAGCCCCCGCCTTGCGCAAAGGCGGTTCCCCTCCGCACCCCTTACGGCGGGACTTAGAGCCGGGGCATAGCCAAGGCGATCTTGACCCAACACCTGGGTCCATGGCGACGGCCAGTAGCTTACCTGTCTAAGAAGCTGGATTCAGTAACAGCCGGATGGCCACCGTGCCTCTGGATGATAGCAGCTACTGCCTTGATGGTAAAGGAACTATGGGACAGGAGCTATGGGTTACTACCCCACATGCCATCGAGGGCTCCCTCAAGCAGCCACCTGACCACTGGCTCAGCAATGCCAGACTCACTCACTATCAGGGACAGTTGCTTAACCCTCTCAGAAGTATTTTCATGCCACCAACCGCCCTCAATCCCGCGTCACTTCTGCCCGACCCCGACCTGGGCGCACCGCTCCGCGACTGCACCGAGATTTTGGCCCAAGTGCATGCAGCGAGAGAAGATTTGAAGGACCAGCCGCTGCCGGATGCAGACATTGTGTAGTTTACTGACGGCTGCAGCTTCGTCCACGAAGGACAAAGGTACGCAGGGGCCGCGGTGACATCTGAAACAGAAGTTATTTTGGGCGGAGGCATTGCCTCCGGGCACCTCAGCACAGAGGGCTGAGTTAATCGCCCCGACCCAGGCCCTAAAGTTGGGGCAGGGCCTCCGGATGACTGTATACACGGACGGTCGATATGCCTTTGCCATGGCCCACATTCATGGAGCAATTTACAGAGAGAGGGGGTTGCTCACCGCCGAAGGGAAAGACATTAAAAACAGGGACGAAATTTTGGCCCTGCTAACAGCCATCTGGGCTCTCAAGAAGCTAGCCATAGTACACTGCCCCGGCCATCAAAACCCAAACGATCCGGTCTCCCCGGGAAACAACTTTGCTGACCAAACTGCTCGCCAGATAGCCCACAGGACCATTCCAGTGTTGCCAATACAGCTGCTCGACCCGGGGCCCCGAGAACTGCCACCTCACCCTGAGTACTCTGAGGAGGACATCACCTGGATGAGTAAACTCCCGATGACTCAAGTCAAAGATGGCTGGTGGCGGGACTCTAAAGGCAATATCATCCTCCCCGAGGCCTTGGGACAGGCAGTCTTAGAGCGGATTCATCACACGACCCATTTGGGCTCCAGAAGGCTCCATCCAGAACGCTTGCCCACATCCCGCTGTGATCGGATCCCGAGAAAGGGGAACCCTGCCGGGGGCCTACTGGGAGATAGATTTTACAGAGGTAAAGCCTGGAAAATACGGCTATAAGTATTTACTGGTGTTTGTAGATACCTTTTCAGGTTGGACTGAACCTTTCCTAACCAAGCATAAAACAGCGCAGGTTGTAGCAAAGAAACTACTCGAGAATATCTTGCCCATGTATGGCTTTCCTGTTATGATGGGATCAGATAATGGGCCAGCCTTCGTTTCTAAGGTAAGTCAGGGCCTGGCTTCCGTACTTGGGGTTAATTGGAAATTACATTGTGCATATAGACCCCAGAGCTCAGGATGGGTAGAGAGGATGACTAGAACCTTAAAAGAGACCCTTGCTAAATTGACCATGGAGACTGGCGCTAACTGGGTGGCTCTACTCCCCTACGCTCTGTATCGGGTACGCAACACCCCATACAAGCTGGGGCTCATGCCCTATGAAATCATGTATGGCAGGCCTCCTCCCATCATACCCAAACTCAAAACCGATCTCCTTGAGTCGGACCAGGATAACTCCCTCTTGTTTTCCCTCCAAGCCCTGCAGCGGGTCCACAAAAGAATTTGGCCTAAACTGAAGGATTTATACGAGACAGGCCCACCGCCCACATCCCACCTACACCGCCCGGGGGATTAGGTCCTCGTCAAGTGACACCAGCCTGAGACTCTCGAGCCCAGGTGGAAAGGACCTTACCAGATCATCCTGACCACCCTCACAGCTGTTAAAGTGGACAACATAGCCACCTGGATCCACCACGCTCACGTCAAACCAGTCGAGTCAACCCCCTGTCGGATCTCCTCGGGAAACCTTACTAGGATGTCAGTTGGACAGTGGACCGCAGTAAGGACAATCCTCTAAAACTAACCCTGCGCCGAAAACCTGACCCTCGCTTTCCCAATAATTAATATGAAACTCTCTCTCTCGGTCTTGTTTCTACCTGCTTATAAAAACCCTGCACCTACTCTGATCAGGACCTCTTAGTGTCACCGGCAACGAGTGCGTGGAGGTCCGGGTTCGAACCTGTAATAAACGACCCTTGCCACTTGGCTTTGACTCATGTCTCTGGTGGTCTTTTAGGGTGGGAATAGCATATGGCAGCTTGTGGCATTACAAATGTAAATTGTTCAACAATACAGCCTATGCAATTTTAACACGTACCATTTCTTCTCTTTTGAGGTGAATACGTGATAAAATGACTGATCGGAATTCCTGTTTCTAGGGCAGCAATCGTACAAACCACAAGTGTATGTGACTGTGTATGATATCACACAATTTATGCAACTATCAACAACTAAAAGCACATTTCAATAGAACCTTAATCTGAGCATGAGAAAACATTTGAAAACTCCAATTTAGAGACATTCTACAAAATAACTGACTGAAGCTCTTCAACTGAGCCATTGTACGTAACAACCGAATGCAGGGTGCGATCCTGAATTAGGTCACAGACCAGAGATAGAGTATTAGTGAGAAAACTGGTGAAACTAGAATAAGGTCTACCATTTAGTCAATGGCGTTCTATCAATATGTTCCCAATTTTGATACTACTAGGATTATTTAAGATGCTAACATTAGGGAAAGTTAAGTGATGGGTATACGGAATCTTTCCATACTATTTTAAAACTTTTCTGTTTAAAAATAAAGCTTGTTTTTAAAAAGATTTTATTTATTTATTTGACAGAGAAAGACACAGTGAGAGAGGGAGGAGAAGCAAGGAGAGTGGGAGAGAGGGAAGCAGGCTCCGCACTGAGCAGCCAGTCGCCATGCTGGGCTCGATCCCAGGACACTGGGATCATGACCGGAGCCGAAGACAGATACTTAATGACTGAGCCACCCAGGTGCCCTGTGAATATGCTTTATGTTATTTTTTTACAGATTTATTTACCCATCCCCGAGAGAGAGGGAGAAAGAGAGAGAGAGTATGGGAGTGGAGAGGAGGGGGAAGCTTCTTCAAGCAACCTCCCTGCTGAGCGTGGAGCCCCATGCAGGCTCCATCAGTCTCCCAGCCCTGAGATCATGACCCCTCCCTCTTCAGGAACTTTGTACTATCACTCAAAAATAAACTTAAAAACAAACAAACAAACAGACTTTATTTATTTACTTGAGAGAGAGAGAGCATGCGCAAGTGGGAGAGAGGCAGAGGGAGAAGGAGACTCCTCCAGGGAGCCAGATAACAATCCCAGGACCCTGGGATCATGATCTGAACCAAAGGCAGACGGTTATCTAGGATCATGACCTGAGCCCAAGGCCGATGCTTAACCAATGGAGCTCCCCAGGAGCCCCAGTTTGTTCTTTTTCTAGGTATCCTTTGTAGGAGTAACAATTCACTTTCTTTAGAACCAAACTCTACAGTATTCACAAAGCTGCAAAAAATTAGACTAGAATATTCCAGGATTTTATAACCAGGGAGAGTTTACTGTAAATTAAGCTGCATGCAGAACTTGGCTCTAGGTTCTGGGAAAATATGAAGACGTAGGTCCTGTTTCTGTCTCTGAGTGGGGCAAACAGGAATTTATGTAACTCATCTTCAAGTTAAGCTGCCTTAGGGGAGAGGTTAATCTAGTATGTGGGAGCCAGAGAAGGGAATGATGGATAGGGTAAGTGAAAGCCATAAAGAAGATATGATATGTATCTTTAAAGAGGATCAAAGATTCCTTCAGCTGAAGAAAATTTCCTTGATGTTAGAAAGTTAAAAAAAAAAAAAAAAAAGAGTAAATACGGCAATGTATTCCAACTTTGCATTCTGAAATGTTGTTTCTTGATTTTCTGTGACGAATGGTGTGTGTGTGTTTCCAGCATTTTAATGTGAAAAAATGTTGAACATTCATGAAAGATTAAATAATTTGGGGCATCTGGGTGGCTCAGTGGGTTAAGCCTCCACCTTTCAGCTCAGGTCATGATCTCAGGGTCCTGGGATCGAGTCCCACATCCGACTCCCTGCTCAGCGGACAGCCTGCTTCCCTTCCTCTCTCTGTCTACTTGTGATCTCTGTCTCTCTGTCTCCTTGTGATCTCTCTCTGTCAAATAAATAAATAAAATCTTTTAAAAAAAAGATTAAATAATTTTATAGCAATCATGCATTTATCTATCACCTAGATCCTACATTATGCCATGTTTATCACATACATAAAACAAGCATAATAAATATTCTTCTCTCTACCTGCCAGTCGATCTTATTTTATTAATGCTCTGCCATGTAAATTGCAGACATCAGGACACTTCCCCTTTAAAAACTTCAGATGTATATCATTAACTAGAGTTCAATATTTGTCTATGGTTTCTTCTTTTGATGTAAACTGCATATACAATGAACACACAAATCTTAAGTGTACATTCCATGAGTGTTTACAAATGCATAGATCCGAGTAACCTAAATCCCTATTAATTTATAGATCGTTCCCATCACGCCTGGAAAGCTCCTTCAGGAGGGGTGTTTTTGAAATATATGTGTGTATGGATCCCAACCATGGTAGACAAATGGAGAGATCAGAGATAGAGGGAATGAAGCTGAGAAAAGAAAAAGTATTGAAGGGCAGCACCCCTAGGCCTAGTTACTGTTGACTGATCAGATTAGCGTGAGCTGTTTAGACTGCCCCTGAGCCAAAGGCATGGGATAGTAAGCAAAACCTTACCATGTTCGCATTCTATTTGGTAATTCTCACGCTAATGTTTTATTATTCTGTTATCCTGAAGGCCCATCCTGGAAGGCAGTGATTTTCAAAGGGGTGATTTTACGTCCCTGGGGGATAGTTGGCAACGAGAGATATTTTAGTTGTCACAGGGCGGTAGAATCACATGTCACTGGGTAGAGGCCACAAATGCTGCTAAACATCCGCCAATATGCAGGGCACCCTGAGAGGAAGCATTATCTGACCTGCTGCAGGGAAGGGCCATTGACCTCTGTTGATTTTTCTATTGAAAAATCAATAGAAGTTACATATTAGCACCAAACTTTTTTTTCTTTCTTTCCTTCTTTTTTCTTTTCTTATCTTTTCTATTCTTTCCTTTCTTTTCTCTTTTTTCTTTAATCTTCTTTTCTTTTCTTTTTTTCTTTATCTTTCTTCCTTTCTTTTTTTTTTCTTTTGAAAGATTGTGTGTTTATTTTGGCTTTTAAAATCGAGAAAAAGAGGGGCACCTGAGTGGCTCAGTGGGTTAAAGCCTCTGCCTTTGGCTCAGGTCATGATCCCAGGATCCTGGGATCGAGGCCCTCATCGGGCTTTCTGCTCAGCGGAGAGCCTGCTTCCCTCTCTGCCTGCCTCTCTGCCTACTTGTGATCTCCGTTGGTCAAATAAATAAGTAAAATCTTTTTTAAAAAATGTGCATCCATTTTGGTGAAGTTGGAATAGAGACATTGGAGGACGGAGCAAGCTCCTCATGGCTAGAAATGGAAATATCAATTCGGTGCTGCCTGAGCCCTTTCAGGAAAGTAGGGGGTGGTTTGTAGTAGGAAGATTGGCTTTGGAAACTTTTACTTGTCTGGCTTCTCGAATCTGATTTTAAGACTAGGGGAGGGGAGAGAGAGAAAGAAAGGTTTTCAGTTCTTTCTCTTGCTCTAATTCATAAGAGGCTCCTTTCCAGAGTAATCAGGACAGGGATAACCAGGCGGCTAGTGCAGTATGATCCCTCTTAGATTCGGACCAAAGGTCGAATCATGGAGCAGCTTCCCAACTTCATAGCATTCCCTAGGAGAATGGCATTACCTTCTGACCTGTGATTTATCAGTTGTAGGAAGAGGGCCCTTCTCAGTGGTGTTGCAACTGCTGAGTACTTTTTCACCCCTGAATTTCAGATCTGTTCCCATACTGGTTCTCCTGGTGTTTTCATCCTGTTCACTCTGTGATTTATATCTATGTTTCTTTCAGATTGAATGTCCATAAAAACAGGCACTGCTTCATGTCCTTCGGTGTTGATTACAGTGATGAAATAGGTCATGGTAATGTGGCAACACGTGTTTAAGAATGTCTCCATACTGGTTTGAGAAATAGCTTCATTTTATGATATTGCAATGATGAGCAAAATTAAACCGGTAAGTTTGTTTTAAAGGTTTCAAAGTGCTCTGGATCTCTTGGCTCAAAACTTTAATTTTTAATAAGCCATGGGCTATAAGTTCAAAATGTACAAAAGGATCTACAAAGTACATTCGGTGAAAAGTTTTCTCTTCCTGTCCCCCTCCTCCAGTCCTCCTCCAGCTCCCCATGTCTTGTCATCTCTTCTGAGACAGTCTGGTCATATACAAACAGATATTGCCCAAGTATTCCCTCCATTTTTTAAGCAAGTGATAGCATATTATAAACACTGTTCTTCTCCTAGCTTTTTTACCCAACATGTCTCAAAGATTGTTCTGTTATCACTATGCTTTTTTTTTTTTAAAAAAAGACGTATTGATTTGTTTACTTGAGAGAGAGATCTAGAGAGAGCACAAGCTGGGAGAAGGGCAGAGGAAGAAGCAGACCCCCATGTTGAGCAGGAAGCCTGATGTGGGACTCAATCCTGGGACTCTGGGATCATGACCCAAACCAAAGGCAGACACTTAACCGACTGAGCCACCCAGGCGCTCTCAATATGTTTTTGTGTTTTTTTTTAAATCATTTATTCTGGGGCACCTAGGTGGCTCAGTTGGTTAAGCATCTGTCTTCAGCTCGGGTCATGATCCCAGAGTACTGAAATCAAGTCCTATGTCGGGGAATCCTTGCTCAGCAGGGAGCCTGCTTCTCCCTCTGCTTGCAGCTCCCCTGCTTGTGCTCTCTCTCTCTGACAAATAAATAAATAAAATCTAAAAAAAAAAATTATTCGTTCTTTTTTTTTTTTTTAAAGATTTTATTTATTTATTTGTCAGAGAGAGAGAGAGTGAGAGCGAGCACAGGCAGGCAGAGTGGAAGGCAGAGGCAGAGGGAGAAGCAGGCTCCCTGCGGAGCAAGGAGCCCGATGTGGGACTCGATCCCAGGATGCTGGGATCATGACCTGAGCCGAAGGCAGCTGCTTAACCCACCGAGCCACCCAGGCGTCCCTATTCGTTCTTTTTTTAACAGCTGTATAGTATCTATTGCGTAGGAGGCTGTCTCCATTACTGTGGACAGTTAGGTTTCTCAGCTTTTGCTATTACACATATTGCTGCAATGACAACCTTACAAATAAGGGGACTGGGAAAGGCTAGGTCAACAGGTGCATGCTTTGCTTTACTAGATGTTATCACACTTCTCTCTGAAGGCTGTAACAATCACCTCTCCCACTATCAGCCCTTCATTCCTTCTTCACACGTTTGCCAATGGACTATCTTTTTGGTCTTTGCCAGTCTGTTAAATGAAAAGTAGCTCCTGGTGTAATTTTATTTTTTAAAAAATATTTTATTTATTTATTTGACAGAGAGATCACAAGCAGGCAGAGAGGCAGGCAGAAAAAGAGGGGAAAGCAGGCTCCCTGCTGAGCGGAGAGCCTGATGCGGGGCTCCATCCCAGGATCCTGAGATCATGACCGGAGCTGAAGGCAGAGGCCCAACCCACTGAGCCACACAGGCGCCCCTCCCGGTATAATTTTAATTTGTATTTCTCTTGTTATGAGTGAAGTTGGACAGCCACTTGTATTTACTTTTCTTTAAACTGTTATTTCAGTTGGGTTGTTTATTCTTTTTCTTAATAAGGTGTATGAGTTCTTTAAATACTAAATAAAATGGACTCTTGTCTCTTATATGTCTTGTGATGATACTCCACCCCTCCCACCAGTTTCTTTTCCATGTTGCCTTGTGTTTGGTAGTTTCTGTCATGAAGATTTTTTCTTTTTTTGGTTTCTGGGTTTCTCATTTTTTTTTTTTTTTAAAGATTTTACTTATTTATTTGACAGAGAGAGATCACACGTAGGCAGAGAGAGAGGAGGAAGCAGGCTCCCTGCTGAGCAGAGAGCCCGATGCGGGACTCGATCCCAGGACCCTGAGATCATGACCTGAGCCGAAGGCAGCGGCTTAACCCACTGAGCCACCCAGGCACCCTGGGTTTCTCATCTTATTAGAAGGGTCTTACCACTCCCTTATTTTCAGATCTGTCCCCTGGTTCTTGTTAGTACTTTCATAGTTCCATTTTTTATACATTAGTCTTTGATCTGTTTGAAATTTTGGTGTAAAGAGAAAGGTAAGGATCAAGTTTCCTTTCTTCCTACTGGTTACCTAGGTAGAGTAACACTTCATTAAATAATCCATCTCTCCCCCAACCCACACACTGATTTGAACGGTGTTACTATCATCTCTAAATTTCCATATGTATTTGGGTCTGTTTTTTTGGCTTTTCATTTTGTTCTGTTGATTTATCTGACTATTTACCTGCCTGTATCACACTATTTACATTATTACAGCATTGTTTTAATTTTAATTTTTTTTGAAGATTTTATTTATTTATTTGACAACAGAGATCACAAGTAGGCAAAGAGGCAGGCAGAGAGAGTGGGGGAAGCAGGCTCCCCGCTGAGCAGAGAGGCCGATGCGGGCGTCGATCCCAGGACCCTGAGACCATGACCCGAGCCGAAGGCAGAGGCTTTAACCCACTGAGCCACCCAGGCGCCCCACATTATTACAGCTTTGTAACATAGTTTAACATTTGGTAGGACCAATCAATCGCTTGAAGGTGGTCTTTGGATTATAATATTTAATATTTGTGTTTTTCACAAACTGTGTTATTTCCATAATTCTAGATAAATTGAACATCATCTCCACAAATGGGGGAGACCTTGGACTTGATTCAGTAGTACTGGGGAGCCAGAGACATTAGTACAAAGTTATCCAGATTTGAGGTTACAAGATACACTTTCCTTTGGGTGCTATGGCATTGTGTCTGTTTCTCTGGCTGACCCTGGCCCAGATTTCAGGGAAGGAAGGACTCTAAGCATTAAACATCAACAGATCTTGTTTTCGCATAAAATCTGTGAGGTGTTGCAGACCCGCGGTTACCAGGAATGGGGGAAGAGGACTCTGCTCTGTCCAATCAGCTGGGCCATGCTGGCTCAGCGGACATCAACTGCTAGGAGGGGGGCCTGGGGGAGCACCAGTGGCAAGATCTCCTCAGGGGCTTCTGGAACTTTGAGGGCTTTGCTCCTGGCATAGCCACAGCGAATGGGAGCCAGAGCAGGAGAAGTGGGAAGAGAGGAGAAAGGCACCATGCAAGTCACAACAGATTCCTCCTGGGAATGCATAATCTGATTATGCCTTGTTCTGTTCATCAGGCCCATGAGATTCCCAAGGGGCAGGACTGTGTCTTCAGGGTACTTGACGCAATGTCTGACACAACAGGTGCCTAGTAAGTGTATGTTAAAAGGATGAATGAGGGAGTGAACATGCCACAGGAGTCTTCTTCATCACATGGATTTTCTGAGAACCTCCTCCGGCTTCATAGGAAGGAGCAGAACTAGGGTACGACCCGGGGTCTTGTTCTGACTCTTGCTTGTCATCCTGTCAGGAGAGGGATGCTGAGTGAGCAAGGGCTATGAACCCTCCTCCCAACTTCTTTCATATTTTCGGAGGGATCTAATAGCTTTTTGTCTTGTGCTTTCGCTCATCTTTAATAGCATCCAACTGAGGGGCACCTGGCTCAGTCAGTTGTGTGCCTGACTCTTGATCTCAGCTCAGGTCTTGACCTCAGGGACCCAAGTTTAAGCCCTGCATTGGGAGCCCACTTTAAAAAAACAAGAGCATCTAACTGAAATGTTAGCCCCATTAATTACTTCTTCCTTTTCCGCTCCGAACCCTTGAGTAAAGCAAGTGGGATAGCAAAGGAGATAAGAATCAATACAAGTAATCAAAACAAGCAGCTCTTTCACAGTATTTCCTAGATGCCAGTTTCTGTCTCAGATTTTCTACCTATTTAATTAATTTAATACTTAAAACAGTAGGTATGTATTTTTACCATACCTGTTGCACAGTAGGAAACTGAGTAACTTATACAGGGCCACGGAGCTTGTAAGTAGATTGGCTGGGATCTGAACTAGGAATTCTACTCCAAAGCCCATGCACTGAAACTCTTTCCTTGGCATGTACATATACGTGTTAACTTCACCGAAGTGTAACCTAAAATACAGGAAAGTGCACAAATGGAGTGTATGAATCACAGAATTTTCACAAAGCGAGCCCATCTCTGTAACCAGTACCCACCAGAAAGAACAAAACACTTATCCCCCCAGGAGTTCCCAACTTGCCCCCTCCCACTCTCTGCTCCTTTCTCACCAAGGGAGACCATCCTCCTGACTTCTCTTACCATTCTTCTGGGGGTTTCTATCCTCTCTTTTTTTCTATTTTAATCATATTTGTGTTCCAAACATCATTGGGTCGGTTGCTAAAGTTAAAAATATTCTGTCTTGCAGGAGTAGGGGTCGGGGGTGTTAGGATAACACATTCCCTAGATAAGAGAAACAATTGAGGGTGGAGAGTTGGTGGGTAGTCGCTCTATTTTCCCCTCATTCTCTTTGCCAGGAAGTGTGAGGTTCTGTCTTTCCACTGTCGGCTTCCCTGAGGACTACATCTCCCAGCAGGCTGTGCTCTGACAGCTCTCGGATTTAAATAGGATTCTGGGCTAAGCTTAGATAGAGTCAGGCTGCTGCTGAACACCCAGGAGCGAGAGGAGCTAGAGAAGGGAGAGGCAGTGCCAAGCAGCCAGGAGTTGGAGTTAGACCAGGAGCTTGAACCAGACTTGGAGCCCAAGTTGCTTTTGGCTAAAGCGGCAGCGGCTGAAGAAGTTGAAAAGATGCTGGCTATGTTGGGAGTGCTCACCACCTTCCTTTCTTTCCTGTACTTCACAGCTCCATCCATCAGGTTTGTCTTATTTCAGTAACTCATGGAGTATTTTGCAAAGCCCTGGATTGGAGACACGGAGCTTGTAAGTAGATGAGTTCTCAGCTGCTGAAAGAAGAGAAAGGGACGGAGGCTGAGGGAGGGAAGGTCAGGGCAGATAAAGCAGGAAGGAGGTCGTTAGGAATACCCTGGTGGAAAATGGGAAGGAAGCACCTCAGGGCTGGGAGAGAGGGGCTTGTCTGAGTGCTGATGCTAGTGAGCGGTTGACCTTATGAGGTCACTGAACACACAACAGAGGTGGGAGTGTTTAGGTTTCTCTGAAGGTCCCTAGGTCCTTTATTCCCTGCCCACGATCAAGGTGGCCCTGCTGGGCTACTATGGGAGGTCGTTGCTGAGGGACTCATTGTTAAGTACCAGGCATTTTGCAAAGGAAACAAACTCTTTTACCTTTGAGACTACCCCCAGCTAATGATTTGGGACTGGTCTTCTGCTGTGGGATATCTGGAGGTGTCATAGTGTTCTGAGTGAAAATTTTGAAAATTGCTGACAGTGAAGAAGGTTAAATGGACATAACAGGAACAGAGTGTTGCTCTAGGTCCTTGCATAGAAACCTGGGCTTAAGTTCCAATTTTGCCACCATTAGCAAGCGACTTGAACTTCTTTGACCCTCAGTCTTCTCTACTATAAAATGGGACTAATGATAGAGTGGTCAAGAGGATTAAAATAATTTCTCTACAGAAAGCGCCTAGCCTGGTGCCTGGTAGTCAGATGATGCTCAGGAAATGTTTGTTCTGCCCTGTTCCCATCCTCTTTTTTGGAATTTGTCAAGTCAACTTTATATGAGAGGATGCTCCCTGTGCAGACATCTGAAAAAAGGAAGTTTCTCTCTGTGTGCCAATGGCTAGAATGGAATCTCTAGCAGGACGACAGAAAACTTCCAAAGGTGTTGGCTCTCTCAAACTGGAGAAGCAGCCCAAGAGTCGTATTTGAATGCTGTTAATCAATTACTCACCGTTGATACTGGTTGAAGACCTAAGCTTCAGGACCACTGATGCCACAAAACACCCATATGTTCTGAATGCAGGTTAGAGGAGGAAGCTGACCTCTGGGAACCTCTAGATGAGAGCTAGGCATCTGTGTTAACTAACAAGGAAGCTCTCTGCTGGCCCTGGCTCAAAGAGCTCTTATTCAGTTCGTCCAAATGATCATTTGTAGTTTCTGGGCACATGACCTTCCAACCTGAGGTGATGAGCAGGATGCCCAGTGGGAGAACAGTGTCCCCTGAAGGTTAGCTTCTTTGGGTTGCCTGATGACAACTTAAAGAAATTTCTCTTGGAGGCTGAATGGATTTTATCTTGATCTCAGTCTGGAATCGGGAAGGATGGTGCATGAATGCTTTTGTTTCCCTTGCCTATAGGAAGTTCTTTGCTGGTGGGGTTTGTAGATCAAACGTGCAGCTTCCCGGGAAGGTAGTGGTCATCACCGGCGCCAACACGGGCATCGGCAAGGAGACGGCCAAAGAGCTGGCTCGCAGAGGCAAGTCCTCCCCCTTCCGTGTTCATAGGACAGTGCCTCCTGCCTTCTCACTGAGGGGAGGGGAGGTGTCTGTCCACATTTTCTTGTCTTTCCTTCTGGGCTTAGAGTTCTGTTCAGGAATTCAAGGAACCTAGAATTCAGGTCCAGCTCTGACACCAACTTACTCCATATCTTAAACTTTCCTCCCTATTCCTTCCCTAAGGTATAAAGGGAAATAATGATGTCCATGTATAATATTGGTCAAATCAGTTATTCTAAGAGGAGGTACCAAGCAACATTAAATGCCAGTGTGTAAAGACCAGGGTTCCCAGCTTCGGGTTAAGCTGACAACAAAGAGACTGAGCAGTTCTACTAGTGAGAATTCCAAGGCAGAATCAAGCCACTCACAGTTTAGGGATGGCTGGGCTGGGAGAGTGCCCTGTCTCCCAGTGGCAAGCTCACGTCTGCTTTTTCAGCTTAGGGTTTGAACGCATTGCCCTCTCTTTGCTTTGGCCCCAGGAGCCCGGGTGTACATTGCCTGCCGAGATGTACTGAAGGGGGAGTCTGCAGCCAGTGAAATCCGAGCTGATACAAAGAACTCCCAGGTGCTGGTGCGGAAACTGGACCTATCTGATACCAAATCCATCCGAGCCTTTGCTGAGGGCTTTCTGGCAGGTAAGGCCCCCGTGAGTAGACAGAAAAGCAAGAAGCTGGGTGTGGGAGTGGCTGCTCCACCCTGTGCCACTTGGGACCCTTACATCAGAGCCACCATGGATCCCACCGGACAGGTTCTGCCACTTGAACCAGCAGGGCAAGGAATTGGCAGTGGACAAGCTGGGCAGGATCCTTATCATCCTTTTCCTCTGCAATGGGAAAGTTGGGCTCTCTGTCTGGGCTTGCACCTTGGCATCAAGGTGTGGCCCTGATGTCACTCTCTTCTCTCATCCTGAGACTCAACCTTCTGTGGCCACAGGCACTAGATGAAGTTGTGTTGTTGCCAGAATTCTTCTGTGTCTTGGAAGATGACTAGCTTCCACCAAGGCCTATGAAATTCATGAAGGACAGGATCTGTCTTGCTTTATGGCTCTATGTCCAGTGCGTAGCTAAGTGGGCCTGGCCCAGAGTCAATACTCAGTATACATTTGCTGAATGAATGAATGAATGAATGAATGAGTGGTGTCCCGGAAGATATCAGTAGCTAAATTTAGAAACCCAATGACTGTTTATTAAATATCACCGAGATAGATCCAAGGGCAAGGAGAATATACTCAGGATTGCAACAGGCAGCTAGTGGACTCCTTGCTAACGACGGGGTCTGCTTGGTTTTGCTTTATAGAGGAAAAGCAGCTCCATATTCTGATCAACAATGCAGGGGTGATGATGTGTCCATATTCGAAGACAGCCGATGGCTTTGAAACCCACTTGGGAGTCAACCACCTTGGTAAGTTTTTTTTTTTTTTAAGATTTTATTTATTTATTTGACAGAGAGAAATTACAAGTACACTGAGAGGCAGGCAGAGAGAGAGAAGGAAGCAGGCTCCCTGCTGAGCAGAGAGCCTGATGCGGGACTCGATCCCAGGACCCTGAGATCATGACCTGAGCCGAAGGCAGCGGCTTAACCCACTGAGCCACCCAGGCGCCCCAGTTTTGTTTTGTTTTAAAGATTCATTTGTTCATTTTAGAGAGAGAGGTAGAGTACTAGAGGGGAGGGAGGATCAGAGAGAGAGAGAGGGAAACTCCAGCAGACTCCCCACTGAGCACAGAGCCTGACACAGCTTGATCTCAGGACCCAAAGATCGTGACCTGAGCCAAAATCATGAGTTGGCTGCTTAACTAAATGAGCCACCCAGGTGCCCAGGTAGGTATTTTTGAGTGACTGAAAAGCAAGAAAATCCCATCTTGTTTTCTGTATGGAGGTGACCTTATATGAGTGCTGAGAATCTCTAGTGGTCCTCAAAGACCCCAGGATTCCAGTTGGAATCCTGGGGCCTTTGGACCTACTGGTTTTTTACTATTTTTCCACTGACCAGTACAGAAAAGTGAGATCCTCCTACCCATACCACTAAGAAACCCCAAAACTTGGGAGATGCCAGGAAGAAGAATGTCATTCTTAGATGGGGCCTTGCAAGGCTTGCCAAGCAGGGTCAAGCATGGCAGGTGCAGGAGGGTGTTTGGCTGGAGAGGAACACATCTGTAACAGAGGGCCACAAAATCAAGGGTCAGACCATGGAAGAGGCAGACCTTAAGGACCTGAGGTATGAATGAGGCTGGCTTCAGAATTCAAGGTGATGGCTCTAGTGAGATCATGGAACATGTTCTCTGGTCCTAGGCAAATTATTTTCCCTGACTATTCCATCCTTCCTTCTGTACATGAAAGTACCTGGAAACTCAGTTGGGGAATCATGACCAAAGGGTGGTCGGAAGCCAGCAGGTGGCAGGTGGCTGGATTGGGAAAGGGCAGAGGGACAAATAAATACAGGTTAAGTCTGTATTGCCTTACCTATTGTCTAGCTCTGGGCCTCGCCTTGAGGAATCCACCAGGTCAGACTGACTGATCATTTGCCCTGTGTATAATTTGTTGATACCCAGAAGATAGTGAGCTGCTGCTGAAATCCTACCAACAGCTTCGACCCTCTGAGCCCGGGTACAAAGTCTACTCTTCTCACTCCAATCTCCCTTGCTGGCTGTCCTTGCAGGCCACTTTCTTCTCACCCACTTGCTCCTGGAGCGGCTGAAGGAGTCCACCCCTGCACGGGTGGTGAACCTGTCATCTGTGGTTCACCATGCTGGCAAGATTCACTTTCATGACCTCCAGAGTGAGAAGTACTACAGCCGAGGTCTGGCTTATTGCCACAGCAAGCTGGCCAATGTGCTTTTTACTCGGGAGCTGGCCAGGAGACTTAAAGGTAAGTCTGCAGAAAGGGCCCGGACTAAGGTAGCAAAAGCAAGGTCTTCTGTTCAGATCAGAGGTTCACAGAAACTTCTGAAGTCACGATGTCAAACAGGCACTGTTCTGTGGTAGCTTTATACCCTAATGAGAATGAGATTGTAAACAGACTAAAAACAATTCTTGTCCTTGGGAAGCTTAAAATGGAAGAGGGTTTGGGAATCCGCAAAATGACTTTACATTCATGTCCCATCTTATCTCCTCTCTATTATCTCCTTTGACTTTTCACAACAAACTCTTGTAACAGGCAGAGAAGTTACTATTATTACTATTGCATGGATTCAAACTGAGGTTTGAAGAAGTGGCCAGCCTGAGATTAGATGCCACACAAAGGAAGGAGTCCGGAGTGGCATGTGGGAACTCTGCTTTAAATTCAGGGGGCTTCCTTCTGTGTGTGCCACCTGCCAAGTTCTATTTGGTGAGCTAAGCTACAGAGCTGCCACTGCCTGGAGTCGGAGAGTTCTGGCTGGATGTCAGGCCCCTGGGTCTGAGCTCTTGCCATGCCACACAGAGCTACATGTGTATATGGACGTGTCCCTTTAACTTTCCCTGATTTCATCCTCTCAGCTGTAAAATGCGGGAGTCTTCTCTTAATCCTACGATTCTGTGCTCCCTGGAAGTTTTCACTGAGCTGCTTGGCTTTGACACCTGCAAATCTGGAGACCATTTGCCACCAGGAATAAGTCAGAGTCTGGGAACAATGGTATTCACCATGAGAATGCAGGAGGTGGAAGAATAGGGTAATTATTAGAAGAAATAATAATGATGATCATAATTGAGATAATGCCTGTGAAGCAGGTAGCATAGCCCTTGCTCATAATAAGTACTAAAGATAGTAGAGGCACAGGGGGTGCCTTGAGGTCATGTTAACCTCCGTTATCTCCATCAACACCCCTCAACCTATATTCCATAAAACGCACTTGCCCAGCAGTTGCAATGCAAAGTTCTAGCCTCCTGCCTTCCAACTAGTTGCTTCCCCTAAGCTCCTGCCACAGAAATTTCAAGGATACCACTGTTAATAATTGATACTCCTCCTCCCCCATCTACTACTACTACTACATGTGGCTGTTTCTATTATTAATACTTAAGCCACAGAGTAAAGTTGACATTGAAATAGAAGTTCCTTCCATCAAGCACTCCTTATGAAGCACAGAAGGCTGAGAAGGCTATAGATCTTTCTGGGAGAGATCAATTAATTCCTATCAGATTCTACCTGGCTAGGAGAGGCACCTTCTGAACCTGGGGTTTTGTTCTCTGAGTTTCTTCTCATTTGTACATTTTGCTGCAGGAGATGAGCTAATTCTTTGGGCTCGGATGAGCCCCTGAACTAACAGTGCTTCCTTTGCCCTAGGCTCAGGGGTCACCACTTATGCTGTGCACCCAGGCGTCGTCAGCTCTGAGCTGGTCCGACACTCCTTCCTCCTGTGCCTACTCTGGAGGCTCTTCTCCCCCTTCATCAAGTCGCCTTGGGAGGGGGCACAGACCAGCCTGCACTGTGCCCTGGCTGAGGGCCTCGAGCCGCTGAGTGGCAAGTACTTCAGGTGCGTGGAGGCGGTCCTGGTTGGCTCCATCACCTGGCTTCTGGGGGTGGAGGGGTGAGGTGGGCACAGGGCTCCCTAAGCTCTGCATCCCACCCTGGTGGCCAAGGTTGTGCCTGATCATGGAATCCAGGTTTGGGTTGGGCCTGCAAATCAAGTGCTGTTACTTTTCCAAGGGAACTTACATTAGGAACTAGGCAAGAGTTGCTTTTATGTTTCCGATTTATATCTTGTGTGCCACATTTTCAGGTAAGCTTTGTACCTTTCTGAGAGCTGTTAGAAAGGACTGTCCCTATTGGTTATGTCTTGGAAAGAACAGTAACAGGCCTTCTGGATCCTTTCTCTCCTCCTTGAAGCTTTTAGCTGATTTCTTTCATGAATTTGTTTATACCACTTAGCACAGAGCACGGGGGCAAGGTCACCTCTCTCCACAGTGAACTCTCTCCCAGTGGTGCCAAGATTGTACCATCTGTTGGAATGCAGAAATAGACATCTCACTGTTGAATCTTGCCACAGACTCAATGGGGAATCAGAGATTGGGAATAAGAGGAAGCCCAAGATTAAATCTCCTTCCCATTCCATGACGTGATCCATCCCCATTTGCTATTCTGTCCCATTTGTTGAAGGCTGTTCATTGGTGCACCATTTATTTGAGAGAGAGTGGGCGTGCACACAAGTGGGGGGAGAGGGGGAGAGGGTGTAGCAGACTCCCCACTAGGCGGGGATACTGACCTCCTGGGGCTCCATCCCAAGACCCTAAGATCAAGACCTAAGCTGCTTAATCAGCTGCACCACCCAGGCGCCCCTGGTGTACCATTTATTAAGTGAAGCATTGGCAATGACCTCGGTACCCAAAAATAGAAGAATGGCTGGGGGCTCAGTTGGTGAAGCGCCTGCCTTGGGCTCAGGTCATGAGCCCGTGACGGGCTCCCTGTTCAGCAGAAAGCCTGCTTCTCCCTCTGCCCCTCACTGCACTCATGTTCTCTTTCCCTCTCTCACTCTGTCTCTCAAATATATAAAATCTTTCAAAAAAATAGAAGAATGGATAAATAATAATAGCCAATGTTGCTTGAGCTCTTGAAAGTGTTTGGTACTTTTCTAAATATTTTGCATGAAATAATTTATATAATCATCACAACTCAGGGAGGTAAATAATAATATTATCCACATTCTGCAGACAAGGAAATTGAGGCACAGAATAATTAAGTCTTGCTTAAGGTCATATAGCTTGTAAGTGGTACACCTGGGATTCAAACCCAGGCAGTCTGGCTGGCAGGCTGTGCTGTTCAGGGTGGCTGCCGCTAGTCATGTGTGGCGACCAACCTCCTGAAATAGGGCTTGTTCAAAATGGGGTATGCAGGAAGTATGAAATGTGCACCAGATTTTGAAGACATAGTACGAGGAAAGAAACTTGAAATATTTCATTAATAATTTTTATATTGAAAAATTATTGAAATTATACTGAAATTATCTATATTGAGTTAAATGAAATATATTAATCAAATTCATTCCACCCAATTATTTTTCTTCTTTAAAATGTACTTTAAAAATTTTACTAGAGGGGCACCTGGGTGGCTCAATGGGTTAAAGCCTCTGCCTTCGGCTTGGGTCATGATCCCAGGGTCCTGGGATCGAGCACCGAATTGGGCTCTCTGCTCAGCAGGGAGCCTGCTTCCTCCTCTCTCTGCCTGCCTCTCTGCCTACTTGTGGTCCCTGTCTGTCAAATAAATAAATAAAATCTTTAAAAAGAAAAATTTTACTAGAAAATTTAAAATTACACCTGTGGGTCACATCCTATTTCTCTTAGACACTGCCACCCTGAAATCTGGGTGTTTGACATCACTGTTGTAAATATGTGATAAAATATTCTATAGTTGGTAAAATATTTCCAAATAATATCTGATTAATGGGAAAATGTTGGTGATAGCATATTGTGGGGGAAAAAGCTGAAATACAGAACTATGTAAGTATTCATCGTAAATACATAGAAGACGGTCTGGAAGGATACACAGCAAACCGTAAGTAGTAGTTACTTCTGGGGAGTTTGAGAAAGAGTCAGGAGAGCGTGAGGGAGGATTTCAACCTTTTAGTCCAGGTATTTGCTTATTAAAACATTTTTAAAAGATCACATATGTCTTATCACTTGTCTAATTAAAATACACCTTCTCTTGTTGAAAGAGAAAGATAACCTCCCCCCACCCCGCCCTAGATGCAGTATTATCCCAGTTTTGTGTAAAAGGAAGAGAGAAAGTTTATATTCTTACGCAAAGCAAACAAGAGTGTAGGAGGGCGCCTGCGTGGCTCAGTGGGTTAGGCCGCTGCCTTTGAATCAGGTCATGATCTCAGGGTCCTGGAATCGAGTCCCACTTCGGGCTCTCTGCTCAGCGGGGAGCCTGCTTCCCTCTCTCTCTCTGCCTGCCTCTCTGTCTACTTGTGATCTCTCTCTGTAAAATAAATAAATAAAATCTTTAAAAAAAAAAAAGAGTGTAAGAAAAAGTAAATGGGCCTTTCTTCCTTATAAGCACTGCATTTTCCAAGGCTCATACAGAAATTTTATAATTAGGGGCACCTGGGTGGCTTAGTGGGTTGAAGCCTCTGCCTTCGGCTCAGGTCATGATCTCAGGGTCCTGGGATCGAGTCCCGCATCGGGCTCTCTGCTCAGCAGGGAGCCTGCTTCCCCCCCACCTCTCTCTACCTGCCTCTCTGCCTACTTGTGATCTCTGTCTGTCAAATAAATAAATAAAATCTTTAAAAAAAAATTTATAATAAAAAAAAAACCTATTTAAAGAAACACACACACACACACACACGCACGAAAAACACTGTGAGCACTGTTCTGCCCCCACCTCCTCATGCAACTAGCCCCCTCCTCCATCTCTGCTCCCTCCCAAACAGAAGAAAACAGGGTGCTGAGGATGGGGCTCATGGGGCACAGGTGGGTCTGCAGATAGAATTGAAGCGGTCTGTGAAGTTGTTTGGGAAGATGGTTGCATCTTCAATTTCACTAATCTCCACCTGAAATTTGACATTGCTTTTGATGACAAACGTAGGCCATAAACTGCAGAAGCAGCAGTGATACCTGTGACTTTGTCACCAATAAAACGAAACATTTTCATGTCACATGGCAATTGGTACAGATGTCTCACTGGGTCACTTCTGCTCATCAATACTGCAAAGGCCGGTACTCTTGTTAGACCCAGCACAAGCTCCTGTTGTAGAATACATTAACGGAGAAGCCTCTGTATCACTCCATCGCGCACCAATCTAAAATATTTTAAAACCACATTTCAATACATTAGTTCCTTTTCATCCGATATATCTTACACATTTAGAAATATATTCTGAGAAAGAGGCCATCAAGTTTTCTAGACTGTCGTTTTCCACTCCTGGATGCTCACGCTCTTTCTTTTCCCTCCAGTGACTGCAAGAAGGCCTGGGTGTCTCCGAAATCTCGAGATAACAAAACGGCCGAGCGCTTGTGGAATGTTAGCTGTGAGCTTCTAGGAATCCAGTGGGAGTAGAGCTGGTGGAAGAGCCATAGCTTTATCAGGCCTAGTGCCTGCCTTGCTGAAAGGGGACCAAGGAGAAGGACCCCTCGGAAGGACCATCCTCCTAGCTGGCTGCTGTTGAGAATCCTGCCCTGCTCTGATTCTCCCGACTCTTCTGGAAACCTTTGCACACCCAACTCTCTTGTGAGGCTGGTTCATTGCACAAGATGTTCACACCTATGGAGCATTCTTCTCCAAGACTTGCAGAGTCAGCTGCCCTCTCTGGGCAGGAGGACTGGGCAGATGCCAGGCTGGGCACAGGGATGACGGAAGAGCCTGGGCAATTAGGTCAGTTTCCTCACCAATACCAGAAACGCCAGCCAGCATGCTCAGCTGATGTGACCGAAACATCAGTGATATATATTTTATTTCCAGGGACTGTAGACCCAAACTCTGGGCTGATCTCCTTCCTCTTTGAGATACTAATCACCACTACTCTGGAGGCTAGACCAACTCAACTTGGAAAAATCTTGGCTTATCCTTGGTCGACTTTGGTTTCTTTCTCTGAGCATCCTGGAGCCACTGCATGAAGCTGGCCCTTCCCATTTTCTCTTTCTGGTTCTCTTTAAGAAATTGAAAAAAATTTTTTATAGCTTTATTGAGATATAATTGACATAATATTGGGTAATTTGGGGCCTTCTCATTTTCAACTGCATAGATGCTTTCTTTCCACAAAGTTCTCTTTACCTGAAATTTTAGAGGAAATAAAGACTGTGTGTTCATTCTTATTGTCTTATTTATTTTGTCAGGGTAGCCAGGGAGAACTGGAACAAAGCGGGGAAGGCAGCCTTCCTGTAGTATCTCACCCTACCCATCCATCCATAACCTTCTTAGAATATTGTGCCTGGGTGCAAAATCAGATGGTTCCATTGGGTATTTTCTGTAGGTTCTTCCAGCTCTCCCATTTTATTGTCAAAGATGTAACAGGAGGAACTTAAATCACACAGATGCTGATCTCCAGTACAGATTAAGGCCAGAGGTAATATAGGACTTCATTTAATTTGATACCTAGATGCAGAAAGACCAGCCCTGATAAGCCTTCCACCTAAAATCGCAGTTCTTTCTCTCCTGGCCTCCCTTGCTCTCCTATGCTATGTCTCTGCCGCTTGCTTCTTGCCTCAAGTGCTCAAGTTCACCAAGAGCAGGCAGGCGCTGACCTACCTGCGTGATCTTTCGACTGACATAGAAAGTCACGCTAGTGGTTCTAGTCCTACTGGATCCAAAGGGCCTCTAGGATCAAAAATGCCCTTTCCCTCCATAGCAAGGAGACTTTTCTAAAAAAAACCTTTTTATCACATGGATTTTCAAACAGATAAAAGCCTAACAAGTAGTATCCTGAATCCTCAGGGACCTGCCCATCATTCAGCATCCACACGGGTAACGTTTTGTCAGTCTTGTCTGTTTCCCCCGTGACATTTTTTCTCTGTAGGCTGAGTTGGGATATTCTCAAGCACATTCCAGACATTGTACATTCACCGATATATACTTTATTGGGTGTATCCAGATAAGAACTTCTGTTTTTTTACACAACCACAGTGCTGTTGTCGCTCCTGAGAACATTAACAATTCTTGAATATAAGTTAATTCTTGGAGTTCAAGTTTCTCTTGTCTCACCAATGTCTTTTTACTGTTGGGTCGTGCAAATCAGGGAAAGAGAAATGGTCTTGAAAAAATATGAAACTTTTCTTTCCTGAAGCCCCAGCAAATCTCTTTGTGCCTCATTGGCCTGAAGGAATACTACAGATGGGCTCTGTTAATTGGTTTAAGACAATTATTATCCACACCTAAGCTGGGGGTCATCCCATCCACCCCACCAAGGGGGAAGAACAGTAGCTAACTCAGAGCACTTATGTTAATTAGGATTAGCTACCCTCACCTGAACTCTCTGGGGTAGATACTATTTTTATCTCCATTTTACTGATGAGGCACAGGGAAGTGGAGCAGCTTGCTCAGGTTCGTACAGCTGGTAAGTGGCGGAATAGAAGGTAGTCTGACTCCTGGTCTCTTAATTAATCTGTTCTCTTAATTGCTATGCTCTATTGCTTCCCAGGGTAGAGGGAGCAACACATTCAAGCATTAATTCAGGACCATGAATGGGCAAAGGAGCGGAGGTGGTAATATTGGGGAAGCAACCAATGAATGTTCACTACTGGGACCCACAATCTGTGCCTCGCAGGTTGTTGGGTCTGATGAAAAGCCTGGTGAAGAATAAAGGGGAAAAAAAGAGGAGATGGAAAAACAAAACAGGCAAAGACCATGCAAAGGTGGGAGATAGGGCTGGTGAAGAGTGTGCAGGGCACGGACGATCCTGGATGTGTCCTCTGGACTGGAGGAACAAGCTTAAAGCCAACACCAAGAGCAGGGGCTGTGGAAGGCAAGCACGCAGAGCTGCTCTCTGTCCAGCAAGAACAAGCAGACCATGGGTGTGAGAACAGGACTCACACCTGTGTGAGTTTTAAGCGCTAATAAGCCGTGGCACCTGGAGGCAAGAGGGGTAGGCTTGGGTGGGGATGTTTATGCATGTCAGAGGGGACTGGCTGTAGGCAGAAGAAACAAAGCCATGCCGGGGCTGCAAGGAGCTGAGTCTAGCCGCCACAGTCAGGCGACACTGGTATTGGGATTGGTGGTGTATGGCTCTTGAGTAAACTCGTTCCCAAGGCTGGGTTCCTCCACTGTCACACATTCAAATATAGTCGTTTTTATCAAATTGGAGTCTTCTTAATCTCAGGAAACAAGCTGAGGGTTGCTGGAGGAGGGGAAAGAGGATAGGGTGACTGGGTGATGGACATTGGGGAGGGTATGTGCTACTGCGAGTGCTGTGAATTGTGTAAGACTGATGATTCACGACCTGTACCCCTGAAGCAAATAATACATTATATGTCCATAAAAATAAATAAATAAATAAGAGTCTTCTGTGGAACCCCTTTTCACAGAGAACCCAATGCTAACACATTCAAAAGATTGCTCATTAAAATACACAGAAATATATACATTACGTGCATTTAGAATTGTTTGGGCTTATTACACTTTATAAACTTTTCATGTTTGCCAGGTTACTTGCTAGCGTGATTGGCTTAATGAAGGTCATGCTATTCTTGATTTGTGTCAAATCTCTGAAATCCAAAAAACTTTTTTGTATATTTTTTGAGGTACTCAGGGGGCCACGGGGCCAGTTGCTGGGAACAAGGGGCTTTTAGCTCCAATCTGGAGTACAGGGGTTGGGAATAGTGAGGGAGCAGAGCCTAGACCTCAGGGCCAAGATGGCAGCTTGGTTTTAAGAGCTTCCGGGTCTAGGGGCGCCTGGGTGACTCAGTTGGTTGGGCGACTGCCTTCGGCTCAGGTTATGATCCCGGAGTTGCGGGATTGAGTCCCACATCGGGCTCCCAGCTCCATGGAGGGTCTGCTTCTCCCTCTGGCCTTCTCCCCTCTCATGGTCTCTCACTCTCTCTCTCAAACAAATAAATAAAAATATTAAAAAAAAAAAAAAAAAAAAAAAGAGCTTCGGGGCCTAATGCTAGCAGGGGCCTAGATGAGCTGGGGAGACAGATGAAGGCAATTTGCATGAGAATCTGGCACTCCAGAGGGAAGGACTTTGCTCTCCCCTGTTTAATGGTCTTAGGAACTTTGGGGGCTGAGGGCTAACCTTAAGGTCATGGTGTTTGGTGGAGAAATCCTTCCTCTTGAGTTATCACCTAACCCTGGTCTCTGGAGAACACAGAAATTGCTCCAATGCAACTTCTTCAATCAAAACTTGGTATGGCAGTTCCTTTCCTTCCCAGAGAATGACTCTACTTGAAATGTGCATTATTTCCTGCCATCCTTGGCAGATGGCAGAGCTCAGCCAGCTCAAAGTGGCACAGGGCTGGGGTGGTTGCTCCTCACCACGATGCTATACTACCTCTCACTTAAAGAAGTCTGTGAAATGTTTTTTGGCCAGGGAATGAATATATCTATATATGTGTATATATATATGTGTATATATATGTGTGTATATATGTGTATATATAGATATATATTAATGAATATATATCCAACATATTCATTAATATGAATATATATTATATATATTCATTCATCTATACTTATTATTTTTTAAAATTTTATGTGTATTTTTGAGAGTGAGAGCACGTGAGAGAGAGCATGGGGTTGGGGGTGGGGAGAGACAGAGGTTGAAGCAGACTTGAGGTGGGAAGCTCCATTCCAGGACCCAGAGATCACGGCATGAGCGGAAGGCAGAGGCTTAATGGACTCAGTCACTCAGGTGCCCATGGCCAGGGAATATATTTTAAACCTGAAGTTTCCTATCCTATTTTATTTTATTATTATTTTTTTAAGATTTTATTTATTTATTTGACAGACAGAGATCACAAGTAGGCAGAGAGGCAGGCAGAGAGAGAAGGGGAAGCAGGCTCCCCGCTGAGCAGAGAGCCTGATTCGGGGCTCGATCCCAGGACCCTGGGATCATGACCCGAGCTGAAGGCAGAGGCTTAACCCACTGAGCCATCCAGGCGCCCCTTCCTATCCTATTTTAAATTATTGGATGCGTTTGTACCTGACAGGAGTGACAACAAATATATGAGAGCTGAGCAGCAAAGAACATTAAAAATGAGGAAAAAAATTAGGTGTGGGTATTGATTTACATGTTGTTGGTATTTTCATAATATAGAACAATGGTTGTTCCCCTGTTCGGATCCAGACTCTACCATCTCCTGTGGCCTTCGGGCACTTCCATGACATGCAGTCTCCCTCAGCACCAACCCCCTGGAACCACTGTGTGTTCGGGCTTCATCACCAAAAGCATTGTCTAGTCTGCTCAGCCTGGGTGAGGAACAAATGCCAGTCCTGGCTTCTTGTCATGTTTCCAGAAGAGACTTGTCCCAAGTTAACAACCAAGCAACCTTTCCTGGCCTTGGCCCAGCACAAGCAACATTAGGAAGCTGATGACCTAGTTACCATTCAACCTCTGCTTCTCATTAGAATCTCCCATGACACAGAGGTCATTTTTCTTTCCACCTACTCATGCCATGGGTATGGCTTCCCGCCTGGCAGAGTGCCCCTCAGGATACAGGAGACAAGTTCCTGATGAGAAGGACTCAGGGATCATAGTGGTCCCAGACTTCTCTGCTCCTAGGTGCCTCTCTGGCTGCCCCCGGCCCACTGTCTGATGATTCCTGGCTTTTGTTATGCTCTGAAACCCTAGACTAGCCCAGGTGAGGAAAATTTTTCCCTTTGACTCAACTGAGACTGGCCTAAATTTCTTAAAAATAAAACTTGTCTGAGGGTACCTGAGTAACTCATTTGGTTCCTCAGTCTAGCATTTGATGCTTGGTTTTGGCTCGGGTCATGATCTTGGGTCCTGAAATCGAGTCCCGCCTTGGGCTCCGTTCTCAGTATGGAGTCTGCTTGTCCCTCACCCTCTACCTCTCCCCGCTGCTCTCTCTCTCTCTGGAGATCCACATTGCCCAGTCACTGGATGTGGGCAGCTTCCAGGGAGCCCGGGAAAGGGCATGACCTGGGCAAGGTGGCTCTTTTTGATGAGGACAAGTTCTAGAGAGAGACACTCAGCTGAGAGCTGTCAGCTGCCAACACTCCCAGCATCTGGGGTATAGGTATTTATTACTCAAATGGGGAATCTGGTTAGCTTGCTATGACATCTGTTGCAGTGAGAGATGTATGTCAGACAAAGAGGTAGTATTATAGTATATGAGGAACTTTATATTATATATAACTACATATATTATGTTATATATTATATAAAGAACTTTTACTATGTTTTTGTTTTGTTTTGTTTTGTTTTGTTTTAAGAGGGAGAGAAGGAGAGGAGGGGCAGAGAGAGGGAGAAAGAGAATCTCAAGCAGGCTCCATACCTAGCATGAGCCCAACACAGGGCTCCATCTCACAACACTGAGATCATGACCTGAGCTGAAATCAAGTGTTGGGTGCTTAAATGACTGAACAACACAGGTGCCCCTACAGCTTTTAGTTCGTAATAAGAATAAGACATGGGTGTTTGGGTGGCTCAGTGGGTTAAAGCCTCTGCCTTCAGCTCAGGTTATGATCCCAGAGTCCTGGGATCGAGCGCCACTCAGGCTTCCAGCTCTATGGGGAGACTGTTTCTCTCTCTCTGCCTCCGCTCCCCATTTGTGCTTGTCTCTCTGTCAAGTAAATAAGTAAAATCTTTAAAAAAATGTTGGCAAAATCTAGGAAGTGGATAATATTATATACTACTGGTGTGAGTGGAAGAAATGGTGAAGCCACTTCAATTCCACAATTCTGCTTAATATTTGCAGTAACATTAGGATATATGCACAAGGAGGCACTTTTGTACTAGCAAAAATATGGATACAACCTAAATGTCCAATTGGGGAAAACTAATCTTTGATATAATCATACAATAGAGTACTAGTATACTTGCTTTGGAGGTAGTTACTCCAATAATAATTATATTAAAAAGTATGTACATACATATATGAAGATACACATACATTATTGGAGAAATTGATGAAATGCAGAATGATGACTGTGTAGATTTATATTTAAAGACTACACACATATGACATGATACCAGATATTTTCTGTGGTTACATATCTAAGTTTGTAAAACCACAGAAAAAGGTCTAAAATCATATACAATGAAAACACAAAAGAGGTTGCCCCAGGAGGAATTGATAGGAAATAAATTTCATTTTTAAAAAAAACAGTATTTTCACATTTTCATTGGAAATTAAAATGAATGATTTCCTGCTGGTGAGAATGCAAATTAGTGCAATCACTATGAAAAACAGTACAGAGTTCCTCAAAAAGTTAAAAATAGAACTACTTCTCAAAAAAGAAATGCTATATGATCCAGCAATTCTACTTGGATATTTACCTGAAGAAAACAAAAATACTCATTTGAAAAGATATATGAACCCCTATGTGCATTGCAGCATTATTTATAATAGCCAAGATATAGAAGCAACCCAAGTGTCCACTGACAGATGAATGGATCAAGAAGATGTGATAGGGGCACCTGGTGGCTCAGTGAGTTAAAGCCTCTGCCTTTGGCTCAGGTCATGATCCCAGAGTCCTGGGAACGAGCCCCGCATTGGGCTCTCTGCTTAGCAGGGAGCAGGCTTCCTCCTCTCTCTCTCTCTCTGCCTGCCTCTCTGCCTACTTGTGATCTCTGTCTGTCGAATAAATAAATAAAAATCTTAAAAAAAAATGTGATATATACATATCTTTATCCATTCATCTATCTATATATACACACACATATATACATATGTACATTTGTACATATACACACATACAAAACATATATACACACACATATATATGCATACATATATTATATACATATATTCTATAGTATCTGTATCTGTATACATATATGTATTATAGTATGTACATATAACATGCACACATGCACACACATATAGTATATATACTATATGCATATACACATATATGTATATATACACTATAGTGTATATATACATATATATACATATATACATATAGTGTATATATAGTGTATATGCACATATATGTGTATATGTATATACATATATATACATAATATGTATATATACACACATATATACATATATACATATACATATACATATACATATACATAATATATGTATATACACACACATATACATATTATGTATATATACATATATACACATATATACACATAAATAGTATATATGCATATAGCATACTATTATATGTATGTATATCACATCTTCTTTAGCCATTCATCTATATATACATATATGTATAGGTATAAATACACGAACAGATGTATACACATGTATAGTATATGTATACACATATACATGTATATACATGCATGTATACATGTATACACACACAATGAAATATTACCCAGCCATAAAAAAGAATGAAATATTATCATTTGCAACAACATGGTGGACCTAGAGGATATTATGCTAAGTAAAATAAGTCAGACAGAGAAAGATAAATACCATGTGATTTCACTTATATGTGGAACTTAAAAACAAATGAACAAACAGAAATAGGCCCAGATACAGAGATCCAGTAGGCACCATAGGTGAGGTGGGGGGGAGATGGGTGAAATAGGTCAAGGAGATAAAAAGATACAAACTTCCAGCTATAAAATAAATAAATAATGGGGATTTAGTGCACAGCATAGAGAATATAGTCAATACGTAACAACTTTGTATGGTGACAGATGGTAGCTATGCTTATTATGGTGACCACTTCAAATTCTTTTTTTTTTTTTTCTTTTTTTTAAGGGCTGAACTCATGACCTGAACTGAAATCGAGTCAGATGCTTAACTGAATGAGCCAACCAGGCACTCCTATGGTGACTACTTCTTTTTTTTTTAAAGATTTTATTTATTTATTTGACAGAGAGAAATCACAAGTAGATGGAGAGGCAGGCAGAGAGAGAGAGAGGGAAGCAGGCTCTCTGCCGAGCAGAGAGCCCGATGCGGGACCCGATCCCAGGACCCTGAGATCATGACCTGAGCCGAAGGCAGTGGCTTAAACCACTGAGCCACCCAGGCGCCCCTGGTGACTACTTCTTAATGTATATAATTATTGGTTCACTATGTTGAACACTTGAAACTAATATATTGTGTGTCAACTATACTTCAATAAATAAAAATTAATACTTTCAGTAGACACTGTGGACTGCCAATGTCACTGTCTGTGGCTGATTAACTGATTGTAGGGGTTTTTTTTTTTTTTTTTTTAAAGATGGCTTAGTTTTTTTTTTTTTTTTTAAGATTTTATTTATTTATTTGACAGAGAGAGATCACAAGTAGGCAGAGAGGCAGGCAGAGAGAGGAGGAAGCAGGCTCCCTGCTGAGCAGAGAGCCCGATGCGGGACTCGATCCCAGGACCCTGAAATCATGACCCGAGCCGAAGGCAGTGGCTTAACCCACTGAGCCACCCAGGCGCCCCTGACTGTAGGTTCTTAAACCTAGGTGTACTTTAAAACATTAAATGCCAATGCCTAGGTCTTACCTCAGAGATTCATACATAACAGTTGTATTCTTGAGCAAAGGTTTTGGAGAGTCCTGGGTCATTCTAATGTGCAACTAAGTCTGTGAACTGCTGGTCCAAGGTAATCATGGAGATCACACTTCCCTTGCAAGTGATTGGTTATGGAAAAGGCAGGTGCCTCAATCATGGGATATGGAAGGATACTTGTTGGTAACTTCTGAGAGAGGCTTCCATGTTGACTAAAGAGTGAGGCACAAGGAATGTTTTGTCTTCTGTTGGATGCTGTCATGGCTGAATATGACATTTGAATCTTTCACAATTATTTTGAGTCATGAATGGAGCTGAGATGGCCAAAAGACCAAGCTCATATGCTGGGGTTGGTAGAGGAGAAGATGGAAAGTTCTGGGGTGCTGATGATAAATTAGTGAGTCACTGAATTAACCAAGACTGGAGCTGTTCTCCCTTGAGACTTATTGTTACATGACACAATAGACGGTCTTTATTATTGAAGCTATGTCCTGATGCAATAGTATTATGTTGAGCCAATATATTGAGCCATATATTGAATGCTGATGTTCTATTATTTTAAAAATTTATCTACTTATTTATTTTGGCTATGGGGAAAAGGACAGAAGGAGAGAGAGAGAATCTAAAGCAGGCTCCATGCTCAGTGCAGAGCCTTATATGGGGCCCAATCTCAGCACCCTGAGATCATGACCTAAGCCAAAACCAAGAATTGGACACTTAACTGACTCAGGGTCCCCACCTACCATTTTTTAAAATGTACATTCCCCTACCATTCCTCCTGATTTAAGGCAGATGTCTTCTTGACCTGCTTTCATCACCTCCAATTTCCTCATCTGCAACATGACATTTTGACTCTGGTTTGATTGTATTTTTCTCCACTCCAAATATCTGTCATCTTCCATTAATTTCAACCTCCACAGGTATAACTAATCTAACATCCTAGTACGCAGCCTTACTAGTCCTGGTTATAATACTTGCATAGCTGTTTATCCAAATTTTAATCTATGTGTATAATCTGTTTTTTTCTACACATGGATATATGATACCTCTTAGACCAATCAACTGAGATCATAGAACATGAAGTACAACTTATTCTGATAGAAGTAGATTAACTGCTGTAACAATGCTAAATTTTACAATCTTAATACAATATAATCTAATTTCTTGCTCACTTTGTAGTCCAACGGGGTGAATGTGGGAGGGTAGCTGTGCTCCATATGGCTTTCATCTCAGTATGAGATCAGTATGAGATACTGATTTCAAAATCAGTATGTTGTTAAGATCATCCAGTATTTTGTGTTTTAGTGGCAGCATTACCTAAATAACTTTAAAAATACAAGATATAATCATATTTAAAATAAACACAATTTAAATGTTTTCATAGGGGTGCCTGGGTGGCTCAGGGGGTTAAAGTCTCTGCCTTAGGATCGGGTCATGATCTCAGGGTCCTGGGATCGAGTCCCGCATTGGGCTCTCCGCTTGGCAGGGAGCCTGCTTCCTCCTCTCTCTCTCTGCCTGCCTCTCTGCCTACTTGTGGTCTCTGTCTGTCAAATAAATAAATAAAATCTTTAAAACTAACTAAATAAATAAATGTTTTCATAAACATGTAAATTAAGGAAATACAAAAGTAAAAATTATCTTAAATGTCTAAGGTTTTCTTCTAGAATAATTGTTTACTCAAATTAAAAGGCAAAATACAGTATAGCTATGAATATTAACATTTTATTTTATTTTTAAAAAGATTTTATTTATTTATTTGACACACACACACACAGAGAACACAAGCAGGGGGAGTGGGAGAAGGAGAAGCAGACTCCCTGCTTAGCAAGGAGTCTGATGTGGGGCTCAGTCCCAGGACCCTGGGATCATGACCTGAGCTGAAGGCAGGTGCTTCATCGATTGAACCACCCAGGCACTCGGAATAACAACATTTTAAATACAATTTATTTAAATAAAGCTAAATTTTTTATCTTTTGAAAATTTAATTCTAGGAATTTTTGTAAAAACAAAACTATTCATGATTCCAATATTCAATGTCCATTTAGTTGCCAGTGTAAACTATGGATATTATATTTCATTCATGTTTTCTTGCACCTACTTGTCTATCCATTTAAAGGTAAAATGAATTATTTATTATTTAGCCTCCAGATAGACGTGTTGCAAACACACACACACTGGAAAAAGAAGAGACAAGAAAAAATAGCCACAGCACTACTGAAAATGAACCCATTTTATTTTATTTATTTTTTTAAAGATTTTATTTATTTATTTGACAGACAGAGATCACAAGTAGGCAGAAAGGCAGGCAGAGAGAGAGCGGGGAAGCAGGCTTCCCGCCAAACAGAGAGCCTGATTCGGGGCTCAATCCCGGGACCCTGCGATCATGACCTGAGCCAAAGGCAGAGACTTTAACCTACTGAGCCACCCAGGCGCCCCGAAAATGAACCCATTTTAATGTAAGTGTCTGTGATCCTCATCCTGAGAAAGAATGTGCCTAATTGGCCTATTCTTCTCCCCAGTTGGTTCCTCGGTTCAATTCCTCGCTGTACTCAGGAGCAGCAGCACCATCTACAACACCTTCAAGGCATTTGGATGCAGTCATGACGAGTTTCCCTGAGGGGTTAACAGTTTAGGCATGAGAACAGATGTGTAGGGCATCAGGTTGTGTTATGTCAGAACTGAACCCCACAGCGCAAGTAGCAGAGATGTCCACACATTCTTAAATTTACTACTTTCAAGTGCATTTTTGTGAAATGTAGGGTTATTTTTTTAAAGTGCATAACTGAGGGAAGGAGCCCTTCTTGCCTGGGTCTGAGGGCATTACTGCTCACATAGTCCTGACATGGGCACTGGTGGGACAGCTCTAGGAATTCCTGGGAAAGAGGTCAGTTTTCTGTGCCAGGGCCCATGTCTACCACAGAGGTTTACTGTCAATCTGGTATGAAAGTATGTTTACTGAACATATGAGAATTTTGCCTTATGATTAGACAGTAAGTATCTTAACTCAAATACCATCATAGTACTGTAGGAGGGTGATAACCATGGGTACATATGGGTTGCCCAAAGCACTAGTGTTTGAAAGTGTGCTGTATGTCCACTCAAACTCAGTTCCTTGATCTCCTCAGCACTGACCTGCTCCTTCACTCCTGAGGTTTCCCATTCACATGACAAGGGCCACAATCTGGACACCTTGTCATCACGTGAACTTGCGGCTCCTGAGATATGTTACCAACATCCCACTCTTACCACAACTTCCTTCTCCTCCAGCTCCCTTGTCCTATTATCACACCTGTCTAGCAAAAGCCAAGCCTCTAAGAATCCAGATCCCTGATTTCTATATGCTACGGGAGGAAATCATTCAACCTGGCAGTCTAGAACCACTATCAACCGCTGGTCACCAGTGTGAGCTGGCTTCAGTGCTGCCTGATCACTTGTTTCCCACAGTCAAGGATGGATCCAGGAACTCTTAGGCAATTCGTGGGACTACCTTTAAGAAGAGAATGGAGGGGCTCATGGATGGCTCAGTTGGTTAAACAACCAACTCTTTTTTTTTTTTTTTTAAGATTTTATTTATTTGTCAGAGAGAGAGAGCAAGAGCGAGCACAGGCAGACAGAGTGGCAGGCAGAGTCAGAGGGAGAAGCAAGCTCCCTGCGGAGCAAGGAGCCCGATGCGGGACTTGATCCCAGGATGCTGGGATCACGACCCGAGCCGAAGGCAGCTGTTTAACCAACTGAGCCACCCAGGCGTCCCTAAACAACCAACTCTTGATTTCAGCTCAGGTCATCTCAGAGCCATGAGATGGAGCCCTGCATTGGGCTCTATGCTGGGCATGGAGCCTGCTTAAAATTCTCTCTCCCATGCTCCCCCTGCCCCTCCCCCTGCCCCTGCATGCACATGCTCTCTCTCTCTCTCTCTCCCTTAAAAAACAAGAAAAAGAGGGGCACCTGGGTGGCTCAGTGGGTTAAGCCTCTGCCTTCGGCTCAGGTCATGATCTCAGGGTCCTGGGATTGAGCCCCGCATCGGGCTCTCTGCTCGGCAGGGAGCCTGCTTCCTCCTCTTTCTCTGCCTGCCTCTCTGCCTACTTGTGATCTCTGCCTGCCAAATAAATGAATAAGTAAAAATATTAAAAAAAAAAGAAAAAGAAAAAAATACAAAATTACAGATACAAAACTAGGTACAAAAGTACATGTTGCTTTAGAATGAGAAAAAACAAAACAAAAAAATTAGGAAGTGGAGCTATGGGAATTTAAGGTGTCCTGAGATCTCTTTAGGCAATTTACCAGCAGTGCTTGCATAAAAATGCTTACAGCAACCTGTCCCTCTGCCCCCAATACCTGAATGCAGTTCTCAGTGACTCCTTTACTCACAGATGCAAAGCTTCACAGTTCACTGCCTGTCAGCTTACAACATGCAATTCATGTCTTCTCCATCTTCTCAAGTCACTCAACCCATCAGCAAACTTGAGCTGTTAATAGGTGACTTCTCTGATTTCATAGAGAACATGGTCCTTCTTCTGCTACCAAATCAGTAAACTTACCTATATCCCCCTCATATTTTCTTCCTTTCCACCTTCCACAGTGGAAGAGGTGTCACTCCCTCCATTAAAAAATCTTCATATCATTCATTTCTGTTAAGAGTCTGTTCCTCCTTGGCTCTTTGGGGGTGGTGTTCAAGAATAAAAAGAGCCATGTGGAACTGGAAGTCAACTTACTTCCCTGGCTTCTGTGACCTCCTGTTTCCTGGTTCTCTTCCTCCCTGTAAGAGCCCCTGCCAGGTTCCTTTCCTCTGCCTGCCCCTTATATCAGATTTCCTCAGGCCCCCATCAGATCATTCATTTATTAACCACCACCAATGCCACTACCTATGCTTTAGGATTATTGCAAGCATGGGGAATATGAAGTGGGCAAGAGAGCTCTTATTCCCGCCCTCACTTCAAGGACACATGGCAGAAGTGCCTGTCCTAATCTGGGGTGAGGGGAAGAGGTCAGATAAGACTTTCTGAACCAACTGGCATACGGTTAAGCAAGATTTGAAGGATGAATCACCAGCTGAAGGGGGAAAACTGGTCCAGGCAGCAGGATCAGAGGGCACAAAGAATATGCCACATCTGGGAACCGAAAGAGGGGAGCGGGGGTGGGAGGTCAGACAAGAGAGGTAGGAAAGGATCTGATAAAGCAGGTCTTTGTGAACCCTGTTAAGAATTTGTACTTTATTCTAAGGGTCTCAGGAAGCCTCAGTACTGCCCACTGTTTGCTAGCATCTCTGCTTCTACTCTTTCCCTTGACTGACCTGGGCTCCATTCTGCAGCCAAAGGATCTTAAAATTTAAGTCACATCATGTTATTCTCTTGCTTGTAATGTTCTGGTGTCTATTGTCCAATAGGTTAAATCCCAAACTCCTTAACAAGCTTACAAGACCTCAGGTGACCTTGTCACAGCACCTTGACTGGGCTCCAACTTGACTTGATGTGACTTCTGTAGTTTCATTCAGTCAGATGCTCTGTTGTCTCTGGACCCTCAGATAAGCTATTCATTCTGCCGGGAAACTCCCCCCACCCCATACTTATATTCTGGGCATTACATTTGCTGGGAAGGCTTCACTGATCTCCCTCAAGCCCATATCCAGTGCTCCTCCTGTGAGATCTCATTTACACCCAAGACTTCTGCTCAAACATTTAACGTGTGAGTGTGGCAAGCGAATGGGCATCTGCGAGGACTCTGTAAATGCCACGAACTTTGTCTACTTTGATCATCTTTATATCTTTAGCATGCAGCTCACTATATAACTGTAATCAAGTTTTGTTGAATTAATGATTGAATGAAAAAAGTAAGAGATGCAGTAATGTATTCTATGGTCACTTCTATCTCTAAAAAAAAAAACAACTATGGTTCTTTGTAGGTGCTATCTCATGCAGGTGACATATCAGTTTAACAAGTTACTTTTAAAAAGATAGCAGGAGCCAAATTTCCATTGTTTGAAATCCTGTCTCCATTAAATTGAGGTTCTTCTGACTGTAAGGATAGGATGATAATAGCATTTGACTTCCAACTGGATATATGCTTGGGTCATGGTAGGCACCTGAAAGTTTGAATAAGGAAGAGGAAGAAATAGT
This sequence comes from Mustela erminea, assembly GCF_009829155.1. NCBI lineage: Eukaryota > Metazoa > Chordata > Mammalia > Carnivora > Mustelidae > Mustela > Mustela erminea. The sequence continues at coordinate 114,377,287 of NC_045618.1, forward strand.
CAATATAGAGAAACCTTGAGGTTTCTGACCCAAGCAGCAAGCGTAACAGTGATAATATAGTAATACAAATCACTGAAGGAGGAAGATAGGGTTTGTGGGTAGAAGAGGATGTATTCAATTTTGGACTTGCTAATACTTCTGTAATATTAGCCTTGTGCTTAGCCATGTGGGTGACTTCCAGGAAACAATTGAAAGATGTGGACAGAAATTAAAAGGGACAGCTCTGGTTTAGAACTCAGCAAACCAAGATGATTCCTGAAATAATGGCATTGTATGGGAGAGTATAAGGGTCAAAAGAGAATGGACAGAACCTTGGAAGAATTTCAGCCTTTAAGGGGGATGAAGAGGAAGTATTGCCAGAGAAGCAAATACTTTGCTGAGGAAATGGGACTTAAAATGAGCCTGGAGAAAGGGTTTTGACAACGGTAGACTGGAGGGTGGGGTAGAGACTGGGAGGTTGTGAAGGAAGGGTTCCAAGCAGAAATAACAACACGAAGAAACAGAGCAGGAAAGTACTCCACCGAAGAAATCCATTCACTAACCAGATATGCAATGAATTTGTTGTAGAGGAATTGGAAGCTTTAAGGATGGGTCAGTCAACATTACTACTTTGGAAGAGAAGATGATGACCAAGAAAAGGCCATAAACTTTGGGTTATGACTATTGATATTCGGTTACTTGGGTATGAAGAAAGCCTAACAGCATTTGACCTACTTCGTTTAAGCTCCAAGTCAAGAATATCCAGTAACTTTGGAGGGTCTCAGGTTTCTAAATATAGTCTAGAGTCTGTAGTCAGAGTTAGACTGGGTGTTCTAAATATCTGTGTTGTGACACATCTTTGTGCCATGTCCATACTAGGTGATTTTCAGTTCTACTTTTATCACAACTTCTGTTTCTGAACTTTTTTTTTTTTTTTTTAAATGAGAAATTAGAGGAGGTCCTATTTCCGGGGAAAGGAGATAATGGCAGCTACAGTCCATGGCTCAAGTATTATACTGCAAACACATGCTCTAAGAGGGTGGCAAGAAAACAATTTAAGCCAAGTTTGAGTTCTACTTTCCCCAAAGACCATGCACTTGGTTTTGAAGTTTACAATTTGGTTGATATTAAAAAGACATGTAGATTATTTTTACTTTTTTTAAAGATTTTATTTATTTATTTGACACAGAGAGTGAGATCTCAAGTAGGCAGAGCAGCAGGTAGAGAGGGGGAAGCAGGCTCCCCACTGAGCAGAGTGCCCGATGCGGGGCTTGATCCCAGGACCCTGAGATCATGACCTGAGCCGAAGGCAGAGGCTCAACCCACTGAGCCACCCAGGCACCCCAAGACATATAGATTTTTAAGAATGATGAGCAGCTTTAAAAAAATGTGAGTACCATTTTGGGTGGATTAGACTGGCAAAGAGCTACCAAGTTCAATGGAAAGGATGTGAGAAAGCAGGCTCTGTCCTATACTGCCGGTGGAGTTCATGGCTATGACCTCTTTGGAAGGCAATTGGCAATATCTACCAGATGCACATATCCTCTGACCCAGGGGATTCTGGACAGGATAATTCACTGCAGCACAATCTGTAGTGGTAAAAAATAGCAGTGACCTAAAATATCCAAGAGACTGGTTAAATAATTATGGCATATCTTTCACCATGGAATATTTTAGTCACTGCTGTTTAGTTCACATAATAAAATAGCTCTGAAACTATACAGTAGAAACTGGTAACACTAGTGGTCTCTTGGAGGGCACTGGGTTGAGGGAACAGGGATGGGAGGGACTTTTTTCACTTACTTTCTTTTACCTGATGAATGTGTAACATGCTTCCTCCTACAACCACAACTGAAGCAAAAAAGTCTTCTGGTGGTAGGGAGTACACTAATAGTTTTGAACACACAGAAGATCTGGATAAACCCTAACCAAAGAGTCATTAGTTATAATGGGAATCATTTCAAGAAAGTTCAAGAATCGAAGACCATCTGAGCTCCCCCACCCATGGTTTCTCTTCACACAGAACACAAGGTAAAAAGGAAGGGAAGGGTAAGAACAAGACATCACAAAACACTCATGAAGCCAAGAAACTGGTAGGACAGACATTTTATTGTGACTTGCTTGCAGTAAAACATTCAAACCTTCAACACGTACTTTTTTTCCCCTGGAGACCACAGCGTGATGCTCAAAGGCCTTTAGCTTCAACTTATTATCAGTCCAGTCAGTGGTTACCTATTTTATTTATAGTTCAACTAGTTAGAGGAAGAAGTCAGAAAAATCTGGTCTTAGCATCCCAAGTTAAGAGCTGTGAGATTTGCAACCCATTCATATAAAGTGCTTATGTTCAGTGCAGAGGGCAGGCAGACTTAGAAGGGCAAGCAGATGCCACGGAATGACATTTCCTGGAAGACAGACGATTCTATGACTCAAAGAAGGAAAAACCAAGTTTTAAACTTCCTGCAGAAGAGGTCTAATATTTTCTTTGCAGTCTTTCTCCCCTCTATAGAACCAAAGCTCTGAATGTGATAGATGCCCACAGTGGTTGTTTTTTTACTATCAAAAAACCTGATTCAGAGAGAAATCCATAGGGTCTAAGCACCAGAGATACTGACTGTGGCTTCCAGTTACTGTCTGTCTCAGCAGCAAATGTGAGATCAACAGACTGAGCTCCGGGTGGTGGGATGCTCAGAGCTGCAGAGCTTTCCTTAGGGCCCTCGTGTGCAAATCCACGTCTGAGGATGACAGCCCCTTTCTAAATCAGTTCTGGTGTGGGAACACAAGCCATAGCATGCGAAATGAGTACTTTACCTGATTTTCCATCAACTGGACGGGACCTACTCATCATCCCCTCATTCTAACTCATCTACAGGCCCAACCCTTGACTCCCTCCATGAAGACAAAAAAGTGCACTGCCCTCTCAACGACCCTCAAGCCTCTGCATCTTTATCTTGTGGTCCTGTGGAGACTGTGGAAAAGCAGGAGAGAAGAGAAAGCAGTTTCCTAACCATTTTAAAGGAGCACAAACAGGACTGTAACTCAGATAGGCAGTCTAGCTTTTAGTCCTAGGATCTTGGCTACCATTTCTCTCTCCAGTCTCAAAGAGGGAACCGTGATCTCTCTTTGCGGCAGGGATGTTCACAGAAGCCAGCTCTGTGCTTGTCAGCAACCTCTCTGCCACCTTGTTTGGAGAGGTTCATCTTTCCCTGCGGGATGGACGCGACAGTGCTCTGCCTGTCGTGTGTCAGGCTCCGACCCCCTCACTGTGTGCACCCACAGCTTTCAGACGCCTGCACCTGAGGATCCTTCTTTTCAGACTATCTTCCAAAGATTCCCGGTAACTCCTTGTGCTTGTGACAGGACATCCGTGGACCAGTTTTAATCCACAGGCAGCACTTGCCCCAAGGCCGTCTCTGAATTTGGGGAGGGAGGGGGAGGAAGAAATAAGAGGCAATCCTTTTGGTGTTGCTCTAGAATTCTCTGTAAAATGCTTCTAGTTATGAAGACCTATTGAGCATCTCCACACGGAGGGAACAGTGTACAAACAGGATGACCCGGGTTAAGAACCAAAACGCAGGGAAGGTTTTCAGACTGGCAGAAGTCTAAAGTGCCTCTTTTTGGTGGGGGAGAGTTTTGTTTGTTCAGAAATGCTTCAGCGTAAACACGAGTGCACAAGAGCGTGCATGCACACTCACTCACTCTGAGGTAGAAAGAACTGGCCATCTCCAGACAAACACACAGATTCCACAATTTTACAGAAACATGGCACTTGCGTGGCGTGAAAGGTCCTATCCTTGCCCAAGATGGCAAGTAGGGTCCGATCCAGCTCTTTCCGACCTGGGGCAGAGCCAGGAGAGTCCCACTGCATGGGAGGAAGGAGGCAGAGATCACCTAGGTCTCTCCCGTTCCACAGGATTCAGGCCCTGCTGCCCACGGTCACTTTCTGGAGCCTGAGCCGTGGGCAGCCCGGGTGTGGCTCGTCAGAAGCCACTGGGCACAGATGTCTTGCACGACTGCGTCCCCGCTGCTCTTGGCAGCCTGCTGCACCTGTTGGACGAGGGCTGTGGCGCGTGAGTGTTCTTGCTTCACGGCAATCAGGTAGGCAGATCGCAGTTTGCAACATGTCAGGTAGGCCTGAACCTGGCAGCAGGGCAGAAGAGACAGCCAGAAAGAAACCATCATGGATGATGAAGCAACAAACAGAGCAGTGGCCCAGTGCTCGGCAGATGGAGGATCCCTTCTCACCTCCTGAATTAATGACTGGGTTCTTGTCTTTCAGTATACTGTAGCAATGCTTTAAATATTCTGGACATTAAGCTATTACACTGTGTTTTTTATATGATTATTTTATATGATTATTTATAATGATTACAAATAACCCAAGAATTTCAAAATGAAGCAAGCAGGCAGGTGGTTGGAGTCTGGCCTCTGTCTACTGCTTCTGAGACCCTCCTCCTGCCCATCCTGGGCTCTCCAGCCTCCTCCTCCTCACTTCAGTCAGCACTGTCACTGCCCATGAGTTAGGATTTTATAGTTGTTTGGATGATGATTTGATTGATGTCTGTTTCCTTGACTAGATCTTAAGCTCCTTGAGGACAGGAATGGTGTCTGCTTTTTCTACTTCTTGTACTTGCAGTGCCTAGTGCCTGGCCTGACATGTGGCAGAAATTGAATAAATATGCAGTGAATGAATGAATGAATGAATGAATGAATGAATGAACTATTGTATCTCTCCCTTACTATGAGCACACAGGTTCCCCTTTCACTATTTTTCTCTTTTGACCTGAATTTAAAATCTTGTAACTGGAAATTCAGGTATGAACAGGCACACACACAATTAGAAAAGGTCTAATTAAGGTCTAATCCCATGTTGACTTGACTTTTGCTGTTTGGATCACAGGTGTCTCAGTTTTGGTATGAGGGGTATCTCTCTTGTACTCTGGAGGCCCTCCATCTTATAAACCCCCAGCTTAGTGGAAACCAGAGTCCATGTCTTCCCTGGCCCCGATCCCACCAGCACGTCACTGGTTTGCCAGTGTTCTAGTCAGCACTAGTGTTCTAGTCAGCCAACAGCAAGGCCCTCAGAACGTGCTTCAGAGCTTCCACCAGCAGCTGCCTTTCTGCTCTGACAGTCCCTTCTGGTGGTTGGAAGGGACTCCTCTCTCTTCATGTTTCAGCCTTCCATCTTTTTTGTCTTGGTTGCTGAAGTTTTTCTATCCTAAGTTCAACTACAGATACGCTGCTAAAGCGAGAAGAAGCTGGATATTCTCTAAGCTTACTAAGTGACCATGTCCTGCTGCCTGGGTATCTACCTGTTGCCCCAGGATGTTTGCTCTCACCCAGCCCTTCAGCTCTACTTAATACCAATGTGCGTTAAACATAGTATCACAAGTTGGCAGGCAAAATTCCTACCTAGAGAAGGAGGGCGTTTTGCCAGAAAGTCTGGAATAGGAACTGAGTAAGGCTGGTTTTTGGCAAGACCATATGGCCTGAGATCACGTAAGAGCATGAGGACAGCTATTGAGAGAAAAGGACCTGAAAAAGTAAGAACTGTTGAGATTTCAATGCATGTCCTCCCCTGGGACACAGCCTCCATCCTCTTGATGGGGAGGCTCACTGAAGGCTTGGAAAAGGACTGCAGTTTGGGACTCAGGGAACGGGGGTGTCTGGCCTGGTTGCTGGATTCTCACTACGATTCTGAAAAAGTATTTCTCTACAATTCAGAACATTAGAATTCCATCCTTTCCACATGAGGTCATCTGGATGCTGCACGCAGAACTGAAGAAATGCTCAGAACACATTCTCCCCAAGCCCTCGACTGAAGAAGGCCTGGCAAATTCAGACCAGGGAATTTGGTCGGGGAGCAGCTCTGTGGCTATGTCTAAAGCCATGTGCCTGACATTAGTTTTCTTCACGAGGGCCTCAGCTGCCAGATCTTCCCGCTGCTAGGGGCTGGGGCAGTCTGGCTTGGTTTTCCTATACCTCTGCTGGCCTGTGGGCCTTCCTCCGGATGGTGGGTCCATCAGCCTATGGCTAGGCACAAGTAGGAGCAGTGGGGAGTACTTCTTTTCTCGCCAGCACTCTTTGCAGAAGCACTGATTTTCTACTCAACAGGGAAGAGTTCACTGAGCCCAGGCAAGTAGCCTGCTCGGAGAGTGAGATACGAATGGGCATCTGGTGCTCAAGGGCCAGGTGGAGTTTTTCCCTTCCTGTACAGGGTACTGTTCTCCTTCCAGGATAAGGAAATGCCTACCTACTCTGAGAACCACAGTCAGTCAGTCAACCTGAAGATGGAAATGAAGGATTTCCTAGGGGTCTCTGAGGAAAGCTCTGCATGAAAATGGAAAGGAAAAAGGGGGGAAGACAAAGGATCATGAAGTCACTGTTTGTGTGTGTTCCACTGATTTTCTCCCTCTGCACCTGCCTGGGTCCCAGCTCCGCTTCTGGATAACAAAGAAGTACAGATACAGGTTGAATGGAACTGTTGTGGGGAGCAAGGGATAAAGGCGAAAAGGAAGCCCAAGGTGCTGATCATGATATGATCAGGGTTTGGAGACGATTCTGCTCACCTTGTTGTCATCGCTGTGTATTGCCTGGATCAGGCTCTCCAGCTCCTGTCAGAACAGAAACAGTAGTCGTGAGAGGAGAAAGAAGAGTTCCCAGCATGGGAGCTGAGGCCCCACCAGCCTCAGATCGCTTGTTACTTTTTAAACTCAACTTCTGCTATAAGAGCACCAAAGCAAATCTAATGATTAACACTAGGTTTGGGAATTCGAGAAGAAAAGCTCCCGAGAGGACTGTTCTTGGCCTTCACAGGTGGATGTGGCTCTGTTTACCCCATGAAGAAGCCACAGGGGGACAGTTTCATGGGCAACATACTCAAAGGCCAGCTGCAGACTCACCCTGACCTCCTCTACAATCACAGGGAGAAGCTCCAATTGGTCTGTCCACAGGTGCCATGTTAGACTATGGAAATTGAGGGACACTTTCCGGGTATAGAGGTTATAAGCACAAATTTTCTTTCCAGGGAAGGGCTGATTCGGGTGAGGCCATTATTACACAGGAGTCAGAAAAATAAAGGGATCTTGCAGAGTTTCAGTACATTATGAGTATATTGTGGGGAACAGAAAAACCAAAAGGGGGATGTGAAGACAACGAAATAGATGGAGGAGCCAAAAGGTACAGAGGGAGCGTACCTGGGGCGGAATTCTCTTGAAGGCTTCCAAGCAGTTGAGGAGGATGGTGTCCCCGTCACTTCTGGCTGCCATGCCTGACTCACTGACACATTTGAGCAACTGCTGGATTTCGCCGTATTTCTCCCTCTCCACCAGCTGCCGGGCCGCTCTGCAGTAGGTGGCAGCGGCGTCCAGCTGGAAGTCCTAGAGGAGAACACAGAATGAGGGGGTGGGGGGGCAGGGGACACCAGCAGTAGGAGCCCCCACTCGGTTTGGTGTAGATAAGCCATATTGACTACATTCACCGTAGAAATTACTTATATGACACACAAACAAAACTACACAAAAAGTTCCTCTTAGGAATGAGGCTGACATTTTAGGAAGTGACCATAAATATTGTCACCCTATCTAACACGGTCTACCTCACTCATTGCCGTGCCACTTTCTGAAATATTCTCATCAAATTCCCGAGGCCAGTTCGTTCTTCTTCTAAGGAGCCACCTTTGTCTTAGGAAAAGGGTACTGGGGGTTGATATTTGCTGCTGTGGATACTTGGTGTCTGCCAAGAGATGCCTTAGTATCTATCTGGAAACAGACCAATTCACCAAAAGACTGATTTGCTGGAAACTACCAGATAAACACTTTAAGCCTGATCTACGATAATCCTCGACAAAGTCTGAGAGGAACTGTGGCTCGGCCTGTCCACCAGGGCTATCTGGAGGTGGAGAGCTGTCTCCAACACTGAAATAGGTGGAAAAGAAAGGAATCAGTCTGATCATTCATGAAGCCACTGGTCTTTGAAGCACAAGGCGTTCCAGATCCCACCTGCCCAGAGAGTGAGGGTCCTTAGGGTATCTTTGTGGAACTGCTCGGCAGGGGGTGGGGTGCGGTGGGAGAGTGGCCTGGAGAAACTCTGGCCCTTGCAGTTTCAGTGCCCTCTCCAGACTCTGCTCCAGGGCCACAGTCATACCTGTGTCCTCTGACCACAGGCACAGAAAAGGCACTCCTTGCACATCCTAAGCAGATGGATGGATGGGCAGTCCTTGATGCTGATGGCCCCTCCTACCGCACAGCACCCCCGCCAGCCCCTTGCCACATCCTCCAGTCATGCTCCCCTCAGAGGGCAAGCAGAGGCTGTGCAGAATAGTCCTAGACTCGGTTTCAGGTATTTATTTGATAGCTCTTGATGGATTTGTCACTGGCTACTTGGCTTCTGGCAAAGTGTCCTAGAATCCTGAATCAGACACGGTTCTGTAAGAGCCACCTTGACTTCATTCATGATATGTATGTGTATCTGCTTCCTTTGGGATAGAAGTTTTCTGAAGAATAAGCTCTCATGGAGCTGCGGCCAGTTCCATCCCTCTTGAGGGATTCAAGTCATACCTGCAGAACACGGAATGCAATTCCAAAACCATCTTCCACATTCTTCCCTCCTAACATGACCTGAAAAGGAGGAAAATGTGCTTAAAGAGGCAATAATTACAGAGTAGCCCCTCTATCAACAAAGAGGGCTCCCATTTACAACAAATATTTGTTGAGACTCTACTAAGTGCCAGGCACTAGGGATAAAAGAGTAGTCAAAATGGACTTGATATCCAGCCTTCTGTGGCTCACATTCTAGTGGGAAGGCCACTTTCAAATGAACAACTGAAATACTAACTGGATGATAACAACTGTGATAAGCTTCTGAAAGATAAGAACAGTCTGCCAGATGTCTGAAACATTCGTCTGTACCTTGCAGGCAACATCCATTTTCATGTGGTTATTTCCAAATAGAGTTGGCAGAGGCAAGGTAGTAATCTGAGAGGTCCCAGCGCTTTCACAGCGATGTAAGAACCTGGTCACTTCCATCTGCAGCTGGAGTGTGTTCATATGCCTACGGTGACAGAAGACACATAGTCGAGCCTCATAAGTGGCTTCAGGAGGGACTAGGGCAGGGTGGCTGAGACGTCATGAGAAGATGGCATTGGAAAAGGGCGGAAGAGAGGGGACGGAGGGAGAAGACAAGTGTGGTCAGGGGCCCTGTACAGAGGGGTCTCGGAGAGGCAGGCTGCTCCGTGGAACTGGAGAGAGTCCGGTCCCTGAATCAGTAAGTATTAATGAAGCACCTACGAGCTGCAGGCAACAGAGGTCAAGAGGGACACGAACCCTGCCCTCACAGAGTTCATGGCTAGAGGAGAGATGAATAATGAACCAACGCATTAAATATTTAGCGACTGGGCCTGCGAAGGCGACGAAGGCGGGGCGCAGTGTTTACTTTAGATGTGGTGTTGTAAGCAGAGGGAGTGAACGGGTAAGCCAGCATAAAGACCGAGAGGAGGGCAGGGCCTGGTGTGTGGAGGAGCCCCCAGGCGGCCAGTGAGATGTTGCTCAGTGAGGGAGAAGGGAGGAGCAGAGAGGAAGATGGAGAGGGAGGCAGGCCAACATCTCACAGGACCTCTTTCACCTGCTTACTGGAAGGGGTCTGATCCTAATACGTACCCCCTCTCTTCTTCTATGAGCTCCTCTCTAGCCTCTCCAGGCTTGTACTGGCCACTGTCACTCAGGAATGATTCCCATTATTTATTTTTAAAGATTTTACTTACTTGTTTGAGAGAGAGAGAGAGTGCAAACACAGAGAGAGGGAGAAGGAGAAGCAGACTCCCTGCTAAGCAGGAAGCCCCATATGGGGCTCAATCCCAGGACCCTGAGATCATGACCTGAGCTGAAGGCAGAGTTGCTTAACTGACTGAGCCACCCAGGCGCCCCAGGAATGATTCCCTTTAGATGTGTGATTCTCTTCAAGGGTTCAGGAAAGGACGAGAGCAGCGTTATCACCAGCAGAAACTCTTTCCAGCCCTTCTGCCCACTCCAACTGTTCCCTGAGCCTCAGGCTACCTTGACACATCAGCCGCCGTCATCTTCTTTTGGAAGAAGGTGATCTTCTTCCTTCTGGTGCTGCGGGAGGTATCTTGGAGGTAGATCTTCAGGTGGTCCTTGGCCTTAAGCAGCCACGAGAGCTTCTCTCCCAGTTCTGTGTAAGTTTTTGCTTTGTGACTGAAGAACCGGATACAGGTCATGGCGGCCCGGACTTGATCCTAGAAGAGGAAAATGAACGTTCAGGTCAAATGAGATCAGGGATATTAGAGGGTATGGATGTGAGGAGAATTCTGACCTGATTTCCACTCATGAAACCTGGAGGCCAGCACCCACTTCCATCACCAGCCGCAGAACTATTGTGTAAGAGTTACTCCTAAGCCCAAGGGATCCTAAAGCAAACTGACTGGCTGAGCTCCCAGGAAGGCCTTTATTCCACCACAGGAGAGATCTTCAAAAGGATACTTCTGATTCCCCATTCAGCTTGGTTTCGCTCTCACTTTGGCTTTGAATGATTCAATTTCTCTGTGATTTAGTGTTTGTAGCCCTCAGACAGATTGGGAGAAACTTGTTCCCTCTCCCTTCATACATCTTCTCTAAAAGCACTCTTCATCATCCCTTATGAATTCTGTATTCATGCCTCATGCTTATCTTAAAATTGTCACAGATCTCTTTTTCACTTTCACGTTCCTTGAATTCTGAAGAGCACTATTACCGACAAGGTTAAGGTTTGCCTCTTTGGGATGGGGATAGAAATCCCAATATTATTCAACAATGCTAGAGAGCCACATGGGTTTGCTCTAGGGTTGGTTCAAGAGTGAGGCCAGGGACTGAGGGACCAGGGACTTGATCCTTCATCTTGCACAGTCTCCCTGCATGGCAGGATGTCATAAACAGAGGTAGAGGGCAGGAAGGGGCTATTACCTTCATAAACTGCTGCAGCTCATACAGAATGTGGTAGTGGTTCTTCTTCTGTAAGTGTTGACAGGCAGCTATCAAGTACTTTCCCCAGCTCTCTAAGGTTGGATCAATGGACTCTAGCAAGTTCTCCAAAGTGTGTAGCTTCCCACTTTTATAGCTTGGCTGGAAAATACCTTCTATAAAGACTTCTGGAGGACTCTCCTAGAACAGGGCAAGGCAAAAAGTCAAGTCTTGAGTCTGCTTCTGGCACAGTCTGGGACCTACCCTGGATTTCCTTCCACTGACACACCTTAGGCTTCCTTCTATAGTGGTGCTTCATAACTTTTTAAGTGTCAGAGACACCTTTGAGAATCCCACTCTAGTGACTGCTCCACTCTCTTCCTTGCTGAGTAGAGTCCCCTTCACAAAGTCATCTACACTCCCTGTCTTTGATTTCTCTTCTGTGATTGTCTCTTAAACCGATTCTTATCTAGCTTTTACACCCACCACTCCACTGAAACTGCCTCTTCCATCCCCAATGACTTCTAAATTGTTAAATCTAAAATATGTCTTGTTTTCCACCAGAACTATCAAGAGCTTTTGCTACAGCTGATGGCTTCCTCCCCCTTGAAAAATTTTCTTTATTTGGCTTCTAGGATACCACCCTTTCCAGATTTTCCTTCTGCTTCTCCAACTACTCATTCTCAATCTTCTTTGCTGTTTCCTTCTAATTTCTTCAGGGGTTAGAAGGAATCTGTTCTCTTTTCTTTCTATACTCATTCTTTTGGTGATTTAACATAATCTCATGGCTTTAAATCTACTTGCTGATTATGCCTAGATCCCTATTTCCACCCTGTTCATTCTTCCTGAATTCTAGAAGTAGGTATCCAACTTCTATCCAACTGCCTACTTAAAATGTCCTCTAGTACACTTAATACACCTAAAACTACACTCTTGGTTGTTTCTTCCCAATCTCTTCTTTCTGTAGTCTTTCCTTTCTCAGATGGCAATTTTGTTTTTCTAGTCGTTCAGGTTAAAAACTCAAGTCAAATCTGTCCCCCCTGCCTCTGCACCCAATATCAAATTCATGAGCAAGTTCTACTGGCTGTTCCATCAACATACACACAGAATCTGCATCTATCTGGCCACTTCTCAATGGCCACCTCAATGTACCACCCTGGTCAACTGCCTGGATTATTGCAGTAGCCACTTGCCTGGATTATTGCAGTAGCCTCCTATCTTGTCTCCTACCTTCTGTCCTGCCTCTTTTTTGTCTAATGCCAACCGATCAACCCGTGTGATTCTGGTAAAACGTTAAGTCATATAAAGTTATTCCTCTCCTCAAAAATTTCCAGTGGTTTTCCTCACTCAGCATAAAGTCCAAACCCTCACAATGTTCACAAGGCCCTATATGCCACCTCCTTTAGGCCTTTACTGAGTGTCCCCTTCCCCTTTCTAAAACTGCCCAATCCATCTCTGCCCTCTCCCCTGCTTTATTTTTTTTATTACTTAGAACTTATACTAGAAATATTATTTACCTTGTTTACTGTCTGTCTCCCTGCTATAATGTAAGTTTATGAGAGCAAATATTTTTGTCTTTTTTTTTTTTTTTTTTTTTACAGTGCCCACAGTAATCCTTGGCTTTTAGTAAGTATTTCTCGGATAAACGAGTAAGCAATAAACATTAGAGACCGACTCCTCAGGAAGGTGCACGCATACTATTCCCCTCCCTTCTGAAGCACATCCGTGGTTCAGAGACCCTGTATTGTAACCCAAATTCCACAGCTGTAGAAAAAAAAATCATCTGGGCATTCAGACTTTAGACTATGAATAACAAATGGAGGGTAAAGAACGGCCATAAACTCATGTTACTATAACCAGGCTGGCCTTGTAGCACTGGGTACAAGCTGCTTAGAACTGGAAGAATTCTGAGTTTTCACAGATTCTGGCTGTTTCTAACTCAGAAACCCAGACCTAATCTAAAACTTTTAGAACAGACTTTAAAAGGCAGGTGAATCAGCTCCATAGAGAAGGTGAAATTTCTCAGAAGAGCAGTATGTTAAAAACTTCCATTTCATCTATTTATCTACTTACTTACTCATTCCTAACTTGCTCTGGGTCTGGCACTGGAAGACACAGAGAAGTAAAATATAAGCTTTCTTGACCCAGAAAGGATGACACAGTTGTAAACAAACAGTTGCAATGCGTAATAAACGCAGTAACAGATCCGTACGCTCAATACAGTGGTGGTATAGAGGAAGAGGTACCTAATGTTGCTCGTGTGGTCTATGAATGCTCAACAGAAACGGTTTGAAAGAATAAACGGGAGTTTTCCAAGGAAACAAAGAGGGCCAGGGTATTCTAGGTTAGGGGGTACAGCACAAGCAGGTTCATGGAGGTCAGAAAGGGTAAGGTACAATCAGGAAAATTTAAATAATTTGGTAAGTCTGGAATGTAGCGCATATATAGGACTTGTGGTGAAAATAAACAGGAGAAATAAGGGGGCCTGATCCTGGTGGGTCCCGTATGCATGCTAAGGAATTTGGACTTCATCTTGTGGCCATGGGAATCTCCTGAGGGTCTTTCAGAGAGGAGAATAACACGAATTACGAAGAATGTAAATAACACGTGTTATTGTTCAGAAAGCTCCCTCTGGGGCAGTGTGACGGGGAAAGGGGTGAACTGAGGCTTGCAAAAGAACACCTTCCAGGCTCTAGCCATTCAGCTATAGTTTTCACAATGTGCTTTTCCGTTGTTCCCCACCTGCTTGAGAACTAAGATATTTCACTTCAAGGGTAACAGTGATTATAGGTGATAAAAAGAAGGCTTCTTTCCCTCTGCTCTGACAAATGTAAAGCAGGGTAATGCTGTTGTCAGCTTCGACCAAGATAAGTAAGTAAGCCGCTTAACTCTCTGGACTACTCGACAGTCTGAAGAAACAGAATTGGTTATTTCCACTCTCAGTCTGTGCTTGGGAGAAGCAGCTTTACCCCAAAACTCATTTAGAAACTGAGGAAAAGGAAAAAATTAGCAGTTAAACTCTAAGTAAAATAACTCATACTTTATTCTTAAAACTTAGTTAGTAGTTACCCTGGTATGGTTACCATGGTATGGTTACCATGACTGTGAATAGTTGACTTCACTTGGAGCAATCCTAGAAGATATGTCCATTTGTAAACTTTCATTGGCTGCCATTTTGAATTGGGGGAGCAGATTAAAATTAAAGTATTGAATTCTTCTAATTTCCTATGAAATTTGGTAAAGATCAGCCAATTCCTCAGAAAGTATTCATGGAACATTCTGATAAAAAATGAACACCAAAATGTGATGGTGAAACAGAATCCTGACTTTGCTTAACAATAACTACAAAGAAATAATGCACTTCAGAGGTGCCTTTGTCTCCTGTGGAAGGGCAGAGGATGTCAGAGAGAAAAAAGGACAGCATACTCTCCTTCCATTAGATATTTGGGGCCCAAATAGAGGATCATGGGTGTAACAACTCTGAGAGGATCAGCAGCTAAGTCAGCAGTGGGACAGTCCCAGGGCAGGTGGGAAGTGTATAAAAACAGAGAGGTAAAGCAGTTTGGTCAAGGTCACACCACTTATACCAACCATCTCATTCCAGAGACCATGCTCTCAACTACTATCTGATTCTGCTGTATGTTTTGGGAGAAGGGATAAAATCTCTCACTGCCAATCAGAAGAGCAAACTGGATCCAGGTTAAGACTTACTGCCCATATAGCAAATCGTAATTTGGGTGGACAGAATTTTCCATTTTGACCTGACTTTGCCAGAGGTAGTCTCATAGCTCAACACTGTGTTACGTTTCAGGGGGTTGGTTTATCGACCCACCTCCCCAACCACCGCCCTTAGAGCTAAGTGGGCCAATCCAGATGGGCAAAGTAGGTCTTGCACTTTGAGAGGTAGGTTTGTGTGTCCCACCTTGTTGAGGAGGTGGAGCAAGGCTTCCCGCAGGCAGTTGTGCCTCATGTAGAAGCTGATGATGGCCAGGTTGGTGCTGTAGTTATGCAGGTAGAAGAGGCATTCTTGGTAGTAAGTGTTGTTCATGATCTTCCCTTCAGGAATCACCTCCAGAGAGAGGCTCTGGGTCCGAAGGGTAACTTCCAGTTCTTTCAAGGTGGCAAAGTAATCATCATCTTGCTGACAGGAAAGGAGAGTGCAAAAGAAAAATAAAACTCAGTAAATTCTCAGCAGCTCTGAAAATATTGCTTTCAAAGAATATTTAGGAACATGGAAGTAGCCTTACAATACAGTTTGAAGGGCAGAAAAACAGGCAGGATACAAAA
Organism: Mustela erminea; assembly: GCF_009829155.1. NCBI lineage: Eukaryota > Metazoa > Chordata > Mammalia > Carnivora > Mustelidae > Mustela > Mustela erminea. Next base: position 114,392,502 of record NC_045618.1, read on the forward strand.
TTCTCCATATTATAATACCATGTTTCATTCAAAAACATAGAGAATTCACCAAAATCTAAACATTATTTGCATCTGTTGTATGCAATTAAATGTCATTTTTATCTTTTTTTTTTTTTTAAAGATTTTATTTATTTATTTGACAGAGAGAGATCACAAGTAGGCAGAGAGGCAGGCAGAGAGAGAGAGGAGGAAGCAGGCTCCCTACTGAGCAGAGAGCCCAATGCGGGACTCGATCCCAGGACCCTGAGATCATGACCTGAGCCGAAGGCAGCGGCTTAACCCACTGAGCCACCCAGGCGCCCCATTTTTATCATTTTTAAAAATACTTTCCTGTAGTTCACTTTTTTAAAAAATTGACTTTGTATTACTTATCTAACTATATATAGTTACTATCTAATTATGCATAATGGAAAGAACAAAATCTAAACCTAGCAGCTCTGAGCCAGGACTGCCACTAGAAGCTGAGTGGAAGCTGATCCTTTTCCCAGGTCATTACTGCTCCTGGGCCTTCTTCCTCCCTGAACTGACCCTCCCCTGCTATGTTCTTACCAAGGATAGGAGTGGCCTCACTGTGGACTCCAGGTACTCAACCACATCCTGTACCAGTCTTGAGCCATGACTCAGCTGATTGAGGTCAAAGGGAGGCTTCAGACAGCGACTGAACTTCTCCCGTGCAGCAGTGAGGTTCCCAGCTTTGAGGCAGGCCATGCCCCAAGCATGCCATGCTCCAGTGGGATCGAGGCCAGTCTTTGTGGATATCTGGAAGAAAAACTGTTCTTTTTAGTAAGAAGTACCTAAATCCAGACCTGAAAGTCCCAAAGACCTATTCTTTCCCATTGTTGCCAATCATCTTCCTTTCCCATCATCCCACTTGCCATTACTGCCGAATGGCAAACTTGTAATGCCCTAGATACTTCCCCACGGCCAAGGGCAACTGGGAGATGATGACGATACCCTCTTGCAAGGCTAGGAAAAGGCAGCTCATTATAGTTGGGTAGACGTAAGCTTTGTCTCACCTCAACACCTAGTTGGTAGTACTCAGCTTCCAAAAGCTGGTTCCTTAGTCTGGTTACTGCAGCTGGCTGCAGGATCTGGTCCAGAGGAGGCACGTGGCGATAGGAAGCAGCAACTAAGATATTCAGCACATCCACCTTGCTGATGTAGCTACAGGGAGGGAAGAGGCGAGGCAATGAGGCTCCACAGAGTCTTACTAAAAATAGGTGCTGTTTACAAGTTTTCTTTTTTTTTTATATTTAATTTATTTATTTGACAGATAGAGAGAAAGAGAGAGAGCGTGAGAAAGAGCACAAGCAGGGAGAGCAGCAGGCAGAGGGAGAAGGAAAAGGTTTCCCACTGAGCAAGGAGCCTGATGCAGGGCTCGATCCCAAGACCCTGGGATCATGACCTGAGCTGAAGGCAGTCGTTTCAAACCTGAGCCACCCAGACACCCATGCTTACAAGTTTTCTATTTCAATTCCAATGTGAAAAGGAGAATTGAGGGGTACATGAACAGAGAGAGAAGGCTCTGGAGTCAGACTCTGAGTTCAACTCCATCACTCAGCAGCCCTATGACCCTAGGCAAGTTAGTTAACTTCTCTGCCTCAATTTACTCATCTGTAAAATGGATACCATAAGAGAGAATTTTAAGGATAAAATGAAACAGTTCAAGTAAAAGGGCTTAGGATTAAGTCTAGAATTTTGGAGGTACTCATTAAATATTACATATTAATACCCTAAGTAGTGATGCTCGCAATTATCCACTGGCTTTTTGGTTCTTTAGAACCCTGTCTGCTTGGGAGAGAGCACAGAGACTACCTCCATGGCCTGCACACCTAGTCAGTATAGAGGTCACATCAGTACTGGAGGTGCTGCTGGGCAATCACTTGGATTCTAGTCTCCTGGACTGGACACTGTCTTCCTGTGCTAAGAATGGGTTCTTGCTACAGCCCATTAGCACTGCCACCTTTGATCTTACTCCTGACACCTGGTGATTGCAAAAATCTTATAGCAACAGAGAACCCAGAAAACTGGTTCATTCTGTCCAGTGCTGCCTGAAACAGTCCTACACTCAATGAATATAACTGTATATATTATACAATATATATTACACAGTAAATATATTATGCAACATAAGTTATAATCTAGTCAAAGAACCTGTGGATTCTGACTTATCCACCAATATCCCTGGAAAGGAATTCAGTATATGAGACATTTTCAACTTAGTGCAAATGGGGTAAGGGAGAGTATGTGTTATAAAAACAAATTTGGTATCATAATGTATTATATGTTTTTAGCAGGTAATGTGAGTTCTGTTTTTAAACATTTATTTATTTATATGTCTACTGGAAGGAAGTAGGAGTTAAAAATAATGAAAAAATACTCTGCAAATCACATCAGCAATGAATCCACCACCGTTAGCAAACCTGCATGAAGGAAGTAATCCTCTAGAATGGGTGTGTGAATCCAGAATTGGGGAAAAAGAATGTGTAATTCGAAACCACTGCTGTACACTGTCAAGAGAAGTGCACAGCATCTGGGGGTGAGGATCCTACCAAAGTAAGCACTTTCTGAATTTCTGTTGTCCACAGCCTAGAGTGGGTATTTCGTCCACTTATATTTGATTTTGAAGGAAGTACAGGACTTGATGTTAAATTTGTTTTATCCCCCATCTGAATACTTTTTTCTTTTAAGATTTTAACTCATTTACATAACTGGTATTTGAGATATATCTAGATATATTTTAATTTTTGTCTTACATTCTACTTTTTGCTATTTGGAGTGGGTTTTTTTTTTTAATATTTTATTTATTTATTTGTTAGAGAGAGATCACAAGTAGGCAGAGAGGCAGGCAGAGAGAGAGGGAAGAAGCAAGCTCCCTGCTGAGCAGAAAGCCTGATGCAGGGCTCGATCCCAGGACCCTGAGATCATGACCTGAGCTGAAAGCAGAAGCTTTAACCCACTGAGCCACCCAGGCGCCCCTGGAGTGGTTTTTGTTCTTTTCCCCTCTTCTCCATTTCTGGTAAATTGGTCGATTTTTGGTTCTTTGGTTCTTTTAAAAAACCTTATTTGGGGCCCCAGGAGCCTCAGTTGGTTAAGTATATGCCTTCGGCTCAGGTCATGATCCCAGGGTCCTGGGATGTGGTGGCCCCAGGTTGGGCTCTCTGCTTACTGGCACTGCTTCTCCCTCTCCCTCTGTGTGCCCTCAATTTCTCTCTCGCCCTCAAGTAAATAAATAAAATCTTTTAAAAAAATTTAAAAAGTGAAAAACTTTAACATATACCCATTTCTTCAATTATTAACTTGAAAAATGATGCAGAATCTACTCTCTTCATATGAAAGAGTGAAATTCACTGCCTTATACTTCCTTCCATTTCCTGTTCCACCTCCCCCTGCCTTTCTCAATCTTCCAGTTTTGTTAATGAAAATAATAAAACTAACTAGCATTTCTGGAGTATAAAGACTCAATTCTTAGCCCTTTATAGGGATACTCTCATTTTATCCTCCTAAGTGCCCTATGAGATAAGTATTACTAACATTCCCATTTTACAGAGAAGGAAACTGAGGCCCAGGGCAGTTAACAGACTTGTCTAAGGTTACAGAGCTAGGAAGTAGTACAGATGAGATTCACTGCGCTTGTTCTGCTGTCTGGAGAGTCTGTAGGCAAACACTCTGAACAAGTGCCTGAGGCACTTACACGTCAAAGAAAATTATGCTCTCTGCTCTAAATCTGGCTAGGACTGAGCATTGAGAACATACAACATGAGTCACGCCTCTGGGTGGATAAGCTGGGAACTGGCAGTTTCAACCTTCAAGTTAATGAATGGAGGCAGAGCAGGTTATACAGGGCTTGGGGGCCTAATCATACCTTTTCCAGATACTTGTACTTTATGACTCAGATTCCTATCTGTGACACTGGGACAGACCAACCCCCAGTGTGCTTCACAGATCTGTTACCCAGAACTTCTGAGGCCGCAGTCTGGATTTGGTCAAGACCGGGGTAGAGTTCCAGCCAAGGCTAAGCACTGGACATTTCAGGAGGACACATTTTTCTCCAAAAGCCAGAAAGCTCCACAGAGACTAAAGGTGCTCCCCTAAATTGATTTTAATTACAAATTAAGCAAAGTTTTGACTTTCTTTCTGACTGGGTAGAGCTAGAGAACACTCTGCTTTGAGGACCTACCCAGGGAAAGAGGACACAGGCTATCAAGGTAGGGTAAGGAAGACCACTTGTGATCTGGTGGCATTTTGCCGTCATCAAACTGAGATGTCAAACATTTTCAGTGCATTTACCGAGAGAGGATGGTGATGTGGGAACTCATCGTGGGGGCAGGAGAAGCCAGACAGAAATGATAACTGAGTATAAGAAGAGCGAGCCACTCCCATTCACCTGTCACAAAGAGCAAGGTCCTGGCTCCGGCCAGCCTTGACGAACATCATCTTGGCACTGAAGAGCAGCTGCTTCATGATATCTGTGAGCAGCCCTGCGTCCACCTCAGGGTTGGTGAGGCCCTGGGACAGCCTGCAGCAGTGCTCGATCAGCTGGTGGCCACAGGCAATGCTGTCCCGGTGCAGGTTCAGGATGGCAATGCACAGGGATGCGCTGGGGGACTGGCCAGGGTGGAAGAGAGACACACACAGTGAGCTCAGAGACCAGAGCATTCTTCAAATGTCACTGGATGGCAGGAGTTATTCTTCTTAGCTCACCAGGCTTGAAATACACTGGAGGTGGGGGTGAAACTTCCACAGCAAAGCAAGAGTGAAACTAAACAATTTTCAGATGTTCTAAGTGGCACTGCTAGCTTCTGTCACCACACTGGGAAGAAGGCAGCTGTGTTCATGCATTACCTACTTCTTGGCAATGTCCACATGTTCCCTCCTTTTTCCCACTAGTGCAGGTCCTCCTCATTGCTGGCTTGGACTGTGACAGCTCCCTTGCTGGAGAAGTCTGTGCTTCAAGCCTGGATACACTGCTGCTGGATTAATATTCCAAAGCACACTCCAAATCCTTTCATGGTGCCTGATGCTAAGCAAGTAAACTTTCCCTACTGCAGAATTCAAGGCCCTGTCCATAAATCGCCCATTTCAATCTTACCTTTTACTACCGCTCTATGAACACTCTACGTTCCTTCAAATTAAACCATTTCCAGTCCCCTAACCATGCCCTGCAATTTTTGACAGCGTGCCTTTGCTCAGATGTTCCAGTTTGGTAATTTCATCCTCCTGCCCTCACTCTCCTTACACTCCTTCCCTGCCCCATTTCTGCTTGTCACACTCCTACCACTTTTCTATTATCTTAAGTGCCACTTCTTCCGTGAAGCCTTTCCTTTTATTTTAAATTTTATTTTTATTATTTATGTATTTATTTATTTTAGGGGAGAGGCAGGGAGAAAGGGAGAGCGAAAATCTTAAGCAGGCTCCACGCTAGGCCTGGATCTCACAACCCTGAGATCATCACCTGAGCCAAAACCAGGAGTTGGATGCTTGACTGACTGAGCCACCCAGGTGCCCCCATGAAGCCTTTCTTGATCTGCTCTCACACATTTCCAAGATGCTCTTTATCTTTCTGCCTCATTTGGTTTAGCTCATTTGTCTTAGCTCCTATATTACTGCACTGTAAGCTCATGAAGGCCAGGCTGTGTTCACCTATCTCTGCGTTTTTTGCCGTAACTACACATCATAAGAAAACTCAAGTGGCCATCAAGTTTTATTGCTATTACCTGCTCATAGTAAAATTCACTCCGCACCAGCTCGTTTTCCTCCTCATTCAGATCCAAAATCCATTCTACCTCAGCTGCTTTGGGGACTCTCACCACGGCTGAGTATGGAGGACTTTCACTCTTGGAGCTGTCTGGTGCTGAGAAGAGAAGTGTCACTCATGTGGCGGTCGCTGACCAGCAGTCCAGTGTAGCCCCCGCCAGAAAACTGGAGTGAGCTGCATGCAGACACCTGCCTGTTATCTCTCCTTGGTCCCCTTTATTTTAGATCTCATTAGGTACCTCAAACTTTCTTCTGCAGGAAAGATCCGGGATTACAGTGTCATACAATCCCATTGCTTCAAACAAGAAAACTCTGAAATGTACACCTTTCTCAGATGGAGGGCTGAATCATCGGCTATCCTAAAAACTAACCTCAGTGGAAGGATATAAACCAAACTATTAATAGTGATCGCCTAGGGGGAAGGAGGGAGCATTTGGAGGTAGGATGGTGGTGAAAGGGAACCTAGGAGAAAAATAAAAAAAAGAAATTACCTGCTCAAAATTAGGAACCAAATTCTTTGGTAGCTGGCCTTCTGAATGCTGGAAGCTAATGGACCACTACGGTAGGTTAATAGGATAATAAACTTAAAGGGAAACAGCTTAATAAAATGCCAAGAATTTTCTTTTTCCTTGGCCTCAGTCAGACTAAGTTGCTATTAAGGGTATCAGCTGCAGCTAAAACAGTGAGGAAAGAGCCAACTTGAACATAAAACAAAGAGACAGAGGAATATGATTCAGCCTTACCTTCTGGTTGTCCTGGATTCTCTTCTGGCACACTGGAAACAGAGGAAGAAAAATGAAATGCCCAAATCCCTTCTCCTCCTCTTTGTTTTGAAGTTGGTATAGAGCACCATTGACATTGTTACCCAAGTAAGAAGAATCAGGGAACCAAACTCGTTTCTGTCCCTCACCTGTCACAGCCAGTCACTGACCATTTTCTGTCCATCTCTTCAATACCTCCTTAAATGTCCCCAACTCTCTCTCCATCGCTGCCTCAGAGAAGGCCCTTATTATTTATAGATAAAGCCTCTGCAATGGCTTCCCAATTGGTGTCCTTGACTCTGTCAACCTACTCCCTACTCTGCAGCTAGAGCAAGCTTTTAAAAATCCAAATCTGGTCATGTTATGCTTCTGCTTAAAACTGTTCCATAGCTTCTCAGGGTAAAAGTGTTCCAAGTTTGCAGTTTCTGCAGACAAAGCCCTTACGACCTAGCCTGCTTATCTCTTGAGAGCAACTCCTGCCACCCATGACCTGTGCTCAACTCACTGAAGTCCTCCCCACTCTGCCACTGGTTTTGGTCAACTTCAGTTGGCACCACCAAGCATTAAGTCCTGATGCCACAAGTCAGAGGTCAAGTCTAGCACCTGTATGAGAAGCCTGCTGGTCAGTCCTAGCCCATGTGGCCAAAGAGCAAGCTCCAAGCCTTTGGGCCCAAGTCCTCCTGGCTCAGCTGTCAGGTTTCTAAGTCCAAGGCATGCAAGCCAGAACCCCATATTTACACTTCCTCAAAGGACCCACATATTCTCCTGCCCCGACTTCTGTAGCTGTCACTCCCACTTCTGGGCATCCCCTTCTAACTTCTCATACCCTAATGCTCAGAAAAGATGCCACACCTCTAAGAAACCTTCTCACCATCAGACTGCTGTGTGGCTTACCACTGCACTCAGCCAATGATTCTGTGGTCTGTTTGTTAATGGTCTCCCCACTAAAATGGGAGGTCCATAAGGAAGAAGTGATTATTGCTGAGTAATCGTTGAACAAAAGGATCCCCATCAAAACCAACTGTTCATTTCCAATCTCAGCAATATGGCATATGGGTATTTCTTCTGTCCCTTATCCCTTACCCCAAGGAGGCAATATAAGCATGGCATATCTTTCTTCCTGGAGATCAGTAATCATCACGGTAAATGTTGGCAAAAAATGTTCATATTAAAACAAACTCAATAAGGCCACGGGACAGAACATAAAATCAATTTAAGTCTGTAAGCAAAACATGAAGAATTCAAAATAATTAGCTTTTGAGGAGTTGCTTTGGCTCATATTCCCAGATGGCCTAGGAGCCTTAGTTTCACCCTCCTTTGCTGCTAGACGTAGTGAGAAAAATTGAGCAACATTAAGCCAGCAAACAGTCTTAATCTGTCTTGCCAGAGGTAGAAGTGGTTTCTGAAATTTGTTACTAGGTAAACTGTGCATGGGAAGGTGTGGGGGCTCTTCTAGTTGTGGATAACAAGCCAGGATGACTAGCTAGATTAGAACTGAGGCAAGTGATGCTCGAGCAGTCAGGAGGTGTGAACATGTCCCTTTGAATCCAGCTGAGACCAATGGAGACAGGAGTGGCTGAACAACTGGTGAGGTTGCTGGCAAACTAAGATTAATGGCCTCCATCAGGAATCAAGTGTCCTGACCTCAGGGAGAACATTATGTCAGAGCCTTGAGCTCTGCTTCCTTCCTCTCTTAGAAGTTTCTGTGACCAAGGTCAAATGTATTGCTGTAGAGTTACTGGCATTTCAGTGTGGATGTTAAATTAAAACTTGCTGCCATTGTTCCAGATTTGAGATGCTTTCCACAATGAGACTCCAAGACCCCCGACTTTGGGGGAGGGTGGGTGTGTAGAGGTCATGGAAGTAGCGGGCCCACTATAGGACACTCACTCTTTGTTGTAGTAACTATAGCACTGGTCACACACGCGGGTAGGGCTCTCTCTGCAGCCTTCCACCGCCATCTTCTTAGTGGAGCAGGCACTGCACACTAGCCGGCCACAGCGGCGACAATGATGACGCCTATTGAACTGAGGAGTGTCATGGGGAAAAGAAAAGAAAAGGGAGGAAGAGCAGGTGAGATTGCAGGAACTGTGGGTCTACCTGTCAACCCACTATCTTTAGCATCAGCCACCTGTGACTTACTAAGAATACTTACTAAGTAGTCTTACTTACTTACTTACTAAGCTCTTTGGGTTTCTATTGAGAAAGAACACCTAGTCCTTGCCTTTACGAAGCTGACATTTAGAAGTAAGTCTTAGATGGTGGGCAAAGGTATCCAAGTTTTGTTAATAGTTCCTGACAAGTTCTACCTGTCTGTGGAGGCAATGTGTGAAGACACAGCAAAAATAGTAGGGAAGAAGTGACTTTCTCAGACGGTGCAAATCACATTTTCATGGCATCAATGAGGAGAAAGTGTCCTTTTTTCAAAATGCTTTCATGAGTACTGCCTCATCTCACTATAAGAGGTTGACAGACATTATACTTCTTTCTCAGATGAGACACAGAGCAATTACATCATCGTTGTTCTCATTAGCCCTGAGCTAGTATGCCAGTCAGCAGGGTGGTAAGTATGGTAACATCTGTAACCACAGTTGGGCCTTAGAGCTCCACAGGCCAAAAAAATGTATCATCCCTAGAGCATCTGAGACTGAAAAAGTCACACTGCTAATAAGAGGCAGAACTGGGATTAGAACCCAAGTCCTCTGTCTCCAGAACCAGTACTAAAATCCACTACCAGGCTACCTGTCTTACAACGAGAGGGGAGCTAGAAACAAGATCTTCTGGTGTCGGTGACTCCTCCTGCTATATCACTCTGCCTCTATTTAGTCATTTGAGAATAGTGAAGATTTTCAAATTTAAGGCTACCTGAGGGTGTCTACCATCTGTCTCAACCCAGAAAATACATCTGGTTTGGCCAAAGTTCAACCCAAAGTCTTGGATTTGGTAGTTCTTGTGAAAATACCCATATCCTCTTGGGGACAGGAGGTGACTATGAACTCTGGGCTCATGACTGCCAGTTTCCTTTTACCTCCCCTGCAGGCAAAGCTGGAGACCAATGTTGCTCACCATGGTGAAGTGTTCCCTGCAGCAGACCATACAGATGCTCTCACTCTCGTCGGGCACCCACTGATGCCTGCCGGGGGGTGCTGCTGGAGGGACAAACTCCGGTGGGGGCTGACTCTCTGGGAAGCTCCTCTCCCTTGGACTGGGGGAATGTATAGCGGAGACACCTGGGAGTCAGATCCAAAGTGAGAGGAAAAGGTGATCAATAGTCCAGCTAATAAATGAGGAAGGAATGAGGAAATCAGAATTTCACCCTGTTTCAAAACCCAACTGCAATAATATATCCAGCTAACGGTCATTAATGGCTGACTGCATCATGAGAGGGACACCTGGACACCATGTGCCTCCTGATGGAAGGCACATAAGCACTTATCAAATACACTTACCAAAAATATTAAGCCTGAATCATATCAACGTTCTAGATCTATCAACCAGTGTACTGGATATAAAGAGGACTGAGACCCAGACTGCTGGGTGGCCATCAGTGGAATCTAGCATGTGGGAAGTTCTATAGGACAAATGAGCTAGTTTCCTCTGTAGGTGAAAAAGAGGTAGTAGAACCTATTGATTAAAAGAGACCTGAGAGATATTTCAGCTAAAAGCCACATGTGGACATCATTTAGATTTTGATTCTAGAAAAACCAATTCTAGAAATATATTAATGAGAAAACTGGGGAAATGTGAACACTGACTAGATAACTGGTAATAATAAAAAATCATTCGTTTTTTTTTTTAGGTGTGATGATGATATTATGGTTTTGTTTTGTATATATCCTTATCTTCTAGAGATATATACTGATACATTTTTTTTTTAAGATTTTATTTATTTATTTGACAGAGATCACAAGTTGGCAGAGAGGCAGGCAGAGAGAGAGGGGGAAGCAGAGAGCCTGTTGAGCAGAGAGCCTGATGCAGGGCTTGATTCCAGGACCTTGAGACCATGACCTGAGCTGAAGGCAGAGGCTTAAACCTCTGAGCCACCCTGTGCCCCTATACTGATACATTTATAAACAAAATCATATGATACCCAGGATCTGCCTCAAAATAACCCAGAAGCAGCACAAGGGTATAATGGAACAAGAATGGCCACTGTGAGATGATAATTATTGTAGTTGGGCTGTAGATACGTAAGGCTTCAGTACACTATTCTACTTTTGTATATTGGAAAATGTCCACAATAAAAGCTAAAAAAGGGCCATGTGGGTGTCTCAGTGGGTTAAGCCTCTGCCTTTGACTCAGGTCATGATCTCAGGGTCCTGGGATCCAACCCTGGTTCGGGCTCTCTGCTCAGCTGGGAGCCTGGTTCCCCCCCTCTCTCTGCCTACTTGTTATCTCTCTCTGTCAAATAAATAAATAAAATCTTAAAAAAGAGAAGCTAAAAAAAAAAAAAAAATAGAGTACACCAAAGGTGCTTAGGTGTTCATATACCTCTACGTCTAAGCCCTTCCCTCAGGTCCGCCGGGGACTGCAAAGCATAGCTAATTTTCAAAGTATGGCCATGAAATACCAGTCTCTGCTTAATGGTATCTAAGGAAGTTTCTTGTCATCTAGCAGAGCAAGACTGGCAGGTCATGGAAAAAGAGAACTGAAAAACACACTGACTCTTTGCAGCACCCATAGATCTGCCGCCCCTCTACCCCCCGCCCCGAATCCCACTCCTCCTCCTGCTGGCAAAACAAACACTTGCTGAAGTTTCCTCTGAGGACTGCAGGCCATTGTGCAAGGGGCCAGGGATTGGGGGAGAAGAGTGGTGGTGGAAAGGGGTGATCAAGACACTTTAAGGAGCCTATACCCTGTGCAGGTGACAGACATAAATAATGGACTTGCAGCAGAGTGCCGGAATATTCATAAGCACTGAGGATACTCTATTCTCCCTAGTTGCAGAGTCTGTATTTGTGCATTTGCCCACCAAAATTTACTTGTAACCTCAAAATCAGTATCTGTAGGGACTTTGTAGACATGGGCAGATTGAATAATTTGAGTTGCTTGACATGCAGGTTCTCCTCTGAGGACGAACAAGGTGATGTTCTGCTTTCTTCTTTCAGCTCTCATACAGAGGTGAGCAGAGAATGGAGATGGTAGAGGACAGCATGGGGTGGTGCAAGAAGTCCCGGCTCTCGGGCGAGCTGGACAGGGGCTGAATCCCTAACACTCATGAGGCACTCATTAATGGGCTTGCCTCAGGCAAGTCACTTTAACATTTCTAAACCCCTTTTTCTCTTTGGTAAAATAAAATAAAATCTACTAGGATGAATTGTTTTCAATTTCAATTTCAATCTAAGTGACAGACAGAAAGACATACAACACATTTTCCCTATGAGTAATGGTTCAGTATTTGCTAATACAGGGTTTGCAGAGATTTTACAGAAATAGGACTACAAATGATGAGAATCGATTGTTAAATTTTCTTGGATATAAAAAGCTGGAATGAACCAAGAAAAACAGTAAGAGTATCGTAACTAGAAGTGAAAAAAGAGGCAAAAGAAAGTCAAAATCAGGCAAGTTTGAACTAAACTACAGATTAAGTCTCAGAACCTGTTCTTACCAGGAGCCGCAGCGGCAGAGAACTCTGCTGATGGGGATCTAGACAAGGTCTCGAGGTCTGAAGCCTGACCGACTTCTGGGAGGTGAGTCACAGAATCTGGAAAGAGGGAAAATGTTGACAAAATACCATCCTACCATAAGCATCTTTACTCATTCTGCTAGGCCTTTAATTTAAAGCCCTGTTGCTCTGCTGATTGTCATTCCATGATTGTACCAAGTGTACAAAGCATGGCAGAGGTACTTCCAAGGTAACAGAAAGCATGCTTCTTCAACTTCTCAAAAAGCAAACTATGTTTAGACGCATGAAATAATGAAGTAGCTGTTAGGTTTTCACAAAATAAAGCTAAAAATGCCCAAAGGGAAGTAGAAGACATTGAAATGATGGCCCTGGAGGGTAGAGAGTAAGAAAAACAAAAAGCTGTCTGGGAACATCAGCCTACATTTATTTCATTTTCTTCATTCTGGAAGAGGCTTGACTCACATAGTAGGGGGATCTGATGTGCTCCCGGAAGAGCACATTCCCTCAGTACAGAATGATAGTAGGTAAGAGTCCACTGTGCCAAAGCCAGACAGAGACCACGCTCAGCATGCTTGGTTTCCCAAATCTTTACGTTTGCACAGTGGTAAACTACCATACTTTAATTTTGGTTACCCTGCCACTTCCTCGAGGGCCAAGAGGTCTCCTGCATAGCAAAGAGCTATCTCTCTGGAAGGGTATTCCTTTTACTCTTGATCAACTCAAAATAATAAGAGAAGACAAATTATAACTAAGGATGCAGTATGATGTTTTCTCCTCTAGCTGGAGGCCCCATTAGGATGTTGGCAGTTACCTGATCGTTTCTCTCTCAGAGAGTATGGGAAGTCCAAGGCTTTTCCTGCATATCTGGAGAGCAGTGAGTCAACGTCATCCATGGTGAAGCCAATCTCCTGCCCAGCCAGCAGCTGGTGCAATGTCTGCACAGCCACAGTGGCCCAATCCACTTTCATGTTCATGAGTAGCTGCTCCAGCATGAGGAGGGGGTTAGAGGACAAGTGGGAGTAGCTGGCCCGGTGTGGCTCAGGTAGGGTCAGCAGAACCTGTTTGGAGGGTAGACCCATAGATTAAAGAAAACAGTACACACATTTCAGAAGAAATCCAAGGTTCTTACTGGGAGGGAGAAGGGGATCAGGGACCAAAGGTAGATGACCAGCTACCAGGGCTGGGGAGCAGGCTTTCAGGAAGCAAGGCTGAAGTCCTATTTCAATCTTCCAGGAGGCAAGCAAAAAGTACTTCAGGTACATTTTACCTAGATGAAAGGTTGGCTAACTTCCTCTGTAAGGGGTCAGATAATTCGTATTTTAGGCTTTATGGGCCATGAAGTCTCTGTGGCAACTACTCAGCTCTGCCAGTGTGGTGTGAAAGTAGCCATAGGCCATATGAAAGTAAACGAGTGCACAAACTTATATTAAAAACTATCTGGGGGTGCCTCAGTGGCTCAGTGGGTTAAAGCCTCTGCCTTCAGCTCGGGTCGTGATCCCAGGGTCCTGGGATCGAGCCCTGCATCGGGCTCTCTGCTCAGTGGGGAGCCTGCTTCCTCCTCTCTCTCTGCCTGCTTCTCTGCCTACTTGTGATCTCTGTCTATCAAATAAATAAATAAAATCTTAAAAAAAAAATCCGATTCACAAAAGCAGGCTGAGGACTGGATTTGGCCCACAGGTGGCACCTCCAAGTATAGCTGAACTCTACCTGATCTTTTTTTTTTTTTTTTTTTAAAGATTTTATTTGTTTATTTGACAGAGAGAAATCACAAGTAGATGGAGAGGCAGGCAGAGAGAGAGAGAGAGGGAAGCAGGCTCCCTGCTGAGCAGAGAGCCCAATGCAGGACTCGATCCCAGGACCCTGAGATCATGACCTGAGCCGAAGGCAGCGGCTTAACCCACTGAGCCACCCAGGCGCCCCAAGTCTACCTGATCTTAAAGCCACTACTTTAACCATCTGAGGCTTATTAGAATGAGCAACATAAAGTAGTATTAGTAGGGTGCCTGAACCTAGCACCTCCAGTGTCCTACAGGTAAATGATGTCTCTATACTCCTAGAGACTGTTATCACTAGGCTTGAAATATGTTCACTGGTTCTGCTCATTGCCAATTTTCAAGGATTCCCCCTATTTAGTTATAGTGCATCAAAAAACAAAAAAAGGGCATTTTCTTTAGGAATATTTTATGTAGTAGAACTCTTAACAAGTGGGCCGGTACTCATATTGACGGTTCTCCCAGCACTCATTCTATTCATGGGGCAAGTTCCATACTTATTGAGTGAAAAGACATGACTGCCAATCAGAATCATCAGAACAGTGTCCGAGGGCCCTAATTCTCCCCAACCCCCCTCTTTTCCAGATTACTTCTTCTAGCTTGTAATTTCTTCTGTTAGTGTCTCCAAGGTTACACATCAAAGGTAAGAACCTCATTACCTAGAGAATTAACTCTTTTCTTTAGCAAGACAAGGTTATTAAGCAGTAGTTTGATATCCTTCCTCAGAATCTCTTTGGAAGATAGCTAGGCCCTGTCCCAAGAGATTCAGTTTTTTTTTTTTTAAATTAACATATAATGTATTATTTGTTTCAGGGGTACAGTTCTGTGATTCATCAATCTTACACAATTCACAGTACTTACCATGTCCATCACCCAGCCACCCCATCGCCCCCACCTCCTTCCCCTTCAGCAACCCTTTGTTTGTTTGTTTCCTGTGATGAGAGTTTCAGTTTTAATTGATCTGGGGTAAAGGTTAACGATTTTTTTTAAAGTCCAGGTGATTCTACTCTGCAGTCTGCATTAAGAACAACGATCTCGCAGATACCAGGGAAACCACAAAGGGAACTTAAAAGGGCCACTTAGACCTCACTTTGGAGACAAGGTAGTAAGAGAATGACAACTCCTAAGGGACGCAGGAGTGGGCTCCTGGATAAAGGTTTTATATAGCATAGGTCAAGAATGGCAAGTGTCTAGGAGAAGAGCCACTGAAAGGTTAAGTTCTGAAGCAGGAGCTGGGCCAGCGGTCTCTCCCCAAGGCATGCCTTCCCAACTCCCCCTTTCCTTCCTGACCTTGGATCCCATGTACAGGGCCTGGATTTCACGGCGTCGGACAGCAGTCAGTTCTCCGTAGAAATGTGTGGTGAGGTAGTTGGCCAGGAAGTGAGAAGCGGCCAAGCTAGGATGCTGGTCGAGGGATTGCTCTGTGACCTCAAGGCACATTGTGGGATCAGGAATTCTTCGCAGGAGCTGTTGTAGGAGAAGGGTAGAGGAGAAAGGTAAGGCTCATAAAGAACTCAGTCCAGCCTTATTTTATTTGGGAATGGAACATTTAGGTTTATTAATCTTGGACTAATCCCTTCTCTGCACTCTCTCTTTCACCACCCCTGCAGCTTCACAAATGAAGACTGTGACCAGAGTTCAGCAGAATCCTGAACATGGCTGACCATCTCGCATGAAAGACAGGGCTGGGCACCTTCCACTGAAGATGACTATGATCTTCTTGAGGCTAAGAAGGACTCCCGAAGGACACAAAGTGGCAGATCTGAGATCGCAAATGCTTTGCGTGGTATTTAGCATAAACAAAGCCTTCTGATTTGACTAACCTTTTTGTCTTATTCCAAAAGAAAAATGGCAAGAGATGGACGCTTACTTGCAGAGCCTTTTCATGATCTCCTCTTTCTAGAAGGTGGAGAAGATGCTTTTGATGTAGGCTGACTAAATGCTCTCTTGGAATAGGGTAGAGGCCGCCCCACTCCTCACACAGTCCATATTCCTGGAAGCAAATACACACGGCTTCAATCCCTTTGAATCACTGACTTTGTCACATCCAGCTTTTGACTGATTGCTCTCAGCAGTCTTGAGTCTGCTGAAGCCCCAGGAAAGTTTGGTTAAGTGCTGATGGGAACTTCGCTCTGGAATTAAAGTGGGCTTGTAAACTCAAAGGACTAGAGTGGCAACGGAGTTATATAAATGATCAAAGTAGGTTGCTGATTAATGGTATCAATTTTCTCTGAGATCTAACACAAAAAAGATACAGATGACATGAAGTGACTGACACCTTGTGTTAGTCCTGGGGAGATATTAAGAAAGTTGGGAGGACTAAGACTGTCCAAAGGAGAAAGTGCTGAGTAATGGATAGAATTGTTCAATCAGTATATAGTACAATGAAACTACTATATCACTAAATGTCAATTATACTAGAATTAAAGAACAAAACACAAAGGAGAGAGTGCGCACTCAGCTCTTATTGTTGTCATGTGAATGTGCAAGCCCAGGGTTGCCAAACATCAAAAAAAAAAAAAAAACAATAAATTTTTTTTTTAAATCAAAACCTTTCCTATTTTAAAATGTTGGCAATGAAGTTAACATGAAAAAATAAAAATGTGGCAGACCAAAACTGCATGGGTCAAACATACATGCTGGGCATTGGATTCTGTCCATGTCCCTGTTTGCTACTCCCCACCCCCAATCTGTAAACCTTGGATTAAAGTTTTAGAGAATGGAATTCCCAAGGCTTTGCCCAAGTATTTTAATATGGTGTCTCCTGGAATGCTCTCCCCACAACTCTGACTGGGGCCACCTTGTTTAAGATGTTTCTTTGTTTCTCAAGCTACATCAGGTGCCCTGCCTGTGCTCCCACGACAGTCTGGGTTTACTCCTGTCAGCTGGTATATCGCAATCGTCTAGGGATGTATGTCACATCACCCCTCTTCCCAAAATGTGAGCTGTACAAGGTCGAGGACTAAGTTTAGTTATCTTTTTTCACCACCATCTACTACAGTGGCAAATAAGAGATGGTCAATAAAGGTTTCTTCGATGCATGAACATCTGAATGAGTACATCCACATTTTGAACTGTGGTATATGAGCTCGTTAAAGAATAAATAAAATGTTTGGCATTCAAATGTTCAATAAACATATGAAAAGACATTTTCATATGTCATAATCAAGGTCATTAGTAATCATGGGAATGTAAATTCGAGCATGAGATACCATTCTACTGGCACAGAGGGCAAAGTTGGACAATACCATATCCTTATGGCATTTGGTAAGAGGAACTGCAAGTGGTCTACTGAGCTTAAGAGCAATTTGTCATGTCTCAGTAAAGGTGAGGATGCTCACGCCCAGTGATTCCACAATTCCACCAGTAGATCTACAGTCTTATCAGCGTACGGAGCGTAGGGTGATAGTACAAATGCATCCATTGCATTACTCTCTACACTTCTCCCTCTGTTAGTAAATTTTACACACACAAAAAGAAAAAAGAATGTGATGTAATTACAAAAAATGTGGACACTGATACACGGAAAGGGGTCTACAGTCAGGTAGGGAGTTGCAACTCTTGAGAAAGGGAAACAAGGGGGAATACCACTCAGGAAAATAGTACCTTTGCTTCCAGAATCATGTTCATGACAGTTGATGGGTCCTCAATGCAACAGTTCCTCAGGCTCTGCCAGTCACACCACACTGGGGTAGACTGCAAACCCAGAATCTAAGGAAAGATAGGAAGAGCTATTAAACTACACTTCAGCTTCCCCCTCTATGAACATTCAAACTCATCGGAGTTTTCAGGGATGGACCACCCCTAAGTTTCTGTCCCAATGTCAAGCTGTCAAAACTTGCCAGGAGAGAGGAAGAATTAAAGCAAATGGAAAAATCAGCATAAATTTTTATACTTGCTATGCAGCCATACCACCGAAATCTATCTCCCTGGGTCTCTTATCTTGAATATAACACACATCCTGAAATAATCTTTCATTTTCAAACTGTCATGTCTATGCAGCCTTTCAAAATGGATCTTGACATTTAAAACAATCTTTAAAAATGACACAATAAAGATTAAGATCTGTAAGAACTCTTGAAAAACAAGGAACACGTAACAGACATAAAACATGCACAAAACTCAAGTACACATGTGAAACAGGCTTTGCGGACTGTTACTACTATCCTTGTTTGATGCACACATATTTAAAATTACAAAAGGAAAATAACAGGAAATAGAGGTAAGGTCTCTTTTCATTGTTCACCCAAGAACAGAAGCCAGATGCAGGACAAAAGCCAGGCCCAGATCATCTGTTTCTTAAAGTCCAGCATCACATGAGAAGAGGCTGGAGTTGGTAATATGGTGGGAAGCCTATTCCCTTCTTCTTGATGCTGGAAACCATACCTTCTTTTTTTTTTTTTTTTTTTTTAAAGATTTTATTTATTTATTTGTCAGAGAGAGAGAGTGAGAGCAAGCACAGGCAGACAGAGTGGAAGGCAGAGGCAGAGGGAGAAACAGGCTCCCTGCGGAGCAAGGAGCCCGATGTGGGACTCGATCCCAGGACGCTGGGATCATGACCTGAGCCGAAGGCAGCTGCTTAACCAACTGAGCCACCCAGGCGTCCCAATGGAAACCATACCTTCTGATACACCCGCAGCTCTGCCAGCTTTCTCTGTAGCTCACACTTCAGTCCGTCTTGGACAGTTGTATCCGAGATGCAGTATGCCAAGATCTCCAAGCACCACTCCAGGGGCCACCTGTCCACAAGCTGTAGGGTTAACCGACTTCGCAGAGATGCGTCCTTCACAGGGAACAGGAACTGCCAACCTTCTTTGTCTACAAGACAAAAAGATGTCCAGAGGTAGCAAGCTTGGCACAAGAAGAGCTCAAAAGTCCAGGCTACTCCTTAAGAGAAGGGCTTTGTTCAATTTCATAAAACAGGAGCTTGGAACCTTAAGATCCTTCTGACCTTAATTCATTTTTATACTTAGAACCATTATATGAAAAGGAGAAATGCTATATGCCCTCATGTTTCTTTTTGCATGAGACTTTCTGAAAAGAGAGAAAAGGAGACAGGAGAGGAAGAAAAAGGAAGAAAGGGAGAAGGAAGGAATGAAGGAAGAAGAGACGGAAGAACAGATGAAGCTCTCCACGTTTTGTGATAGCACTGGGTCAGACTCAGACTGTAGTTAGAACTTTGGGTGTTCCCTGCAGTTTCTGCCCTGTGTCATACAGAACTCTTCAATTATTTCAGGTAAACCAGTATGACCCCCTCCATGCCCTCTGTCATAATTACTCAGTAGATCTTTCTCTCCTACACCCATTTCACAGATCTGACTCAAAACAGTTAAGACTGCACAGCCAGTCACTGGATTTCTCCATCTTCTCCTGGAGGGATTTTCTCCTTTCTGCAGGGCAGTTAAGCCCCTGCTTGAGAAGCCATTTCCTATGGCATGCCCAACTCTTGTCCCCGCTCAGTGGAGTGTTACAGGTCATTGCTCTCAACTCCCTTAAAAGCTCTTTGGGAGCTTTCATTTATTTTTTTTCAGTGCAAAAAGGTGGTTTTATTAAAGCATGGGGACAGGGCCTGGCAGCAGAAAGAGATGTCTCATTGGGAGCTTTTAAAATAGGGGTAGTCAAACAGGCCCACAGTCTCTCTCTCTCTCTCTTTTTTTTTTTTTAAGATTTTATTTTTAAGTAATCTCTATACCCAACATGGGGTTTAAACTTACAACCCCGAGGTCAAGAGTTGCATGCTCCACTGAGGGAGCCAACCAGGAGCCCCCAGTCTGTTTTTATGTATAAAGTTGTGTTAGAATACATCCACACTCATTTGTTTATTTATTATCTCTGGCTGCTTTCATGTTCTTTTTTTTTTTTTTTTTTTAAAGATTTTATTTATTTATCAGAGAGAGAGAGAGGGAGAGAGCGAGCGCAGGCAGACAGAATGGCAGGCAGAGGCAGAGGGAGAAGCAGGCTCCCTGCTGAGCAAGGAGCCTGATGTGGGACTCGATCCCAGGACGCTGGGATCATGACCTGAGCCGAAGGCAGCTGCTTAACCAACTGAGCCACCCAGGCGTCCCTGCTTTCATGTTCTAATGGCAGAGTTGAGTAGTTGCAACCGAGATTGTATCATCTCCAAAGCCCTTTAGAAAGAGTTTGTTGGCTCCCGTTTTAAAGTCAACATTTGCCTGAATTCCAGCTTGGGCTTCTGGGGGTTAGGCTCAGATATCTGTACTTTAATGGAATTTTCCAATGATTCTGGTATGCAGTGTTGAGGATACCGGCTATGAGTGCCTGTCCTGAAGTTAGATGGAGGGTGCCTGGATGGCTCAGTCAGTTAAACAGCTGCCTTTTGCTCAGGATCGAGTCCCACATCGGGCTCCCCACTTTGACAGGAGTCTGCTTCTCCCTCTCTCTCTGCCTCTGCCCCTCCCCACTACTCCTGCTCTCTCTCTCGCATGTGTGTGCTCTCTCAAACAAACAAACAAATAAATAAAGTTAGATGGAGTGGGGTTCTAAGCTCTGCTCCAGCACTTACTATCCTGGGCAAGTTTCCTATTCTCTGAGCCTCAGTTTCCTTTTAATATGATAAGATTACGGTGGCAGCTTTTTCTAGAGTTATTGGGATCAAATGCAATGACACACTCATTGAAAGCTCAACATTATTAGCACCAGGGAAGGGGGAGGCACAGCCTTCTGCTCACCACAGGCCGCAGCACAGCTCAGGACTGCATCTTTTATGTTGCTCAAGTCGTCCACGTCTCGCCCATATGCTTCTGTGAGCTGAAGGGCTCGGGTCCAATCTCTGGCTACCAGGGCTTCCTCGAAGGCCTCTGTGAGCACTTGTAGGGCAGTGGGAGAGTGTAGGCCCAGGAGGACAGTAGAGAGACTGGCCCGGCCACAGAGACTCGCTGCCAGGCTCTGCCCTTGCTCGGTGGACCGTCGTAGTGGCTCCCAGGCAGCCAGGAGGGAGGCCTTGAGCACAGGGAACTGTTCTAGGAGGCGCTCACACTCCTGAGCTACCTGCTCTGCACTCAGAGGCACCTCCCTGCGGCCACGAAACTCCTTCCACGACAAGCTGGGCTTGGTGAGCTTTGGCCCCTGGGAAGCCCCCAGACAGGCCACTAGGGCTAGCAGCTTTGAACGGGACTTAAGGAAGGCCAAGGCAGAGGACGTAAGGGCTGGGAGTGATGACTCCCTTGGGGAGGAACGGGGCTTTCTCTCCACTGTGGAATTCCCAGTTGGCTTTGGTGAGCCCAGTGTAGAAAGTGGGAGGTCTTCCAGGCACTGGGAGGTATGGAGCTGGACCAGGACGCCCAGGTGGGTCAGAAGGGATGATGTCTGCTGGCTTTGCCGGGAAGAGCAAAGGGCAAGAGGCTCACAGCAGCAGTTCACGATGACTTTCGGCACACTCAGGCTGAGCCCCTCTCGGGCCAGAAGGGCTGCTAGCCTGGAGGGAGAGAAGCAAAGGAGGCACAAACCTGAGCGCACAGGCATATAACCCAAGCTCGGAATTCGTTTGTTTATACAATCAAATGTAAATGTAGACTCTTTAATTGCTACTCTTAACTCTCTCTCTTTTCTCCCCACATGAATGGCAGCCTATCAGACACCCTGCTCTGCTCTCGATTTCTCACTTGGTATTCTATCTGGGAGATCTGTCCACATCCCTCTACAGAGACACCCCCTCATTCATGTTTACATCTACATAGTACTCCATTATGTGTTGAGCCATAATTTAACTAGTCTTTCTTACTGAACAGTGGATATTTCTTACCTGTTTCTACTACATATAAGACTGGAACAAAATGACTTTGTATATATATAATTTTTTCACGGGTCAGGAAAGCCACAGGGTACATTCCCCCATGTGGATTGCTAAGTCAAAGGGTATACAAATTTGTTTTTTTAAATAAATATGGACAATCTGTCTTCCCACAGTGGTTGTACCAATTTATACCTCACCAGCAGTCTTTGAGAAGGCTTGTTTTTATATAGTGTGCCAACTAATGAGTTATCCAATTTTTGGATTTTTGCTTATTCCTAAGTGAAGATTCATCCCTTAAATTTTATGCTTGTAATATAAATGTTGGTAGAGGTGGTGAAACAGAAAGAAATGAGGCAGACTGAAATTGAATTTTAATGTAACAAGAGTAAACAAAAATTAAGGGAAAAGTCTGAAAGAAATCCATACTCTCTGTACTGAACTCAGGCACAACCCCACTGAGACCTGGCATTCCTTAATGAAACGAAAACAGTTTTAAGAAGGCCCATCCGTGCTTAAGTCCCACAGAGTAGCTCCTACCTGTCTGGTGGAACTTGTCGCTCAAGTAGGAGGTGTGACACAAGTTGGGAAGAGCTCTGCTGCAGAAGAACAAATGGATTTCCCACCTTGCCCTCCACGTGATCTGCAAAGATAAAGTGACTTTTGTTTTTACCACTGACCAGAACAGCTCAGAGCCCTGTTCCCCAGAATTAATAAAAAAAGGGTAATGTCAAAATGAAGACTACACTGAGGGGTACCTGAGTGGCTCAGTTGGTTAAATGTGTGCCTTGGCTCAGGTCATGATCTCAGGGTCCTGGAATGGAGCCCTGAGACTAGGCGGGGAGCTTCCTTCTCCCTCTCCCTGCCATCCCTGCTCATGCTCTCTCTCTCACTCTGCTCTCTCTCAAATTAAAACAAACAAACAAAAACCTCAGGAAAAAAAAAAGAGTACATTGAGAGCCCTTCTGTTGATATTTTCTACGTAAAGGGTATTCTTGAGAGGACCCTGATTGCAAGTTTACAACTTGTTATGCTCTAAAGACTTCCAACCACAGCACAGACTTCAGTGGGTAGGTCTAGCCACAAATAGCTCATCCTGCTCTCTTCACCATGACTAAAGTACAGGCAACACTTGCTCTGTGGACTGAGATAAGAACCTGGCCCTCGTATTACAGCTTGATCCTCTCCGGGTCCTGAAATCCACGACGGTCTGAGAGAGGTATTTTTTGTCATTAATGCAATCAGAATTTACTGAGTACTCCCATGTGCTATACAGCTGTACCGGGCAGTGGGGAGACAAGGATGACTAAAACACACAGATAAGGAAGAGTAGACTCTATAAATCTAGTGTTTGTGGCTACTGCTGTACCCACAACCTCTCTTTCTCTCTTTATTTAAGAGAAGGGTCAGGGGTGAGCAGAGGGAGAGAGAGAATCTCGGCAGGATCCATGCCCAGTGTGAAGCCCAGTGTGAAGCCCAACGTGAAGCCCAGTGTGGGGCTCGAACTCACAATGCTCAGATCGTGACCTGAGCCGAAACCAAGAGCTGGACACCCAAACAACCGAGTCACACAGGCGCCCCAGTACCCAGAACCTCTTTTGTTGTGCACCCTTCCTCTTCCCTGCTCTAAACATTGGGCCAGTCATGACTCCATCTCCTCTTCCTTGCGACTCACCAGGCTCAGAGCTCAAGCTCCGAAGGAGAACCGCAGCCATGGTGCTGCAGTAACTGAAAAAGGTGCCCATGTAGTTGGTCTGTCTGCTGCCTGCTGGGGTGTGCTTGTCCAAGTTCTTCTGGAGGAGCTGAGTCTGGATGTGCACAGGGTGGGCCTCAGCCTCTGGAGCTTTCTGGGCTGCCTGCTCCACCAGCGAGGACAGTGGAGTACTCCTGGGCTCTGGAAGGAGTTATGACAGGAGAAGGGATGGAAGCATTAGTCTCTGCTTCCGGCTCTGATCAACAGGGCCTTCGTTAGCTTAAGTGCTACACTTACAAGGTAGCTATAAAATCCTATACTGGTTGCCTGTATGAGTGATTCTTAGCCAGGAAACCTTTGAGTATAGAAAAATCGGGGTGGAGAGTCCTGTTTTCACCCCAGTGTCTTTGGGGTGGAATGGCTCTGTGGAGAACATGGTCATCTTTTAGCGAAGGTTGATCATTATTTACTAAGTACCTACTGGGTGTATTCCTCATTAAAAGTCAGGAAGATGTATTAGCTAATGGAGCATGAAGCATCCCTTCACTTGAGCAGGGGAGAATCAGGTGGAGTTAACATGTCAGAGGCTCGCCCTGACGAACGAGGGGGCCACAAGAGCCCAGTCCCGGAGTGCTCAGCCTCTGCTCTAAAGTGCTCCTTCACTCCTGGCTCTTTCCTCTCCCTTAGTCAGCCCTCATCTGCTGTCACGCAGTTGGGCCCATACCTGGCAGCTGTAGTGCCTCTCTCAGGGACTGGAGGACCTGATCCAGCTGCTGCGAGAGGGTGGCACAGCTGGCCACACAGTCCTCGGTGAGGCTGGGCCAGCACAGCTGAAGCAGCTCAGCCACGCTGCACCGCGGAGGGCCCGCTCCTTTTTCTTCTATGCTCTCTGTGGGAAGGAAATGAGAAGAGTGAACTCTGATGCGGACCTAATGTTCCACACCTAGGAATCAAGAGAAAAGGGGAGAAATGCAGCTCACCCGGTTTAGTTTGTCCGGTTGATGTAAGTGGGTAATTGAGGATCTTACTGATTTGCTGAAGAATGACTGGAAAACCTCGAATGCCATCAGCATTGAGAACCACGTGGTCTAGCCGTCGACCTGGAAACGGATCAAAGGAAGAGGGAATGCAGGACAAAGTCAGGCACTTTCAAAGATTGATACTCAGTCCTGTATTTACTTACAAAATTTTATCTTCTCCAGGGTTAGGGAGGAAATATATGCTGTGTCGTTCTGGGTGAAAACCAGTTTACCTGGCTTATTCCATGCCTGAGGTTCCAGAGTGACCTTCAGCATGATGCCTCCACTGTCAGCAGCAGCAGACCCAGCACCTAAGGCACTCCGTTGGAACTGCTGTCCCAGGCCAATCACTTCTTGTGAATTTGCCTTGGTCATGCCTTCAGCTGAGAACCGGAGCTGGGATCGTATCTGTCTTCTCTCTTTGCTTAAAGTGGCATCTTGACACCCTGACTAGACTGAACAACTCTATGGATAAAGATTATTCCTTATATCTCTCTTGTACCCTCTACACTTCAGATAATCTGGAAATATAGTAGGTACTAAATTAATTCCTAACTGATTGACATGAAACCATCTCAGCTATTAACATTCCGAGTAATACCTCCTTTCATTTTCAAGTAGGAGTACTAGGTGAGAGGGAGGGAAATTGTGTGATAAAAACAGCATTGCACATGCCACAGCAGACTTTCTTAGAAAGATGATGTGAACATTAAAGGACATTTTAACCAACAGCTCAGAAGTGATTTGCAGGGGTGTGCAGAAAAGAGGTACCACAGCAGGCCTATGATCACTATCCTTTGAAAGTCTTGCTTGCAAACTTGCTGTTGGTTGGCAGCTGCAAATGTTGACTGGTAAATGGTTTCTGACATGGCTATAAAATGAGCCAAAGAACATCTGCTTTCCTTTTGAGAGTCTAGAATTTTGGTACATGTGGGGCAGAGATGGCGCCCCATAAAAGCCTTGGGCGTTGAGTCTCTAATGAGCACCCTCGTACACACTTGTCACAACTACCGCTGGAGGAATTAAGCACAGCCTGTGTGACTCCACAGGGAGAAGACTCTAGCAAGCTGTGCCTGGTTTCCTTCAGACTTTATCCCATGAGCCTTTTCCCTTTGCTGATTTTGCTGCATATCTTTTTGCTGAAATAAATTTCAGCCATGAGTATGACTATATGCTGAGTTCTATAACTTCTAATGAATCACTGAGCCTAGGACTGGCTATCCTGGTCATGACCTATTCACCATTCTTCTCTTCATATTACTGATACAGGGGTGCTGTTTCCAATGTTTGGTGAGTGTATCAAGGATGCGTAGAATGGAACTTTGCCTAATCCTTTCTTCATATTCTTCTACCTTCATATACTAGATTCCTCCAAGAATTCCATATACACATTCTGGGACATTATTAACCTCAAGATATAATCCTCCCTCTAGCTGTGATCCATGAACGATTCCCTTATGCCGCATTTACAAATTCAAGACTGTTCTGGGTTTTAGGTTACATGGGGTTCATTCTGGCATTCATTCTGGCAGTCTAAAGGCACAATTTCCATTTATAAAATTTCTTTTTCTTTTTCTTTTTTCTTAAAAGATTTATTTATTTATTTGACAGAGAGAGAGATCACAAGTAGGCAGAGAGGCAGGTAGAGAGAGAGAGAGAGGAGGAAGCAGGCTCCCTGCCGAGCAGAGAGCCCGATGTGGGACTCGATCCCAGGACCCTGAGATCACGACCCGAGCCAAAGGCAGCGGCCTAACCCACTGAGCCACCCAGGCACCCCATCCATTTATACAATTTCTAAAAAAAGATTTTATTTATTTATTTGACAGAGAGAGAGAGAGAGATCACAAGTAGACTGAGAGGGAGGGAGAAGCAGACTCCCCGCTGAGCAGAGAGCCCGATGTGGGGCTCAACCCCAGGACCCCGAGATCAGGATCTGAGCCAAAGGCAGAGGCCCAACCCACTGAGCTACCCAGGTGCTCCACCATTTATACAATTTTTGAATATATATTTCGTCTTTGAATTTACCTATAATTTCCCTAAATGAGTGCAGATTGCCAAGTCTATTAAAAAGTAAGTGTCTCCGACTATATTTAAACCACCAGCCTAGACATGAGGAAGTTAACTAATACTCCTTTCTCCCTGTCCCCAGTCAGTATTTTCTTCTTATGCAGTTTATCAAGCATCTCAGAAACCCATCCCCTCATTGGAGAATTAGGAATAAAGCTGAAGAAGCACACTCACCCCGGCTCTCAAGGCTAATGTTCAGACGTCGTTCAGCTGTTTCCAAGAGCTGCTTACAGGTTTTCCAGAGCTGGCACTGAGAGCAAGCAAGATCAAATGCAGCCATGGCAGGGGGACTGAGGTCTTCCAGAACTTCTCTCAGGGGAGCAGTGGGCTCCACCAGGGAATTGCTTATCCAGAAGTCCTCCTGGAGCGTGGGGATGGGTTCTCCAGACGTGCTGAGTAACTTGTCAGTCACATCAGAGATGGAGTAAAATACCATCCCTGGACACCCAGAGGTGGAATAAAAAGCAAGAGGTTAACATGATTCTCACTACTTTCATTCTGAAAAATAGTTACCTAAAAAAAAAAAAAGTTTGAGATCCTTCCGCACAAGATTATCTTCTGTATATTAGCACCATCATTACAGCCTGCTCTTATGGCCTCAAAACAACGTTATGAAAAGGCAGACCCAGAGAAACTCAAAGTGGTCAAGATGACTTGGGGCTTCTTCCTAATGGGATCTAAAGGTAGGTTGAGAAAGAATGAGGTGTATTTGTGTGTGCTAATCAGAAACAATCTCTAAAACACACTGCTAAAAAAAACCAGGTAGAAAAATGGGACTTACTGTTAAGAACGCATTTATATTACGAACAAAAAAGATATGCAGATATTCTTTTGAAGAGGTATGGTGAATATCTGGGAGAACGCAGAAGGAGCAATCTGTGATGGTGCTTGATGTGTGGAGCCTGGATGACTAAGAGATGTGGAAATGTGGGGCAGGATTCCACTTTCAAGAAATCATGAAAGGATGGGCTTTTGCAGTGCCGTCCACGTTGGGCACTAACGCCTGTGAATCCTATGCCATCAATGTTATACACAACTTCACTTTGAAGAAAAGTGAAGTGATATGTTTTATCCTGGAATAACTACATAGGAAGGAAATAAACTCCCAACCATTTCCCAAGGCCCAAGCCAGTGGCCATCAGAACACATGGGGGAAACAGCATTCACACCCTCCAGTTTAAACTCCATAGGACAAGCTGAATGGAGCAGCTCAAGTGGCAGGGATGGGACCACCAGGGTCAGGGAAGTTGGGCCACACCTAGAAATGGACTCTGCGTGTGTCAGCATTGCTATTTTTCAGGTGCTATGCCTACCCTCATGAGGAACCCATGATTTGCATGGCTGTTCCTTCACCCCCCAACCTCCCCTGCACCTGCTGCTGCAGCATTGCCAATGGCCTGTAGTGTGGAGCGGCCGCTGCCTGTTCTTCGAATGGTGCTGCTACCACCATCGGAATTCTGGTTTTCAATCTTGTGCTCTACCCGGGACAGCTCCTGGATCACCTCCTGGTAGCGCTCCATGAACATCAACTCCCCTGAGCTGGGTGAGGACTTCAGGTTGAACATGAACACCACCTGTCACAGGAAGAGGAGGAGTGGGGGGTTGTGTTGGGTCCGCTGAGTTAGGGAATCTAGAGATAGGAGATCTTGCCTAGCATTGGAGTATGGCTCTGAGACATATGCTTTGGAGGCTTGTGAGAGTACCTAATATTAGAAGAATAGATCAAATACAGAAATTATTCATAAAACTTGGCAAGAAAGCCTCTATGGCCCCCACAGAAAATAGGCAAAAGACGTGAATAGTTTCCAAGAAAAAATGCATATGACTAATTACATATGACTAATACATAGATGAAAAATGTTTTCCCTTACTAGTAATCCAGGAAATTTAAGTTAACATTAATACCGTTCTGCATCTATGGGGCGCCTGGGTGGCTCAGTGGGTTAAAGCCTCTGCCTTCAGCTCAGGTCATGATCCCAGGGTCCTGGGATCAAGCCCCACATCGGGCTCTCTGCTCCACAGCGAAGCCTGCTTCCCTTCCTCTCTCTCTGCCTGCTTCTCTGCCTACTTGTGACCTCTGTCTGTCAAATAAATAATAAAATCTTAAAAAAAAAAAAAAAAAAGAATCTGTAATACCATTCTGCATCTATCACAATGACAAAGTAAAAATAAACCATCTTGGGGAATGCCTGGGTGGCTCAGTTGGTTAAGCAGCTGCCTTCAGCTCAGGTCATGATCCCAGCGTCCTGGGATGGAGTCCCACATCGGGCTCCTTGCTCCGCAGGGAGCCTGCTTCTCCCTCTGACTCTGCCTGCCACTCTGTCTGCCTGTGCTCGCTCTCGCTCTCTCTCTCTGACAAATAAATAAATAAAATCTTTAAAAAAAAAATAAACCATCATGGAGTGCTGGTAGGATGAACTGTTACAATCTTTTTTTGAAAAGCAATTTGACAATCTACAAAGCTTAAAAAATGTTTTTATTCTTTGACTTAGTAATTTTTATGAGAAACTCTCTTAAGGAAATAATTCAAAAGACTTAATGCTTGAAGGTGATAATCTACAAGTTTGAAAAGAACTGAATGTTGACTAGCAGGGAAATGGTCAAATGCACCTACCTGATCAGACTACCGTGAGGTCACTAAACCCAATGACAAGGCAAATGCAAAAAAGGTCCTAAATAAAGTTATAGATTCGGGCGCCTGGGTGGCTCAGTGGGTTAAGCCGCTGCCTTCGGCTCAGGTCATGATCTCGGGGTCCTGGGATCGAGTCCCGCATCGGGTTCTCTGCTCCGCGGGGAGCCTGCTCCCTCCTCTCTCTCTCTCTCTGCCTACCTCTCTGCCTACTTGTGATCTCTCTGTGTCTAATGAATAAATAAAATCTTAAAAAAAAAAAATAAAGTTATAGATTCAACATAATTTTGGTTATATAAAAGTCATTCATAACTTGGAAAAGTATTGGCAAAAATATACTTTACCTTTAATATCGGTTGTTCTGGATAACAGGGTTAATACTTGTTAATGCATGACTTATTATATAACCAGGTTAAGAAAACAGGGATTTTTATTTAAAAAAAAAAAAAAAAAAAAGATCAAGGTCCCAGGAAAGGAAGAGGAGGCGAGGACTTTTAGGAATAAAGCCTTGGAGCGGGTAAGGTTGTGGGGGAGGAGGGTCCCAGCTGAATTCCTCTCTGAATTTGGGTGTAAAAAGGTTGGCAAGGGTCCTGTTCTCCCACAGAGGTTCAGAATTATTATCATTTAAGTCTAGGATCTAAAATGATTAGAGGAAGTTGAAGAAAGATTCTTCTACCACCTAGATTTCTCCATTTATTTCTCAACAACTGAACGCGAATTAAAGAAAAATTCTGACCTATTTGTTAAGGGATCAGCACAAGTGTAATAAAAATATCAAGAGAATTTTAAAAACCAGAAGAGTAGGTTTTTATGCCATTAAATTTAAGTAATTTTTAGTAGAGGATTCTTGTATCTCTTACAGCTTGTACATAAACCTCTTAACATTTCCATGAGGACAAGCAGATATTACACTTAACTCCAATTTTCAAATAAGGATATGCAATTTCTGAGAGTGTAAGAGTCTTTCTGACATTTATTCCTTGTGCTTTTTCCTATAGAACATGATGAACATTCTAGTTTGGTAGTCTCCTATACTTATATAGAATTAGCATTTTAGTTATTATTAAAAATTGTCTGCATCTGAGCCTCGGTGGCTCAGTTGTTAAGTGTCTGCCTTTGGCTCAGGTTATGATACCAGGGTCCTGGGATCCAGTCCTGTATTGGCTTCCCTGCTCAACGGAAAGCCTGCTTCTTTCTCTGCCTTTACCCCTGCTGGTGTTCCCTCTCTTGCTGTGTCTTTCTTTTCAAATAAATAAATAAAATCTTTAAAAAAAATAGCATCATTATTTATTTTTTTTTTTTTTAAAGATTTTATTTATTCATTTGACAGAGAGAGATCACAAGTAGGCAGAGAGGCAGGCAGAGAGAGAGAGGAGGAAGCAGGCTCCCCGCTGAGCAGAGAGCCCGATGCGGGACTCGATCCCCAGACCCTGAGATCATGACCTGAGCCGAAGGCAGCGGCTCAACCCACTGAGCCACCCAGGCACCCAGCATCATTATTTTTAACTATATAAAATCACCTATGTGTTCCCAGAAGGAGTGCAAGGAAAGACACAAAAATATTTCACTATTTTGAAGTGATAAAATTGTGGCTAAATATTTTATCTTGTTGAAACACTGTTTCTGTTAAGAAATGATTCAATAGCTTAAATCTCCAGGATTAATCTTGAAATCCACAGTGCTAAGGACTGGGCCTTGAACATGGAAACTCCCCCGTTGCTCCTGTTGGATTTGGTCCATCAGGTGCTCCTGAGGCTCTGGTTGCACATGCATCTAGCTTTACTTGAGGCCCAGTGGGGCCTGGACAGCCATGGGCTGTTTTCCTTCCTAGGACAAGGTATGGGCTGGGCAGCTAACACCCGCTACACAGGTGCTCCCCTTACCTGGTGGGCTTCGGCAAAGTTCCCCCGGAGGATGCAGGATGCCAGCAGTGACTCGGGTGGGGAGAACATCATGGGGATGAATGAACTTTGTGACTGGGGCTGCAACCGGCCATCCAGCTCATTCCTTCCAGACACAGCGCTCAGACTTCCCTCTGTTGGCACACAAGAATGTGGGGGCCAGGGAAGCAACAGAAACTGAGGAAAAACTTGACTGTTGGCACCTCCCACTAAACTCTTATCTTTAAGGTCCTTCTCTAAAAGTTCTGTAAGTGGGGCTTAATTCTTCCTCAGTTGAAGAGCAAACCTATGCTAGTATCTTTGAATACAAGACTTAAGTACCATTTTGGGGTTAGTCAGCTGTTTCTCTCTGCTGATGGGTGACTCCATGATGGTGAGACACCCCTTCCCCCTTTCCTTGCTGAAATCTGCTTGGCCATCTACAGAACCAACCTTCTTCTTCTTTTTTTTTTTTCAAATTAAGATATAATTGGCATATAACATTATAATAGTTTTAGGTGAACAACAAAATTATTTATGTATATATTATGAAATGGTCAACCCATTAAGTTAACATCCATCATTCATCACACCTAGTTACAAACTTTTTTTCCTTGTGATAATTTTTAAGATCTATTCTCTTAGCCACTTTCAAATATTCAATAGAGTCATGTTAACTGTAGTTACCACACTGTGTATTATAGCCCCAGGACTTATTTATAACCGGAAGTTTATATCTCTTAGAACCAATCTTCTTGAATATAGGCATAAACTGCTCAGTCCAGGATTTTATACTGTGATGTAGGGCAACTCTCTATCAGGGAAAAGCTGCTTGACGTTGGCTAATGTTTGGGAGCCCCATACCTGAAGTACTTGTGCTCAGCTCACTACTTGTACTTTCCAGGGATGGATTGGAACTTCTGTCCCGACCATCTAAAGGTATTAGGAAGAAAAGAGAGAATCAACCCTCAACTCCTTACAGTGTACAAGCTGGGGAGGGAAGAGGTAGTGGTGGTGCTGAAGAGGTAGTGGCAGAGGGAGAGGGAGAGAGAGAATCTGAAGCAGGCTCCAGGTCAAGCACAGAGCTTGACTTGGGGCTCCACCTCAGGACCCTGACATCATGACCTGAGCTGAAATCAAAAGTCAGATGCTTAACTGACTGAGCCACCCAGGCATCCTGTCCACCTCTTTTTAAAGGCAATTTGGTAATATCCATGTATCTTTGACCTTGCTATTCTACTGCGAGGAACTTATTCTGTAGCTATATTCACACAGACACATATGTATGTAAGTAGGTATGTATGTATACAGACATATATGTACAAGGTTGTTTACTATAGCCTTGTTACTAATAGTAAAAAACAGAAACAATTTAAATGTGCACAAAAGAGTATATACAGCAGTGAAATACGAAGCAGGCCTTAAATTACAAGGAGAAAAAAGTAAGTTCTCAATACGTAGCATCACACATCTGTTGTATATATAAAAGAATATAAGTGAAAAAAGAAAAGCACAGTTTCCAGCACATACAGTAAATATAGTTCAATGCATCTGTAAGCATAAAATCCGACATAACGGATATATGTCACGAAAATTTCTGGAAAAAACTATTAGCAAGGTAACCTTAGGGGAGTGGGACTGGGATAATCTTAGATCCCTTATTCTTTGTTTGGACCATGTGTTTTATTTTAAAGAATCCTAGATAAGTGGCAGCACACCACTTGGCCTGGCACACTGGAATGAGGACTGGGGAGAACTCTTTAGAAGGTTACCTGGCCGGCTCCTTCTGGTCCGACGCCCCCGGCGGAGACTTGGATGTCCCGTGGCCATGGGCCGGTATCTTCGGGAAGGCTGCTCCTCTGAAACGGCAAACTCTGGGTCATATGGGAGTGTTCAGTTTTGATTTGACCCATCTCCTGGGAGGACAGGTAGGGGGAGATCTGGATTGGCTCCAGGAGATGGGTTTCTGACACTGGTTGCTATGGTGATAATGCCCTGAGTTAAGGTGTGACTCCCATATATCAACTCACTCTCTCCCACTTTACTGGGACCCACCGGTTCTCTTGTCTCCTCTCACCTGAGCTCTGGTTGCTTGTTACCACCTTGTATCTCCATTGGGCCTCCGAGAGAACTTTGGAAAACCGCTGCAGGCGGCTCTGCAGGCCATCTCTGCTTCCCGAGCAGCTCTGGCCTTCTAGCAGCTTGGGCTTCTCAGGGGGACTGTGGCTGTTGAGTTTATCCAGCTGCTCCTGCAGAAGCCTGAGGAAGGCCCCTATTGAAAATTCATCAGCCAGGAACCCGCTGATACCACTAGTAAAGTGCTTTAGGTCCAAAAAGCTGTGCCCATGGGGCCCTGGGGAACTGTCTTTAGGCTCTGTCTTTGGACAGCTTGGGATTGTATTAGCAAGGCTCCTGGGAACTCCCTGGCAACCCCGTTCTGACTTCCTCTCGGGTTGTGCTGTGTGCTGAGGGCTCTCTGATGGTGACCTCAAATCCAACAGACCCTTCCCCTCAATGTCATCATCCTCAGCATAGTCCTCGGGTAGGTGAGGCTCTGGGTGAAGCTCGGCAGAGGTGATGAGAAGCAATGAGAAGATGTTTTCTAGAAGTTCCAGGCACAAGGGATCGGGAATACTGCACAGATACTGTTGACATCTGGCTAGGTATGTTGAGAAGAGATCTGAAGCACCTAGAGAAGCACGTATAAGAGAAGAGGCCAGAGAAAGAGAAGAGAGAAAATGTAAACATTAGAAATACTACTTGGCAGGGGCGCCTGGGCGGCTCAGTGGGTTGGAGCCCCTGCCTTCAAATCGGGTTGTGATCCCAGGGTCCTGGGATTGAGCCCCGCATTGGGCTCTCTGCTCGGCAGGGAGCCTGCTTCTCCCTCTCTCTGCCTGCCTCTCTGCCTACTTGTGATCTTTCTCTGTCAAATAAATAAATAAAATCTTAAAAAAAAAAAAAGAAATACTACTTGGGCCATCAAATATTCTCACAACTTTTTAAGTCATTTATTTTTTAATGACTACGAGAAGCAGT
Source organism: Mustela erminea (assembly GCF_009829155.1). NCBI lineage: Eukaryota > Metazoa > Chordata > Mammalia > Carnivora > Mustelidae > Mustela > Mustela erminea. The sequence continues at coordinate 114,426,492 of NC_045618.1, forward strand.
TATAGGGAGAAGAATAAGAGACTATTCAGCCATATCTTTGCATGATTTGCAGATTTTGCTACCTTAATCAAGGGTACAGCTTACTGAACACTCATTATTTTGTTTCTGCTTTTAAATATTATTCCTCATCATCATAGGGGAAGAGGAAAAAAAAATAAAACAAGAAAAATCAGAGAGGGAGACAAACTGTAAGAGACTCTTTTTTTTTTTTTAAAGATTTTATTTATTTATTTGATGGAGATCACAAGTAGGCAGAAAGGCAGGCGGAGAGGGGGGTGGGGAAGCAGGCTCCCCACAGAGCAGAGAGCCCGATGTGGGGCTTGATCCCAGGACCCTGGGACCATGACCCAAGCTGAAGGCAGAGGCCCCAGCCCACTGAGCCACCCAGGTGCTCTGAGACTCTTTTTTTTTTTTTTTTTTTAAAAGATTTTATTTATTTGTTAGAGAGAGAGATACAGAGCGCAAGCACAGGCAGACAGAGTGGCAGGCTAGAGGCAGAGGCAGAAGCAGGCTCCCTGCCGAGCAAGGAGCCCGATGTGGGACTCGATCCCAGAACGCTGGGATCATGAACTGAGCCGAAGGCAGCTGCTTAACCAACTGAGCCACCCAGGCGTCCCGGAGACTCTTAATCATAGTGAACAAACAGGGCTGCTGGAGAGGGACGGGCTAACTGGGTGATGGACATTACGGAGGGCACGTGAGGTAATGAGCACTGGGTGCTCTATAAGACTGAGGAATTATTCTGAAACTAATACATTATATGTCAACTGAATTTAAATAAAAAAAAAAGAGGAAAAATTTTAAAAAAATGTTTAAAAGACTAATCAGCAAAGAAAATATTATTCCTCATCTCTGACAAGCACTTCGTATTTCAGTTCCTAGAATGAAGGCAGCACAGAGATGCCTTATTCCTCAATTCTATTTTCATTCACTGTTACACTAAAGGGGATCATGAGCTACCTAGATCTTTCAAGAAATATTCACTAGGCAGAAATTACCATGCTCACTGGTGAAGGTCTATTCCAAAGCCACATAGAAGATAACTGACTCCGGCCACAGATGGCAAGTTAAGGAATTACAAACTATTCAGAAAAAAGGAAGAGGGGGCACCTGGGTGGCTCAGTCAGTTAAATGTCTGCCTTCATCTCAGGTCATGATCCTGAGGTCCTGAGATCGAGCCCCACATTGGCTCTCTGCTCAGAGGAGAGCCTGCTTCTCTCTCCCTCTGCCTGCCGCTCTGCCTGCTTGTGTGTTCTCTCTCTCTCAAATAAATAAATAAAATCTTAAAAAAAAAAAAAAAAGAACAAAGAAAGAGGATAAAACATGAGGTTCTTTCATAATGCAGGTTGTAACCCAGAACACTGACTTACAGACCCACCTTAAAAAAAAAAAAAAAAAAGAACAGAAAAATAATTGAGAGGGTGCTCCATTTGGAAAGGTAAGTATTGTTTCTTAAAACTTAGTTTGTATATCTCTTACACAAACATATATATCTCACAAATTATATACCTAAGTGTAAACAGGAGTGTGATGTGAAATGTTATTTTCACTGTGGGTTGTAATTAAAAAAAAAAAAAAAAAACGCATTTGGAAAATACTGCACTAAGTGATCAGACTCCTGTTAGAACTTAGGTAGTGTCTCCTCCACGTCCTTCTGATTCATGGAGACTGACAAATGGATGAAATTACTCCTGGACATAAAAAACCCAAGGCCACCTCCCAATCCCATGAAGAACTCTCTGGGAAAGGCTGTTGCCGGCTTATGTCCGGGATGGGAAGGCAGGGAGAAATCTGTACCTGGGGAGGACAGAGAATCATTTTCTGGCTCCGCAGCCATGGCTGGGTCCTCTGAAGGACTCTCTCTGCATTCCCGGCACTGGGAGTGCTGGTGTGAGTTCACACAGAGGGCATAGATGGCATACTTCATGGCACAGAAGCTCTGGTAGAGCGTCAGGTTCGGACACCGGCTCAGGTGCTCAGGAACTGGGGCTCCAGCTGAATCTGAATGGTAGAGACATGGGCAGAACTTCAGAGTTGGGTCTCTCAGGCAGGGGTGCAGGACGGCTGAGGCAAAGACACGCTGCTCTTCTGGCTCAGACTTCTCACCCTTTCTCCTTGCTGTCAGTTTGACCTGCGCCCCATCTGGACCCTTTCTTCCACTCAACATCAACGTGCAGCCCCTCTGTTTCTTTTTCCCACCTGCCTCCGTTCTACATGGCTGTTCACTTACGGCCCTCATGGCTATTTAACAAGTCTCTGCCTCATATTTCTTAAAATACCCGTTTTCCTTTTTTAAGAAAATTAAAATGTCTAGTTAATATTTAGTCCACCTAGTGCCACATTATGTAGGAGACAAGGTTTAAAATGCATTTAGACTGAATAATGAGAGCAAAGGCAACAAAAAGTTGCCTTTGTTAGAAATATTTGTTAGGAACAAATATTTAATGTTTAAGAAAGCACTGAAGCAGACATCAAGGTAAAAAACACAAACTCAGTTGAAATGCCCTGTACTTGTTTAATAATTTTTCATTAAAAAATTTGTTTTTCATTATCAGGAGAAAGGGGGGGCACCATAATTTTTAAAGGGTCTCTAACATTTTAATCTGACCCTAATTCCTTCCATAGGAAAATATAACCTGCTTAAGCCCTCTATATGCTGCCTATAAGAGACTCACTTCAGACCTAAAGACAACTGCAGATTGAAAATGAAGAGACGGAAAAACATTTACCTTCCAAATAAAAGTGGAAAGAAAGCTGGGGTAGCGATATTTATATCCAATGAAATAGACTTTAAAACAAAGACTGTAATAGACAAAGAAGGTCACTGCATAATGATACAGGGAACAACCCAACAATAGAATATGGTAATTGTAAATATTTATGCACCCAAAACAGGAAGGCCTAAATGCAACTATTAACAGACATAAAGGAAGAAATTGACAATAATACAATAATAGTAGGGAATTTTAACACCTCACTTTTGTCAATGCATAGATCACTGGACACAAACAAGGCAACCATGGATCAGAATGGACACATTGGAGCAGATGGATCTAACAGATATATTCAGAACATTCATCCCAAAGCAGTAGAATACATACTCTTTTCAAGTACACATGGAAAATTCTCCAGAATAAATTACACGTTATGCCACCAAACAAGTTTCAATAAATCAAAAAATACTGAAATCACATCATGCCTCTTTTCTGACCACAATTGTATGAAACCAGAAATCAATTACAAGAGAAAGTCTGGAAAGAACACAAATACATGGAGGGTAAGTAACATTCTACTAAGCAACCAAGAAGTCAACCAAGAAACTAAAGAGGAAATAATATATGGAGACAAATGAAAATGAAAACACAATAGTCCAAAACCTTTGGGATGCAGAAAATCCTGTTTTAAGAGGGAAGATTACACTAATACAGGCCTATCTCAAGAAACAAGAAAGATCTCAAATAAACAACCTTATACTTAAAGGAGTTAGAAAAAAAGAACAAAGCCCAAAGCCAGTAGAAGGAAGAAAATTATACTAAAGATTAAAGCAGAAATAAATGAAACAGAGACTTACCAAAAACAATAGAACAGATCAATGAAACCAGGAGCTGGTGCTTTGAAAAGATCAACAAAATTGATAAAACTTTAGCCGGACTCATAGAGAGAGAGAGAGAGAGAATTCAAATAATAAAACCAGAAATGAAAGAGAATAACTGACACTACAGAAATACAAAGAATTATGAGAGAATAATATGAAAAATTATATGCTAACAAACTGGAAAACCTAGAAGAAATGGATAAATTCCGAGAAACATACAATTTTCCAAAGCTAAATCAGGGAGAAACAGAAAATTTGAACAGAATCCCTACTAGCAATAGAATTGAACTGGTAATCATAAAACAAAAGTCCAGGACCAGAGGGCTTCCTAGGTGAATTCTGCCAAACATTTAAAGAAGGGTTAATAATACTGATTTCTTCTCAAGCTATTCCAAAAAATAGAAAATGAAGGAAAGCCTCCAAATTCATTCTATGAGGCCAGCATTACCCTGGTACCAAAACCAGATAAAGATACCACAAAAAAGAAAATTATAGGCCAGGATCTCTGCTGAACACAGATGCAAAAATCCTCAAGAAAATAGCAAACTGAGGGGCGCCCGAGTGGCTCAGTCTGTTAAGTGTCTGCCTTCAGCTCAGGTCACGATCTCAGGGTCCTGGGAAAGAGCCCCACACTGGGCTCTCTGCTCAGTGGGGCGTCTGCTTCTGCCTCTCACTCTCCCTCTGCTCTCTCTTTTTCTGTCTTAAATAAATAAATAAAATCTTAAAAAAAATAGCAACTGTATAAAATAATACATTAAAAAATGTATTCAGCATGATCAAGAGGGATTTATTCCAGGGATGCAAGGGTGATTCAATACTCACAAATCAATCAATGTGATACAGCACATTAACAAGAGAAAGGATAAAAACCATATTATCATCTCAACAGATGTAAAAAAGCATTTGACAAAGTAAAAGATCCACTTACGATAAAAACTCAACGAAGTTTAGAGAGAGCATACCTCAACCTAATAAAGTCCATATATGAAAAATCCACAGCTAACATCATACTCAATGGAGGAAACCTGAAAGCTGTTACTCTAAGATCAGGAACAAGACAAAGATGTCTCCTCTCACCACTTTTATTCAACATAGTACTGGAAGTCTGAGCCGTAGCAATCATACAAGGAAAAAAAAAAGGTATCCAAGTTGGTAAGGAAAAAGTAAAACTTTCACCATCTGCAGATGACGTGATACTATATATAGAAAACCGTAAAGATTCCACCAAAAAACTACTAGACCCAATAAATAATTCAGTAAAGTTGCATGATACAAAATTAATATACAGAAATCTGCTGGGCTAAAAAAAAAAAGGACAATTGGGGCGCTTGGGTGGCTCAGTTGTTAAGTGTCTGCCTTTGGCCTTTGGCTCAGGTCATGATTCCAGGGTCCTGGCATCAAGCCCCGCATTGGACTCCTTGCTCAGCGGGAAGCCTGCTTCTCCCTCTCCCACTCCCCCTGCTTGTGTTCCCTCTCTCACTGTGCCTCTCTGTCAAATAAATAAATAAAATCTGGTGGGGGGGGTTAGGACAACTTGCTTAAAAAAAGAAAAAAGCACTAAGTGTAACAAAGCAAAAAAGAAGAAAAGAAATATTATCCATGATCCTGCCAGCTAAATACAATCACTGTTACATTCTGGTTTAATGTCTCTGATAGTCTGGCATGTAAGTACATACTTAAGTTGAGTGTAATGACATTTTATATACTATTTAATTTGCCTATTTCTTAAGTATTTTTTACAGTACAAGCATTTAATTATATTTCTTCATGGACTAAATTTCTGATGGCTGCATACAGTTCTACTGAATGAATCCCTTCCCTAGGGATTCCTTTCGGGCAGGGCATGCAGTAGTTAGGGATGCTTTGCTACTATGAAGTTGCAATAAACTTGTTTATGTATGAACTTCCTCATGATTAATTTTAGAAAGTAACCTCAGATTTACCAAGGTTAAGGTAATATGAAAAACTAGACCAATACTGTTCTATGTCTCGGCCCCTGCAGAGTAGGACATGCATGACCTCGAGAGTGAGTGACTCCTTAAATTTTGTACCCCAGATGCCTCTCTTGCGTTACCTTAATCCCACCACTATTATTGCTCTTCTTCTGTCTTTCCCAAGTTCAAGTTCCATGTGTGTCCTGGTGAGTCATCAGGGATCTGATTTAAAATACTTTTCTGGAAGCCTTTTGTACTTGTATGTAGAAAACAGAGAGTTCTAGTTCCTTTAGGAGATCTGGTAAACAAACTGCCTACTTCTCCAGAAAAAAATATAAAACATAGTAATAACGGTTTTCCAATTAGTAGTAGATTCTTTTAAAACATAAATCAAAACAGTATCTAGGTTGAGAGCAAAAAGAGCTTGTTAATGAGGAGCTGAGTTTTAAGCAGAGATCAGAGGTTAAAATGCTTTGTTGTTTTAGGCAAGTCTTCTAAACGTCTTTATCTGTTTAACAGATTATGAAGGAGAGATGGGAGGAAAAGAAAGCACAGAATTTGCCAGGAAGAAGCTTATGAAGCATGGAAAGACTCACCAAGAACTTTCATAAATACTGCCCATGACAATGCTGCAAATTTAGAGGGCAGGTCCTAATTCTGCTTCATTGGGATAAAGGTACGTGAGTGGTTCCTAAGAAAATTCCAGGAGGATAAAGGTTCCTATGGTCCTGTTCTCATAGGATTCCCCATACCTCACCAAGAAAGGAGAGCAGTGTCCCCACAACCCATAATCTGATTGGGACAAATAGTGCCAAACTAGTGGGCACCTGCTGGACCACCCACCTTGACAGATCAAATTTACATAAATCTTGTGCTGAAAGAAACTGGTGCAGGACTGTCCTAAAAGGGAAGCCTGCCCAAGTCACTCCTCACCAACTCACCATGTTCTTGCTGGGGGTCCTTGGCTGGCACCTTCTGTAAGAGCTTGAGAACATCCTCCTCCCTGAGGGCTGGAAGGTTGGTAAGATGATGGAGAGAATAGAGCACAGAGTGGCTGTCTCCACCATATAAATGACTCAAGAGATCTCTCTTTGGTATGGGGTTGCTGAAAGGCAAAATTGAGAGGTTGGAAGAAAGTCAGTTTATATCTAACTCTGAGAAACCCATCTTAGTTCCCTCTTGTTCTTTCTCTGTGGCCCATGACACCACAGGTTTCACTTCCCTCAACACTAACTTCTAGTTGGTTTGGGATGGAGCAGAGCATTCATTTACCATTAGGAAAGTACATCAAGTCAGCTCTACTTGTCTAGAAAGGACCTAGAAAGGGCCCACAGATTAGGCTTTCCAATTTCCATGCTCTTCCTGGCTAACAGCTGACTTAAGGTTCTCTGATTGCTTTGAGTAACCCACCCCACTCCCCCTTTGCCCACTGTACTTCAGGAAGTGCTGATGAAGTGGGTGAAGAACAAAACACGAACCCGGATCTGGGGAAGACCTCAGGCTAAGTTATTGGGGAAGCACAGCCTTATATATAGGCAGGAGGCAGGTGTTGCATAAACCTATGGTCCAGGATAACACACGCCTAAGAACAGGGGCCACACTTATTAGCTGTGTCACTTTAGGCATGTGATTTGACTCCTCTGGGCTTAAGTTGTCCCACCTTTACAATGAGGACAATATTGGCATCTATCTCACAGAATCACTGTGAGGCTAAAGTGAAATTACCCACTGAAAGAGCTCAGAGCGATGTCTGGCATACAGAAAGTTGTTCAGGAAATGTGAGCTTTTATTCCATTTATCACTGTCATCCTCAAATTATCCTCCAGTTATAACTTTATAGCTATGGTAAAGATAATCATTATTTATATTCCTCTCCTGGTTTAATAGCTGGGATGATTATTAGTTGCAGGTCAGTGCTGTCGACTCAAACATCTATGTGGAAGGCGTCCTGAAATGGTACACGCATGGAGCATGGGGTCTAGTGTGCCTAGTGGTGGGAAGGCAGCTGGCTGCATAGGACTGTACCTGCTCTGCTGTACACACCACTCCAGGACCTCCAGGTGAGCCCACAGACCATCACAGGCATCCCTGAGGAGCTTGTCACAGCCCTGGTCCTGTGTTGGTATGGGAGAAGAAAGACATGCAGACTGAGGCACCTGGTGTCAGACAGTGACTGACTTCAGGACCCTGCATTCTGCCTCCTTCGAGACCCCACAGCCGTCACTTCCAGAGCAGCTCGCGCTGCAGAGGGAGAGTTACCTGGGCCCTGTGGAGTGTCTGGAGCAGCCTCTTTGCTGATGCTAGGCTCTGGCAGTGCGTCCAGCCCAGGAGCACGAGCAGTCGACTGAGAGGCCTGAATTCTCTGTCTAGTAGGCGGCCAAGACTTGGGAAGTCTTCCTCTTTCAGCAGCGCTAGCGCCGTCACCTGCAAGCCAATGGAGGTTGCTGCAGACAGTTATGTGGCCTTGCTGCTTGTTAGGGTAGGGAACTTCTTAGTAAAACAGGGAGATGTCGGACAAGGACAGGAGTCTCCAGATGAGTACAAAATGTCCACATAAAGTCTAGACTGTAAGTTTTCCAAAGGCAGGGACTGACTTCTGTTGTAACCCCAGCTCTGAGTACAGTACATGGCAACAGGATGAGGTTAAGAAACATCTGTCGAATTAAACTAAGGCTCAGTTGTGGTTTGGATGGAGGTCAGAGTCAAGTCCCCTGTTGGCTCGGCAACATATTGCTGCCACTGTCTTTTCTTTCTCACACTGTCCAGAAAGCTTAAACGTATCTAACATCTTAGATCTTGTCCAAGGGCGTATATAAAATGACTGCAGTTCTAATTACGAATGATACTGGATCTCACAGCCTTTCTTCTGGGACTGTGGGATGGACACACCAAATGATTCACTGCTAATTAGACTGCTTTGTGTTGGATAAATGAGCCAGAGAGAAATGAGAAATGAAAAAGCCTATAGGAAAATCCCTGGTACTTCTGTGATGGGGAACGAGTAAGTTTGATTTACCAGGATCTGCTCGAGGAAATGCTTGCTTTTGTTCAGGCAGTAGAAATAGGCTGATTTCCAAGCTTGGGCTGGGTCAGGATTGAAGAACAGTGCCAGCATTGCCTGCTCAGGATCTAGATGATCGGGGGAGACTACAAAATCAAACCAGACAAGGTTACTGGGGAATAGGAAGATATTTCCTAAGCTAAAGCCCATTCAAAAAACCAATAGATGTGAGAGTTCATTCTTTTAAAAAGTTAAACCAGGTTTTCTACACTTTTATGTTAAAGGCACTTTTACTTCTCTCGATAGCTTCTGAAAAGTTCTTTCCAGCTATTGCTATTACATTATTATTTTTTTCCATCATTCCATCCTGGACTACAAAATCTGTATTCCATGAAAGAACACCTTACCATTTATGCTTAGCCTCTCCCCTAGATTTCCTGAGCAACTTGGAAGGCCACAGCCTAGAGGAACTTCAGAGGTTGGATACAGTGGAGTTACAAGCATGCAAGGAGAAGCGGCAGAGGGAACACACCTTTTCCCGAGGGTACGGCCTTCACTGGCTTTTCTGTGGCCTTCTCTGCATAGATATGGCCATATAAGGAGACCAGGCTCCGTCCAGCCTTGTGTAGCAGGCAATTGAGCACATGCTCCTCCCGCAGGGGACTCCCTCCAGCCCTGCAGGCCTCCAGTAGTTCCTCACACAGGAGACGCAGCTCAACCCCGAGCGGCTCTGCGGGGCAACGCAGACTCCGCAGGGCTCCATAGATGGCATCTACTATGCCACCGGGCCCAGCGGTGGGGCCCTGCACAGCTCCAAGTGCCCTTCGAATGAGGTCCACCAGTGCCTTCTGCAGAGTGCCAGTGCCATCGTCCTCATGAAGCAGGAGCTCCAGCAGGGCCTGGGCTGCCTGAGGAGCCTGCCTCAGAAGATCCCAGAGCACAGAGATAGCTTCTGAGCTGAGGCGAGGGCTCCAGCTCTCCCGCCTCTGATTTCCATCAAGCACAGGGCCTCCTGTATCTTGTGCTAAGGCTTCGTAGAACTCCTGAGTAGATGACAAAGCAAAGGGTCCGTGGTGAGCATGTCTAGAATGTTATCACTTATATGCTTGATGTTTTCCTTTTTTCAGTATAAATATAGTGTGTCTGTAACAGCAGCAGTAGCAAACACATTATAGTAGTTACTTCGTGCCAAGCCCTTTACACAGAAAAATCAAATTAACCTTAAGAGGAAGACACTACTATTATCCTCATTTTACAAATGGAGAGATGGAGGCAAAGAGAGAACTCAACTGCCGAAGGGCTTCATTCTCAAGCTAGGCCCTTCTTGCCACCTCCAAAATGTGCACTGTGGATCTAAATCGGGGCTGTAAATTCATAGACCAAGCAAATAACAAATGGACATAAGACATGATGCCCACTCCCATGTCATTTAAATTCAACTTGTAAGAGAATATTACACACCAGTTTTTAACCTCTGCTTCAAATCCTAGCCATCCTTTGAGATATAGCCTATTCCTCACCCTTTAAAACCTTCCCAATACCTCCAACCCACAGGACTCTCCCTCTTTATTGGACTTTGAAAGTACTCAAAATTAGTACCATCTGGTTTAATCCATAATTGTGGTGTGTGTGTACTGGTCTTTTCTCCCTGACTAGATGGCAAACCTTTGAAGGCAAGAACCTCTATAATTTGTAGAGAACAGAGGATGGGTTAGTAGGTGCTTTTCCACGCTTTAGCATCATGCCTATGGACAGCGCTCGGGGTGCTTCCTCATTAACTGCCTCTAAGATGGTCACAGGGCCCCGAGTCCTCGGCCTAGTAAACGAAAAATCCCTATTTAAATCCTATTGTTAGTGTGCCTTTAATTAGCTGGTGGCCTAGAGAGAGAGAGAGAGAGAGAGAGAGAGATCAGAAGGCGGCAGAGAGGCAGGCGGGGGGATAGTGGGAAGCAGGCTCCCTGCTGAGCAGAGAGCCCGATGTGGGGCTTGATCCCAGGACCCTGAGATCATGACCTGAGCCAAAGGCAGAGGCTTAACCCGCTGAGCCACCCAGGTGCCCCCAGATGTGAGGATTATTAATGCACCTGTTAAGAGAAGAGGTATTCAACAAATAGCATTTCCTTCCTCCCTTTATATTCTCTATAATATAGTGGTGAAAAATTCAAACACCAAGCTTAAATCTAAGTTAGATCTTCCTTTTATGTGGAATGAAAAAAACCCTTTAATCCCCTTATACTTAGTACTTCTAGACAATCCAACTCTAAAGAATTCTAAAATCAGGGCGCCTGGGTGGCTCAGTGGGTTAAGCCGCTGCCTTCGGCTCAGGTCATGATCTCAGGGTCCTGGGATCGAGGCCCGCATCGGGCTCTCTGCTCAGCAGGGAGCCTGCTTCCCTCTCTCTCTCTCTGCCTGCCTCTCCATCTACTTGTGATTTCTCTCTGTCAAATAAATAAATAAAATCTTTAAAAAAAAAAAAAAGAATTCTAAAATCAGGTAAGTTCCTTATAATTCTGAACTCTCCTCAGAGGGACCTCTACCTAGCCTGGTCTTGTCTGAGAACATAGCCAACATCATGGGGACAAGTTGAGCTAGTTGAGTTACTGTAACTCTGGGGTAGATGGCTTCCAAGCCCTCTCTCACCTTGAGGATGTTCTCTGGAATGTCACGTTGGAGATTTTCTGATAATAACAGAAACTCAAGCTTTCTCCGGAAAACACTTGGGAGTAATTTCTAGAAGGATCATAAGAAGGAAGCAAAGTGATTAGACATATGTTTTAGTTAACAAATAGTAAGAAAATATTTCTCTCCAGTTAGTTTCATTTCTGCTGTTTCTCTAAAATAAAGTACTTTTAACCACTAAATTTCTGGGTATGTTTGAGATATTTTCTTCTTTTTTTTAAGGATTTATTTATTTGAGAAAGACAGAGTGCATGCAAGGGGAAGGAGGGCCAGAGGGAGAGAATCTTCAGACTCCCTGCTGAGCTCACAACCTAATATGGGGCTCGATCTCATGACCCATGAGATCGTGACCTGAGCTGAAACCAAGAGTTGCAGATGCTGAGCTGACTGTGTCACCCAGGATCCCTGAGATACTTTTTTATATAATTAAAAACAGCTAAACTTGGATGCATATCCCTCTTAAATACTGACTTTTAAATCTCATGCTGAGCAGCCTCAAACTCCAAGGTTTGCTCACATCATGTGACTCCTCTGTCACACGAAGTCTTTTTCTAAGAATCTCCCCTGCATTCTCCAAACACCTAGCTATGAGTAAGCCTGGAAGGATATGGCCCACTTCATCCTCTTTTGGTCCAAACCCTGGCTTTTGGTAGTCATTATAAGTTGGAAAACAAAAGAGGAAGGAATCTAATAGTTATTATGTGCTAGATACTATATGTCATATTTTTACACATTTAAGAAAATTTCATTTATTTCTAAATCAAACAAACCTGTCACTTGAGCATATATTTTCCTGAAGATGAAATGGTTAGGAAGTATTTTTTTAAAATATTTTATGTATTTATTTGGCAGAGAGAGAGATCACAAGTAGGCAGAGAGGCAGGCAGAGAGAGAGAGGGAAGCAGGCTCCCTGCTGAGAAGAGAGCCCGATGCAGGGCTCAATCTCAGGACTTTGAGACAACGACCTGAGCCGAAGGCAGAAGCTTAACTCACTGAGCCACCCAGGCACCCCAGGAAGTATTTTTGAATTATTTCAAGCATGAAAAAGAAAAAGTGACCTCATCAAATATTTAATGAGATATGGCATCAGAGAAGACTGAAAAAAGGAAAGAGTGAGCCCCTGGCTATTCCTGGACGGGCTTGTTTCAAAATAACTTGCCTTTACTGGGTTTTTAAAACTAAAGTTATAGTTTCCCCATCTCCCGACACAAATACAAATAAGAGTAAAATCTAGGACTAATCCTAACAAACACTGCTTTATTTTTTTTAATTTCTTTATTTTTTTAAGTATGGAGCTCAGTGCGAGGCTTGAACTCATGACCCTGAGATCACGACCTGAGTTGAGATCAAAGTCCAATGCTTAACTGATTGAGGCATCCAGGCACCCCAACACTGTTTTAAATTAAAGACACCATAAATCACATGGCTCACTAAAAGTTCTGTGCCACTTACCATATCAGAGGCTAAGACGATCTAGTATGGTTCTCGGTGCAAAATCCTATTTCTTCTTACCACATCCTTCCCTAATGCACCTATGCCATCTCAATGCTTATATAATGCTAGTGATTAGAAGTTGGTGGAGAAAATTCATGCTGGGAAGCTAAAAGTTAAGTGCTTCAATTGAGGACTAAGAGGAAGGAATAGATAAGATGTCCAGACAGTAGGCCCCTGATAAAGAACAAAATCTGGTTAAGATATTAGGACTTTACTCTAGAATGCTAAAGACTCCTTAGTTTGTAATTATGTTACTGGTGAAATTGCTTTATGCACGTGCAGGGTCATAAATGACTAACATTTCTAAAGCAGGGAAGAATTTGTTCTGTTTCTAAGCACAGATCTTACTATCAAAGCAAGGAATGTTCAATGCAGAAAGATTAGAACCCAGAAATAGGCAGTGAAAACACACACATACAACCCCCAAATCTTGCTACTAAAAGAGAGCTTCTATTAACACTGTGGTCTGAGGGCATCCAGATAATTTCTATTCATGCATCCCAAATGCGTAGTTCTCTAAAGTGTTTTTTCATGTAGCAGAGTATGAACAACCCCCACGTCACTGAAAGTTCATTTACCACATAATTTTAGTAGTGGTATGGTATTTTAAAAATAGATTAGCGAGTCCTATACTGTGGACATGGGAGCTGTTTCCAGTTTTCCTTTATTAGAAGCAACATGGCAGTAAACATCTCTGCAGGTAAATCTCTGCACACATGCTTCCACATGTGGAGATAAATCACTGCAAGATAAAAAGGCAGAGGGCGAAAGAGGATGAAGAAAAGGGAAACTGGAATCACTGTTTCAACTAATTGAAAAGGAAGTTTTTGGCAGAAGGTGGGAGACTGGAAAAAGAGAGGCAGCTAGCAAGTCCCCTAAAAGATGAAGGCCACTCTGGGTTAGTGACCGGCCTTGTGGAACTATTCTAAGTCCTTGAAAGAGTTGCAACCTTAGTCCTTCTAAGAGTTAAGTCTCTGAGGTCCTTGCTTAATGTTTAAAACACTCCCACAACTGTTTAAATAACTGAGGCACTGAAGCCTTAAGATTAAGTGGTCTTTGATGTTGGGAAAAACAAGAACAACTCTTGGTTTGTGCGAAGGAGCCAAGGAAGTGAAATCAGTCACCTGGTCTGGTTGAGCCTCTGTACAGAAAATAAGCAACAAAGCAGTCATGACTGGGGACCTGGGTGGCTCACTCGATTAAGCATCCAACTCTTGATTTCGGCACAGGTCATGACCTCAGGGCCTTCATGTGGAGCCTCCTTAGGATTCTTTCTCCCTGTCTCTGCCCACCCCTGCAACCCCACTGCTGTCTCTAAAATATGTAAATAAATCTTAAAAAAAAAAAATGGCAGCCATGAAGTAGGCAAATATCCTTCAGTGAGGGGAAAGGTTTGACAAATTCCATGCTTTGACTAGAAAGATTTTTAGTCAATAACAATAGATATTTTTTCTTTTCCTCTTTGAAGATTTTAATTCAAGTTTTCCCTCTTAGATCTGAAACTAGAGCCAACTCAATCATCCTGGGGTTATTTTTAAATCTGACTTCTCTTTCTGCCTTCTCCTGCTAGACTTTTTGTAAATTTTTTTTTTTTTTTTAAGGCACTGACAGAAACTTGGATATAAGGTACCTTTAGATTAGGAATTTCTGTTATTTTTTAACAGCTATGTGAAGAAGTGTCAGGCAAAACTGGAACTGGAGGCAAAATTAATTCTGATGACAGAGGGGGCGTAAAGAAGAAAATCAGGCTGAATTATAGACATTTACAGAACAGAATTTATGGTTTCTTTAATAATGTTGAGGGGGAAAAACCTAGTAAACTAAGGACTCAAAGAGAGAAGACCTTGGTTTCAGCCTTAGTTCTTCCCACTAACTTTACGGTGTGTCCCTGGGCCAGTCATCATTTCTCTTCTGGGTCAGAGGTTCCTCACCTAAATCTTTTTTTTTTTTTAAAGATTTTATTTATTTATTTGACAGAGAGAGATCACAGTAGGCAGAGAGGCAGGCAGAGAGAGGGGAAGGGAAGGAAGCAGGCCCCTGCTGAGCAGAGAGCCCGATGCGGGACTCGATCCCAGGACCCTGAGATCATGACCTGAGCCGAAGGCAGCGGCTTAACCCACTGAGTCACCCAGGTGCCCCCCTCACCTAAATCTTAAAATCTGAGGCTTAATACAGAATTGTGTCAGAGAAATTCCTCTAATAGATATCAACTTCTGATAATTATCATATACTTTCAAAAAGCCTTCTAAAGGCAAACTTTTTTTTAAAAAGCACTTTGTTACTAGTTTTCTTCTACTATTAATTTGCTCATCCTGTTTTTATACTTGCTAACTTTTAGTTTAATTCATGTGGATTACTAAATTATTAATCAATGAGGTTGGTGTCTATAAGTATTCACTGCATTGGACTAATTAAAATGAGATTTTTAGAAGAAAAACCAGGTTTCAGCTCAGCCCACTCTCCATTACTGTGTATTATGAAATTCATAATTTATTTGCTATCTTGTCACTTTCACTTGGTTTTGCAAAACTCTATTCAGGCACAAGACTCACAATGGTATTTAACAAAATGATATCACCTTAAATGGTATTACATTCCAATATATGTTAGTAAGGAAATGAATGTATTTAGGTAGAGAGAAAGCAATAAAAATTTAAGCCATTTTCACTGTCAACACTGAGAAGGGTATATGACAAACCTCATAATAAAGGAAGTAAGAGATGAAAAGGAAATCTTTAGCCACTTCAAAGTTCTCAGCCTTGGCTTCAGGAAAAAATCTGAAATATAAACCTTCTTACCTTTTCCTGGGAGAACCATTTTTCCAGTACAAGAAACCAGACCCAGGCTAACCTTTGAGGGTTCATGTCCTGTCCACATCTGAAAAATGTGAAAAGAAAGAATTTCTAAACAAAGAGTTTCTAGTGATCTTTACTCTTTTGTGACCCAAGATTTGGATTTCACTGCTTAGTCTATTTTAAACCTAACCAGGCAAGAAGACATTGTCCTAATGAGAAATTTTCAATTATATAATAGATCAATAAAACTAGAACCAGAAAAGAGCCAGCAGCTTTCATTAAAAAAAAAAAGGAAAAAAATTCTTACCCCTACCTCCAACTCACTATCTAGTCTTTATTATTTTTAAACAAAATAACATTCATAGAAAACCATAAAAGCAAGTCTCCCTACAGTATATTCTTGAAAATAGAAACTGAATCAAGTAGCCTTAAAGAAAAAAAGGAAATTCATAAAAATTTATTTTTAACTCTATGCTAAAAACAGGGATGTAGGAATTCATAAGGCTTTCTTTGAAGTTAGTAATTTAGACAGAAACTGGCTAGTACCCAAATGAAAAAAAAGGGGAAAAATGAATCACCTAAGTCTCTACTCTGTATGTGGTAGTACAGTACAACACAGCTGTCAAAAGGAAAAGTGAGGGGAGAGATTAGACAGCACATTTAATTGTTACACTACCAGCTGTTAATATCACTGCCAGGAAGAGCCTCACTAAAAATTTAGATAGAGAACAGTGATTGCCAGGGTACAAAGAGGGGTCAAAATACAAAGAGGTATTCCCAGGGAGTGAGGGAATTCTTTTATGGTGATGGAAGAGTTCTGTATCTTGATTTTAGTGGTAGTTACATGAGTCTGTACCTGAATAAAACTGCACAGAACTACATACATAAAAACAAATCCACATTAAAAAAATGGTGAAGACTTAATAAGTTCTGGAGTCTAGTTAACAGAAATGTATCAATGTCAATTTCTGGATTTTGATATTGTATCATAGGTATATGAGATTCCACAATTGGGGAAGCTGTGGAAAAGGTACTCTTTGTATTTTCTTTCTTTCTTTCTTTTTTTTTTTTTGCACTTCTTGTGAATGTAAAACTTATTTATGTAACTTTTTAAATATAATATTAATATAATTATTTCAAAATAAAAACTTTAAGTGAATTGACTTCCAGTCTTTTGTTAAAGCTACAATACCTTCAATTACATAAGCAAGAAGAGAGCCTTTCTGGAGGCAAAGAAAATGCTTTTCAATGCAGTTCCACCATTTACTTTAATGATAATAATCAAGAAATGGTGGTTTCAGGCATACTTTGCTGGCCAGGCTTACATGCTGTTTAAGAGGATAACTAAAAGCCAATACTGATTAAGTACTAAACACATAGTAGAGAGGTAAATTTTCAGAGCAAGAGAAATACATTCTGCCTCTGATAATTCCTCAGAGGATAGGTGAGAAAGGCATGTTGACCAGAACCCAAACAGTGACCTTGTGTCTCCTGCCCTCTGACTGCCTGGAATAAAGAGAGATCCTTACCTCAGCTGATCTGGACACACCACCAGCGCCTGAAGTATATGTTCCACCTTTTTTGGGATATCCCCTTGTGCCTCGTGTAGCTGAGGTACACATGCCTGAGCTAGCTCCCATTCTCCTCTGCGAAGGCACTCACAGAAAAACCCAAAAAGTTGCTTCTGAGAAGCAGTTTCCTCTTTTCCAAATGGATGATGCATTTTCCCAGCACAGAGTGCAGGGAGATAAGAAGAAATAAATTATGCAGACCACATTGTCAATTTTCTCATTCGTGGAGCACCTCCTAGAAACAATACACACCACAGTGAGGAGAAACGGAAGGAACTATAGCCAAACTAGTAACTGCTAGCCCGGCTGGGAAAAGCGGGACTTACTTCCCTAATTATTGTTTTAAGTTTGATTTGACGTGTTACTCTTTTTGAGAAGTTCCACCTTTCCCCGAGGGGTGGATCCCATCTCTCTACATGAATCCAGTATTTAATTAATCTCAATGATCGTATTAGCTCAGGGTGCAGACCCATAACCGTACTTTCATATTCCCCACTTTACTTTACGCCCATTCCGACTCCAAATCCCCAGGTGGTCGCCTCCTTAAGGATGAGAAATTCAGGAGGAACCTCCCTCCTTGGAGCTCTCTCTTATGGCAGATGAGGGAAGATTTGGAGAAGAGTCTGTGTCAAAGCTGAAGCCCCTTGGGGATTGGGGCTGAGGGATGCTCCCTACAGGGGTCGTGGGGAGCGCCCCCGCTTTCTTTGGGGTGTCTAACACTTACCCGCTCCCGGTGCCCAAAGCAATAGAGATTCCAGCGCAGCCATGTTTGAACCGAGTCAGGTGATAGATCCCATTCGGGAGGTTGCCCGATGGCGGGGTGGGGTGGGACGACTGAGAGCAGCTACTCCTATTGGTCAGTGGAGGGACGATGCAAATAAGGCGCCATATTTGTTTGGGTCACGTGTCGCCAGCTCTTCGGACTAGAGAAAGCCAGGACGACGAAAGAGTAAATCAGCTACCTAGCTAATGAGGACCGTTCATCTCAGTTTTTACCACTCCTCAGCTCAACACCTTCTGTTTTGCGTTCGCCGGAGCAGATGGCAGGAATATCAGTGTCCCTTGATTTTTTTTTCTTCTTTTACTTCCTAGCATTTGAAGTCAGCTTTTATTTTTAAAAATTTTTAAAAAAGATTTTATTTATTTGACAGAGAGAGAGAGAGAGGTCAGAAGTAGGCAGAGAGGCAGGTAAGAGAGAGGGGGGAAGCAGGCTCCCTGCTGAGCAGAGAGCCTGATGTCGGGCTCCATCCCAGGACCCTGAGATTATGACCTGAGCCGAAGACAGAGGCTTAACCCACTGAGTCACCCAGGCGCCCTGAAATCAGCTTTTAATAAGTGCTAACCTGTGACAGTGTTTTGCCAGGCCTTAGGAATACCGAGAGCAGGGAAACCTGGATCCTTCTCTATTGTTATAATATCCAACTGGGCTCTGTTATAATCCCAGAATCTTACATCCTGAATACCCATTTTCTGCCTAATTCCATTAATTTATTTGCTCATTTACCTGACAACCGTTAATTGAACGGGGTATGAGTCCCTATTTTACAGGCTAAGTTGTGGACCCTGTCCTCAAAGAGTTCAGAGTCCAGTGAGTAGTGCATGCCAGTAATTAGGATACAATAGTTTAAATTATAAGACAAAGTGTGCACTGAGAGATGAGACCAAAGAATGAGCAAAAGCTTTTTTTCAAATATAATACTGCAATCTGAAACTGAGTATTAAAGCAACAGTTTACTAAGCTTCTTTATCACAGCTGCTTTTACACAGAAACTTGTCTGGTTTCTTATGGTCTTCTTAAACTACAAACTCATGTTTCTCCATTAAGTGTTTTCAGTTTAAGCAATTTCACACAGAATTTCCCAAACTATTTCACCACCAAAGTGTGGTGAAAATAGCAAAGCAGGTGCACCTGGGTGGCTACCCCAGTTAAGCTTCTGCTTTCTGCTCAGGTCATGATCCAGAGTCCTGGGATGAAGCCCCAGTAAGGCTCAGTGGGGAGTCTGCTTCTCCCTCTCCCTCTGCCCCTCTTCTGGCTTATATGCACGTTCTCTCTCAAATAAATCTCTGATTTGACAGAGATCACATGTAGGCAGAGAGGCAGGCAGAGAGGGGGAACCAGGCTCCAGAGCCGGATGTGGGGCTCAACCCCAGGACCCTGGGATCATGACGTGAGCTGAAGGCAGAGGCTTTAACCCACTGAGCCACCCAGGTACCCCTCAAATAAATAAAATCTTAAAAAGAAAAGAAAAGAAAAAAGCAAACCCAAACAAACCCAAGCTCTCTTTCAAAACCTCTTCTAGGCTAGATGGGTTCTTTTTCCTTGAAAACTAACATGTCTCTCTGGTCCATTACACATTTTATAAATGTAGTGACAAAACAAAGAAAATAGACAATTCCAAGCAAGGTTGATAACCAGTGTAACGAGAAACGGACTGGAACTCATTGATTGATTGTCGTGAGAACTACAATTCCCAGCAAGCAGGGGAGCCAACCTGGGGCTCTCTTCCTACCTCTGATTGGATATTTCGCCAGAGCGATGACCCAGTCAGCATTTGCGTTGTTGCTTTGCGGCGCTTTCCGCGGGGAACTGTGAGGGGTGGGGAAACTTTGAAAGTTGGATGCTACAGACCCGGTACTGAAAAGTTTCATGCGGGGGGGCGTTTGTGGGGAAATGGGGTGCGCTCAATATTTTCTGCTCCTTCTCTGGGCCCCTCTCTGTGTTGCTGATTTCGGGGTAGGGGTGAATCTCTCTTTGGTCCAGTACACTCCCCCTAGGCCTATAGGTATCTTAACAGGAACCCCGCCGCTGATCTGGGGGCTTCTGGCTTTCTTTTGTGGGAGATGCTGGGAAACTGCTCCTTGTTGGCAAAAGTTATTTTTAGGGAATTCGGGTGACATTTTCGCCTCTTAATGCTGTTTGGGGTCTCGGCAGGGGAGTCCATCATTAAGCGAAGTTTAGGGTCTGCTCGCCTTCTGGTGGTGTTGAAGAAGATGTAGTTAAAAGCGAGGAGTTCGGTCTCTGGTTTGGAATGCGGACTCAACCATTTGCCCGCCGATAGACTTTACACAAATTTTTCAACTCAATACCTCAGTATCCTTAGTCTGAAAAGTGAGGGAAAACATCAGACCGAAGCTCTTGGAACAGTACTTGGCACGTAATAAGGGCTCAATAAATATGAGCTATTAGCATCACGTAACAGTTTTCATTGAACATCTTACGTGAGGATTTTTACTTTGTTGGGAGGGAGGGTTTCAGCCTTCAGGATGGAATTGCTTCCCTCACTCCTGTTAATAGGTGCAGGCAACGCACGTACACAGAGCAGGAATTTAAGTCTGGTGGAAGAAACAAGCACGCAAGCTGTAATAATACGTTAATAGGATTATCCAACAAATATGTACAAAATATGATGAGAACATTGGAGAGGAAGAGAGTGAGTTGGGGGCAGGCTTTGTGGAGGAAAGACAAGGAGTCAGGGCTAACTGACTTTTGTGCAACCTACCAATCTCTCGTGGCTGGAGAGCCGATAAGTGAGGCGGCAAATGATGTTTTGCTGCCTGGATTGATAGCTCTGGGTGTCAGGCACCAAATCCCTTAACCTTCCACTACATTCTTATGAGGTAGATATTCGAATTACCTTTGTTTCACAGATGAAGAAGCACAGACACCAGGAGATGAAGTAGCTGCCAGGAAAGCGAGGATCTGGCCCTTACAATCAGATACATGAATGAGAGGGAAGTGAGAGACCAGTTGATGAAGGGTCTTTATGCGATCTTAAGAAGTGTGGAATTTATCCCAGGGTCTAATGGTCTCATGGGTAGTTGTTTTTTTTTTTTTAAATATTTTATTTATTTATTTGACAGACAGAGATCACAAGTAGGCTGAGAGGCAGGCAGAGAGAGAGAGAGGAGAAAGCAGGCTCCCTGCTGAGCAGAGAGCCGGGTGTGGGACTTGATCCCAGAACCCTGGGATCATGACCTGAGCGGAAGGCAGAGGCTTCAACCCACTGAGCCACCCAGTCGCCCCTCATGGGTAGTTTTAAAGGTGGACAGTGACAGGATTGGAGCAAATTTTCAGGTAGCTACTTCTGGCAGGAGGGTGGTACTGACCTGACCCTTGCAGACCAGTTTGGTGCTTCTTCTGTCAGCTTCCATAGCACATTTAAAAATCAATGACAATACTTACTGCACGATTGTAATTATTTGTGTATACATCTCTTTATCTTTTTCCACGTGTTCCCAAAGGGTAGGGGATATGCTTAGATGATTCTTGTACACCAGGACTCACAGAGTGTGTGATTAAGAATTATCTGTAGAAGGAGCAAATGAATGGTTTTTGTTTTGTTTTGTTTTGTTTTTTGATAGTCAAGGACTAACCGGAGGCAGTATGGATATGATGATGGGCGTGGCCCTTATGAGACTGAGATAGCAGAGTTGGTTATTGTAAAAGGCCAGGAAGTTTGGGTTCTCCTTTTTGATTGAATTTATCGGTCTAAATGGTGTTATTGCCCAGAACTATCTGATCTGTAAAGACACTAGGAAATGATACAGCAGATATCACTTGATAAACTATTTGGGAAACAACTCAATACTGACAAACTCCCACTGGAGAATGAGAGGAATGTATTTTGTGTTTGGGAGGTGTGTGTGTGTGAGAGAGAGAGAGAGAGAGAGAGACAGACAGACAAAGGCAGGAAGAAGAGGGAGAGAAAGGGAGAGAGTTCATGTGATTCAGAGAGTTTAGATGTTTTGTAGAAATTTGGGCCATGATACTGGAAATAAACTGGTATCTACATTATCAGTACTATGTGATTTTGTTCCAGACTGTTACTCCTTTTCTGATAACTATATTGCTTTATTGCCTGGCACGATGAAGAGTTTCTCTTTCTACTCAAAGGACATCTTGCCATCTCAGTGAGATAACACAGCCTCTCCTTTGTATGCATTATGAAAGGAATCGCAGTGATTGTGTTCTAGTTCTTTGAAGGCAAATATTTCACGAGTCTCATTTAGCCCCAGTGAGATTCAACAACAAGAGTGAAATTTAATTGCCTGTGAAAATGTGAGCAGCTCATACAATAAAGACAATTTCAGTTTGTAAATAAGACCTGAAATAATAAAATCTCATTTGAATCAGAGGTTCGCTCTGCCTTATAGAAAAAGAAGTTAAATATGATTATGGGCTTGTAGTAGGGTGAAATGGTTAAGATGAGTTAGAGTCATCTTAGAGTCAGACTTCCTGAGTTGAAATTTTGGACCCACCATTAACTTTTTCTGATGACAATGGAATAGCTAACATTTCTAATCTTTGATGTTCTCGTATGTAAAAACTGGATAATTAATCAGACTTTCTTATAGGGCTGTTGAGAAGATTAAACGTGATAGTTTATGTAAAGCTCTGGAACAGTATCTGGTACCTAGTAGGTGCACAGTAAATTTATTGTTGTTACAGTGCAGTGAAAGTAAAGGCTTTCTAAGGAGTGCTTGGAAATACTCCTTGAGGATTAATTACGTATCCAAATAAAATTTATAAATGCACTGAAAATCTTAAGATGCTAAACAAATGAGAAGTGGTGTCCTTATATTAATGTAAGAAATACCAAAGAATTGTGTGAGATGCACATTTTTATGTTGTTTTGTTTCTCTGTGTGGATGTTTGGTAGACCTTTAGAAAGATTCTATAGCCATTCTTTATCTTATCAGTAATATTTTAAGTACTATACATTTCATTTCGCATCTGGAAAAGCTTGAAGAGTTTTTTATTTTGTAGTGTGTTTTGTATAGACTATCTAATATTGATTATGCCCTTTTCCAGTTCTTTTCAGGGTCCTTTTCCTGCTGCATCTGCATCAGGTCCTTAGGCATGGGTAGCAAGAAACTCAGACGAGTGGGATTACCACAAGAGCTGTGTGACCGTCTGAACAGATATCAGATTGTTACCTGTCAGGTAAAATTTATGTACTTTTTCTCTTGGAGAAACTTTAAGTACAAATTAATTATAGATATATGTTAATAACTCCAAAATAAGCCTGAAATATGAAAATCTAACTTTCTAAAAAAAAAAAAAAAGATAAATGGCAGTACTTCCCCAGAGGCTAACTTAAAATAACAGGCTACGGGGGGTGCCTGGGTGGCTCAGTGGGTTAAGCCTCTGCCTTCGGCTCGGGTCGTGGTCTCAGGGTCCTGGGATCAAGCCCCGCATCGGGCTCTCTGCTCAGCGGGGAGCCTGCTTCCCCCTTTCTCTCTCTGCTTGCCTCTCTGCCTACTTGTGATCTCTTTCTCTGTGTCAAATAAATAAAATCTTTAAAAAAAAAAAAAAATAACAGGCTACGGGATGCCTGGGTGGCTCAGATGTTGGGCGTCTGCCTTCGACTCAGGTCATGATCCCAGGGTCCTGGGATTGAGGCCCACATTGGGCTCCCTGCTCCGCGGGGAGCCTACTTCTCCCTCTCACACTCCCCTTGCTTGAGTTCCCTCTCATGGTTAAATTATAATATGCTCCTAATTTTAGAATGTTCCTGTCTCTGTAATACTAACTTTTATAATCATCACTTTACATCATGCTGTGTCTCTCTCTGTCAAATAAATAAA
This sequence comes from Mustela erminea, assembly GCF_009829155.1. Lineage (NCBI taxonomy): Eukaryota > Metazoa > Chordata > Mammalia > Carnivora > Mustelidae > Mustela > Mustela erminea. The sequence goes on from NC_045618.1 coordinate 114,450,149, forward strand.
TAAAATCTTAAAAAAATAATAATATAAAGTAAAAGGCCACTAACATTGTATTTTCAAATGTGATTTCATTTATCCAGATTCCACTATGTTTTCATTTTGGGTCAGGGGAGAATGCTTATAGCATACTGTTAAGTATACTCATGCCATTTATTTGGGATTCTAGAGAAGTTTCATCCACTTGAGAGAAACTTTGCAGTGACGTAATAAATAGGACTTAGATGAGGAGATGGTATTAAAAATGGATAATGTCTCTTGCAAGCAAGAGGATAATTTTCCTATCACTGAATGAGAGAAATGGATAGAGCAGATGTTGCATTTTTTTAATAAAGATTTTATTTATTATTTAACAGAGAGAGAGAGAGAGAGATCACAATAGGCAGAAAGAGAAAGAGGGGGAAGCAGGCTCCCCGCTGAGCAGAGAGCCTGATACAAGGCTTGATCCCAGGACCCCGAGATCGTGACTGGAGCTGAAGGCAGAGACTTAACCCACTGAGCCACTCAGGCACCCCAGATGTTGCATTTTTAAGCACAGTAGTGAAGCAGATCCCTCTTGGGTTAAATAAGGTTTTATGTTAAGATTTAATTCTTTTTTTTTTTTTTTAAAGATTTTATTTATTTATTTGACAGAGCGAGATTACAGTAGGCAGAGAGGCAGGCAGAGAGAGAGAGAGGGAAGCAGGCTCCCTGCTGAGCAGAGAGCCTGATGTGGGACTCGATCCCAGGATCCTGAGATCATGACCTGAGCCGAAGGCAGCGGCCTAACCCACTGAGCCACCCTGGCGCCCTAAGATTTAATTCTTAATAAGACAGATTTTCAGAGTATGCTACAATTTAAAAAAAATTGCTTTGTGTGTTAATGGTGTTTTTGGTTCCTCTTATATATTTAATAATCCTCATGTTCATACTTGAAAACACTCTTAAAAGTATGAGACTTAATATTTCATTCCATAGTCAGTTTTTTTGTTTGTTTGTTTGTTTTTTTTCCATAGTCAGTTTTATTGTCTCAATGATTAAATACTTCCTCTGAAGGATCTCATAGCTTAGTAAGAAATCTGTTTCAACCTGCACTTTCTGGTGTCTGTGCCCAAACTCCAGCACAGGGCAGTGTTCTTATATACCTGGGTTGGAGGCTGCTGCTATGTGATGTCACTTGATGTGTCCTCTGATATATGCTAACTAAATTGGAGGATTAGAAGGTAAGTTTATGGCATCATATCTTTCAGTTAAGGTATATAGGGGGCAATACTATAAGAAACATATAAACCTGTGATCTACCACAAATTATGCTTTATCTATACGTGGATAGTGTCCATTAAAAGTTTCTTTTTAATTCCAGTATCTTTGTTGCACATACATGTTTTAATAGTCATTTTATGTCTCTTTAGGACTTTTTATGTCTTTCCCCACTGGAGCTTATGAAGATGACCGGCCTTAGTTATAGAGGTGTCCATGAACTTCTATGTATGGTCAGCAGGGCCTGTGCCCCACAGATGCAAACGGTATATATATATATATATATATATATATATGTATTTTTTTATGATTTGGTTATGATTTTTGAGACAATTCTTAATCTCATTGGAAATCTTTTTTGGGGACTGCTTGGGGGACACAGTTGGTTAAGCAACCAAGTCTTGGTTTTGGCTCAGGTCATGAGCTCAGGGTCATGAGACTGAGCCACTGTGTTGGGCTCCACTCTCAGTGTGGAGTCTGCTTGAGCCTCTCACTCCATCTGCCTCTCTCAAATAAATAAATCTTAAAAAAAATACATTTCTATTTGGGATCAGGCAAATGTAAAAATAGAGATGAACAACTCAAAAATATGGACTCACACCATTAAGTTAGTCCTTTAATGAGAATATGTGAAAAATTTATGTAGTTTATAAACTCATGGGAGACAGTTCCTAATTATGGGAACGAGGAAGCAACAGGAAGTTTTTTTCCCCCCTGTAGCTAATAGTGATATTTCAAAAGGACATCTGTGTCTTTTGTTTGGGTAGAATTTGTGGACCTCATGGTTAAACTATAATATGCTCCTAATTTTAGAATGTTCCTATCTCTGTAAATACTAACTTTTATAATCATCACTCTACATCATAAAGTACACATATGGGGTTTCTACTTGATTATTGATTAGATAATACTTAAAAACTTTGCTCACTCTTTTTTTTTTTTTTTTAAAGATTTTATTTATTTGAGAGAGAGAGAGAGAAGAGACAGAGAGAGGGAGAACAAGCATGAGCTGGGGAGAAGGACAGAGGGAGAGGCAGAAGCAGACTCATTGTGGAATACAGAGCCTGAGTGGGGCTCCATCCCAGGACTCTGAGATCATGACCTGAGTTGAAGGCAGCTGCTTAACCAACTGAGCCACCTAGACACCCAAAAACTTCGCTCACCCTTGAGAAGAGTTAAAGTCTTTTATAACAAATCCTTGTCAAGTGGTACAATTATTTTATACTTTCTGTCTCATAACTTCAGTTTTTCAACATGTAGATTTAGTGCATGGTAGAAAAGATCTTGTTTTCCCAGAATAAGAGTGCCTGGAAGTCTGCTTAGTGCTTTATAAATGTATTTATTTAGGTGAATTATAGATTACTTACCTTGCATCTTATATTGAAATTTGTTGACCACTGAACAAAAAAGTGGAGTTCAATTCTATGAAGTACGAAGGAAAGGATGTTAGTGTCATTTGAAATTTGTGAAATTAATGAATAGATGAAGTATTTTCTTTTGTTCGGATTTAGCTTGTGATCTAAGAAAATACCTCATAGGCAGAGTAGTCAGAAGAATTAGAATTGGAGACAGGTATTGGCACTTTCTTAGCTTTGTCATTGACCTCTAAGCCTTGAACAGCTCACTTTGTTTTATGGGAGAAGGAGGAGAGCTAAAATAGTAAGTGATGATGCTATGACTAGGTTCAATTAACTTGTTACTATTTTGAAGCTGTAAAGCACCAAGAAAGTGTTTCAGTTTGGCATGTGTCATTCTGTTTGGTCAACATATATGGCGTATTTCTAGTTAGAGAATTAAAGAGAGCATGGGCAGGAAATTCACCTTTCGTCTCCACTTCTGCTACCATTTCAGCCAAGGTATCAGTACCATTCCAGATGCCTTCTCTAGAAACCGTCTTTCTCCTTTGTTGTATGTTCACTTCTGTAGCAGTCTCTAGATTTGAGTCTTGCTGTAAACATTGGCTTAGCTTCAGTACATTTTTCTAGGGAATATATTTTTGTTCATTGATATATTCCTTTAACTGATATTTATTGAGAGCCAGCCATGTAGCAGGTACTCTTGTTAGGTCCTGGGGATCTTGTAGTGAATGTGGTAACATTCTGCCCTCATGCAGCATACAGCGGGAGAAGTCAGACATTACACATATAAGTACATAAACAGTTATTTGTAGTAATGATAAGTCCTACCAAGGAAAAGTATGAAAAACTCTGAAACTTATTAACAGGGTTCGTTACTTAGTTCCAGGGTTAGGAAGGGCTCCCACTAGGAAGTGACACTTTAGCTAAAACCTGAAGGATGATGGATAGGGGAGAGATAGGCAAAGTCAGGAAGAAGGTGAGCACGGAGGAGTCTGTAGGCTGGGGGACCAGGATGTGTAAAGGCCCTGTGAGAGAGGGAGGATGGCACTTCCCGGCAGTAACATCAGGGTGATGTGATGAACAAAGCGGCGAGGAGCAGATTGACCTCAGAGATGAAGTCAGAGAAGCAAGCAGCAGTCAGATCATGGGGCCTGCAGACATGTAAAGGATTTTGAACTTTATTCTGAGAGCAATAAAAAGTCCTATGATCTGTGTTTTTAAAAGCTCAGTCTTACACAGAGACTTTATAAAAAAACAAGATTCCTGCACATCTCAGGTTGACTGTGCTGTCCTGATTGTTGCTGCTACTGTTGGTAAATTTTTTTTTAGAAGATTTTATTTATTTATTTGAGAGAGAGAGAATGAGAGAGAGTGAGTGTGAGAGGGGGAAGGTTAGAGAGGGAGAAGCAGATCCCCCACTGAGCGGGGAGCCCGATGCAGTACTCAATCCCAGGACTCCAGAATCATGACCTGAGTTGAAGACAGTTGATCAACCAACTGAGCCACCCAGGCGCCCGGTTGTTGGTGAATTTGAAGCAGGTGTTTCCAAGAGTGGGCAGATCCATGAGCAAGCCCTTCTAGCTTACACATTGGGTGTAAAACAACTAATTGTTGGTTAACAAAATGGATTCCAGTAAGCCACCCTACAGCCAGAAGAGATATGAGGAAATCGTTGGGGAAGTCAGCACCTACATTAAGAAAATTGGCTACAACCCCGACATAGTAGCATTTGTGGCTATTTCTTGTTGGAATGGTAACAATATGCTGGAGCCAAGTGCCGACATGCCTCGGTTCAAAGGACGGAAGTTCACCCTAAAGATGGGAATGCCATGCAGAAAAATGAAATTGGATCATTTCCTTACACCACACACGAAAATAGACTCAAAATGGATGAAGAACCTCAATGTGAGAAAAGAATCCATCAAAATCCTTGAGGAGAATACAGGCATCAACCTCTACGACCTCAGCCGCAGCAACATCTTCCTAGGAACATCGCCAAAGGCAAGGGAAGCAAAGGCAAAAATGAACTATTGGGATTTCATCAAGATCAAAAGCTTTTGCACAGCAAAGGAAACAGTTAACAAAACCAAAAGATAACTGACAGAATAGGAGAAGATATTTGCAAATGACATATCAGATAAAGGGCTAGTGTCCAAAATCTATAAAGAACTTAGCAAACTCAACATCCAAAGAACAAGTAATCCAATCAAGAAATGGGCAGAAGACATTCAGATGGCCAACAAACACATGAAAAAGTGCCCTACATCACTCGGCATCAGGGAAATACAAATCAAAACCACAACGAGATAACCACCTCATACCAGTCAAAATGGCTAAAATTAACAAGTCAGGAAATGACAGATGCTGGCAAGGATGCAGAGAAAGGGGAACCTTCCTACACTGTTGGTGGGAATGCACTGTTGGTGCAATCACTCTGGAAAACAGCATGGAAGTTCCTCAAAAAGTTGAAAATAGAACTACCCTATGACCCAGCAATTGCATTACTGGGTATTTACCCTAAAGATACAAACACAGTGATCTGAAGGGGCACGTGCACCCGAATGTTTATAGCAGCAATGTCTGCAATAGCCAAACCATGGAAAGAACCTAGATATCCATCAACAGATGAATGGATAAAGAAGATGTGGTATATATATATATGAATACTATGCAGCTATCAAAAGAAATGAAATCTTGCCATTTGCGACGACGTGGATAGAACTAGAGGGTATCATGCTTAGTGAAATAAGTCAATCGGAGAAAGACAACTATCATATGATCTCCCTGATATGAGGAATTTGAGATGCAACGTGGGGGGTTGGGGGGTAGGAGAAGAATAAATGAAACAAGATGGGACCAGGAGGGAGACAAACCATAAGTGACTCTTTTTTTTTTTTTTTAAAGATTTTATTTATTTATTTGACGAGAGAAATTACAAGTACACTGAGAGGCAGGCAGAGAGAGAGAGAGAAGGAAGCAGGCTCCCTGCTGAGCAGAGAGCCCGATGCGGGACTCGATCCCAGGACCCTGAGATCATGACCTGAGCCGAAGGCAGTGGCTTAACCCACTGAGCCACCCAGGCGCCCCCCATAAGTGACTCTTAATCTCACAAAACAAACTGAGGGTCACTGGGAGGAGGGGGGGTTGGGAGAGGGGGATGGGGTTATGGGCATTGGGGAGGGTATGTGCTATGGTGAGTGCTGTGAAGTGTGTAAACCTGGCAATTCATAGACCTGTACTCCTGGGGATAAAAATACAGTATATGTTTATAAAAAAATAAAAAATTAAAAAAAAAAAAAGAAATTGAACTAAAAAAAAAAAAAAAAGATGGGAGTGCCAGTGGAACCACATTGCCTGAAGCTCTGGATTGCATTTCTGGAACCACAAAGCCCTTGTGTTTGCCTCTCCAGGATATCTATAAAATTGGTGGTATTGGTACTGTCCTTGTGGGCCGAGTAGAGACTGGTGTTCTTAAACCTGGCATGGTGGTCACCTTTGCTCATTATGGAAAAAAGCTGGAAGATGGTTCCAAGTTCTTGAAATCTGGTGATGCTGCCATCGTTGATATGGTTCCTGGCAAGCCTGTGCGTGTTAAGAACTTCCGTCATCCTCCTCTGGACCATTTTACTATTGGTGACGTAAGACAGACGGTTGCTATGGGTGTCATCAGAGCAGTGGACAAGAAGGCAGCTGGAGCTGACAAGGTCACCAGCTCTGCCCAGAAAGCTCAGAAGGCTAAATGAGTATTATCCCCAGTACCTGCCAGTCCAGTCTTAATCAGTGGTGGAAGAATGGTCTCGAAACTGTTTGTGTCAATTGGCCAATTAATAGTAAAAGACTAGTTATTGATAAGAGTGCATCATAAAACCTTCAGAAGGAAAGGAGAATGTTTTGTGGACCATAAGTGTTTTTTTGTGTGAGGCTGTTTTAAGTTATTAATTTTTAAAAATCAGTACTTTTTAATGAAAATGTGACCAAAAATCTGTTATAGAATTTTGAGACCCATTAAGACAAAAATTTAATGAGAAAAAACCCCCCACAACTCAGTCTTGAACACAGATAAGTGATTGGAAAGGAGCAGGAAAATATTGGTGAAGACCACTTAGGTATCTACTCCTATATTCCAGACAGAAAGTGGTTGTGACAAGCGTTTTTCGTGTGGTGTCAGTGCAGATGGCATTATGTGAGTTGTTCTGAGAGATATTTAGGAGGCAGAATGAGTAGCATTGGTGATTGTTTGCCAGTGGGTAGTGGTGAAATACAGGAAAGTGACAGATGAGTCCTTGATTTTTTGCTTTGGGAAACTGGGTAGTGCCACTTCCTGGGATAAGGAATGCTGGAAAAAGGATCAGACTTGATGGAGGCAGATCATGCATTTAATTTGGTACTTGCTGAATGTAAGGGGCTTATGAAACATTGAGTGGAGATACAAAGCAGGCAGTTCAATACATGGATCTGCTATACAACGCATACATACTGTTGTAGCAGTATGCGTTTGGGAGTCATCAGTGTAAATAAGACAATGAGATAAGCATATCCAAGACCAAGTCCTGAGTGAAGCCAACACTTTAAAATCAGATTAAATAATGATGCGTCTGAGAAGCAGCAGCCACCACCATAGAAGAAAAACTGATGGAGTGGCATACCAAAATATTCCTTTTTGTTTCATTTATATACATACCATCATTTCTGATATTGTATACATACTATCATATCTTACCCTGTTCCTTCATTTTAGTCTTTTTTATATGTGTCACTAATTCTATTATTCTAGTGATTAGTGCTCTTATAGCGGCAAGGAAGTACTTTAATGTTGACAGATTAGGCAGCCTTATATGTTTGATAAAATGTCTCCAAGCCTATCTACCAGGCAACAGCCTGATGATATATTGTAGACAATATTCAGGCATTTCTAAATCAGATGCATACCAGATGACTTTTTCTGTAGTTTTTCTTTTCTTTTATGTACCTGAGTATAGCCTTAGAAAAATGTGATAATCCATGGTTTAAATGATCTAAGAATTTAATAGGTGAGATTGGACAGAAGTGGGGACATTTGTGGCTTACAAATATTAATATGCTAGTTTTCCTACTTCTTCACAGAAACAGAAGGACCTTGGATTTGATATATAGATTTATTAAGTTGTAAACTGGAAGTGGTTAGAAACTGTGTCTGTTTCTGTTCCCAGAGTTTATCATAGTATATGGCATGCATTAAGTACTCAGTATTTGTTGAAAATGAAGGAAGGAAGGAAGGAATAGTTACTGTTCTATGGCTTGATCTCAGTTTATTTGGGCAATTTAATAAAATAGTAATTTTTAATGAAATAGTAATTTTTATTGTTAGAAATTATAGAGGTAAGCATTCTTAAACATTGCTAGGTATGTAATCACATTAATCACATTTTAAAGGCCCCTTTTCAGAAGAAGGTAACATTCACAGGTTCCAAGGATTTGATGCAGACATTTCTTGGGGGTCCATTTCTCAGGCTACCATACCTACCTTCAAGCTATTCTTCACAGACCAACCTTGGTTTGAAAAGATAACTTGAGCATGCCATTCCTTCTTGCTGTCCACATTGACCCCAGACTTCAACAAGGCTCTTTCGTGATTTGGCCCCTGCTTTTTTCTCCAGCCCCATCATTGGCCCCACTGTGACCACACTCCATCTTTCAACCATTCTAACTTTTTTTTTTTAATTAAAGATTTTTTTTTTTTAAGATTTTATTTATTTGACAGAGAGAGATCACAAGCAGGCAGAGAGGCAGGCAGAGAGAGAGGAGGAAGCAGGCTCCCTGCTGAGCAGAAAGTCCGATGCAGGCCTCGATCCCAGGACCCTGAGATCATGACCTGAGCCAAAGGCAGCGGCTTAACCCACTGAGCCACCCAGGCGCCCCAGAAAAACCATTCTAACTTTTTATTGTTTGTAGTTTTTAATTAGTTTCCATTTTCTCCTTTTCTTTATGTGTTCTGTCTCTTTGGCAGGAATATGTGTATTTTCTTTGCTTAACAGCTATTTCACATTATAGCTCAGACATCCAGCTCCTCCTGAATTCTTCCTGGATCACAGAATTCATAGATGAGGTATATACTGTCTCTGTGAGTCCACTTTCCCTGTCAGGGTGTCTCTGATAACTGTATTGTAATTGCCTGGTTTCCAGTCCTAATTTCAACTGTTGGGTGACCATAGGTACTGTGAGGGCGGGGCCTCTGTCTCCTGTCATATCCCCATATTCTGGCATAGTCTCTGGCATGGACTAAATATTCATTTAACAAATAAATGTTTGAGGAAAAGAGAGATGGATTGGGATTCCAGCTGCTAGAAACTAAGGTTTGGAGTGGGTTTCTGGTTTTTAATAGAAATGGAGATTGAAAAGAACGTTTTCTTTTTCTTGTTCAGGCTTATGGGATGAAGATGCAGACATCTGCTTCTCTCTCCCCAGCGTTCTTAGCCACAACCCTTTCTGCATTGGATGAAGCCCTGCATGGTGGTGTGGCTTGTGGATCCCTCACAGAGGTAAAGGAGAAACTTTCCAAATCTCCCACTGGCCTGTAACCTTCAGAGCTAGGGGAAAAAGTTGAGTTGAGAAACATAGATTATTTCATACCTCAAGGGCATGGTTCTCCACTCAGGACCTAGTATAGTTGCTTTTCAAAAAATAAAGTTATTCAGAACAGTCCTTCCTGACCATGAAGTCTGCTTTGGTTGCTGTTTCTTAAAATTAACTTAGAAACTGATGAATATTATGGAATAGCATGAAGCGATTTGGGGGAATTAAAAAAGGAACAGTACTTAGTGTATGAGGAAGGAAAATTTGAAATTTTATTAACATGTGGGCAAATCATGGTATTAAACTGAAGTGAGCTATTTTTAGTTTCTTTTGTAGATAAAATTTGGTTCTAGGATGTGATAGGCTGTGTTAGTTATGTGTTGTTGCACAACAAATTACTTCAAAATGGAGTGACTTAAAATGACAATTGATACTTACTATTTCTGTTTCTTTGGGAGTGGCTTAGCTCAGAGATGTCTGTGAAGGAGTCAGTATCTTGAAGGCGTGTGGGGCTGGAGGATATTTCCAAGAGGGCTCACTTATGTAACTGGGATGTTGATGCTGGTTCTTGGTAGGCGGTCACAGTTCCTCTCCGAGTAGGCTCTCCACAGGCTGCTTGAGTTCCTCAGGACATGGTGGTAGACTTCCCCCTGGGTGAGTAATCCAAAAGAAGGCAAGATGGAATTGGCAAAGCCTTTGATGATTTAGTTGTTGAAGTTACACACCATTAACTTCTGCCACATTGTCTTCTTAAAAAGCATGTCATTAAGTACAGCTCACATTCAAGGAAAGAGAAAATTGGCTTTACTTTTTGAAAGAAGTATCAAGAATTCAAGGACATTCCTTTCTTTTTTTTTAGAGAGGGGAAGGGGGGAGGGGCAGAGGGAGAAGAGGAGAGAGAATCTCAAGCAGGATCCATGTGGGGCTTGATCTCACAGCCCTGAGATCATGCCTGAGCCAAAAATCAAGAGTTGGACACTCAACAGATGTTACTTTAATACATTTGTATATTGTAATATGATTGCTCATGTAGCAATATTTACCACATAATTATAGTACAATATTACTGTCTATATTCATTAGACTGCATTAGAGCTCTATGGCTTATTTACTTTTCATTACAAGTTTGTACTGTTAAACACCATCACTTTTTTAAAAAAAAATTATTTTTATTTTAGAACAAGAGAGAGGGCACAGGTGAGCTGGGAGGGGGATGAGGGGCAGAGGGAAAGAATCTCAAGTAGAGGCCGTGCTGAGGGTGGACCCTGATGCACGGCTCAGTCTCCAAGACCCTGAGATCGTGACTTGAGCTGAGATCAAGAGTCTGTTGCTTAACCAACTGAGCCACCTGGGTGCCCCAAACACCATCACTCTTATCTCCCCACCCCATGCCTTTTTAACCGCCTTTTTAATTTTACAGATTTAACTTTTTAGGTTCCACATGTAACTGATACTGTATAGTACGTTTCTTTCTCTGACTTACGTCGCATAGTGTAATGTGCTTAGGGTCTGTTCATGTTGTTGCTCATGGGAGGTTATCTTCCTCATGGCTGAGTAACTTTCCATTGTGTATATATGCCCCATTTATTAGTATTATTTTTATTAACGTAATGTTAATGTTATTAATGTTACAAATAATGTTATTTGTTTCAGGGGTACAGGTCTGTGAATCATCAGTATTACATACTTCACAGCACTCACCATAGCACATACCCTTCCCCAGTTTCCATCACTTAGCCGCCCCATCCCTCCAACCCCCTCCCCTCCAGCAACCCTCAGTTTGTTTCCTGAGATTAAGAGTATCTTATGGTTTGTCTCCCTTTCTGGTTTCATCTTCATTTTTCCCTCTCTTCACCTATGATACTCTGTCTTGTTTCTCAAATTCCTCATATCACTGAGATCATATAATAATTGTCTTTCTCTGATTGACTTATTTCGCTTAGCATAATACCCTCTAGTTCCAGCCGCGTTGTTGCAAATGGCAAGATTTCATTTTTGATGGCTGCATAGTATTCCATTGTGTATCTATACCACATCTTCTTTTATCAGTTCGTCTGTCAATGGGCATCTAGTTTCTTTCCATAATTTGGCTCTTGTGGACATTGCTTAAATGCTGCATTTTTTTTTAAATGCTGCATTTTTAAATCCATTCACCTGTGATGGACATTTAGGTTGTTAACATATCTTGGCTATTGAGAATACTACTATGATAATCTTGGAATGCAGGTATCTTGATGAAATAGTTTTTACTTCCTTTGGGTATATATCCGGAAGTGGAATTTCTGAGTTGTATGTAGATCTATTTTTAATTGTTTTGAGGAACCTCTATATTGTTTTGCATAGTGAGATTGAAGATATTTAGAAACTACCACAGTTCTTTCCCGCATGCTGCATTGGCATGCTTACTGGTCCAGTGTGATAACTTACGCACTTACCAGGATACTCCTGAAGAACTTCTTGCCTGAGACTTCTAGGGGCATAGATATTTTAAGCAAGTAAGAGCAAACTCTGACTTTCTCATAGTCATGGATTCCAGTGTAGTTTTTTTTTCTTGAAAATGGGCATTCTGTTTTAGATACTATACCTTATTTTATGTCCTGTCTTCTAGGAAAGGTTTAAAAATATGTGTGTGCTAGCTTGGAGGATGACTATTAGATAGTTGATAAATGAGTGAGCGAATCTTTAAAAGAAACAAAACCCCCTGCTGTTGCAGGGTACTGCCACCAGATGGTGCCAGAATCTTACTCTGTGTAATCTTTTTGCACTCTAGCGGGACGTCTTCAAGTGAGTTTGTAACGGCAGTGTTCCACAGTTACAAAGTTACTTAAATAACAAAAACTGAATTTAAGATTAACTAACAACTAATTAAAAAAAATGTTTAAGTTTTAGAATACTTTTCAATACTTTTTCACTTGACATTTGTCAATTCTTTCTGAATCCAAGTGTTAGTTACCAGCCATGTTGGTGTTTTGTCATGATCTGCTTGGTGGACTTGGAGCACAGATGCTCTGACTGCTTTTTAGTGGCCAGTTCTGTACTTCCTGTTTTAGGTACAGGTAGCCTCTTCAGTTGTTTCGGGATTTTTTTTCAGTTGACTATAGGGAGTATTTCTATTTACCTTTTATTAAAATTTACAAAATTTTAATGTATATTATATATATAAGATTAAATATAGTCTGCATGTGTAAGTTATGAAGTCTTATGACCCTATGACTTAATAAGAACCAGAACAATACCAGAACCATTGAAACTAACCGTGGGCTTCTCCCTGATCCTATTTTTACCCTTCACTGAGATATAATTTTTGTCCTGAATTTTTACCATTCCTAAAATTTATCCCCTTTAGTTTTCTTTTACTGTCTATGACCTAAATAGGTGCTATGACATTTATTTAGTTTTGCTTTGTTTTGAGCTTTATTAAATCATTTCTGTGATTAATTCATATCATATTTCTTCTGTGAATTATTTTTTTTTTCACTTAATAATGTCTTCTAAGATTTAACCATGTTGTTTCAGGTGACAGGGGTATAATTCCCTTTTCTTGCTGTATCATATTCCATTTTGAAAATATGCCATGATTTATTTATCTTTTTTCCTGTGAGTGAACATTTGGGTTGTTTCTAGATTGCTGCTAAGATAAACAAATCCTATGAAAATTGTACATGTCCCTGCATCACATGTACAGGTATTTCGCTGGGACAGGGATTGGTAAATTTCTGCCCCATGATCAAATCTAGCTTGGTGTCTGTTTTTGTAAACAAAGTTTTATTATAACACAACTATGCTGATTTGTTTATGTTTTGTCTGCTGCTGTTTATATGATAGAAGGCAGAGTTGAGTTAGTTGTGGTAAAGATCTCATGGTCTGTAGAGCCTAAAATATTTACTATCTGGATCCTGTCTAGGGTATCTACCTTGGAGTGATTTCCTGGTTATAGGATATGTGCATAATGCAACTTTGCAGAATCAGGACAGATTGTTTTCCAGAGCGGTTGTACCTGTATGAATTTCTACCAGTGATGTGCAGGAATTCTTCTTGGTCCATGTCTTCATTCCTTGGTATTATCAGATTTCTTAACTTATGCCCATCTTTGGCATCTATGATCTCAGTTTTCATTTTCCTGATTTCTAATGAGCTTGAAAATTTTTTTCACAAATCATTTGGATATTTCAATAGCAGTTTTATTAAGGTACAATTTAACCACTGTAAAACCTCAATGATTATTAATTGATAATTCAAGTAATTTTCTAGTAAGTCATCACCATAGTCCAGGTTTAGAACAGTTCCATCACCTTAAAAATTTCCCTCATGCATATTTATAGGTAATCCTTGCCTCCATCCTCAGCCTCTGGTACCCACTCATCTGTTTTTCTGCTTCTAGCTATATATTTGCCTTTTCTAAACATTTCATATAAGTGGGATCATCTAATATGTAGTCTTTGTGTTTGGTTTCTTTCACATAGTACAATGTTTTTGAGGTTCACCCGTGTTGTAGCATGTAGTAGTAGTTTGTTCCTTTTAATTGTGGATTTGTATCCCTTTGTATGGCTGCAGCACATTTTGTTTATCCATTCCTCAGTTGATGGGCACTTAGATTATTTCCAGTTTTCATCCAGCAGGAATAATGCTGCTATGAATTCATGGATAGGTCTTTGTATGGACATAGGTTTTTGTTTCTCTTGGGAGATTACTAGGAATGGATACACTGAACTTTTTTTTTTTTTTTTAAGATTTATTTATTTATTTATTTGACAGACACAGAGAGAGAGATCACAACTAGACAGAGAGGCAGGCAGAGGGTGGGGGGGGAAGCAGGCTCCCTGCTGAGCAGAGAGCCCGATTCGAGACTTGATCCCAGGACCCTGAGATCATGACCTGAGCCGAAGGCAGCGGCTTAACCCACTGAGCCACCCAGGCGCCCCTACACTGAACTTTTTAAGAAACCCCAAGACCGCTTTCCAAAGTGGCTGTACCATTTCACATTCTCACTGGCAAAGTGTGACGGCTTGTTTCTCCGCATCCTCACTAACATTTAGTATTGTTTATCTTTTTGATTTTAGCTATTCCAGTGGGTGTGAGTGGTATTTCATTGTTGTTGTTGTTTTTTCTCCCCCTTGCACCACTGGGGGACGATAGGCGCCCCATCCGCACGCTCACAGCCAGACTTGCTGTGGAATTGCCAATTTCATTGTAGTTTTAATTACACTTCTCTAATGACTAATGATATTGAACACCTATTCATGTGCTTACTGGCCATCTGTGTATTTTCTCTCTTTTTAAAAAAGATTTATTTATTTATTTTAGAAAGAGAGAATGCCTGCGCGTGAGCAGGGGGAGGGGCAGAGGGACAGGGAGAGAAAATCCTCAGGCTGACTCCCTGCTGAGTGTGGAGCCCCAGGCAGCTCCATCCTACAGCCCTGACCTCATGACCTGAGCCAAAATCAAGGGTCAGACGCTTAACTGACTGAACCACCCAGGCACTCCCTTTTTCTTAAGTGAAGAGCCCTAAGTGAAGGGCTCTTTTTTTTTTTTTTAAAGTACTTTTTTTTTTTTTTTTAAAGATTTTTATTTATTTATTTGAGAGAGAGACAGTGAGAGAGAGCATGAGCGAGGAGAAGGTCAGAGAGAGAAGCAGACTCCCCATGGAGCTGGGAGCGCAATGTGGGACTCAATGTGGGACTCGATCCCGGGACTCCAGGATCATGACCTGAGCCGAAGGCAGTCGTCCAACCAACTGAGCCACCCAGGCGTCCCAAGTGAAGGGCTCTTAAGTGAAGTGTCTAGTCAGATCTTTCGCCTATTTTTTAATTGGTTGTTTTCTTGTTACTGAGTTGTAAGCATTCTTTATATATTCTGGATACAAGTCCTTCATCAGATATAGGATTTGCAATTGTTTTCTTCCAATCTGTGGCATGTCTGTTCATTGGTTTGTTTACGGCAGCTTTTGGAGTCCAGTCTGTCAGTTTTTTTTCTTTTATTGATGGTGCTTTTGGTCATCTCTACAAATTCTTTGTCCAGCCAAAGACACAGTGATTTTTGCCATGTTTTCTTCTAAAGTTTCATAGTTTTAGGTTTTACATTTTGTTTTTGATCTATTTTTTTAAAGATTATTTATTTATTTGACAGAGAGAAGAGATCACAAGTAGGCAAAGAGGCAGGCAGAGGGAGAGGAAGGGAAGCAGGCTCCCTGCTGAGCAGAGGGCCTGACCTGGGGCTCGATCCCAGAACCCTGGGATCACCACGGGAGCCGAAGGCAGAGGCCTTAACCATTGAGCCTCCAGGTGCCCCTGTTTATAATCTATTTTGAGTTAATTTTTGTGTGATCTATTGTGAGCTAATTGAGTTAATTGCATACTGTCTCTTTTTTAGTATTTTATGATAGTTTGTATAAATTAGAATTATTTGTTTCTTGAATAGTTGATAAAAATTTTCTGAAAAATTGTCTGATCTTGGTGTTTTCCTTGTGGGAAGATTTAAAAAATGAAATAAATTCCTTTAATGCTTTATGGGACTATTCCAGTTTTCTGTTTCTTACTGAGTAGTTTTGGTGAATGATGTTTTTATGAATATGCCCATTGTCTTTAATTTTTCAAATTTATTGTCATAAAGTTATTCACTGAATTCTCCTCATTTTTAAATCTGATTTTAAAAAATTGAAAAATTTAAATCTGGTTTAATATGTGAGCTTATTCCCCTTTTCATTCCTAACATTACCTAGTTTTCTTTTTCTCTTCCTTTTTAAAAAGTCTGGGGCACCTGGGTGGCTCAGTGGGTTAAAGCCTTTGCCTTCGGCTCAGGTCATGATCCCAGGGTCCCGGGCTCGAGCCCCGTTCGGGGCTCTCTGCTCAGCGTGTAGCCTGCTTCCCTTCCTCTCTTTCCGCCTGTCTCTCTGCCTACTTGTGATCTCGGTCAAATAAATAAATAAAAATCTTTAAAAAAAGTCTGGTGAGAGTTTAATATTATTATTCTTTGCCTTTTTTTTTTTAAGATTTTATGATTTATTTGTCAGAGAGAGAAAGAGAGAGAGAGAGAGAAAGCAGGGTGAGGGGCAGGCAGAGGGAGAAGCAGGCTCCCTGCTGAGCAAGGAGTGTGAGGTGGGATTCAGGACTCCATCCCAGAACCCTGGGATCATGACCCGAGCCTCAGGTAGACAATCAACTGAGCCACTCAGGTGTCCCTATTATAGTCTTTTCAAAGGACTGTGCTTTTTGTTGTTCTTTTTTGGTCCTCTCTATCTTTTCTTCTACTTCAATGATATATTTTATTATCTCCTTCTATGTAATAGCATGTTTTGTGAGATTATTTCTACCCCCAAAAAGTTACATTTAATCTATTAATTTTCAGTTTTTCATTCTTTTTTTTTTTTTTACTCTGCACTTGTAGGCTATGAATATCCATTGCTTCATTTTTAAAATATAAAATGAAATTTATTTTATATAAAATTTATTTATATAAAATGAAAATTATAGCAGTTTCATTTTTATTTAGTTTTAATGGTATTTTAAAATTTCCATTATGATTGCTTCTCCAATTCATGAGTTATTTGGAATTTTTGAAAATCTAAATTACTTAATTAAAAAATTTATCTTTTGGGGCGCCTGGGTGGCTCAGTGGGTTAAGCCGCTGCCTTCGGCTCGGGTCATGATCTCGGGGTCCTGGGATCGAGTCCCGCATCGGGCTTTCTGCTCAGCAGGGAGCCTGCTTCCCTCTCTCTCTCTCTGCCTGCCTCTCCATCTACTTGTGATTTCTCTCTGTCAAATAAATAAATAAAAAATCTTAAATAAAAAAAAAATTATCTTTTAAAAATTAGATTGTTAACCTAAATTCATTGGTCAGAGAACTTTATGTGATACTGACTTTCTGAAAATTTCTGAAACTTGTTTTAAGGTGTAATATGTGGTCAACTTTTATAAAAATACTCTAAGTGCAATTGAGAAGAATGATTATTCTCTAATATTTAAATGCTCTGCATATATGACCATTAAATTCAGCTTGTTATTTGGGTTGTTCAAATCTTTATCTTTACCAACTTTTTTTTCTCAGCCCAACCTAATAGTAATTTAGAAAGGTTAAAATGTTGTTGAATTGACAAATTTACTTGTAGTTCTATTATTTTTTACTTAATGTATTTTGAGCCTATTT
This sequence comes from Mustela erminea, assembly GCF_009829155.1. NCBI lineage: Eukaryota > Metazoa > Chordata > Mammalia > Carnivora > Mustelidae > Mustela > Mustela erminea. The sequence continues at coordinate 114,467,434 of NC_045618.1, forward strand.
TATTGTGTTTTGACTTAACACATTTAGAATTGTCCTATGTTTTTAGAGAACTGAACCATGTACTTGGTTCTTCTATAGCACTTGTCACGGTTACAACTGTAGCGTTTGAATGCTTAATTAGTGCATGTCTTCCTCACTGGAGAATAAATTCCAAGTGGGCAGGGATTGTGTCCTTATAGTTAGATTCACAGGATTAGCATATGTAGGAGGTACTTAATAAGTATTACTTGAGAGAATGAGTTTGTATTTAAACACTTACGTAGTGCTTGTTTACTGTAATGCTTTGGTTATTGCTATGTCTTTCATATTCTCTCCTTGGATCTTGAAATAAGCCAAACTTTAGTAATTTTTAATGTTATATTTATTTTGATTTGTATACCATTAAAAATGATCACAATAGGGGCGCTTGGGTGGCTCAGTGGGTTAAACCTCTGCCTTCGGACCAGGTCATGATCTCAGGATCCTGGGATCAAGCCCCACATGGGGCTCTTTGCTCTGTGGAGAGCCTGCTTCCTCCTCTCTCTCTGCCTGCCTCTCTGCCTACTTGTGATCTCTTCTGTCAAATAAATAAATAAAATCTTTAAAAACAAAAAATGATCACAATAGTACCCCTAAGGAATATGAGTTTTCTACTTAACTGATCTTTTATTATCGAACATCAGTGATTCTTTCATTTTAGGAGTTCTTTTCTTAAATATCTCTAATATCTGTGTATCTTAGCTGCATATTTATAGATCTGTTAAATATTGCTGTTTAACAAATCATTCCGAAGTTTAGTGGCTAAAAACAACAAGAAAGATTTATTACCTCACAGTTTCTGTGAGTCAGGAATTCAGAGCATCTTAGCTGGTTTTCTGGTTAAGGTCTCTCATGAGATTACAGTCAAGGTATTGGTGAGGCTGCAGTCATCTGAGAACCTGACTGGAGGTGGTGGAGATGCTTCCAAGATGGCTCACTTATGTGGCTGGGAAGTTGGTTCTGGCTCTTGTTGGCAGGAAGTTTCAGTTATTGGCCACCTGGACCTCTCCACAGGACTGCTTACCTGTCTTCCTGATGTGGCAGTTGACTTCACCTAGAGTAAGTGATCTTAGAGAACAAGGCAGAAATGGCATTGTCTTCTATGGCTTGGCTTTGGAAATTACATAGCATTACTTCCGCCGTAGTCTATTACACAGACACACCTGTTACAGTGTGGGAGGGGAGTACAGAAGGGTATGAATACCAGAGTGAGATCACAGAGTGGGTCCTTCTTAGAGCCTGGCTATCACTGTATATATGTGTTGATATATGTATGCATGCGTGCGTGTGTGTGTGTGTGTGTGTGTGTGTTAAGTCTTAAAAAACTTTATTACTTCTCCGTTCCCAGAGACTTTGTGATAGAATTCTGAAATGGCCTCCCAGAGATGCTGTGCCACAATGCCTGGAACCTGCGGAGGTGATAAGCTAGCATTCCCGTTATTATGGCATGTTCTGTGGCACAGTTGACTTTAAGACAGGGAGATCTACTGATCTGCTTCCATGGGCCCTTGAAAACTGAACTTTCTCTGGCTAAAGAAGGAGAAATCAGAAAGATTGTGAGAAGGAATGTAGGTAAGTGGCCTCTCAATGCGGTGAGCAGCCCTCGGAGGATGGCCAGAGAAGAAAGAGCTCAGATCCGCAGCTGCAGAGCAGGGGGTTTTGCCGCGCTGGCATCTTGGTCTTGGCCCAGTGAGACTGAGTGGAGAGCCCTGTCAAGCCCATCCGGACTGACTGCTAACCTACGGAAGCGTGAGAATCTACAGAAGTGTGAGATAAGAAACGTGTGTTGTGTTAGGCTGTTAAGTTTGTGGTAATTTGTTACAGAGCTATAGAGAACTAATATGGTATCACTAGAGGTGATACCATATTAATTAATTGCCTCTAATTAATTGCCTTGCATGATCTTTGTTTCTGGTTAAAAGGTCAAACCTAGAGTCCCAGATACGAGGTAGATGTCACATCTGGTGAGAGAGGTAAGGCAACTGGTAGGATAAACTTTGATGAGGCCTGGAGACGACAGAGGGAGTAAGAATAAGTCTGGAAACATTTTGCTAGTGTTTTTATAGCTGCTCCTTCCTGATGCCCAGTTTTGATTGATGTGGACGTCGCTGAATCTGTATAGGTGCAGTTACAGCACCAAGATCAAAAGTGGAAGTAGAGAAGCACTCCTCGAGCTGAAAGCAGAAGCAGCAGAGGAGAAATCAAAGAGAAACTGCCTCTGCGGAATCACAGATGAAACTGAACTGCGGGGCTTTGTCCCATTCCCTGGGAACATCACATTCCTTACTCGAGGAATATCTAAGCAGATAATTCGACATCTGCTATTACTAACGATGGGTAGTAAAGATATGTTTGAAATTTAAAGTTTAAAAGTTTATATAACGTGGAGGTCAAACCACATGGTAGCCTTCTCATAGGGGATCATGTACATTAAATCAGTGTTTTTCAATCGTGTTTTCATTTTTTCCTCTTATGAGCTTTTTAGACATTTTTTTTTCTAATGAAGCTTCCTTCCCCATGGAATTTTAATGCCACAGATACACTATATACCTGTTTATGTACTGTCTGTGTATCTGTGTTTTAGGTTGAAAAAGAATAAAATCTAAACCCCCCCACGCCAAAAGCAGGTTTCATCCTTGGGGTCAAGATCACCCCTGCTAAGAATGTAGAATAAAGATGCTAATATGACTTGGTAAAATTAAGGTTGTACTTAAAGGGATCGCCAAAAAAAGTGTTTTCATACTGCAATCCTGAGGTTACTGGACTAGAGAACTGGTCCAAACTCATGTCAACAGACAGGGATATAAGATCTGCATATCTTTGTTCAAGGGTACCTCTGGAAGTGTAAACCTGTTAAGCCTGCCAAATCTTTACAACATTTGAGAGGGACGATTATACCCAGATCCTTGCTCTAAATACTGAGAAAGGATGTAGCACGTTTTTACTATTTGTATTTCCTGACGCATTTCTATGCTTTGTTCATGATTTAAGTAGACCAGTTGTCCTTGAGCAGGTCAGTTTTGCTTTGGAAGTGACTATTCTACTATCCCAAAAAGGTAGGAGCAGGATGCCAGAGTCCTATTTTGGCATCCTGATTTTTCCTCAGAACAGTTAAATATGCAGTTCTTTTTCTTTCTTATTGGCAAGGTTAGCTGTGGCCTGCAAGATCACTGGAGCTAATAAGGCAGGATCGTAAACTTAAGTGCCTTCAAGGACCAGGCATGTGATAGGAGTGCATAAACAGTGAAGTACAAGACATGAATTTTTGATTAGTCAATTTTGGCTGCTTACACTGCTTACAACAGCAGCAAACATTTATTTTTCTTGCTCATGGGTGTGTAGGTTGGACAAAATGGGTCTCATCTCCTTCAGAATACAGCCAGGGTAGGTGTGCTCCATGTGTGACAACAGCAGTAGGATTGCTAGCGAGAAACTTCAGTTCGCATTCCTTGACCATAATCCGCTGGTTTGTTTATCCTGCCCAGTGTTTTGAAAGGCAAGATAGTCAGGCCCTTGTCCTAATACAGGATCTTAGCAGGTGTGGTTGATTGGATCATTGCTCCTAATTCTTCGCTCACTTCCTGGTTTAGAAATAAATGTCTTTCTCCATAAAGATTTCATAGAATCTTTTATATAGCACATGTTATATGATTGTTAAATGGATGATGATGTCCCTTGATACTGTTGATTTTTTTTTTTTTTTTAACTGTGAAGCTTGGGGTACTTGTCATTTCCATGTCCTCCTGTGTTTTTCTGCTCAGTTCCCCTCCCTTCTTTTTTGTCCCTTCCCATGTACTTGAAAGATAGCAGTTGTTAATATGAAGTAAGAAGGAGTAGTGGAGAAAATCCAAGATATAAAATCTTCCACATGTTGATGTAATTTAAGATCAAGGTTTTTTTCACAAGGCAAAGTAGTACCTGGCCTTTCTGAGATTGAGATTTTGTTTGTTGTTTGTTTTAGGATTTTGAGAGTTAGTTATTTTTCAAATGAATTCTGTAGATCGAAGGCCTAATCATGTTTCTACATGATTGTAGAGCAAATGGAGACAAAAGATGGGTGAGGAGCATCGTTTAAAAAAATGATAGGAAGTTTCCAAAGCTCTTTTCTCAGATCAGAACCAGACAGTCCTTAAATTTTCTCACGTGAAGTAGTGGTTTGGCAGATGGTCCATCCTGTTGCCCCTATCTTCAGTGAGAGGAGAGTTAACTTGGTTTTAGGTCCTATCAGGTCCAGGTTTCACATTCATCTCAACCATTCAGTCTCTCTAAAGATTAGAATGACTAGGCTTCATTTTTACTTCAGTACAACTAGACTTTCTTTGCTTAGGAATAATTCTCTTTCTCCTTTAAAGTAATTATTAATATTTGCTTTCCTGTTGATATTTGAATGATCCTCACCACTGGTTATTTTCGTTCAGTTCTTTTATTTCTCAGGCAGGGTTGAAGCCCAGAATCTAAACTATATGAAGCTGATTGTATTTTACTGGTGTTTTCTGTGTTGAGTGAATGTTGTATTCACTCTAGAGTTTCCAAGAAACAACTAACCGAGACTATTCTGGTTTGGCATGTTCTCTCTCTCTAACCACCATTGGAGCTGAACCTGGGAACTGAACACAACTTGAAACTTTGTGGTTTGGCTGGGAGAATTCAGAGCTAAACTATCTGAAGCTAAAAATTATTAATGTTGAAATGTTTTAACCCACTAAGTAAACCTGAAAAAATAATGAAATTTAACTCCAGTCAGCCCATCAGAATTGCATGCAGCATAAATTTTTTTGAGTCTAGAAAGAGAGTGAAAAATGTATGAAGACGATCTGAGATTGCTATAGAAATTAGCTATTTTAGCTTAAATTAATGTAATTATCCAACTTCAAATGCAAAGTCAAAACAAAACAAACCCCAGAAATCTTATAATGTTATTCACATAATGTTCTGTTTTTCCCAGACTATGCTGAATAGTACGTGAAAATAATGAAGTAGAAAAAATGCCAGTTCTACTTGTTTAAGTTTTCAGATTTTTTTTACATGTTTTCTTTAAAGGTGGAAAAATGAGAATACCTTACATTTTCATGAGACTTGATATATTACTGAATGTTTTCATGTGTATCATTTTAATTAAAATAGTGGCTTGTTTTACCTTTCCACTAAAAATCGCAAAGGATTTAAGGGGTTTAAGCTCATTAAACCCTTTAGGGGTGTAGGGGTACCTGGGTGGCTCAGTGGGTTAAGCCTCTGCCTTCGGCTCAGGTCACAATCTCAGGTCATGATCCAGGGTCCTGGGATCGAGCCCCGCAATGGGCTCTCTGCTCAGTGGGGAGCCTGCTTCCCCCACTCTCTCTGCCTGCCTCTCTGCCTACTTGTGATCTCTCTCTCTCTTTGTCAAATAAATAAATAAAATCTTAAAAAAAAATCCCACTGGTGTGTAGATAGTATGTATAGAAAGGTAGTCCTCTGTTCCTCTCATTAGTTAGCACTCTGAAGAGTAACTGTTTTTCATTTTCTAGATCCACTTACAACTTTTACTGACAAAAATTACTTGTCCTCTGATTTCTGATAATTAATTTGATCCATACCATCTTTGATAATGATAAAAGAGTGTTTGGGGCTCTTTAAAACTAGCAGTTTCCAAAGTATGTAGGTATGTAAGTATGGTCCATTAGTTTGTGGGAAAAAAACCTTCTAACTTCTATTGGTATTTCAACCTAGAAAATGAAATAAACCTTAATGAGTATTTTTTAAAAAAGATTTTATTTATTTATTTGACAGACAGAGATCACATGCAGGCAGAGAGGCAGGCAGAGAGAGAGAGAGAGAGAGAGAGAGAGGAGGAAGCAGGCTCCCTGCTGAGCAGAGAGCCCGATGTGGGGCTCTATCCCAGGACCCTGGGATCATGACCTGAGCCGAAGGCAGAGGTTTTAACCCACTGAGCCACCCAGGCGCCCCTCTTAATGAGTGTTTAATGTATGGAGTGACACTGGCATCTTCACTTGATCTGTGTGTCAGACTGTCTTACGTCAGGTATAGTCCATGAGGAAGTATTACAGAAGGTTGACAGAGGCACCTTGCAGTACCTTTATTTTCAGCGTAATGGGATGAATTGTAGTTCTACATACCTACTTAGGTGGATTTTGGATTTGACTAAACCAAATCTCATAAAACAAACAAATGGCAAAAGGATTCCTGAGAAGAAACTGTATACTGGAGTCCATACTAATAATGTGCTAGGAGTGAACCACGTGCATAGACAAGTCAGCTGATGAATCTCCCTTGACTAGTGAAGTCAATCCCTGACAATCTAATTCCATCTGAGAAGACATCCAAAATTTTTTGAAAAAAATTTTTTTTTAAATTTTTTGAAATTCTAAGGACAATTTGATATAAGGGATTATATCTATTACCCTTTATATTGAAACTTTTGTTGTTTTTTTGTCCCTTAAAATACTGAGTAATAATAGGAAGCCATCATAATTAAGAAACACACAGGATAGGGTGCACAAGTGGCTCAGTCAGCTGAGCATCTGACTCAATTTGAGCTCAGCTCATGATCTTGGGGTTGTGGATCAAGCTCCCTGTCAGTCTCTGTGCTCAGCATGGAGTCTGCTTATCCTTCTGTCTCTGCTCCTGCCTTACTCTCATCCTTTCGCTCACTCATTCTCTTTCTTTCAAATAAATAAATAAAATCTTAAAAAAAAAACCAAAAAACCACATGGGATAGGAAGACAAACTTCCATAAGTTTTTAGTGACATTTAAAGTCAAGTGATACAAATTCAATATGTAGAAAAATATCACTAAAATTAATGATAGATATTTAAAAGCCTCTTTTGAGTTTTCTTAATAGTAAAAGGCCAAATGTAATATATTATTAATAATATTAGGGACATACTTATTCTTCCCATTACAATAAAATGAATGAAATAAAGCATAGAAAACAATACGGCAGCAACTTAAATGGATTCTTTTGTGGACAGATACTGTCAGAAGTTATATAGAAATAATTAGAGATTATTTGAAGCATTAAGAATTAAAACATTATTCAATGTAGAAAGATGCTATATAAACTACGGAAGTTTCTATCATGACCCAGATGATCATTTTAGCTTGATTTTGTTTCAGTAACGAAATACAGGAAGAACTAAATTTTTTGTGTGTGCCATTAAACTAAAGATGGGTCAGGGAAGATATATTCTCCCAATAAGTTTCCCGAATATAATACAATGTTTATATGACTTCTTGAATATGAACAATTTCTTGAACATAAAGCAGTGTTTATGAGGGAATTGCCTGGGGTGATGGTAATGTTCTGACTCATAGGGGTTTAGATTACATGTGTGTATACATTTGTTGGAACTCATCAAATGGTAAACTTAAGATTATGCATCTTACTGTATGTAAAATTTACCTTATAAAAGGAAAGAATCAAACATGTTAAATTCATATTAATGATACACAAGCTGAATTATTAAGGGAAAGCATGCTGAGGTCTCTGACTTACTTTAAAATGCATTAAAAAAACCGGACACTGAGACTGGCTCAGTGGGTGGAATGTGCTGTTCTTGATCTTGGGGTTCTAAGTTTGAGCCCCACACTGGGTATAGAGATTACTTAAAAATAAATTCTTTAAAAAACCAAACCAAACCTGGGATAGATTGATGAATGGATAGAGGGATGGGTTGTTGGATAGATTAGGGTAGTCTAGTCATAGTAGTAGTAAAAATGGTAGGTAAGTTGTAGGTATATGGACAGACGTTCTCTCTCAAGAGTTTTTGAACTTTTCTGTTGCATTATCCTTAGGCTATCTGTAGCAACACAGAAGTTGATATCAGATGTGTGGAGAGTGCTTCAGGATGGTATCAGCATTGTTAATTTTTATAAAAACCTGGTTAGTGAAGTGTGGAATCTCTCCAGCACTCTGTAGTGAGATGGGGACTGGCCATGAAGATCATTTGAATCCCAAGGGCTTCTTTGGTGATCTCACAGCAAAGAAAAGAGCTGTTGAATTCTACCCACTGAGGATAGGTGAAATGTGTTTTTAAATGAAAAGATATGTCAGATTTGCTGACCTTTTTTATATGAGAAGTGGCTATATAATATACTTCATAGGACATTAAAATTAACCAACCACCCAAATCAGTGGTATACTCTGACAACATCCCTTTAAAGTAAAGGTAATGTTTTGGGGTGCCTGGGTGGCTCAGTGGGTTAAGCCTCTGCCTTTGGCTCAGGTTGTGATCTCAGGGTCTTGGGATCGAGCCCCGCATCAGGCTGTCTATACAGCGGGGAGCCTGCTTCCTCCTCTCTCTCTGTCTATTCCTGATCTCTCTCTCTCTCTCTCTCTGTCAAATTAAAAAAAAAAATCTAAAGTAAAGGTAATGTTTTAATAATGAGTGAGAAAGTCAGTGCCTTTTTGAAGACAGATTAAAATACGGAGTGTGTTTTTTTAAAATTTTATTTATCTGACAGAGATCACAAATAGGCAGAGCAGCAGGCAGAGAGAGAGGAGGAAGCAGGCTCCCCACTGAGCAGAGAGCCCGATTTGGGGCTCGATCCCAGGACCCTGGGATTATGACCTGAGCCGAAGGCAGAGGCTTTAGCCCACTGAGCCACCCAGGCGCCCCCAGGGTGTTTTTAAGAATCATTGCTTGAAAATGTTTCTTTTATAATGTTATTTTTGTTGTCAAAGGTAACTGTGTTTTGTGAAAACTTTGTTATCTGCACACTTAAAAAACCTGTAGCAGTATTTGCTATACTGTTGAAAAATCTTCTAAATAAAGAGTTATTATTTTTAAACCAATTGTTAAAAATCTTAAAATGTGGGTGCCTGGGTGGCTCAGTGGGATAAGTAGCTGCCTTCGGCTCAGGTCATGATCTCAGGGTCCTGGGATCGAGTCCCGCATCGGGCTCTCTGCTCAGCGGGGAGCCTGCTTCCCTCTCTCTCTGCCTGCCTCTCTGACTACTTGTGATTTCTCTCTGTCAAGTAAATAAATAAAATCTTAAAAAAAAAAAATCTTAAAATGCAGTATCTTTTGATTATGTTGTAAGAACAATTGATTGACATGAGGAAAGATGGAAAATTATTAGCCAAATTTCAACAAAAACTTTTGCTAATTGATGGAAGTTATTGAAAAATGAAAATAGTAAGAATGAGTGATATATTTTAAAAATTTCAGTTCTTACGTTTTTGCAATTATCCCTTTCTTAACTAAACTGCCATTGCATGTAAATACTGAAATATTTGGAACTTAGGACCTGACATTTCAATTACTGAATGACAAATTCTTAAATAATAATATTATTTCATTTGTTATTTTCATTATTAAAATTGTTTCACTAAAAGTGTTAGGTTTTTATGAAAATGAAAAGATCTGGGGACACTTGGGTAGTTCAGACAGTTAAGTGTCGGACTCTTGATTTTGGCTCAGGTCATGATCTCAGGGTAGTGGGATTGAGCCCTGCTTTGGGCTCCCTGCTCGGTGGGGAATCTGTTTGAGAGTCTCTCTCTTCTTCTGCCCCTCCCCCTTGCCCCGGCTCAGGCTCTCTCTCAAATAAATCTGTATTTAAAAAAAAAAAAAAAAAAAAAGACCTGGGGATACCTGAGTGGCTCAGCCAGTTAAGTATCTGCCTTTGGCTCAGTCATGATCTCCGGGTCTTGGCATTGAGCCCCATGTCAGGCTCCTTGCTCAGCAGGGAATCCTCTTCTCCCTCTCCCTTTGCCTCTCCCCCTGCTCATGCTGTCTATGTCTCTTTCTCTGTATCTCTTTCTCAAATGAATGAATAAAATCTTAAAAAAAATATGTGCAACTAATAAGATATGAGGGGCACCTGGGTGGCTCAGTCAGTTAAATGTCTGCCTTTGCCTCAGGTCATGATCTCGAGGTCCTGGGATGGAGCCTCACGTGGGGCTCTCTGCTCAGCTGGGAGTCTGCTTCTCCCTCTCCCTCAGCCACTGTCCCCCCCTTCACGTCCCCCGCCCTGTTCATGTGTGCTTGTGCACATGCTTTCTCTCAAATAAATAAATAAAATTTTTAAACAAAATAGGGGTGCCTGGGTGGCTTAGTTGTTAAGCATCTGCCCTCAGCTCAAGTCATGATCCTGGGGTCCTGGGATCAAGCCCTGAATTGGGCTCCCTGCTCAGTGGGAAGCCTGCTTTTCTCGCTCCCATTCCCGCTGCTTGTATCCGCTCTCTGTCAGATAAACAAATAAAAATAAAGATAAACCTTTAAAAAAAAGGATATGAACTATTTTAAATGTCTTAATCCCTACTTTATGTATGCTTTATATTGTATAGAATGTATTAGTAAAATACTATGTATATAATAAATATGTGTACGTTGGAAGACCATAATAAATTTTGTTTGTTTTTGGTTGGTCAGACTGTGTAATCAAAAAAGTTTGGAGACCCCTTTCCACTGATGACTCATGATCTGGCAAACTGTTATTGGTATCAACAATTTATTCTGAAAGTCTAAATCACTGTTTAGAGATTATAATAAATCAGCACATGGTTTCTAACTTGTGAGCTTTTGTTTTTTAATGTTGAGCCTTGATAAATGAAGGTTAGCTTAAGTTTAAATTTTTAGACTATGGTTCTCAAAAGTATACAACAGCATAAACATCATCTGGGAATTTATTAGAAATGTAGATTCTCAGGCCACATCCCAGACCTAGTGAACCAGAGATGCCAGTTAATAAGCTTGGCAGGCAAGTCCAGTGCTCACTTGTTTGAGAACCACTGGCACAAGTGATGTAGACTCATGGGTCATCCCTGCTTATTTCTCCCTACTTCATGATGTATGTAAGACAGTTTATTCAAATACTTATAGTCTAAGTCTTAGCTCAGACTTTTTTGTCTCTGAGATTTTTTTTCTCTCTTCCTTCCCTCTTGTTCTTTCCCTTCCTTTGTGAAAAATTGTGTTACAATTATTAGTGTTACTTTTACAAAAGGGATAGTGTTTCGGTTCTTAATATTTGGATGCGGCAGCCAGTGTGACAAATAGCATATGTTTAAAGGGTATATATATACACATACATATATATATATATATATATTTTTTTTTTAAAAGACCATTTATTTATTTATTTGACAGAGAGAGAGAGAGAGAGAGAGAAAGTGAACGAGGGAATACAAGCAGGGGGAGCGGGAGAGGGAGAAGCAGTCTTCTCTCATTTGGAGCCCCATTTGGGGCTCCATCCCAGGACCCTGGGATTGTGACCTAAGCTGAAGGCAGATGCTTAACGACTGAGCCACCCAGGCACCCCTAAAGGGGATTTTTTTTTAACTTTCAAATTAAAATTTTTAAAAAGATTTTATTTATTTATTTGACAGAGATCACAAGTAGGCAGAGGCAGGCAGAGAAAGAGGGGGAAGCAGGCTCCCTACCGAGCAGAGAACCCGATGCAGGGCTCCATCCCAGGACCCTGAAATCATGACCTGAACCGAAGGCAGATGCTTAACACATTGAGCCACCCAGGCGCCCCTCAAATTAATTTTTATTCATTACTTCTAGTTGTACTTGAGAATTTCCTATTTTTTTCCATCTCTATCCTCTTGATTTCAAATTTTTAATCTTAGAATAGCTTTCACCAACTAAAATTTCAAAACACACTTCAAAGTATGAATCACCTAGAGTCAACCATTGTTGAATTTTGTTAACAGTTGCTTAATCTTTCTCTGTGTACACACACACACACACACACACACTTTTTTTTGCTGAAGCATTTGAAAATAAATTGTATACATTAGTACTCTTCATTCCTGAATTCTTTACTGTTCACAATAAAGATCAAAGTAGCTTTTTAAGGGACTAGTACAAAATTATTCTAAAAGGCCAACATATAAGAAATGCTAAACCAATTATTAAAGCCTCTTAAATATTTTCAAGTTCCTTTTATAAATGTCTTAATGAGAAAAAGATACATAACTCCCAGTTCTAAATGTGTATATGCACCCTCTAGCCTCTCTTAACCAAAGCTTTTCATTTGAACTACAGAACACAGAGCATGATTTGAATGACTATTTTCTCATTTTTCCCCAAGATGGTATCTAACTAGTATCAATTAGGACATACAGGGAAGGACTTAATTCCTTACAATGGATTTATTAGAATATTTAAGGAACATTCTAAGGAATGTTAAGATTTATTAAAGAACTCCAGGAACCCAGGTTAGTGGGACTGTGCAAGTGTCAAATTCTTAAAAGGATTTTGCTTGGACTATTTGTGATATTTATGTAACTATTTTTTTTTTTTTTTTTTAGATTACAGGCCCACCAGGTTGTGGAAAAACTCAGTTTTGTATAATGATGAGCATTTTGGCCACGTTACCCACCAACATGGGAGGATTAGAAGGAGCTGTTGTGTACGTCGACACAGAGTCAGCATTTAGTGCTGAAAGGTGGGAGATTTAATTTTTTTCCATTGTAATGTCCTATTTTATAACTTATTTATAGCATGTAACATTTTCAAACAGGTTAACATTTACCTTTTCTTTGTGAGAATGCAGAATGTTAGATGCTGTTTTAAATGAATTTTCCTTTTAAGATTAACACAGGAAGCGGTTTCTTTTTGTCTTTTCTATCCTTTTGTCATTGGCTTAAGTGAGATTCCTGGATAGGCTGTTTTGCAGAAAGTCAGGAAAAAAGAAGTTTAAGAAACAGAGGGAAGGATGTAAGTAGAAATGGGGAAGAGGGAAATTTAATTAAAAAAAGCAAAAGCTAAGGTGCTTTGTAACTCATTTCTAGTTGAGAGTAAAATATTAGTGAATGGAAAAGTTGCACATTTCAAAATACATTTTGATTGAGAAGTATTTCACTTTAATCTTTGCAACAGTATGTTATTCAACATAAACACACTGATAGTAAGTGTATCTGTGCTTGGAAAGGAAAGATTTCCTTATTTGGAAGGGACCTTTAACATTCTATGGGAGGCATTTGGTTATTTGGGTAATTCTGTACATCTGAAAATAAGTTTGGTCCTCCTCCTCCCCTGCTCTCATTAACCTTCATGAGCAAGAGTACTTATAGGTCTGGAGACTGATTCAATTCTGTTCTTTTAGTCAAGGCGTAGTATAGGTATAGTCCTTTGAGTCTGTCTTTAATTGTGTTAAAGTCTCTCCCTTATTTCTCTCTAAGGATATTAGTTAGATCAAAGTGTATTCTGTAAGCAGATAAGTTCCAAATAGATTATTTTGCCTGGAATTTATTTTCTTTGTTCTTCTCTATTGCTTGGTATGTATTTTCAGTATATGCCATAAGTTTGTCAGCTTTGTGAGTTTGTGTTATATCTTTATATCTTCAAAGCCAAATCTAGTGACTGACACATATTAAGTGCACAGAAAATGTTTGATAAATGAATGGACAGGCATTACTCTCAAATTGTGAAAACCAGACACCATTTCCTTCTAAAAGGAATTAGGGTTTTTGGGGAAATGGCTGCTTCTAGCACTGGTGCAGGAAATTTTTAAGTCGAGTCTGAAACATATCAGATGACAAGGAAGTTATCAAAGACCACTTAGGACTCAGGAGTCAACCTGAACAGGTTCCCACTTTCCAAAGATGAGACACACTGACCACCAATAAGATAATAATGACAGTAGATTAAAACCTGTGAACTATATTTAAAGTCATAAGTCTGTAATACACAGAAATGAAAAGCAGCTAATTGGCAGTATAGGAAAACTTAGAGAAGCAACTCATTAGTTTGAAAATGAGTTGAAAAAAAAGGGAAATCAAACATCTATTCTTTTTCTATATGAACTATATTACTGAGTAACAAATAGGTCTTTTTACAGGAGTATTCCAGCAATAATAAATGAAGAAGGACTGATAGAATATCATCAAATTAAAAACCCCAGCAATCTAATGGACCTAGGCATTGAATACTGTGATATAAGAAGAAATCCGTATTTTGTCTTTGTCCTGATTCTTGGCCAAAGAGCTTCTAAAACCTTTGGAATTTCCCGAGTTAATAGAAGCGCCAGGCGTATCATTTGTTATTCATAATCAGCCCCTTTCAAACATACCTGAGCTTATGCTAATGTGATTATTTTTGGTGGGGCCCTGGAAAGCTTCAGATGGGAGCTGGTGGCCAATCATGTGATTATAGAGTGGGAACTTTCAGCTCTACCCATTCCCCCCAACCTCTGAGGAAGGGAAAGAGGCTGGTAACTGGTTAATTGCCAAAGGCCAGTGCTTTAATCAGTAATGCCTATGTAATGGGATCTCTACAAAAATCTCCAAATGATAGGGTTTGGAGAGCTTTGGGTTGGTGAACACAAGGTGCTGGGAGGGTGGTGTGCCATGGAGCCCTCTCCAATCTTTTCTTTTGTTCTATCTTTTATTCTTGTAATAATTTGGTAATAGTAAGTAAAATGCCTTCCTGAGTTCTTTGCACCATTCTAGCAAAATTATTGAACTTGCGGAGGGGTGTGTGGGAACTCCTATTTTGTAGTTGCTCAGTGGATCAGAAGTAGTAGTAGTATTAATAGTCCCAGAGGTCTAGGACTTGCGATTCAGGCCTTGATGTGGGGGGGCGGGCAGTCTTGTTGGTCTGAGCCCTTAACCTGTGGAGTCTGAGCTAACTCCTGATAGTTAAGTGTCTGATACCCAGTTGGTGTCGATAGGGAATTAAAAAATTGCTTGGTTATGGAAAACCCAAATATTCGATGTCAGAAGTATCATGAGTGACAATAGCTCATAAACATAAAGGCTTAATATCACAAAAAGAAAACTAGTCATTGTGGTACCTCCTGATGGAAGACTAGTCAAGCCTGAGTGTGATCAAGCTTTCAGATCCAACTACTAGTTTACAACATATATAGAGAAGAGAGGAACATGTTAAACAATACCAGAGAGTTGCAGTCAACAAAATCCGAACTGTGGCAAATGACAGAACAAATGATTCTTGGAGTTAGAGTTGGAGGAGGAACCTTTGGATTAAAAGGGATTTGATAGGTATATTGCTCTCATCACATTGTATACCTTAAACCTACACAATGTTATATGCCAGTTATATCTCAATAAAGCTGGGGAAAAAAGACGTATCGGTCAGTTCCAATGTAATGGACTTATTTGGATCTTAAATAAATGGTAAAAAAGAACAAAAGCATAAGTATATGAGACCACTGGAAATCTGAACACTGAAATACATTTGATGCTAACACTGATAATCAAGACATTGTTTCACTCAGGTTGTCCAAATGAAATGTACTGTTTAAAATGCCAGTGACTAACCTTCAACAAGCTAAAGGAAAGTTGGAAATGAGGTAAAATTTTAGTCCCTTTATTGGAATTATATTTATTCCTTTTTTTTTTTAAGATTTTATTTTTGAGTAATCTCTACACCCAGTGTGGGGCTCAAACTCAAAACCCCAAGATCTAGGGTTGGTTGCTCTACTGACTGAGGTAGCCAGTGCCCGTGGAATTATGTTTCATAATTTACAGGGAACCTTAATGAAGGTCATTGGAGGATAGGGGTTGAAATTTACATTGTTTTTACTTTTCTAGTCTGTTCTGCACAGGCTGGAAGAGTATGGTCATCTGGCTGCCACATGGATTGCATTCTGAGGTGTGGTGATAGGGTCAGGTGGAATCAAAAGTGCCAGTCCTCCTTCTGGAGTAGCTCCTTCTCCTTCTGGAGAGTTCGTCACGGGAGGTCAGAGACTGGAGATGGCTCCGTACTGCCTGGTCCTATTTCATTTGTGCTATTACAGCTTGACCCCTATTTAGATTTATTGGGGGAAGGTTCATTAATCAGTTAGGAAAGCTTTCTGCTGCAATACCCACAGAGCAATGAGTAGGTGGTTGTGGGCACTGATCGGGCCGAGCAGTGATGACAGGGAGACCTAATAGGGCTGAGGCATTCCCAGTCAGTGGGAAGGGAAATGCCAGCTATCTGTTTTATCAGGAAAATATGTTTTTCAGAATAGCTGTCTCTTTCCCTCTGTTGATTTTTTTTTCATCCTCTGGAATTGTCATGCAGATTTCTCACTGAGACACCCCTATATGCAAGGGAGGGTGGGGAAAGGAAGGGGAAAAGATTGTCGTAATAAGCATGATAAGTTTCCTGGGGCTGGTTAACATTGCTGCCTGAGTAAAATTGGGGTTCTCATAGTAAAGAAGTGGGAATAGATATTGGTAGGTAATTAGTAGTGTCTGTCACCACTGGGATCATTTCTGGACTTAGAGAAGAGGTAACAGCATGGAAAATGAGACTCAACGAAGAATGTGTTTTAGCTTTTTGTATGCCTCTGTATGTAGCAGTGTCTTCATTTTGTGCTTACAAGCAAGCTGTCTTATTGGCACAAATGAGAATGTGAGTTGAAGGATTATTCTGAGGAAGGTTAAAGGATTTGTGTAAAGGGGTGCCTGAGTGGCTCAGTTGGTTGTTTAAGTGTCCAGCCCTTGATTTTGGCTCAGGTCATGATCTCAGGGTCATGATATTGAGACTCACATCAAGCTCCATGCTCAGCATGGATTAAGATTATCTCTCTCTCCCTATAACCTTCCCTGTCCCCCATCCCTCTCCCTCTTGCTCTTAAGAAAAGAAAACAAAACAAAAAACTCAATTTGCTTATAGAGAATTTAGGGTAAGTGATAAAAAGTGGAAAGTAATTATAATTTTTAATTTTAATAATAATTTGCAAGTTACCTTTTTTATCAAGAAGGAGGGAAAAAAACAGGAGGAGTAAATAAAACTGTGTAAGTTTAAAATGCATTAAAAGAAAAAGAGAACCTTGCGGGTGATGTATTTAAAAACACTTTGGAAAGATTAGTTATATATATATATATAGTTTTTATATATGAAATTACATATTTATTTATATATATAAAAAGTTACTTATATATTTATTTATATATATTTTAGTTATATATATATATATATATATATATATATGCTTTTAAAGATTATTTATTTTAGATAGAGTGGTATAGAGAGAGCATGTGCATGCACAGTGGGGAAGGGCAGAGGGAGAGGGAGAGAGAGTCCTAAGCAGACTCGGCTCCAGAGCCTGTCTTGGTGGGGCTCGATTTCATGATCCTGAGATCATGACCCAAGCCTGAGCATTGGTCACTCAACCAACTGTGCCACCAAGGCACCCCGATTAGTTTTGTTTTTTTAAAGCAATACACTAGTGCATTTTTACATATCTTTGAGAAGATAATCTAAAATAGTATGTTAAATATGCTTGTTCACCTTAGACTAAAATTTTATCTCCAAACTAATTAGTAATTACATAATAGTAGAGTCTGGTACTAACCCTCAGGTATTCAAGGACTGCCTTGTGGAGAGGGGAATGTTAAGCAAGAAGAGTTCTGGGTCTGCCTTTCTGATTGATTCAGAAGAGTCTATATTTGTTTAACCTATTGGACTTATGCTTAAGATCTGATATGGTCTTAGACACTCTGTGCTTATATATACCTTGAGAATATGGGTAAAGAGATTAATCTAGTGACTTGTACAAAAATTTTGGCGACCATGAGAATTCTAGTATATGAGAATTGAGGGACTACTGTCTTATCCCTGTTGGAGGTAATTAGGAAAAGATGGAACTAGAGTTAAGAATAAAGAAGGATGGTAAATAGTAATAGAGGTTTTCAATATATAATTTTGGGAGAAAAAATGGATAAAGGATGATAAAGTGGGTCTTCGAACTGCAAGTGAGTATGTGTGTGAGGCAAATTGAGGGACTGAAACAAGAGATGGGGCCCTGGACTCTGGAAGGTGAGGGCTTGGGAGGTGGGATATAGGATTGGGAATTTAGGAGGTAGAAGTGGACAGTCCTGAGTTTTCATGAAATCAGAAAAGCTCTGAAAACTAGGAAGAAATATGTAGTTCCACAGGGGAGGAAGACATTAAATAATCACAAACATGAAAAATTGTAGCTATTAGAGCTCTGTGTACAAAGGAGAGATGTATGTTGTTCTTTTCTGTGTGGAAACAGTGGCCAAGTTTGGATCTGAGGAGCTGCCTGTCACCTTTGAAGGTACCAGGTACCCCACAGCCAGTGCCCTCCAATCCCTAGCCAACTTTTCATAAGGTGTCAGTCTTTCTGAATCAGTGTATCAGAAGGGAGGCATGTAGTGTTAGTGGCTAGCCATGACTTTGGGTTATTAGAAAGGTTAATTGCCAGTGTGGTCTTAGGACCATTTACCTATTTGCTTGTTGGCATGAATCCAGGATCTTTGATGTGAAGCAAACAATAGAGAGAGAGAGAGAGATGTTTTTTAGGATGGTTTCATGAGTCTGGGTAGGTTTCACCTTGGTCTAATTTTAGCTGCCTTATCATTTGTGAATCTAGGCGAATTAGTGGGAAGATCTTGAAGAGGTTCTAAGAAGTGGAATTCATAAGTACTTTAAAAAAAACTTTGGAATTATCTGGAATCTGTAAAGGACTAATAGATTCACATTGTTATATTTATATCACACTGTTGAACAAATACATACTGAATTAATGAACAGGAAAATATTACATATGTATAAGAAGCTTTGAGAAACCATAAACTTCTATTTCAGCACATGTATGATGCTATATTTCAACTAGAATTTTGGAAAACTTTTTTTTTTTTTTTACATTAAGCATGTGTTTTATTTCAAGTTGTCATGTAGTCGCTAATGTAAAGCATTTAAATTTCCTTTTATACAAGAGCTGTGAAGTAACAGGGGGAACTAATAACAAAAACCTGGAACGAATCCAGTCTTCTCCACTTCAGTGAATGGTAATTCCATTCCTCCAGATGCTCATCCAATTAGTCAAGAAATTCCTTCAGCTTTTGAACTATACATTAAGTTCAGGTCTTTCTAATCAGCTGAGCTCTTCCCCAGGTCAAGTCACTATCATCTTTCTTATCTGGATTACTGTACTAACTGGTCTTGTTTTCACCTGTGCCCCATGTACAGCCCCTTTTCCATCTGATAGAGTGATTTTGGAAAGAAAAAAAAAGTCAGATTGTGTCAGTTCTGCTTCCAGGTTTCTTAGTTCACTAAGTAATACTTAAACAAAATACCACAGTCCTAAGGATCTTACGTGATCCTGGCCCCTGGCTAACACTCTGACTTTATTTCCTTTTTAATTAATTAATTTTTTAGAAAGATTTTTATTTATTATTTGAGAGAGAGCTAGAAGAAGCACATGCAGTGGGGAGGGGCAATGCAGAGGGAGAAACAGGCTCCCAGCTGAGCAGGGAGCCCTATGTGGGACTCGATCCCAGTACCCTGGCAGAGGCTTAACCCACTGAGCCACCCAGGCATCCTGACTTTATTTCCTTTTGTTTCCTACGTTCCAGCTACATTAGCCTCCTTGTTTGTTATTCCTTGATTACCCCAGGCACTTCTTATATATAATTCTCTTTTCCTATTGTCTCTTCCACTGGATATCAAATGGTTCATTTTCTCATCTCTTTTAAACCATTGCTCAAATTCACCTCATTGAAGAGGCTTTCCGAGGCCACTTTACATAAAATAGCACTTGCTTGCATCTTTCACAATCTATTTCCTCATTCTGATTCATTTTTCTTTAGAGCACTTAGTACCTGATGTATAAAGTATATTTGTTTGTCTCTCTCAGTAGACTGTAAAAGTTCCCTGAGGGAAGTTTTTTGTTGTTTTTGTTGTTCTTGTCCTTTGTCACATCCTTAGCACCTAGAATGGTGCCTGGCATAGAGTGGGTCCTCGATAAATATGTATTAAAAAAAATATTTATTTGAGAGAGAGAGTTAGTGAGAGGGGGAGGGAGAGAGAAGCTGAAGTAGACGCCACATTGAGCACAGAGCCTGATGTGGGGCTTGATCCCACAACTGGGAGATCATAACCAAGAGTTGGATGCCTAACCAACTGACCCACCCAGGCGTCCCTCAATAAATATGTTTTGAATGAATAAATCTTCAGTGCATACTTGAAAAGAATACTTTTTATGAAAAAGATGTCCACTAGATGGCACTGCTTTCAAACTTTATGTAAAAGTGAGGCTCTCTTCTGTTGTTACTCCAGCCAGGAAAGATCTTTGTGATGAAGATTGTCACAAGAAATTGCTATAATTAGTGTGAGGCATATAGATACTACATGTGTATTTGGTTTATGATTTATATATATTTTTAGATGTTTTTTCTAAAACAAAATACTTGGAGAAACTTATTATAGAAAGCATATTGGTATATAAATAACCATTTGATACAGTTATTTTGCCTGGCAACTGTGAATAAAGTCACTTTGTGTTCATACATTGACCACCTTCCTTCTGAGGGGACTTAATGGAATGAGAGAGCCGTAATAAGTTCCAGAGCTTTTTACCACTCAAGGCACCAGTGGAAATTCAGCCTAGTGTTGAAGGCAGAAAATTATTATTGTCTGTCATTTGTTCAGTTGTTGTTGCCAGTGAGTTAGGTACTCACTGATTGAGGTAAGTACTCAGTACCTAATCAACCGGGCATCCAATTTTGAAAAACTTTCTTGTTTCTGGCAGATGTTGCCACACCTATCTTATTAAAAATCAGTGGGTCCCAAGCATCAGAGTTTTTAGCTGACTTCCCTGACCAGCTCCAAACTCAGCAAATAGTTGTCCTAATCAAGAAATTTACACATTTTCCTCCAATGCTTAAAATGTGCCTGTCCTGCCCATGCCAGTGTCATCTCATTTTTTCCTGCTTTCATCGCTTACCTCATTTCCTCTGTTATTCCACCCTGTGTCTCTCTCTCATGCACTTCCTCTGAATGCTCACTTGATCCATTTTGTTCTCAGTCTTTACACATTTTTTGGTAATTTTTCCTTTTCCTGTTCAACCTATTGATGCCTTTCCCCACCCCCAATTGTTCAAAATATACTTTAAAAATATTATTGACCAGTTTTCTCTTTCTATTTTAGATTTTTCTTTTTCATTTCTGATTATAATATATGTGAGGAATCTATTTTGTTAATCTCTTTAGCGTTCTCAGCCTCTTCTTGGGACTTATTAACTATCTAGAAATGAAAACACTATTCTTTGTACTTTTGTGTCTTTATTTATTTATTATTTTTTTAAAAAGGTTTTATTTATTTATTTGACAGACAGAGATCACAAGTAGGCAGAGAGGCAGGCAGAGAATGAGAAGGAAGCAGGCTCCCTGCCAAGCAGAGAGCCCGATGTGGCGCTCAATCCCAGGACCCTGGGATCATGACCTGAGCCAAAGGCAGAGGCTTTAACCTACTGAGCCACCCAGGTGCCCCTGTACTTTTGCGTCTTTAAATGGAACATAAAGTATAGGGTGATTTTTGTGTTTATAGGCCTTCCTCCCAGTCATCCTTAGATGGTTAAGTATCAGGCTGGATAAAGTATCATTTTAAATAGGAGGCAGTTATACTCAAAGATTTACACTTTTTTATATTTTTAACAGAAACATTTGAAGTTTCTAGTACTGAGCTCCATGTCTTAAGCTGTTAATGATGATACTTGCATCTGTTTGGCCTTGTCACTCTCCTACACTTGGCCTACCCCATGCATTAGAGCTGGCTTTGAGTTCAGAATGTAGAAAATCCTTTTTCTCCACTAAAGAAATATTAGACAACGTTTATTTGTTTAGAAGATAATTCCCTGGGGAGGGGTGAGGTAACAGATGGTGGAGGAGTAGGGACCTAAAGATCATCTAGTCCCAGGAATTCAGCTAGGGAGTTATCAAACCATTCTGAGCACCTACAAACTCAACAGGAGATTGAGGAAAAGAATAGCAGCAATTCTATGAATGGAAAATAATGTCCTGTTTACAAAGAAGTTATTAGATAGCATTTGTTTTTTATATATTACATTTTAATTTAGAAAGCACGTTTTTCTGCTCTGAGACATGGAGACTTAATGATCTTTGATAGTTAGAATGATAATATTATATATTTGTTCAAATATATTTCTTTCATTCAGGATGAAATAACTTTCTTATTTACTAAACATATCTTACAGCTGCTAGTCAAATTATCATTTATTAAAAAGCATATCTATTCCTAGAAAGATAACCCTCAGATACATTGTTGCTTACTTGACCTTAAATGAGATCTGAGAGCCCTTGCTGGTCTCATGCTCTGGCTGCTGACCTCTTTTAGTGCTTATAAAGGAAGGTTTATTTTGCTTATACCTGCTCTATTTTTGTTCCAGTGTTACAGCTTATGAGTTTCCTAAGTAAAATTCATTAGAAGTTCAGCATTATGGCCTTAAATATCATTAGTTATTTTCACTTGTGTTATTTTTTTTCCCCTACAGACTGGTTGAGATAGCAGAATCTCGTTTCCCCAGATATTTTGACACTGAAGAAAAATTGCTTTTGACAAGCAGTAAGGTTCATCTTTATCGGGAACTCAGCTGTGATGAAGTTCTACAAAGGTATGCTGCTTTAGATTTTGGTATTTTAGTAATACTTTGAAGATTTATTTTTTGTTTTTTATGTTTTCAGCTGAGTGAAAAAAGTTTCTACATAGGTATTAGGGTTATGGGAAATAATTATTTCAGAGTTCTTTATTTGCTACAGCCTATTGGATGAAATTTGTTTTTAAAAATGAAAACATACTGAATGAGTGAAATGTTTTAAATTTAATTATTTTTTTAAAAAAGATTTTATTTATTTATTTGAGGGAGAGAGAGAATGAGAGAGAGAGAGAGAGCATGAGAAGGGGGAGGGTCAGAGGGAGAAGCAGACTCCCACCAAGCAGGGAGCCTGATGCAGGACTCGATCCTGGGACTCCAAGATCATGACCTGAGCTGAAGGCAGTCGCTTAACCAACTGAGCCACCCAGGCGCCCCTAGATTGAATTATTTAAGGGGTGTATTATTATCTATTTTCCATTAACAGGTTACCCCCCAAATTCAACAGCTTAAAACAGCAAACATGTATTATCTTAGATAGTAGCAGAGGCTTAGGTATCTGGGAGTGGTTTAGTTGAGTGTTTCTGGCTTGGGGTTGCAGAAGAGGTTGCAGTCAAGCTGTTGGTCAGGGCTGTGGTCATCTCAAGCCTCAAACGGGGCTGCAGAATCTTGGAGAATTCTAGGGTCACTTGTGTAGTTGGCTGGAAGGCCTCCCTTCCTTGCTGGCTGTTGGCCAGAGTCCTATGTTCTTCACCATGTGGGCCTCTGCATCAGGCTGTTAATAGCATGGCAACCTGTCTCCCTGAGACAGAGTGATCTGAGAGAGGGGGCAAGTGAGAGAGAGCCCAAGATGGCAGGCGTAGTCTTTGGTAACTTACTCTTAGAAGTGACATACCATCATTTTGTCATATACTGTTGGTTATATAGACCAACCCTGGTAAATGTGGGAGGGGGCTGCACAAGGCTGTCAGTACAAGGTGGGAGTAAATGGGGACCATTTTGGAGATGGGCTAGGGAAAGCAGTTTCATCCTAAAATTAGCAGTATCATAGGAGAACCAGAGAATGAAATTAAATGAAAACATTTTGGTGCATTTTCAAAAAGAGTGCTGTATGTATAGAAGGGCAGGACGTAAGTTATGATTATTGAATACTAGCAATCATTACTGTAACTTAGGGAAGAACAATTTGTTATCATTGTTTTTAAGTTGGTTAATCTTTGCAATACCTTGTTTTATATTATATCTTAAATTTATCTACTGTTTTGCAAATTCTGCTTTTATAGGATTGAATCTTTGGAAGAAGAAATTATTTCAAAGGGAGTTAAACTTGTAATTATTGACTCTGTTGCTTCTGTGGTAAGAAAGGAGTTTGATACACAACTTCACGGCAACCTGAGAGAAAGAAACAAGTTCTTGGCAAGAGAAGCATCCTCCTTGAAGTATTTGGCTGAGGAATTTTCAATCCCGGTAAGTTTTTTCTTTTTCTCTCTTTTTCCCTTGTTCTTTGTTTTCTTTTATGTTAAGTTCACTGACTTATATTATCAGCTAATATAAATAGAAGAAAATGTA